>NC_134140.1:17225500-17891000 GCF_033958435.1 Carettochelys insculpta
CACCTGGGCTTTCACCATCACCACAGCTCCAGATCACTTGTTACCATCTTTGATACTGTCTAAGAGCCTTTCAGATCAGGTGTGTTTTCCATCTAAAACTCTCTTCAGCTAAAGGGAAGGGGATAAAAAAATTAATATTCAGATGAAAACCTTACTCAATACTTTACATTTCAAAAGCTTTAACTATTTTTCTTTCTTTCCGTTCTCTTTAATAAAAGGTTAAAAGGGCTTTAGCAGTGTGTTTGCTAGGGTATTGAGCAGGCTGAGTTCACTGTACACCAAATTCAACTTTGTTTGCAACTGTTTAATATTGGACAGTGACTGTATTATGTTAATGCTTTCCAACCATATATTCCAACAGGTGCCTAAATGCCTTTGATGATCTGAGCCTATGTGACATAGGCGCAATGGCAGTTGTGCTAAGTGAATTAGATGCTTTTGAAAATGTTACTCAAAATCAGTATAGAGGCAAAAATCAGGTGAAGTCTGATTAACGAATTGTTCATTCAGAATCATGCAATCATATCTAGCATCTACACACCCATGTTATTTCTATAATTCTCCCCATTATCTAGTTGAGCTGTGAGTGATGGGAGAAGGAAAACAGAAGAAGATAAAGAGACTATATTTAAACCTTGTGTGCTTGACAAATTAATTGTGTATCCAGAGCTCCTTTCATGTCCACTAGAAGGAAGAACATTTTTGAACTCAGTAACCTTCTTGGCAGGCAGCTAGGGGATCGCATCGGAGGAAGTCATACTATCGTGGCAATTCCAGAAACAGCCAGTGCATTAGCCTACTTGGATATCAGTCCAATTTAAACAAAGACATTTCACAATTAAGACTTACTATTTCCTCACTATCTTCTGTAATTTGAAGACGTTAGTATGCTGAGCATCAGGGGCTACTGTTCTTAGTGTTATTCTGAGTTTTCACTGTGTATAGAAGTGATTCACAGCCACCACTGCTTAGGCCAGGTCTACATTACAAGGTAAATCAACAAAGCTGCAATTGATGCAGTGGTGTTGATTTAGTGGATCTGGGGAAGACACTCGAAGTTGATGGGAGACCAATTCTCATTGACATAACATGGTGTAGAAAAGGCTGTGAGTTTACCTGTTTCTTTGAATTCAGTTACTTAATTTATGTAAAAGAAGTAGTATAATTAGTTCTGTAATTATTACTTACTTGAAGTAGTATTTACTAGTGGGAATAGTTGCTTTGAACTTAGAGGGCCAAAGTCAGAACTGATGCATAAGGTGGACGTCAAATTTACTTAGATATTCTTTAGACCACTACTAGCATGTAAGAGATGTTAAGTGAGTCTAACATGCAAAAATGAACACAGGATGCAGATTAAACTGTCTGAATCTGAATTAGGTTTAGGAGAGATGTTAAGATTCACAATTAAGGTTGAATCATACCAAAGTTCATGTTCAGACTGAATACAGTAAAAATCTCAGAAGTCTAAGCCCAAGAGGACAGAATATTTGTAAGATCAGTTGATCTCCATGGTATTTCTACTATCGTTAAAGTTCTCATTAGCCTTTTACCAGCGTGAATTGAATCTCAAAAGCAAGGCTGTTCTTGAGAGATTCCAGCTGTTTTCACGTCATACCCCAGCCAGATTCCTAGCATGGAGCCAGAAAGGTAGCGATACATTTGTAGCTGAAATCAAATCTCCACAATGTTTGAAAGGATTTGGGTTGGAGGATCCATTTTGGCTCCTTTCTAGCGAAAGCATAAATATTCACAGTAAAGATCATGGGCTGGACCCTGATGTCTGGGTGAGAGTGTGCAGGACACAAGGAACTGGAGCAAAGGTGACTTAAAGACCTTCAACTTTCATTGAATTTCAGTGGGATTTAATGGGTTAATTTCCTTTGGATCATTGAAAATCTCAGGTTGTGTCTTTACTTGTACATATTGCAGTAAGTTACTGGCCACATATGGCTTCATGTTTGTCACTGTGAAGAGCTCCACGTTCAGCTGGATCTTCAGGGCTACAGAGTGGATAAAACTCATCTCCCTCGCTCCTAAAACACAGGCCAATAATAGCTGAATGAAAGGAGACTCTTCATGCAAGCTCAGCACTGAAAGATGTGTGAAATAAAAGGTCAAGCAGTTTTGACTAGCAGTAGCCAGAAGATCAAATTTCTGTCCTGTGGAAATTTTTGGTCTTTGGGGGAAAAAATGTTCTAATTTAGGACAAAAAAAAACAACCTTCAATAGTGTTTTGTGCGACAGAAATTCTCAAAAGAAAATCCATTTTGTGAGAACGGGAATGTATTTTTTCATCTTATCAGCTGCTTACCTTCATGGCTCTTCTCAATTTCACTTTTTGACATAGGGTACGGACACAATAATTCCCACAATAATTTTGGAAAATTATTTTCATGTAGAAAATTTCAGTTTTGCCAAATGAACATCTTCCATCAGAAAAATAATTCCATTAGAAATTTTCCTACCACCTCTCATTCTGACTCCATCTAGTTTGTGGTACACACTAATATTCAAAGGGTTATTAATTACACTGTGTGATCTCCTATGGTATCTGTTTAGTTAATCTAACCCTCCTTTAAAATAAATGTGACACAACAAGCAAACCTGTATGAGCTGGTGAGGAAATTGGTGAGCTAACAACACTAATGAGGAAAAATGATGAAGTTAGTTAAATAGAAATCAAAAGGTACAGTAGTTAAAGTGAAATCCCTGCAAGCTGCACAGAAATTTTAGAGACACCATAGTAGAGGCTCAACTTAAATGTATACCCCAATTTAGAAAACGTTGTAAGAGAACTAAAAAGTACCACCATGGTTAAACAATAAAGTAAAAGAGGCAGTAAGAGACAAAAAGGCATCATTTAAAAAATGGAAGTAAATCCTAGTGAGGAAAATAGAAAGGAACACAAACTCTGCCAAGTGAAGTGTAAAAATATAATTATGAAGGCCAAAAGAGAATTTGAAGAATAGCTAGCCAGAGAGTCAAAAAGTAATAGCAATTTTTTTCTTTTAAGTACATCAGAACCAGGAAGCCTGCTAAACAACCAGTACAGCCACTGGATGATCAAGATGCGAAAGGAGCATTCAAGGACGATAAGGCAATTGCAGAGAAACTAAATGATTTCTTTGCATCAGTCTTCACAGCTGAGGATATGAAGGATACTCCCAAACCTGAACAATTCTTTTCAGGTAACAAATCTGATGAACTGTCTCAAATTGAGCTGTCATTAGAAGAGGTATTGGAACAAATTGATAAACTAAACAGTAGTAAGTCACCAGGGCCAGATGGTATTCACTCAAGAGTTCTGAAGGAACTCAAAAGTGAAATTGCAGAACTACTACATGTAGTTTGTAACCTGTCATTTAAATCAGCATCTGTTCCAGATGACTGGAGGATAGCTAATGTGACGCCAATCTTTAAAAAGGGCTCCAGAGGTGATCCTGGCAACTACAGGCCAGTCAGTCTGACTTCAGCACTGGGTGAACTCTTTGAAACTCTAGTAAATAACAGAATTATCAGAAACATTGATGAACATAATTTGTTGGAGAAGAGTCAACACGGCTTTTGTAAAGGGAAGTTTACCTCATCAATCTATTAGAATTTTTTGAAAGGGTCAATCAGCATGTGGATAGGGGGGATCCTGTGGATGTAGGGTACTTAGATTTTCAGAAAGCCTTTGACAAGTTCCCTCACCAAAGGCTCTTAAGCAAAGTTAACTGTCATGGGATAAGAGGGAAGGTCCTCTCTTGGATTGGTACCTGGTTAAAAGATTGGAAACAAAGAGTAGGAATAAATGGTCAGTTTTCAGAATGGAAAGACGTAAATAGTGGTGTCTCCCAGGGCTCTGTGCTGGGACCAGTCCTACTCAACATATTCATAAATCATCTTGAAAAAGGGATAACCACTGAGGTGGCAAAATTTGCAGATGATTTGAAGACTTAACTACTCCAAATATTTAAGTCCCAAGCAGACTGTGAAGAGTTACGAAGGATGTTAATAAATTGGGTGATTGGGCAACAAAATGACAGATGAAATTCAATGTTGATAAATGCAAAGTAACACACTTCGGAAAATATAATGCCAATTATACATATAAAATGATGGGGTCTGACTTCGCTGTTACCACTCAAGAAAGAAACCTTGGACTCACTGTGGATAGTTCTCTGAAGACATCCACTCATTGTGCTGAGGCAGTTAAAAAGCTAATAAAATGTTGGGAATCATTAAGAAAGGAATAGATAATAAAACAGAAAATGCATATTACCTTTATATAAATCCATGGTACATCCACATCTGGAATCCTGTTTACAGATGTGATCGCCCCATCTCAAAAAAGATCTATTAAAATTGGAAAAGGTTCAAAAAATGGCAACAAAAATGATTAGGGATATGGAGCGTCTGCCACTTCAGGGGAGATTAATGAGACTGGGACTTTTTAGTTTGGAAAAAAGACGATTAAAAGGGGATATAATAGAGGTATATAAAATCATGACTGGTGTGGAGAAAATAAATAGGGAATTGTTATTTACTCCTTTTCACAACACAAGAACTAAGGGTCACCAAATGAAAATAATAGGCAGCAGGTTTAAAACAAACAATAGGAAATATTTTTTCACACAACAAACAGTTAACCTGTGGAACTCCTTGCTGGAGAATGTTGTGAAGGCCAAGACTATAGTAAAGTTTAAAAAAGAACTAGATAAATTCAAGGAGGATAGGTCCATCAATGGCTATTAGCCAGGATGGGCATGGGCAGTGTCCCTAGCCTCCATTTGGAAGATGCTGGAAATGGGCGACAGGGAATTGATCACTTGATGATGACCTAAACAAAAAGCAGTCAAGTAGCACTTTAAAGACTAGCAAAACAGTTTATTAGGTGAGCTTTCGTGGGACAGACCCACTTCTTCAGACCATAGTCGGACCAGAACAGACTCAATATTTAAGGCACAGAGAACCAAAAACTGTAAGCAAGGAGGACAAATAAGAAAAAGATAATCAAGGTGAGCAAATCAGAGAGTGGAGGAGTGGGGGGAAGGTCAAGAATTAGATTGAGCCAAGTATGCAGACAAGCCCCTATAGGCTATGTCTACACGTGCCCCAAACTTCGAAATGGCCATGAAAATGGCCATTTCGAAGTTTACTAATGAAGCACTGAAATGCATATTCAGCACTTCATTAGCATGCGGGCTGCCATGGCACTTCGAAATTGACGCGCCTTGCCGCCGTGTGGCGCGTCCGGACGGGGCTCCTTTTCGAAAGGACGCCACCTACTTCGAAGTCCCCTTATTCCCATCAGCTCATGGGAATAAGGGGACTTCGAAGTAGGCGGGGTCCTTTTGAAAAGGAGCCCCGTCCGGACGCGCCACACGGCAGCAAGGCGCGTCAATTTCGAAGCGCCATGGCAGCCCACATGCTAATGAAGCGCTGAATATGCATTTCAGCGCTTCATTAGTAAACTTCGAAATCGAAGTTTGGGGCATGTGTAGACACGGCCCTAGTGACTCAGAAAGTTCCCATCATGATTTAAACCATGTGATAATGTGCTGAATTTGAATATAAAAGCCAGCTCGGCTGTTTCCCATTCCAGAACGGTGCAATAATTCTTCTTCAATAACACACATACCTTTAGGTCATTGACAGAATGCCCCATTCCATTAAAATGTTGACTAACTGGTTCGTGGATCTGGAGTGTTTTGATGTCTGTTTTGTGCCCATTGACCCTTTGTCTAAGGGAGTTAGAAGTCTGTCCAATATACAAAGCATCTGGGCATTGTTGGCACATGATGGCATATATGATGTTAGTAGAGGAGCATGAGAAAGTGCCCGTGATTCTGTGAGTAACCTGGTTAGGTCCAGTGATGGTATTTCCAGAGAATATATGTGGACAAAGCTGGCAGCGGGCTTTGTTGCAGGGAAAGGTTCCGGGACTGGTATTCCTGGGGTATAGACTGTGGCTGTTAGTGAGGATCCTCATGAGGTTGGGAGGTTGTCTGTAGGAGAGAACAGGCATGTCACCCAGGGCCTTCTGGAGTGTGCCATCCTGATTCAGGATAGGTTGTAGGTCTTTGATAATTCGTTGCAGTGGTCTGAGTTGGGGGCTGTAGGTGATGACCAGTGGTGCTCTGTTCTTGGCTTTTTTGGGCCAATCTTGGAGTAGCTGGTCTCTGGGTATCTGTCTGGCGCTGTCGATTTGTTTTTTTACTTCTCCTGGTGGGTAATTCAGGTTTATGAATATTTGGTAAAGGTCTTGTAGTTTTTGGTCTCTGTCAGTTGGATCAGAGCAAATGCGATTGTACCTAAGAGCTTGACTGTAAACAATGGATCTAGTCACGTGTGCAGGATGGAAACTGGAAGGGTGTAGATAAGTATAGAGATCAGTAGGTTTTCGGTACAGTGTGGTACTGATCAGGCCATCCTTGATTAGTACTGTAGCGTCCAGGAAATGTGTCTTTTGCATGTTGTAATCGAGGCATAAGTTGATGGTGGGGTGTAGATTGTTAAAGTCTCTGTGGAATTCTTCTAGAGCCTCTGTACCATAGGTCCAAATCATAAAGATGTCCTCAATGTATCTTAAGTAGAGGAGTGGTAATAAGGGATGAGAGCTGAGGAATCGTTGTTCCAGGTCAGCCATAAGTATATTAGCATATTGTGGGGCCATGCAGGTGCCCATAGCAGTTCCACTAATCTGGAGGTATAAATTGTCCCCAAAATGGAAATGATTGTGTGTGAGAACAAAGTTACAGAGGTCAGACACCACATTGGCTGTGGTGGCATCAGGGATGGTATTTCTGATTGCTTGTAATCCGTCTTTATGTGGAATATTAGTGTACAGAGCCTCTACATCCATTGTGGCAAGGATGGCGTTATCAGGAACTTTTCTGATGTTTTGTAATTTCCTCAGGAAGTCGGTGGTATCTCAGATATAGCTGGGAGCATTGGTGGCATAGGGTTTGAGGAGGGAGTCCACGTAACTGGATAGTCCGGTGGTAAGGGCGCCAATACCTGAAATGATAGGGCGTCCAGGGTTTCCAGGTTTGTGGCTTTTGGGAAGTCAATAGAGTAATCCAGGCTGCGGCTCAGATGGTGTGTCTGAGTTAATGAGGTCCCGAGTAGCAGCAGGGAGTTCCTTCAGTAGTTGTTGTAATTTCCTTTGGAATTCCAAAGTGGGACCAGCAGAGAGAGGTCTGTAAAATGTGGTGTGGGAGAGTTGTCTGGCTGCCTCCTGTTCATAGTCTGACTTATTCAGGATGACAACAGCACCCCCTTTGTCAGCTGGTTTGATTATGATGTCTGGGTTATTTTTGAGACTCTGGACAGCATGGCGTTCAGCATAGTTGAGATTGTGTCTCATTTGGCATTACCTGTTCTGTTCATTCCCTCTGGGGCACCTGGCATTGGCCACTGTCAGAACACAGGATACTGGGCTTGATGGGCCTGTGGTCTGACCCAGTATGGCTGTTCTTATGTTCTTAATGGGATATTAACTTTTTAAATTAACTTCTGGAATGGCCAGTGCTGTATTTTTATACTTCGTAGCTTACAGTATCTCAGAGATTGCAAATTCAGTCTTCATTCACAGCATGCGCTTTCCCAGGCTTCCCTTGAGTGGCTTGGCACCACGCAGCAATTAGTGCTGCTTGGTTAATTCGCTTATCAGTACTTCAGGCCCTTGAATTTCTCCTGAACTTGGCTGGCAAGGATAAGGAATCTTAATGGAAAGCACCCTGAGTCCCTGTGAGTAACAGCAATAAGTAGATGAGCAAATGTACTGATCAGTAGCTTCAGCGGTCAAAACAGTCACAATGTAAAACAGGTTTTTGGAAAGCTTCCCATGTTTTTTAACTTTAGGGGAAACAAAAGTTTTCAGGGTCCTCTGCAGGATGACTTGCACTGCACTTTTGCTGGTATTTACAGACTGACATGCATTTTTGCTTTGACAGCTTCATTTCCTATCGCATTTTTCCCCTGTGTGAGCTGCCCTTACCAGTTTCCCTTCACCTTCCTGTGTTCCCTCTTGAGAATGCAGGACAGGAAAAAGATTCTGATGTGCCAGTGGTTAATAGCAGTGAGTGAACAGAAAAGACTTTTCCCACACAGTGGCTTTGTGTGTGTGTAGGTGGGGACAATATGATTTTGTATATTAAGGAGGAGACATTTGGTCAGATTCTCAGCTGGTACGAAAGTGGCATTGTTGCATGAATTTCAATAGAGCAACAGCAATTTATATCAGCAGAGGATCTGACCCACTGCTTTCAGATTCACCTGCAACAGCTCACTTGATAGCTGTCTTTAATCACTCTCCCCTTTTCCACATATGTACCAGGTGCGAAGTTTCTGGGCCCTGTGTAACTCCGGCCTGTCTGCACTTTCTATTTGGCAGAGTGATCAAATAACCAATTTGCAAAAACATGGAGTCTCTGTTCTACAGTGCTAATTGAAAAGGCCTATTTTAATTTGCCAATTTAATCTCAGCGATGTTACCCTGGAAAAAAAAAGTTGTATATACAGAGATGTGTTACTTAAGAACTAAAATGTCTAAATATTAGCTTCCTTGTTCTTTTTTGGTTCATGTAAACCTTTATTTTGGGAAATGCGTTTTTGCTGCTAATGACAGGCAAACTGTTAAGAACAAAAGGAGCACGCTGTGTATATTGTCTGCAGTATGAAGGTGTTTGGGACAAGGTTTTTATCTTCTGGGCAAACCTAGCAATCAATAATGACAACAGAGCTGGAAAATGACTAGATACGAGCCACTATTTAAATGGAAGGAATGGTCTCCTTCAAACACAGTAACTGGAGCATCTTCATCTAGAAAATAGGGGAAATACACAGTACTGTTTGTTCTTACATGTCAATAACTAGGGATGGCAGACTTGTTCAGAAAATTAGAGCCCTCTGCTCTATTAATACCTACATGCCCAGTCTTCACAAGATTAGATTGGTCCCAAAAAAACTAAGTACTTAAACATGTCCCTAACCCTGAGCATGTGAATAGTCCCTTTGACGTCAGAGGGATTATTCACATACGTTAAGACCTTGCTCGAACATCTTGTTATACTGGGACAATCATCCAGAGCATTTTTATTATTCAGACATGCTCTCCTCCACCCCCACTCCATCTTTCTGCTTTTGAATTCACTGGGACCAGAAGCACCATATTGCTCTCACTGCTCTGTGTATCCAGTTGAGACTTTGAATCCAGGAGGCCTGTGGATGTACTTTAGAGTCTGTCTCCTCTTGAAGCTGGGGTTCTGATTCTCAGTGCGAAAAGGCATTCTGGCACTAGCTCTTCACCAAGCTAGCACACTAACAATAGAACATAGTCACGACAGCACTGGTTTTGGGATGGATTAGCCACCCTGTGCGCACATCCATCCAAGACCATAGGCATGTGTGCAGGGCAGCTGTCCCATACCCTGCTGCTTGCATAGCCACCAATACATTCTATTTTTAGACCACTAACTCAATCAGTACTAGCATAAGTTTTTCTCCTTGAGCAGGGACTTGCCTCCATCTCCAATTGAAGACATTTAGCAGCACTGAGCGCTTGTACGGTGCTCAGTAAATAACTAATTTTTGTCAGGGAGCAGATGGAGAGTCAGGTTAATATTAGCTATGATATTCAATATGCTTGGGTAGTTCAGATATCTTGGGATAATTGGGGCAAAATCCAGGCCTTGAAATCAATGACAAATTCCTGTTGATTTCAACAGGGCCAGATTTTCACCCTTGAGCTGAATGGAACTGGAAATGGGGATCCCCAAGTTCTTGTCACGTGCATCAGGCTACATAGGTAGGGCATTGTTTTTAGAAGAACAGTGTCCCATTAGCAGGCATTAATTGCCCATGGAAAGCTGTGCCTGAAAAATCAGCTGTAGGTAAAAATCTGAGAACTGGCTTCTCTAACTACCTCATTAGGCCACAAATCAGGCTGAAGTGAAAGTACAGGAAACCCTCGATTTAAGACTCCGATATCAGACTTTGGAAATAATGGACACTGTCTTCTAGCCCCACGGCTTCCCCCATATAAATGTTGGAGAGTCACCCAAGCCACCACTGGGGCTGGAGGAGCTGCCGAATTGGCCGGGGTCACCAGGGCCAGAGGAACTGAAGGGTGTAGGGCTGCGGTGGGGCGCAGGAGCTTCCCTTTCACAACTCTGTGTGTGTGGAGCATGTTGATGCCTGGCTGCTGCTACCTGCAATGGTGCTGAGCTGCAGGTGTGACGTCGAAGGCTGCTGCCCCTGGAAGGCTGAGGGCAGCCATGCTCTCCCTTTGTGTGAGCGGCACGGAGTTGGGGGCTGGAAGAGCCACAGTGCTGAGAGCTGAAGGAGGTGGAAGGAGCCAGGCTGGCATTTCGCTCCTCCGCTGGTAATTGGGAGAGGGAAATGAAGGTATGAGGGGAAAATGGGGCAGAAGGGGGAAAATCAAGGGGTGGGGGCAGAGGACAGGAATGAGTAATGGGCTGGGAAAGTCAATACATCATCACACAGTATAACCATTCAGATATAATGGACTTTTGGCACTAACAGACACCCCTTCCCCCCATTAGTCCATTAAATGGAGGGTTTACTCTACTCATTTATGCCAGCAATTAATCTGGGATCTGAGAGGGCAAGCCTGAATGTGAGTAGTCACCAATAGCCGCGTCTACACGTGCACGCTACTTCGAAGTAGCGGCACTAACTTCGAAATAGCGCCCGTCGCGGCTACACGCGTCGGGCGCTATTTCGAAGTTAACTTCGACGTTAGGCGGCGAGACGTCGAAGTCGCTAACCTCATGAGGGGATCGGAATAGCGCCCTACTTCGACGTTCAACTTCGAAGTAGGGACCGTGTAGTCGTTGCGCATCCCGCAATGTCGAAATTGCCGGGTCCTCCATGGTGGCCATCAGCTGGGGGGTTGAGAGACAATCTCTCCAGCCCCTCAGCTCACTGGTGGCCGCGTGGAGCGGCCCCTTAAAGGTCCCCTCCCCCTCCCTTCCTGTGCAGGAAGCTGAGGGAACGTGCAGGCTGCAGCCTGCACACGCGGCCAGCCTGCACCTACCTCAGCCCCCCACCCAGCTGTGATGGCTGCCCGGCAGCCCCCCCAGTGCCCCCAGGGGACCCCCCCAAGGGGAGCCAGGGCAGCCAGCCCAGCCAGAAGGGCAGCCAGGCTGGGAAGCGGCAGCGGGGCCCCTCCTGGACGGAGGCCGAGCTGCAGGACCTGCTGGGGCTCTGGAGTGAGGAGGAGGTGCTCCAGGTAATGGGGAGCAAGAGGTGGAACGCGGATGCATTCGCTCGGCTGGCCGAGGGCCTGGCTGCCTGGGGTCACCCTGCCCGCACTCCTGACCACGTCAGGAGTAAGGTGAAGGAGCTGCGGCAGGGTTACTCCCGGGCCTGGGATGCGGCCAGCCGATCTGGGGCCGCCCCCGTCACTTGCCCCTTTTACAGGGAGCTCAGGGACATCCTGGGCCCCCGGCACACCTCCTCCCCTCCGGCCACCCTTGACACCTGGGCCAACGAGCCCCAGCAGGCCCTGCAGACGGAGTCCGCCCCAGAGGCAAGCCCCGCACCCCGGGGGCCCCCCCCGGAGGCCCCCCCCGGGACATCGCGGCAGGAAGAGGAGAAGGAGGAGGAGGGGGGCTCCTCCTCTGCAGAATCCGGGATGCAGATCCTCCTCCTGCCATCCCGGAGCAGCAGCAGGGCCTCCGCCCCCCGGGGATCTCCGGACCGTGGGAGCGGACAGACAGGTAGGTACCCCCCTCTGGTGGACACCCCTGGGCTTGAGGGGCGGGGGTAATAGATATGTGTCCAGCGCCCCCCACATGCTCACATGGCCATGGCCCCAAGGACACCAGGGCCATGGCCCTCACAGCAGTGCATCAGCCCCTGCCCCCCCAACCCCGCATGACAGTGCCATGCCCCATACCTGGGCCAGGGGGGAGCGGAACCTCGAGGGGCCCCCGGGAGGAGGGGGTGGGACACCCCGCAGCAGCAGCATGTGATGGAGTGGGGGGAGTGCCAAAGGGAGACTCAGGCTACATATGAGCAACAAGAGCGGAATAGCTTCCAGGGGCAAAGGAGGATCCTGGGGCTACAGCTGGCAGGTGACACCTCTGCCCTGAACAAACAGGAGGGAGAAGCCGAGCTGGCTTGGACTTGGGGGGCGAGGGCGGGGCCCACAGGTAGAGGCTAGGGGAAGGGAGAGCTGGAAGGCAGCCAGCCTGAGGAGGGGGAAAGCTGCATCCCCGAGGGGCACCCCTTGGGGTCTTCTCCCCAGGATGGGTTGGAAGGACTGTCTCTTCTGACAGCTGGTGCTGTCACTCCCGGGAGAAACTGGGCATCTGTGGCCTAAGAAACCTCTCCTGCTCTCAGACCCTGGGGGGTGAAGTGAGAGTCGCTCCCACCAGGGGATGGGGTGCAGGGCAGGGGGACCCCTGAACCCCATTCATCACAGCAGCATTTCCCGGGGACAGGGATGGGGAACCTGCAGCACAGGGCTGGGGGAACAAAGGCCATGGCTCAGGGCCCACACTAACGCCTGTCTCCATTCTTCTTCCCCCCCTCCTCTCCTGTGTCCTGCACCTGCACCATCAGAAGGACCGGAAGAGAGCGCCAGCGAGGCATCAGTCGTCCCAGAGAGCCCTCCGGGACCATCGCTCCAGGGCAGCCCCTCGGCCGAGGACCGACCGGCCCCACGGCGGGCTAGACGGCGGACCCCTCGCCACCAACAGCCGACGGCGATGGACCCCCAGCTGCTGGCCATCCACCGTCGGCAGCTGGAGGTTGCGGAGCAGCACCTGCAGCTGCAGGAGCGGGCGCTGGCCTGGCGCCAGGAGGCATGGGGGGCCTACATGGAGACATTTAACCGCTTGGTGGACTACCTGGCCCCCCATGCTGCGCCGGCCGCCGCATCGCCCGCCCTACCTGCTCCTGCAGCCCCACCACCAGCTGCTCTGCCCGTCGCCGTCCCGTCCGCCGTCGCCCCGCCACCCACCGCCGAGGGCCGGAGCGCCGAGGGACCCCTGGAGCCACCTGATACTCGCCGGCCATCGTACCTTCCGGTCCGGCCCGCCCCCACCCAGCCCCGGACAGGGCTGCAACCACGGTGGGGCTCCCGGCCGCCCACGCCCAGTGCCGGGCTATAGGGGCGAGGGGCCCGGGACGTGGCCCCGCCTCTTGTATATAGTTGGACTCTGTTATTTTCTGCCCCCGGTTTGCCCCGTCCCTCCCATGTAAATAGTTCTCCTCTTTATCCTCCCTGGTTTTCTTTTTATTACTGAGGACAGTTGTTTCTTTGTATTGTTTTATTTTTGTACATATTAGTTTTTTTTAACATGTTTGTACGTACTTTGTTTTTGGTTCTCATATTTACAATTAAAAAAAAGAAGGTTCGGAAAGAAAAAAAAAAAGTTTAAGTTCATCCACAAGTGCGTGCTGTCATTTGTCCAGGACAAGTGGGAGGGGGATGCGGTGGGGTGCTCCATGGTGCAGGTGTTGGGGCAGGAGTGTGGTGGAGGAAGGGGCGGGCAGTAGGGGGCCTGGGCAGAGTTCACCCCGTGGCCTCTTCATCAAAGTGGGCCCGCAGGGCCTCCCAGACCCGGGTCCCCTCGGGGTCCACCTGCCGACTAGGGGCAGCAGGTGGCTGGACGTCTGCCCTGCCGGCCTCCGCAGCCCAGCCCTGGAAAAAGATGTCCCCCTTGCTCTCTACCAAATTGTGCAGGGCGCAGCAGGCACCCACAATCTGGGGGATGTTGTTGGGGCCTGCATCCAGGTGGGTCAGGAGACATCTCCAGCGTCCCTTCAGGCGGCCAAATGAGTGCTCCACCACCTGGCGCGCATGGTTCAGGTGCTGGTTGAAGCGCTCCTGGCTAGCGGAGAGATGGCCCGTGTAGGGGTGCATGAGCCACGGCCGGAGGGGGTACGCCGCATCTGCGATGACGCAGAAGGGCATGGTGGTGTCCCCCAGAGGGATCTCCCACTGGGGGATGTAGGTCCCCGCCTCCAGCCGGCGGCACAGGCCCGAGTTCCGGAAAACCCAGGCATCATGTGTGCTGCCAGGCCAGCCCACATAAATGTCCTGGAAACGTCCCCGGCTGTCCACCAAGGCCTGGAGGACGACAGAATGGTAGCCCTTTTGATTCAGGTATCGTCCTCCACTGTGATGCAGGGTGCGGATGGGGATGTGAGTCCCATCCAGAGCCCCGAAGCAGTTGGGGAAGCCCAGGGTAGCAAAGGCCGCGATGGTGGCATGTGGGTCCCCCAGCCTCACGAGCCTGTGCAGGAGCATGGCGTTGATGGCACGCACAACCTGCAGAGAAAGCACATGGGACAGCCCCAATGAGGGGTGAGCAGGGTGTGCGTGGCCTTGCCCTGCCCTGCCCTCCTCTGCCCTGGCCCCCCTGCCCTGCCCTGCCCTCCCCTGCCCTGGCCCCCCTGCCCTGCCCTGCCCTCCTCTGCCCTGGTCCCCCTGCCCTGCCCTGCCCTCCTCCGCCCTGGCCTCCCCTCCCCTCATCCTCCCCTGCCCTGGCCTCCCCTGCCCTGCCCTCCCCCCGTGGGTTCTCTTACCTCCATGAAGACAGCCCCGACGGTGGCCTTGCCGACAGCAAACTGCTGGCCCACGGATCGGTAGCTGTCTGGAGTGGCCAGCTTCCAGACAGCGATGCCGACCCGTTTCTGCACTGTGAGGGCATGCCGCATGGCAGTGTCCTGGTGCCTGAGTGCCGGGGTGAGCCACTGGCACAGCTCCAGAAATGTCTGCTGGGTCATCCTGAAGTTCCTGAGCCAGTGGTCGTCGTCCCACTCCCCAAGCACCAGCCGCTCCCACCAGTCGGTGCTGGTGGGGTAGCTCTACAGCCGCCGGCGTGTGAGGCGGGGTGGGTGGGCGGGGTGCTGCAGGGGTAGGGGTTGAGCCCTGCTGCCCTGGGGGCATCTCCTCCCCTGGGGCAAGGAGGTGCTCAGCTGCCTCCCGCATGGCATGGAGCAGAGCAAGCCCTGCTCCTGCCGGGAGGGCTGGGTGGACCTCTGGCTGCTGCTGCTGCTGCTAGGGGTCCATGACTGCGGCGCCCGGGGTCTGTGTGCCTATGGCTCCTCAGACCGCGTGCTGTGCAGGCTGCGTGTGTCTGGGAGGGGCCCTTTAAGGGAGCGGCTAGCTGTTGCCCCGGAAGCGCTAGTCCGCCCGGTGACCCTGTCTGCAGCTGTGCCTGGCATCCCTATTTCGATGTGTGCTACTTTGGCGTGAAGACGTTCCCTCGCTGCGCCTATTTCGATGTTGGGCTGCGCAACGTCGAAGTTGAACATCGACGTTGCCAGCCCTGGAGGACGTGTAGACGCTATTCATCGAAATAGGCTATTTCGATGTCGCTACTTCGAAATTAGCTACTTCGATGTAGCGTGCACGTGTAGACGTAGCCAATGTGAGCAATGTTTGCATAGTCATGGCCTTAGTGTGCACAGAAACAAGTCTAAGTATTTTGAAGGTGTATGTTGCTTTTGAAAGAAAGAAGCGGCCCTGTTCAAATATATCCCTTAACCGCTCTCTGCCTTCAGGAGCCCCACCTGTGCAAATGACATGAATGGATGTTGTGAGGTTTAATTCACTATCATACATAAAATATACAGGAGATGCACATAGGAGAGGCTTTACAGAAGTGAAAAACAATGCTGTTATCTGAAACTTTGAGGTTCACGATGAATATTTGCAAAGCAAGAACAGACAGAAGCATTCTGTATTATAGTCAGGCAACAAAGATAACTCATTTGGTTCCAGAGATGTGCTGTGGTGGAGGGGTGACAGGTGCTGAGAAGTTCAGGCAGAAGTTTTCAAAATCAGCCTTCTCTTCGGTAGTATCTAGGAACAACCAGCAGCTATTAGCTTCAGTTCCTCTAACTCCTGGTACGTATGACCAAATACTTGAAGATATTTTTGGATTTCCCAGAACTATTTCAGTGAAAGTGGTAATTACAGAAATGATACACCTTCCAGCCAACAATTTGCCACAAGATGAGAACACCAGGCAGTCCCTGCCCACAAATAACAGAAATTTGATAGAAAATAAAGGGTTCATTATAAAGAAAAAAGAAGAAAACAACAACAAAAATACCCCAACCTTATTGAAACATTATTATTAAAATACACATTTCCTTATGAATGAAAAACCTCCAAAAGCAACAGCCCACTTTAAGCTTCAGATTACTTTTTTTGCCCCAATCAAAATTAATTCCAAACCATGAAATAGATCACTCAATAACATTTAATTGGTGTGGGCATCACTGGTTTTCCAAGGGCAGTAATTTTGTCCTGGTCCACTAGCTGAGTTTTCAGCAGACTTTGAAGATCTATTAGAGAAAATAGACTATTATTGAAGCATTAGGCTTGCCTCATGGTTTTGCTTTTCATTAGAAAAGCAACATTTCTGGGTGATATGTTACTACCTGAGGTTTTTGGATATGGTCAAATTTTCAAAAAAATTATGAAGTGTTTTCATATTTTGCTACTAAATTATATTCTAAAGTCAAAACTTGATGAATTTGTATTATTTGCATTTTTATTATTTCTGGCCACTACACATGTGCAAAGTAATATGAGTTGCTAGCGATAAAATTCACCCCATGAAGATTATCTGCAAAAGACCTATGTGCACCTCTTAAGATCCAATTACACCATGCTTTGAGGTTTTACAAGGGACTTAAGTGATGCGCATAGGCCTTTTTCTGGCTCTTTACCCAGGAGTGAATTTCACCCTCTTTACTTTAGAATAGAGAATGAAATTAAATCTTCTCTGTTTCAGATAAGCAAGGCATCTGCTTTTTGAAGATGCAAAAACTATTCCATGGTTTATATTTTCAGACACTTTCCAAGTGAGAGAATTTGCCCATTTTTGAGAGTGACCCAGGAATAAGCTGTGGGGTTAAACACTAACTAGGAGAGAAGGCATTTCCGTTTGTAAATGACCCGAGAGCCCCAAACTCTACCCATTTGGTCATTAGCTTCTAGGAAATGCCTTTCCTGGAAATTTTTTCTATTGTGCACCATGTGAAAGCAATAAATTAAGGAAATATAACGTAATTGCCATTTTTTCCTGTGCCTGCTGTATATCAAGTTTGATGTGTTCTTGCTGCAGTATTTTGTTTATTACAATACTGACTTTTCCCTAGCAGTTAATGACCAATATAGGAATAAGCAGGACTTCATTACCAACATTCTGATACAGAACTGGCAATGTGATATCCCATCATTAGGAATAGCACAGAGGTGTCACATACATCCTCATGTAATACCAACAGATGTGTTTGCTTTACGTTGCCTGTACTAAAGGCAATGCTTCAGAGCATCAAGTGATTGCCACATGGGTCAGGCAGAGAAATGCATGCCCAATATATAGCATTGTAAAATTAGGCCCTAATCAAGTAAAGCAGTTAAGCACATGTGTAACTCTAGAAACGTGAATAATTCCATTGATGTCTATTGCACTCTTCATACACTTCAGGCTATGCACAAATTAGGTGCTGTACTGGATGGGTGCCTTCCTTTGGTATGGAATAGGATTGTTTCAGTTTTCTCTGAAGGATCAAGCCACTGCTAGTCCGATTGCCTGATCTGGTAAGAGAAATTCTGTGTTCCTAAAGATTGTCATTAGGAAAAATTCTCTTTAAAATCAATCCTTTTTTTTTTTTATATATTTTCTGTCAAGTACCACCCAAATTATGTGCGAAGCTAGGGACAAATTACATGACTGGGATTTTTCTGATCCAAATCACTGTTGTTGAAAATAATTCCTATAAAAGACTGTAATAGCATTGAGGCTAAAAACTTGGCTTGCTGGGTTTCTGATTCCAGCCTATTATTTGAAATGGTAATGGGATGAGATTGAGCCTTTAAATTGCTGCCACAGCATCATACCGGAGCACCAGACCACAAACTGCAGGCAGTGCTAAGGGCTGGGGGGTCGCAGGCACATCATGGTCTGGGCAGCACTGAGGGTCAGCTGTCTTTGGTGCTGACCCTTCTGCCCACAGTCTCACCCATTCTGGGAGCATGGAGCCATTCCCACAACTTGCCCCAGGCCCTGTGGAAGCTGTCAACTCCCGCTGGCTGGTTACAGCCTGTTCCCTAGTGTAAATCAGAACACAGCTCTAGCACATGCCCAGCTGCACCTAGTTCCAAGGAAGTGAAGATTAGTGGGCCCCAAGCCATACCTCTTTTTCTCAGGCCCAGCCTGGACATAAAATCCTTCATAGTAGCTCTATACTGTTCTATGGGCGGCACTGTGGGCTGATGGCGAGAGCACTAGGACTCAGCTTCTGTGTCTGGCTTGGTCGTTGGCCCACTGGATGACCGTAAGTTAATTATTCTTCCTTCACTGTACCTCCATTTTCCCATCTATAACATCAGTACAATGATCCCCGCTTCCTTTGTAAAGCACGTTGAGATCTCTGGGTGGAGAACTAGGAATTATTACTGAAACAACTGAGGATTTCCTCACACTGATGGAATCCTCCAGTGGCCAATTCAGCTAGTGTTATGGCGGCTTTGCATGTTTGGAACTGCGCCAAGCAGCAACAGCAGAGGCTGCAACTGAGCGCTGGGTGTTCAAAGCACTATACAAATAATATTTAATTAATCCCCCCAACAGCAGGTAGGAAAAAAGAAAGAGACTGAAGCACAAGAGCAACCCTTGGCTCTCCATTTTCTAGCTGCCTGATGCACATGCGTTAGGCTGTCCCTTTACAAAATGAACTCCCCTGCTGGGCAGTGGGTCCTCTTTTGCACATTTTTGACTAGTGTAGGTTTTGCCGTTGGCTCCCACAGAAAATGTAGCGCTTGGTTTGTAAGGCTAACGTTCAGACCTCAGGCTGCAACAAACTGAAGAGGACACAGAGTTTACAGGCATCTTCATGAAAGTGATAGTGCTGCTTACACATTAGCAAGGCTGTCCCAGGGTGGATGCAGGGTCCAGAACAACTCCCTCCTGCTCCAGGCCCAGCCCCCACTCCATCCAGTCCCACCTCTGCCCCGCCTCTTCCTTCGCCTGCTCTGTCCTCTCCTGCCACCATTGCACTTTTTCCTGAAACTCCTCCCCCAAGAGATGTGATCTAGGGGGCTGCAACATGGGTGAAGCCTCTGCACTCAAGCCCTACATAGCAACTTGCTCCACTCTGTCACCTATATCAAAGGTGGGTCACTCCATTTCACTGTGATGTCAAGAAGCAGAGTGCCCTGGGCTCACTCCAGCCTGCTCCATTATGCTCCCCCAAACCTGTGGGGTGGAGAGGAGCAACTTGGATAGGAGTTGGTGGCAGAGCAGAGCAGGCTGCCCCAGTGAGTGCCGGGGGAAGTGGGAACCTCTGCTGCCATCCTGCGCCAGGCCCTGCAGAAATTCCCTGAGCCATCTTGGACCCCATGGGCTAACCTCAACATGGGGAACTGTCACATCCATAGAATGTTTGGGGCTGCCACTGTAGGGGGCCCCCAAAGTATGGGCCCTCGGGCAGCACGCTGAACCATCCTATGCATAGGAAAGTTCTGCGCATTAGACAAGGTGAGTGAAGTACTATCTTTGGACCAACTTCTGTTGGTAAACTAAAAAACAAGCAGTCCTGTAGCACCTTAAAGACTAACAGTTTTATTTATGAGGTAATGAGCTTTTGTGGGTAATGAAGCAGGTCTCACCCATGAGAGCTCATCACCTAATAAATAGAATTGTTCCCAAAGGCTGGGTGATACAGCTTTTTCTATCTGTGCTCTGCTATAACTGATAATGACCAAGAGAAATAATTTGTTTTATTTAAAGCTATTTTCAACTTGATCCTGGACAGAAAGACTTTAGGTTTCTTTTTATCTTCCCCTCGTGCTTAAGGAAACTGGATTTGTGTGTGTGTGTGTGTGTGTGTGTGTGTGTGTGTATTTCCTTACTGCCTAAAGTTATTGGTAAGCTTCACATTTATCTTCCATATGTGACTCATTTGTAATAACTTTGGTTTTCTCTAAGTAACAGGGTGGTTAGATTGTTACTGTTCCAGGAAGCAAAGTCTAGCTAAGGTATCTATGTGTCCTCCATTGCTCCAGTATCTGAGCATCACATCTTTTAATGTATTTACCGATATAGTACCTGAGCTGGCACACAGAGAGACTAAGAATATGTCTAAGTGAGAGCTGTGGGGCGGGTAATGTCTCTCCTAACTAGACATATCCACTCTAACTTTGATTAAGCTAGTTCACTAGATATAGTAACGTAATTTTAGTGGCAGAGCTTAGATGCCCAAAGTATAATCCTATCTGAAACCCCAGATAGCTAGTCCATCCTGTTACCTTGGTTACACTGCTGTTTTTAGCACCCTAATTTGGATATGTCTGTCACTCGGGGAAATTGCGCTACTAGTACAGACATACTCTGAGTAACTTGTACAATGAAATCATAGAATCATAGGGCTGGAAGAGACCTCAGGGGGTCATCGACTCCACCTGCCGGCCCAAAGCAGGACCAACCTCAACTAAATCATTCCAGCCAGGACTTCATCAAACCAGGCTTTAAAAATGTCTAAGGATGGAGATTTCACCATTTCCATAGGTAACGTATTCCAGTGCTTCATCACCTCCTTGTGAAATAATTTTTCCTTATATCCAAACTAGACCTCCCCTACTGCAACATGAGACCATTGTTCTGTCTTCTGCCACCAGTGAGACCAGTCTAGCTCTACCCTCTTCACACCCCTCCTTCAGGTAGTTGAAGTCTGCTATCAAACTCCTGTTCATTTGCTTCTTCTACAGACTAAATAACCCCAGTTCATTCAGCCTGTCCTTGTAAGTCATGCGCTCCATTTCCCCAGTCATTTTCATTGCTTTCCACTGGACTCTCTCCAATTTGTTCACATCCTTCTGTAGTGAGGGGGGCCCCCAAAGTGAATGCAATACTCCAGATGCGGCTTCATGAGTACCAAATACATGAGAATAATCACGGGTCTGTTGGCATTACATATACCACGCAGTACTTGCTCCAACACTACTGTACATATGTGAAACCTGGACAACATACAAGCACCATTTGAAGGCACTTGAATGATATCATCAACGCTGCCTCAGGAGAATCCTAAATATCTCTTGGGAGGATGAGCACATGAATGCTAGTGTCCTGGGAAGAGTCGAACATGACCAGCATTGAAACCATTATTCACCAACAAATTTGTTGGACTGGTCACATGGTTTGGATGTCTGATCAGCACCTCCCAAAACTGATTCTGTTTTCTGAGTTGAAGGAAGGTTGGAGGAGCGCTGGGGGTCAGAGGAAGTGGTTTAAGGACATGCTGAAGGCACACATGAAAAAGTGAAGCATTGGTGTCAATGCTTGGGAGAACCTTGCCCAGGACCATTCCCGGTGGAGAGTGGTAATCCATCAGGGAGTGGCACAATTTGAGAGGCCCTGCCTCAGTGCAGATAGGGAGAGGAGGAGAAGAAAAAAAGAGCAGCTAAAACTCTCCCAAGGCTCTCCAACAGCTACAAACACCTGCCCCTCCTATGATAAGACCTGCAGCTCCAGAGTCAGGCTTATCAGCCATCAATGGACTCATGAATAGGAGGGTGACATGAAGACGTCCTGCTCTTTATCAAGTGATCACTAAGAAGAATTTCTGTCATTCAGGACTGTAGCGTCAAAGGTTTCCAGTCCTTTAGCACAGGGACTGTGGGGGCTAGGCCCACGAACTATCACTATCTTTTCCAGTTTCAGAGCGGTAGCCATGTTAGTCTATAGGTTCACAAAAACACAAAATAAAACAAAACCAAGCAGTACTACAGTACCTTAAAGAGTAGCAATTTTATTTATTCAGTAATGAGTTTTTGTGGGTAAGACTCATTTCACCAGATTCTGGAGCAAAAATGAGCAAACAGGGTAGATAGATAGATAGATAGCAGGGATGCAGGGAGAAAGAAGAAGTTAAAAAAAGAGAAGGGGAAAAGGAGGAGAAGGGGAGCACTTTACTCTCACAGGACATACAATAATGTACCTTAAGGTAACAATCTTGTTATAAAGGGAATTAACACCAGATTACAAAAGGGGACACTGGAATTGAAATTCATTTGCAAGTTTGACACATTTAACCGGGGGTGGGGGGGATGTGGAGGGTTAAAAAGAGTTCTTGGTTATCTTAGACATTACAAAGACAATTTCCCCACCTTTGATATTTGCTGAATTTACACTTTCCAGAGGTCCTATTATGATAGGTGACTCCTCCCCACCCCCACCCCTCAGTGTTTTCTTTTCCCTTTTTTGCTTACACTGTGGAGCAGCACTCTGGCATCAGTTCCAAGGAGCCCTGGGCTCCAACCGCCACTGCTGCTGCAGTAGCCATGGTGGTGGCCGTGCACTTCACAGGCTCCTTTGAATCTCCAGGACTCAGTGCAATTGTGTTTCCCCCTTATCCCTCTGTTGGCAGGCCTGACTGGAAGTGGGGACGTTGTAGTGATCAGCAGGCCCACCTACAGGGAGTGGGGAGGAAGGGTGTAAGGGGACAGTTGTCTCAGGGCCTGGCTTTTCAAAAGGACCTGGAGTCTGGCCATTACCACCACTATTTCAGCAGTGGCAGCACCACGAGCTCTGGGCCCCTTTGAAATACCAGCGGAGCACTGGTGTACTACTACACAGCTCTGAAGGAATGGGGGGCCCAGCCGCACGGCTCTGAGGGCTGGGCTGGGGCCCTCTGCCGTCTGGGTGGCTCTAAGGGCTGACTGCCCTTGGCTCTTCCTCTTCTTGGGTACAGAGCCACCCTGCCCACCTTGCCTCAGGACCTGAGGTGGCTGTTGGCTCCTGTTGATCAGTACCGACAGCACGTCTTACAATGTTAACCTGCTGGGCTATATGTCATTAGGTTGTTGTAGCTGATCTGGGTGGTTTAGTAGGAAGTTAATTCCTGCCTCTCTGAGCCGGAGTTGGCACTGGAAGTGTTTCGGTAAATCCCTGTGGTCCTATAAATTATGTTGCGGTTTCTTTCCTCCTGACTTTGGCCTTGAGCTTTGCCTGTTTTGTGTATGTGAAGTCTTCAGTTACTGGATACCTACATACATTAAAAAAAATGCTGGGCCAAATCCTGGGAGGTTCTCTGCAAACGCATCTTCTACTGATATTCCTAGGACTCACAGGTTTTCAGCACCTAATAGCACTTGGCCCATCATAAATAATAGCACAAATATGTTGATTTTTTTCTTCGGTTTATTGCATTCATGTTTGGCAATAGTTTTATTGGGGATTAACATGCCAGCAAGGTAGATAATAACACAGGACTGACACAATATTAACTTTCTTTTTACAAAGCTGGAACATATGTTTCAATACTTTAGTCTCTGTAAGTCCTGGAACATGACAGGGTGAAGCCATTAAGGTGAATTTTTTTGTTTGAAATCAATACTGGTTGGAAGCTTTACTCTCTCCCTAATGTTAAGATAAAGAAATAATGATATAAACTATGTAGGTGAACAGAAAAGGATTTCAAATAACACCCATTCATGTAAAGCTAGTTATTTGTTTTAAAATATGAGTGCTCGTGAAAGATGCAAAATTAATAGCTTTAAAAGCTGACTTCTTCTGTTCACCAGGTGGCCTGAGCCAAAGGCCACTGGCTGGTACATACATATATTTAGTACCAGGGAAATTGGCTGAAACTATAGTACAAAACACAATTATCAGAAACAAAGCATGATTGTTGAGTGGAAGAGTCAACATGGATTTTGTAGGGGAAATCATGCTGCACCAATTTATTAGAATTCTTCAAGGGGCTCAACAAGCATCTAGACAACAATCATCCTGTGACTATAGTGTACTCTTCCACAAAGCCTTTGGCAAGGTCCCTCCCCAAAGACTCTTCAGCAAAGTAGGCAGTCATATGATAAAAGGGAAGGTCCTTTCCTTGATCAGTAACTAATTAAAAGATAGGAAACAAAGGGCAAGAATAAATGGTCAGCTTTCACAGTGGAGGGAGGTAAATTGCAGGGTCCTTCAGGGATCTATACTGAGACCAGTTCTCTTCAACATATTGATAAATGATCTAGAAAAAGGGAGGTGGTAAAGTTTGCAGATGATACAAAATTACTCCAGATAGTTAATTTCAGAAAAAGAAGATGAAGAGTTACCAATGGATCTTAAAAAACTAGTTGACTGGGCAATAAAAAGGCAGATGAAATTTCATGATGATCATTGCAAAGTAATGCACATTGGAAAATATAATCCCAACTATAGAGAGAAAATGATGGAATCTTAATTAGCTGCTACTACTCAAGAAAGAGATCTTGGAGTCATTGTGGACAGATCTCTGATAACATACCATCAGTGTGTAGCAGCTACCAAAAAAAGCTAACAGACTTTTAGGAATTATTAGAAAAGGGACAGATAATAACACAGAAAATGTCTTAATGCCACTATATAATGTCATCTTATGCCTACACCTTGATCACTGTATGAGGTTCTGGTTGCCCCATCTCAGAATGGATACATTAGAATTAGAAATGGTACAGAGGGCAACAAAAATGATTAGGGGAATGGGAAGTTTTACACATGAGGAGAAATTAAAAAGGCTGTGTCTATTCAGTTAGGAAAAGACACAGCTAAAGGGGGATATGATAGAGGTATATAAAATCATGAATTATGTCAAGAAAGTGAGTCAAGAAAGAAGAATTATTTACCCTTCATAACAAAAGAACTAGGGATCACCCATGAAATCAATAGGCAGAAGGTTTAAAACAAATAAAAGGAAGTACTTTTTCATACCATTCCATATAGGCAGCCTGTACAACTCATTGCCAGGGGATGAAGGTCAAAAGGCATAATTGGGTTCATAAAATAATTAAGTAAGTCATGGAGGATAGGTCAATCAATGGCTATTAGCCAAAATGGTCAGGGATGCTACTTCATGGCCTGATCTTGAAGCTCCTGCCTGCCAGATGCTGCAATCAGATGACAGAGGGTGGATCACTTGATAATTGCCCTGTTCTTATTTCTTCTGAACACCTATCACTGGTCATTGTCAGAAGACAGGTTACTCGGCTAGATGGACTATTGGTCTGGCACAACAGGCATTTGTATATTCTTGAATTATCAACCTCAACTGTAGAACTCACCTGTAGGAACAAGAAACTAGCTCACTTTTTGTCCTTGCTAGTCCTATGTTATTCTGCAGCATGTGATGATAAGGAAATGAGAAAAATCAAGTGACAGAGGATACACGCTGGTGACCTAAATGTGAAAGCTTTCATATCTCTTTATTCTGAGGTGTAGATTTATGTTGGGAGGGCATGATTGGACACCGACCTATTATTATGACTGTGATTAGAGTGAACAGTAATCACAAATATCTCAGTGGTGGAAAAAGCTTGAAAAATTTAAAAGGGATGAAACCCATATAATTTATAGAAATTAAGTGCCTGATCAAAATCTAATTAAGGTCAATGCAAAGGTTTCAAAAGGAGTTGGATTGCCCTCTAAATAGAATTCAGTAGAAATTACTCAGAACAGAGAATATTATTTCAATGGAATTTTCATTCATCCCATAGAACTGGGGCAGGGACTGTCTTCTTTGTTTTGTGCATGTTCAGCAGCCGGCACAATGGAGTTGTGATCCATGCATAGAACTCCAAGATGCTACTGCAATAATAACTATTATTGTTATTATTATTATTATTACTATTATTTATTTAATCCCTGAATAATGCTTTTGCTATTGAATACTATCTGTTGATTCAGAAAGTCTTTGAAAAGGCTAGCATTCTCCACAGGACTTTTCCACACAGGAGAAGAAGTAACATTAGAATTTCGTAGTTTATAATTTCTAATTTCACTTTGTGTAGAGAAAACAAAACAGCAGTCATGTAGCCCTTTAAAGACTAACAAAATGATTGAATAGTAACATAGGTACACATATGAGTATTCTAACAAAACAAAACAACAGTCATGTAGCACTTTAAAGATTGACAAAGACTAACAGACTGCTGTTTTGTTAGAATACAGACTAACACAACTATCTCTATGTTACTATTAATTTGTGTAGAAGAGCTTACAACAGAAGATGGGCACTTAACGTACATATAAAAGAAAAAAAGAAAAAGAAACACCCAAACAATAAAAAACAAGCACTGGTTAGTGTGGCTAAATCTTTTTTGGCAGAAATATAGAGTTTACCTTGAAGAACCTGCGTTATTAATTCTTACTTTGAATGACATAATGACTTTTCTCTTTTACTTTTGCAACCTTTTTAATTCATTAGTGAAAAGGTGGAACTCCTGAACCACCATAACCAATGACAAGAAAATTTGTCTCTCTTCTCTGTAATGTACAAAACTCCTCATCATCTGCACTCCTGCACTTCTGTTAGTTGACCAAGATCAAAAGGGCAAAGTCAAAGGAGAGCACTGAATGCTTCAGAATGTAAGACCATAACCTTCTCAATAAATCCATGAACCAATATATAATCATAAAACCAGGTAATGGAGGTTAACTGCCATATTGTAGATTTGAAGGGATTTGATTTAGTTCAAACATAAAGCACACTTGAGAAAAAAAATCCCAGCAACACAAAATAACCCAAACAAATGGACTCTACAACTTTGCAAACCATCCAGCTGCTTAAAATGTAGCTTTGCATCTGTGTTCTGCATAAGTTACCTACCCATAGAATTAAATAAAGATGAAATAAACATGAAGATTGATTTGAATGCATGGAACTGACATACCTATAAGCTGAATTCCATCATCATTTATGTATTTATTCATTTATTTCAATGTGTGTTGGATAAGGCCAATTCTTCAGATCTGTCTTTTTTGACAGCTATACTGGGCTATCGGTTGTGACTATGGCCTGCGCAAACTGCAGTCGAGAATTAAGTTATGTTCTTTAAGTGTATTTTTTGTTAATACACCATTTTCCATTTTAAAAAGGGAGATTATGAGAGAAACACAGAATACCATTATACAGAGTAGGGAATATAAAGCTGTCATTGGTCGTCTCTAAATCAGTAGCCTCCCATCCTTTTATTTCAGGATTTAAGAATTTTGCTTTACTTAAAGCTGAGCAAAAATGTACTGTTCATTGAAAAATGCATTTTGCAGATCCTTAACACTTTTTACAATTTGTGTTGAGTTCAGTGAATTGTTTCAGCTGAAAGGAAAGAAAAGAAAAGAATAGAATTTAAAGAATTTGAAAGGTTGTGTTTTGGATATTTTGAAACAAAACATTTTGACTCCTCATTTTGAAATAGAGTTTCATTTCAAAAGTTAGTTTTGAAAAACCCATAAAGTGGTGAAAACCATACAAAACAACCTAAAGTTAAACAAAAAATATTTGTGGGGAGAAGGACGTTTGTGGTTGAATGAACTTCTAATTTGACCCAAAACACTTTTTTATTGTTCTTTTTGCTGAAAAAAAAATCAGTTTAAACTCAAACCAAGATTTTTTTGGAGATATTTCAGTTCCATCCCAAAAACAATCAAACAAAAACAATCCAGTGATTCACATAGTTGTAACTCTAGGAGCCCTCTCCATACCAAAATGGGGAATCTATCTGCTGTTTTCTCCACTTCCTTGGGTACCAACAGGAAACTGGGGATATATACTGATTTTATTGATATCAGTGTGAATTTTTCCATTTGTTTCAGTGAAGCTGGAATATCACCCTGGGTAGTTTTAATCTCACATGGCTAAGCAGTAGGAACTTGTGCATTGTGGATTCTCTTACGGCCCCACTATAGTATGGAATAACAATTTATTTTCTTCATTTTATTTGTATTCTATTTTCTCCTTAATGGCTCTATTCCCTTCCAAAATAAATGTTTTATGATTCATATCCAGCATCTGCAAACATGTGTGGCCAGTCCAGGGTCATTAACTTGAATCTGATGTGTGTGTGAGCAAGGTAGACGCATATAAACATGTGGAGCTGGTGGCACACACCCTCTGCAATTTCCCATAGCTTAAATGAGGATTTTTAAAATTAAAATAAGAAAGTAATTAATACACATGGGCTTCTTCTGACCAAACTTCATATGCATTACATATGGACCTGATTTAAGGTCTTGAAATTAATTAAAAGTAATGGAGAAAGAGGCTTTTTCTGATGGGGATAATTCCCATAGGCGGGATCTGCAAAGTCCTTTTGCTGTCTGTTAAACAGAAAAAAGGTTGCTATTCGCTAGTCAGAGGTCTGAAAAAATGATGATTAATCCTTTGCAAAGGGCCTGATTGTACTTAGTGCACAGCAGTTTTGAACCTTAGCCTATGAGAAAAAAATGGACACTCTAAGCCTAATTTGCCAGACAAGTTAGCAGTGAAAACTTCACTGGCTTTAACAGCAACTGGTTCTCCTGTGGCCCTTGCTGGGCAAGCAAGTTCACACACATGCCATGAGGACTTCCACCGAAATCTATGTGGATGCAGCTGTCTCACAGCATGGACAAGCAAGGTCAAGGCCAAAGTGCTTCATTTTATCACTCTTTTCAACATAACACATATGTTTATTTCTTCAGTTAAAATCTTACCGCCAATCTACTATTCACCATGAAACCCTCATCTTCAATGTAGCCTCTTCTCTAAAACCCTCATAAAGTGTCTGAGAAAGGACATAGTTGCTGCATAGGCCATTCTCTAGGAGATGAATTTCATGCCTGTTTTGCCCTAGAATAAGTATAAACTAGCACATTCCTTTTCTACATTTTCTTTGTTAAAACACATATTACATAGTTCTTATTTGTCCAATGGGGAGGTAAAGGACATAACTAGGGAGCAGCATTGTTGTAATTGGCCTACTGCTAAAGAAAATATTTTATTGAGTGTTGAGTAAATTTTGGTGCTGTCCCTGAGGTTGGTGTGTCTAGATGATGTGTGGAGCTCTTTCTTTCTCACTCACTTTAATTTTTTTCAAATTTGCCATCTTCTAGACATGGTAAATGGATTTTTCCCCCCTGCAAAGTAGCTCACTCTCTAAAGAAATTAAAAAAAAAATAAAAAAAGTCTGTTTTGTTCTTTGCAAAGTCACAGTATGTTTTTCAACCTTTTACTTTGTGAGCCTGCTAATTCCTTGGAATGACTCTCCTTGTTCTTCTTGTAAATGGCATACTGATATCCAAAATAAATGCAGAAAGAGGCCAAATAAAGAATAAGATTCATCTATGCAAATGAAGGGTCCAAAAAGGGAATTCTCCAAAAACTACTGTAAGTACTATAAGATTTCAGCCTGCAAACTAATCCAAAGTTAACAGTTAACATAACATTCAGTTCTTAAACATCAACAGGATAAAAAGAGCAGTTTCAAACTGACAAAATATTTATTTACTGCAAAATTACGATCTTGTGGTTAAGGTACTGGAGTGGGAGTTGGAAGCCTGGATTTAATACTCACCACCAACTTCTGGTCTGACCATGGGCAAGTAATTTCATCTTGTGGTGTCTCAGTTATGCATCTGTAAAACAGTTATAATAATACTTCCTTTATCTGACTGTTTTTTTAGACTGTAAACTCTTGGAGCAAGTACTGCCTGTTAATTATGTGTACGTAATGTGCCTGGCACAATGGAACCCTGATCTTGGTTGGGGCCTTTCAAAGGGTTGGTCAAAAATTATTTTGAAGCTGTTTTTCCATAGAAAATTGGGTTTTTGCTTTTCCATGGAAACTTTTGATTTTTTTGTCAAGAAAGGAATGTCTGGAAACTGACAATTTTTTTGGGTCAAAACACAAATTATTTTCCCCTCAGGTATGTTGTCATGGTTGCCTCATGTTTGCACTATCCTCTCTGAGCTAGGCTGCCCAGCAGGACATCTCCCAGGATGCACCACAGCCAGTGCCTCCCATGCTGGACTGAAAACCCACATCAAAAAGGGAGAACATTGTGCATCATGGGAGATGTAGTCTAACCAGGTGACCTAGTTGCTAGCGGGACTGGAAGCATGAGGCCAAATATTTTTGTTCTCAACCAAAATATTTCAATTTTTTATCTAGAGGTCAACATCTTATTTGGAAAACAAAAACGAAAAACCAAAAAACCAAAAACACTTTCTAGCCTTTAGCTATGGCTATAATACACATGCATAGTTAATAAAAAGCAAATTGTTTTAATTATAAGCCATAAAAACAGAGCATCTAAATTATATCAGAACAATGTGTATAAAATGTATCGGACATCTCTTGATTCTCTTTGTAAAACTCCTATTAATTAATAATTTTATCATATTTATATGTTGATATCTATTGATCTGAATGGCTACACTAGAAAAATACACACATCTTACTTTATCGTAATACTAAGAGTATTAATTTAGCTACAGAGGGACACAGAAGTGTCCTCCTGCCTAATCAAGTCACAGGAATGTTAGTTCAACCATGTTTCATTTAAGGTTGAACTTCTCTAGTCCGGCACCCTTGGGATCTGACCAGTGCCAAACAAGAGAAAGTGCTGAACCGTGGGAGGTTAGTACTGTCTAGCAGTATTACTGACACTTTCTTTTCTTACTGGGCTCTTAGAAGACATTTAGGTATAAATTACAGCTAAACAACAGCACAGAACACTGAGAGCCAGGACTGGAGTGATAACAACAAAATTTCCAGTAAATTATAATGTAGGAAGGGGATTCCAAATTCACTTTGAAGGCACATTTTTTGAAGCGGAGCATAGTTACAAAACACAACTAGGCAACTTATATTTCATACCTCTAGGTTATCCAGCTTCATATGTCTTTTTTCCAGCGGTCTGTTTTTGATACAGTTTTAGCCCTCAGATGACAGGGAGACAGACTGCTTATCCACAGAAGAGGTAAAGGCAGCCAGTAGCAATATGGGCTTCCCCACACAGCCATTGTGGGAACAGCACACACAATTGATGTAAGGTACATTGACTCCATGTATATGCAATTCATGTAGCTAGAGTTGCATCTCTTACATCAATTTTCTCGTCTAATGTATATTTATTTTCCTGGCCAAAGAGAGTGCAAGTATCAGGATGACTCTACAGTGATGGCTAGAATACTCACCCAGGATGGCCCAGAATCCAGTCCCACCACACAAATGTCTCTTTAATTATTTAGTCACAGTGCAACAGCTTCAACAGGACAGACTGAGGGAGGCCCATATCACAGCATTCCATGGACCAGTGTTTAGAGCTTTTACTGAAGATTTGGCAGAACCCTGTAAACATCCTGCCTTCCTTTCAAGCGATAGGAGGATTAGACCAGAGCTTTGCTCCCACCATGCTGTCTGGAGTAGTTCACAGCCATGATGCCAACCTCACACTTGACACCAGATCAATTGGTACCTCATATCTCACCCCAAAGACAATGCTGGAAGCCAATGAATTATTTAAAGAAGGAGGCAAGCATACACACAAATTATTACAGTCCGTTATTCCAAAAAGTTGTAGAGTTGTTGCACTTTTAGGACTATCCCTGGTTGATCCTGGGGGGTTTCTACTTCTGTTTCATAGCTCCAGTCCTGTGCAAGTCTTATTTGCTTTCTTTATTTCCTTCTTCCAGAGCTGAAGTTGATAAGATGAGCCCATTTGCAAGTAGACTGTCTAGGGGTAATTGGTAAAGTCTTTGTTTTGTGCTGTCCCACAATGACCCATTTGGTTTTGATAGTCTTTCCTGATGGGCAAGAGACAATCCCTTCCGACAGGCTGACAATTTCAGGGCAAATATCTGTTACAGCTATCAATCAAAAACTTAAACATTGCCTTATAGCATCTGATAAAGATATCCTAAGTGAGATTTACACATGAAGCAATTTACAAACATTTCATAAACTCTAAGTGCTTGGCTGAGGCCTAAAGTATTGGCAAGAGTTGACACCTGATTTACTGTGTCACACCGCTATCTTAGGTCACTGCCCTAGCCAGTGGGTTAAAAGTTAGGAGGGAGTCCACTTCATCCTCTTCCCCCTGTGGTTCTTAGAAAAGTGACATAATGGCCTAACTCCTAAAGGATTCCTGTCTCTGACCTGCCAGCAGGGATAGATGGCCCCTGCAAGCTGAACTTAGGCGTGTGTTTCTGTAAGTGTGGTGTAGTTTAGCACACATCCATCTCTCTGGTGTCTCTATTGGGCAGCTTAGGTACCTTTCTACTTCTATTTACTTTGTAAATCACTGTCCAAAGTGTCTCTCTTTCCCCACGCATTGTATAGAAGTTTAGGCACCTAACTCCAGCTTTGCAGTAGTTATCTGGGTGTCTAAAAGTCAAGCACTGTGACGCTGAACATCACAGCACCTAACTAGCTTTATTAGGTGATGAGTTTTTGTGAGGCAGACCCACTTCTCACATGACTGCTTTTTTCTTTTGTGACATGGCTACCTCTTTGTAACTAGCTTTGTTCATCCAGGCCTAAAAGACTTGCTCAATATCACATTGGAAGTCTGTACGAAAGATGGAATTGAACTCAAATCTGCTGAGAACTTAACTAAATTACACAGCTTTTGCCTGTATATCTATACTGGAATAGCTGTGCAGTCAGAACCCTTGAGTAGAAATGCAGCATAAATTTACAGAGTTCTACTTCCATACCCACATCACCTCCCTGAATGACATTAGCTAGGCTCTTCTTTCAGGCTACATGGGGTTTTTCCTGACATAGCCAATGTTGGCTGACAGGTGAGCATTTTTTCACACTCTCAGCCCACATAGCTAGGCTGGCAAAATTTTATGGAGTAGACAAAGCCTAAACCACAGTTTAAGGCCTTATTCCCAAGTCTGTCCTTCTTTGCTGCCTCTTTAGGGTTGATTTTGCATGTCTGCACCAGCTTTTTGTTGTGAGCTCCTGTTTTTGCAGCATCATGCTCTCATCACTGACAGCCAATCCCCTGGGAAGGACTCAGGAGATGAGCTGGGTTGACAGGAACCACAGGAGTAAAATCAAATCTAAGGTAAATCCCCAGGGTTCCAAAGACTCTCTCTGGGGGAAAACCAACAACCTGGCTGCTGGCTGTTGATCTAACCCACCTTTGCCTTTCTCAGCTGACCTCCCTGCAAACTCCAGAGTAAGCTTAACAGGTACCAGTAGATTTGTAATGGGCACTGATGAAGGCTGGTTGTTACTTTTATTTTCCCCCTCCATAAACTGGAGTGATGAAAACAAAACTTCTAGTAAATTATAATGTAGGAAGTAGATTCCAAATTCGCTTTGAAGGCAGATTTTTTGAGGGAGGCGAGAGTTATAAAACACAGGCAGACAACTTATATTTCATAACTTTAGTTTACCCAGCTTCATACGTCTTTTTCCAGGGGTCTGTTTTTGACGGGGTGAATGTTAGCCCTCAGATGGCAGAGAGAGAGACTTCTGTTTATCCACAGGACAGGTAAAAGGCAGCCAGTAGCCATATGGGCTCCCCCACACTGTTCTTTCCAGTGTCCCTCAACTCTGACCTGAAGCAGCCACCTCTAGGGAGGAGAGGATCGTTTCCAGGCTCACTTATCCAGTGGCTTCTTGCTGGGTCTGCCAAGACTGTGTGTTTACCCACTAAAATAAGCCAACATATTTTCATGATCTCTCTTGCTACTGTGAATCAAAAAACATTTCCATATGGTCACAGCCTTGCTACAGCTCCTTATGGGCCTCATCCAAACCCCAGTCGAGCAAATGGAGACACTCCTAATGGCTTCAGTGAGCTCTGGCCCTTACATACGTATGTCAAACCCAGAAAAGATTTGTTTCTGATAAATTATCACAAGGCCTTCCAATAAATTACCCCTTTGCCCACAAACCAATAATCTATTGCCTGGACATCTGGAAACCATTGCATGGTGGTGAGAGTTCATAAGCGCCAGAGGTCACTACACATCAAGGCTTTCACCCTGTGAGATCTCTGTGTAGTAGCTGCCATGGAGTATGTGCTTCCCAATGTGGAAGTGGCAGAGCAAGATAGATTAAGCACTAGACATAGTTCTTTGCAATGAGAGGTTGTACGCGTCAAACCCCCTCCTGGACTGATGTGTTACTTCAAAGTGATCAGACTAGAGAATCTCCATAATATTTTTAAAGCAAAAAAGCAGTCAAGTAGCACTTTAAACAATAACGAAATAATTTATTAGGTGAGCTTCCATGGTACAGACCCACTTTTTCGGACCATAGCCGTACCAGAGCAGACTCAATATTACTCAAAATTATTTTGTTAGTCTTTAACGTGCCACTTTACTGCTTTTTTGTTTTGATAGTATATAGACCAGCACGGCTATCTCTCTGTTACTACATAATATTTTTGTACTACGCTTTCTTAAGTAGAGTTTTCCAGTGTTATACTTATGAACTGAGTACTTGCCCACCCAGTGAGCCACCCCTGGATCCACCCCGATCAAACCATGGAACAGTGGAGTTCTCCAGTCTGCCAGCCAGACTAATGTTTATAAGGCAATCTACGTGTATACATGCCATTGTCTCAGTATGTTGTGTGTGTAGCATTTCCTAAGCATTCCTTTGTCTGACAGCCTGCAAAATGCCAGTCTTCTGGGAATTCATCAGGACAAGCGATGAGGTATTTTTGGTGGGATTTTCTCTTCAGTGGCTAATGTGGAAGGAGTGTGCTGATCACAGGCTAGTTTAGGATGCATCTACGCTACAACGCAAAGTGAGACTGAAGCATCTGTATTCATACCTTAAATCTAGCCAGCTTGAATATTGGTAACAGTGAAGCTAAAACAACATGGACTTTAGCATGGGCTAGCTGCCAGAGTAAGTACCCAGGGTCCCAGGGGACTCGTACAGCCCCTACTGACATCATGATGCCATGGCTTCACTGCTCTTGCTACACACAACTCACTAGATCCAAACCTGCTCAGGTGTGTCTTCGCATATGGTAATCACACCTCCAACTGCAGTGCAGATGTGTAGTGGAGTCAGTGTCTACGTCGCAGTTAAGAACTGGCAAGCCAAGCATTGAATGAGTGTGTGAACTGGACTCTTGTCCCTCTCTTCAGCCCTAGGGATGACTCCTCCAGCACAAGGTTGAAGCCAATTGGTTGGACAGCGTGAGGGAGCATTGGGCTGTCACTGTTGATATATAGAGCACTTAGGTTTTCATTTGGCAGCCTTTCTTAATCTACAGCTCTAAAAACACCTAACTGGTTGGAAAGGACCCAAAAGACAATTGAAATGCCTCAAAGGGACTCTCCTGTCTGCTCATATAAGAGCCAGCTGAGTACACCTTATCCACTCTCTTGGAAGGCTCCCTTTCACCACCTTGCCTCCATTGCAGGTTAGGACTGAAGTTTTTTGCTAAATTTCCCAGCTCTGTTTAGCCCTCCAGGACTGAATGATGGTTCAGTGATGGCAACAGAGCAAGTGTTGTGCTGTGCAGAGGCTCTTGTTGGATTCTGGCAAAAATAGACAGAGGAGGGAGGTCCAAAAGTCATAATTAACGCATGGCTCCAATCTGAATGGGAAAAATGACAAACTGAGGTTCTGGTTTGGTTGTTATAATTTTTTTTCTTATTTATATTAGAGGCCTAGGAGAGGATACATAGTTGGGCAGGACTCCTATTCCAGATGTTAAAGCCTAACCCTGCCAGGTGCTTAGAATTTCTTGCGAAGTGCTGAGTTCCCTCAACTTCCACTGAAGTCAATGGGAATTGAGGGCATTCCAGATCTCACAGAACTGGGCCCCCTACAGGCTAGTTGTTATGTTAGCAACTAACATCTCTGCCTTGACAGAGAGCAGGGGAATATTTTTCTCTTCCTCTGTGGACTGGCAGTGTTGCAGGACGATCATTTTTGTACCTCAGCCGGATAGCCGTGAGACATAGCTTGAATGATCTTTTTCACTGCCTAACTTCTGTTCATGAAAAGATGTTGCAATTTTTTCTTTGCCATAGCAATGAGAACAGTGCTTTTGTTTCATCAGAGCAGGAAACCGTTGTAGCCCAGTGTCTGAAGCAAGGGACTGAAATCGTGTGCCAAAGTTGAGTGACATACTAGAAGTGTTAAAGTCAATGGAAGTTGTTGGGTACTCTGTACCTCAGAAAATGAGCACTAAAGATCTCAAAGTGGGCACCCAAAGTGAGGCAAGAAGAATTTGAAGTCATTTGAAGGTGGGTGTCAGCAAACTCCAAGAGAAGGAGCTTGTAATAGTCCAGATGGCAGTTTGCGAGGATCTGGTGTGAGTTTTAGCTGTATGTAGAGATCAAAAGGGCTTGCTCTCAGTGTTGCTATGGAAAACATCTCCACAAGAGCAGTCAAGATGGACACAATATGGATATGTAAATCTACAGCAGAGGTGAGTAACCCCTGGACGGTGTGCAAAGAGTGGCACGTGAGCCAATTCTCATTGACGCCTAAGGTGGGAGCTCAGCTCTGCCCCTTCTTCCCCATGCAGCCAGGTGCACCCTGTACACTTGCATGGTGCCTATGTCCCCTCCTCACAGGTTGTCTGTGTGCTCAATACCCTGCTGCTCCAGAGGGTCATCTGAATCAGGGCCCTGGACGTGGCCGTCACAGGCTTCGCTGCAAAGGGGTCCCCTATCCATGCCCCAGAGCACAGTGGTGGACAATTTATAAACAGGAAGGGCTACCACTCGGTGGTCCTGCAGGCCATGGTGGACAGATGGGGCCAGTTCCAGGATGTCTCTGTGGGCTGGCCCAGCTGCACCCACGACACCTGCATGTTCCAGAACTCAGGCCTGTGCCGCTGGCTGGAGGCAGGGACCTACATCCCCCAAAGGTCCTCCAGCCCTGGCTTATGCACCTGAACATGGGCCACTTCACTGCCAGAAAGGAGCACTTCAATGCCCAGCTGAACCATGCCCAGCAGGTGGTTGAGAGGACCTTTGGGCTTCTCAAGGGCCGGTGGTGCTACCTGCTGGCCCACCTGGAGGTTAGCCTTCTCAATGACCCCCAGGTTGTGGAGAGTAAGGGGGAGGCCTTTGTGCAGGGGTGGGTGGTCGAGGCTGGCACAGTCTACCCCCAGCCAGCCGCTGCCTGTAGCTGCCAGGTCCACCAGGAGGGGGTCTGGGTTTGGGAGGCCCTGTGACGATATTTTGATGTAGGGCCTCAGTGAGCGCCACCCTGGCCATCTCTGGCAGGGGCTCCTGCACACTGCCCCCACCACCCACACACTGCCTCCCCAACAAGCACACATTACACAGAGGTTTGGGAAAAATAAAACTGTAAATATATTGTAAACTATCGGAACTGTGATTACTACCTATTTTGCAAAAACAACATTGATAGGAACTATTTACATGAGGCGGGTATAACTGTTCACATGTGAGAGAGGTTAACTATTTACAGGAGAGGGGGCATGTGGATGGCCTGGCAGTTGGCCCATAACTCTGGGGCAAGGGCGGATCGGCAGGTATGGTCAGTGCAGGTCCTCAACCTGGTGTTTGGCTCCAGTGGGCTCCTGTCCTGGGGGGCAGCAGGTGGGGCAGTGGGGGGGTGTGGGGGGCAGCGGGAGGTGCCAGCTGAGTCATTAGTTCCTGGTAGGAGGTGGTGATATCCTTGAAGGTGGCCATAAAGGCCCCCCAGGCCTCCTGGTGCCAGGCAGCCTCCCACTCCTTGAACTGCTGCCACCACTCTACAATTTCCACCTGGTGCTTGAGGGTGGCAGTCACATCTGGGTCCCATGTCTCTTTTCCCCTGGCTCTGGAAAGGGTGGGCCCATCCAAGCACTGATGGTGCCCCTGGGCATTCGCAGTCCACTGACTCGGGTGGGGGGGCACTGTCCAGGACCACCGGCGGTGCAAGTGTCCTGGTCGTTGGATGGTGCAGCTGTGGAAACGGGGAAAGAGAGAGGAAGGCCGTGAATATTGAATCTTGCCCCATGGCTCACACCCCCCATCCCATCATGGGCATCAGTTCCCCTTCCCCTGTCCCCCACCTCCCTGGGTGCGGTGGCCCTGTGGGCGGCCCCTTTGTGTGGTCCGCCCCCCTTCCTCCCAGGGGCAGGGTGTGGCGCTGTCCGTGGGAGGGGTGCTGATGGTCACTGGTGGCCATGCCACCACCCCAGGGCCATGGTCTACCTGGGCCCTGGTGAGCCGGGGTCATGTATGGTGCCCCCGCTCCATGCCCTGGGGGTGTGTGCTTGGTGGGATACATACCTCAGGGTCCACCGCCGTGTTCAGGGGAAGCCCGTAGGGAGGATGCCTGGCTGGAGCTGTGGTAGGTGAGGTCCAGCACCAGCTCTCCCGCCTCACTTGACCACTCCATCTTGGGGGCTGGCTTCGGCTGTGGCCCCAGTGGTGCAGAGCTGGCCTCTGGTCCTGGCTCCAGCTCTGCGACCTTCTGGGACTCCTTGGCCGTGGTGTCGAGGGTGGCCAGAGGGGAGGAGATGTGCCGGTGTCCCAGGATGGCCCTGAGCTCCCGGTAATAGGGGCAAGCAGCGGGGGGAGGTCCGCAACTGGCTGGCCAAGTCCCGCACCTGGGCGTAACCCTGCTACCGCAACTTCACCTTACTCCTGACATGGTCAAGAGTGTGGGCAGGGTGACCCCAGGCTGTCAGGCCCTGAGCCATTTGCTCCCCATTACACGGAGCACCTCCTCCTTACCCCAAAGCCCCAGCAGGTCATGGAGCTCGGCCTCAGACCAGGAGGGGCCCCACTTCCTGCCCCCCTGGGTGAGGCCTTTGGAGCCCTGAGGTCCGTGCGGGGGGGAGCCCCAGGGGCACTCAGGTGGCTGGCTGGCTGCCATCTCTGGTGCGGGTCTTCCTGGGCTGCGTCTGCGCCATGCAAGGGCTCTGCATGTCGCAGCTGCTGCCTGCACGCTCTCAGCTTCCTGCTATGGGATTTCTGGGTCTGTGGAGCTTTAAGAGCCACTGTGCACAGAGATCCTAGAGCCCCACAGGGGCTGGACAGCACATCTCCGTGTCCCAGCTGATTACTGCCATGGTGGACCCTGCTATTTCAAATAGTGGGACGTGGATCATCTACACATATCCTACTTCAGTGCTAGACATCGAAGTAGGGCACTGTTCCCATCTTCTCATTGGAATAGCGGTTTCGACGTCTCCATGCCTGACACTGATTTCAACTTCGAAATAGCATGAGGCGTGTGTAGACGTAAGGTGTGCTGTTTGGAAGTTATGCCTGCTACTTCGAAGTAGTGTTCTGGTGTAGTTGTGGCTATAGTCTAAAACAAAGGCTAGCTGGGCATTCAGACTGCCCTGTGTTGTTATTAGTGGCTCCACCTTTTGTGTACAACATGAGCGAGGACAAGGTTTAATGGTGAAACCCTACAGTAGTTCTGTCAAAAGGTTGGGAGTTGGAACACAAATTTTTAGTGCCACCAAAGGGAGAGTAAAGACATTGCTCGGAACCTGTAATCAAGCGATTTATAGCAGCTTAAATAGTAATTAATGAAAGCTTATGATGTGATCTGCTTTATGAAAGTTCACCATTAGTTCAACATCTAATACTGCCTTGGCAGCATTTCATGCAAGCTGGATACTGAACATCTGTTGAACTTTGTTTACGAACACAGTACATGATTGTTAGAAGGTTCTCAATAAGCTACATTCACAGACCTCCTCCACCCATGGCTGGATAAACTAATGAACAAACTTGCAGTGGGTCTGGAAGTGCTCACTGGAAGGATTTAGAAGAGATAAAGAAAATAATTTAAATAAACATACTTTGCCGACTCAGTTAAGAACTTAAAAAACTGGTTCTGTAGTACTGAAGTGAGCACAACCTGGATGTGAGTGTGTCCATGTGCCTTGCTGTGTGTCTTTGAGTCTGGTGAAGATGATTGACACCGACAAGAGAAGACTTCACACTATACCCTGACTCCTACAGGCACACTGCTGAGTGTTAGGATAGAGGAAAAAATAATGCATTGTATCCAAACAGGAAAGCAAATCCCCACAATCCAAGGGAGAAGACAGATTTTCAAGTGGTCACATTTTGTTTTTAATCACAGAATCATAGAATCATAGAAGAGTAGGACTGGAAGGGTCCTTGAGGGGCCATCGAGTCCGGCCCCCTGCCCTCATGGCAGGACCAAGCACTTTCTAGACCATCCCTGAAAGCCATCTATCTAACCTCTTCTTAAATATCTCCAGTGATGGAGATTCTACCACCTCCCTTGGCAATTCATTCCAGTGTTTGATCACCCTGACAGTTAGGAACTTTTTCCTAATGTCCAACCTGAACTTCCCTTCCTGCAATTAAAGTCCATTGCCTCTTGTTCTATCCTCAGAGGCAAGGAAGAACAAATTCCCTCCATCTGCCTTATGACACCCTTTTAGATACCTGAAAACTGCTATCATGTCCCCCCGAATCTTCTCTTTTCCAAACTAAACAAGCCCAATTCTTTCAGCCTTTCTTCATAGGTCATGTTCTCTAGACCTTTGATCATTCTCGTTGCTCTCCTCTGGACCCTCTCCAATTTCTCTACATCCTTCCTGAACTGAGGTGCCCAGAACTGGACACAATACTCCAGCTGAGGCCTAACCAGTGCAGAGTAGAGCGGGAGAATGACTTCTTGTGTTTTAAAACAAAAAGCAGTCAAGTAGCACTTTAAAGACTAGCAAAATAGTTTATTAGGTGAGCTTTCGTGGGACAGACCCACTTCTTCAGACCATATGGTCTGAAGAAGTGGGTCTGTCCCACGAAAGCTCACCTAATAAACTATTTTGCTAGTTTTTAAAGTGCTACTTGACTGCTTTTTGTTTTGATAGTGTATAGACTAGCACGGCTTACCCTCTGTTACTATTTCTCGTGTTTTGTTCACAACACACTTGCTAATGCATCCTAGAATCATGTTTGCTTTTTTTGCAACAGCATCACACTGTTGACTCATATTTAGCTTGTGGTCCACTATAACCCCTAGATCCCTTTCTGCTGTACTCATTCCTAGGCAGTCCTTTCCCATTCTGTATGTGTGACACTGATTGTTCCTTCCTAAGTGGAGCACTTTGCATTTGTCCTTATTAAATTTCATCCTGTTTACCTCAGCCCATTTCTCCAGTTTATCCAGATCCTTTTGAATTATGACCCTATCCTCCAAAGAAGTTGCAACCCCTCCCAGCTTGGTATCATCTGCAAACTTAATAAGTGTACTTTCTATGTCAATATCTAAATTGTTAATGAAGATATTGAACAGAACCGGTCCTAAAACAGACCCCTGCGGAACCCCACTAGTTATACTTTTCCAGCAGGATTGAAAACCATTAATAACTACTCTCTGGGTATGGTTATCCAGCCAGTTGTTCACTCACCTTATAGTAGCCCCATCTAAGTTATATTTTGTCTTCCCCCCCCCTTTTTTTTTTTTTTTTTGGTAAGGCTGTTTTGGAGTAAGAATAATACATTTATTTTATATAATACGTTACCATTCCAAAGAATCGCTAAACAGTTTATAAACTTCATGACAGTTCAGCTCAGATCCTGTCTCCAGCATATACTAAAAGACATTCATGCAAAGGCATAAGGGGAACTAACTCTAGTCCTCAAAACCCTGAGTGGTGTCCCCATATGGTGGGTTTAGGCATAGCGAGGAAAGCAGGCATCATGTTTCCTCCACCAGCGCTGGGAACAGGAAGATGGGGAGAAGTGGAAAGGAGCAAAGGGTGGCAAAATCAAGGTCTGTGTGCAGTTTGCAGCCAGCTGAATTCCTACTCTGTACAGCTGATAAGGTGATTAAACTACAACCTAACCCAAACCTGAGTACCTCATGCTAAATACAGTTGTAAGCAGGGCCTGAATGAGTGATGGGGGAAATAGACTTGCCAGGCTCCTGGGCAAGGCTGGGGGAGGGAGGTGGCTCTGCAGCCTCAGGAAGAAGAGCGGGGCTGATGCTTGCTTCCCTCAGGCAGTCTTAATGCTGCCCAGAGCATGTTGTACACGCCAGCAAGGGTAATTTAAAGGGCCCAGAGCTCTAGTCATTCAAAGTAGTGCCAGCAATGGCTGGGAGTCCTGGGCCCTTCTGAATCACCAGACCCCAGAGCTGTTGTCTCCTTCCTCCCTCCCTTTGGTGGGCTGTCCAGTGATAAGCTGGAAGAAAAGACTTAAGGAGAAGACTGTGTTTTCATGGACACACCAACCCTCCTAAGGTGCTCAGCAGACGGAGTTGCTTCGCTTCATAAGGACAGCCAACTGTGAGCAAGGTGCAGTGGCAGGAGAGAGGAGTCATGTGTTCAGGGACATTTGCTTATTGGACTTTCCTGCCACAAGGTGGGAAACTGAGTCAGGGCACACAGCCCTGTTCACTGTGGGGTCAGGCTAGCTTGTGGTCGTACACTGTTGGAGGCAGTGCTGGTGGCATTTCCCCAAATTAATGCTTGGCTCCCTTTTGTTAAGCTCTGAGCACGCGAGTGAGGCATTATTGTCTCTTAGAGGCACCCAGGGAGGTGTTAAATTGTTCTAGATTATTGGATTGGGGCTCAACCTGTGGTTCTGTTTTGTATCATGAAGAGGAATGCCTACATTTTGAACTGAGAGCTAGTTGCTGCTAACCTTATCTGGCAGAAGGGTTAGACTTAATTCCCTTTTTAGATACCTAAATCATTAGTTAGTTGCCTCAGTACTAGAACTGATCATATTGTATGCATGCGCACACACATATTATACATATCGACACATTCATGGAGTAAACTATCAGATAAGTATCTGTTGATATATAGCAATGTTTATGCTAATACTAATTATCCACATTTATTAAATATAAATTTAGGTGCCTCTTATTTGGCCTCTGGTTTAAAATAGCAGCAATTTGTTTCAAATTGTTACATATTATGATTATTGTTGTTGTAATTCTTTCTAAAATGTAATAGAATTCTATCACAAAAGCTGCCGCAACACATTTTCTTCTTTTCCGTATTGTAGCAATTATTCTAAGAGCTGGTCAGTTGCTTCCTAAGGGGTTGTCTTCACTACACAGGGGATCAACACTACAACAGATACAATAAATTGACCTCTGTGTGCTCTCCTGTCATCTCCAGTACTCCACCATGATGAGAAGAGTAGGCAAAGTCAACAAGAGAGCAGCCTTTGGTGATCTTACTACATGGAAGACCCCTCCGAGGCCGCAGTAAGTAGGCTTGGTACCTCAGTAAGCTCTTTGCATAGCTGAAGTTGAGTATCTTTGACTGACGGAGGGAGGGAAGGACATAGTGTAGACTATGCCTAAGACGCAGATCTTATGATCGCATTATTCAACTAGGTAGTTTTTTAAGGGTCAAAATATATTGCAGCCACATTCTCAAAACATCACAATTTACATTTCTGAAGTCCGAAATAAGGGAAAGACTGTCTCTCACTTAGATCACCCATCATAGGGTACCTTCTATGATAAAGAGAAGTGATGAATGCAGAAGCAGAAATCATCTTCATTTACAGATGGGTTGAGTGTTTGTTAGTAATACTTACACAAGAGATATGACCATGAACAGAAAATGTCCTTTATTTGGTCAAACAACACTACTGGTGCATGCCTGGCTGCCTGACTGCCTTTGGCAGCATGAAACTTGCAGGACACGTGGGCTACATCTACACTAGCCAAAAACTTCGAAATGGCCGTGCAAATGGCCATTTCGAAGTTTACTAATGAAGTGCTGAAATACATATTCAGTGCCTAATTAGCATGCGGGTGGCCGTGGCACTTCGAAATTGGCACGGCTCGTCTAGACGGGGCTCCTTTTCGAAAGGACCCCGGCTACTTCGAAGTCCCCTTATTTCCATCTGCTTATAGGAATAAATGGCTATTAGCCAGGGATAAAGTATGGTGCCCTAGCCTTCATAACAAGGGCAGGAGATGGATGGCAGGAGATAAATCACTTGATCATTGTCTTCTGTTCTCCTTCTCTGGGGCACCTGGCATTGGCCACCGTCGGCAGATGGGATGCTGGGCTTGATGGACCTTTGGTCTGACCCAGTATGGCCATTCTTATGTTCTTATGTTCTTATGAGCCCTGTCTGGATGAACCGTGTGGCAGTGAGCCGCATCAATTTCAAAGTGCTGCCGCCACCTGCATTCTAATGAGGCGCTGAATATGTATTTCAGCGCTTCATTAGTAAACTTCAAAATGGCCATTTGCATGGCAATTTCGAAGTTTTTGGCTAGTATAGACACGGCCTTGGATTGTATGATTCAGGCGTAGGAAATGCTGAGGAAGTGATCCACACAATCTTGCTTTGAGGTAGGACATATGAGAGAGCTGAGCACACACAAGACTTTATTCACGGACCGTTTCCTTTCCATTCTTAGTTTTGTTAAATGATAGGAAATGAGCCATCCCCTAGTAAGCAGATATCCAGCCTGAGCTGGAAATCACCACAAAACCATAGCTTCGTTAGAAATGATCAGACTTGTCGTTAGTGGTTTATTTCTCTGCTTATTTTAGACTCTGTGGCCTGGAATTATGAAAGGGAGACATTTTTAATTTACTCCCTACATTTTTGTTATGATTTGTTTTCCTGATTTGCTGGCAATGATAATGACCTTGATTTTACCAGAACTGGGGGTATAGAATGGAAATGGGTGTCATGTTACCCCACTAACATGGCTTGAGAATACATTCACTTGATGTCTTTTAGCAAATCAGTGCCCATTAAGGCACACACACAAAGCTATCATAAAATGAATTTTCCCTACACTGCCCACTTGTTCTTGTGGTGACACTGAAGATGAAATGAGAACCATCCTGAATCTTCCCTTAAAACTTTGAGATGGAAAAAAATCTGTTCTCTTATTTGTTTTCTTTATTCTTCATTTTTTCATACCTCTGCACTTTGCTGTGCACCACCCAGAGCTTATATTTATATGGAGAACACCAATTTTCCAGTGTTATCATGACTTTAACTTTTCTGCACTATGTTCTTAGCAGCCAAAAGGGCCAGGTTCAATTTATCTAATGGTTCCATCTGAAAATTTACATAGCTCCAGGTCAAGCCTCTACCCAGAAGCCTAGGAGACTAAATTACTTCTCCTGGATGCTCTAGATAAGCAATATTTCCCCTGACACATGAACTGAGTCAAGAACTTTAAACCAAATGGAACTTTCTTGGGAGTTGTGTGGGAGACAGAGGAAAGAGAGGAGAAGAGGAGAAAGGGCACAGAATAAACTTGGGAAGATCAACAATTCATGTAAATTGACAATATCTACTGGGCAAGACTATTAAGGAGCCTGCTGAGACAGAGGAATGGGAGCCTTCTAGTTAGCATCCTATCTTGTCTGAGGAGACATAAGCAGCCTACACAGCCTTGCATAACAAACAATCTAGGGGTGATGTCATTAAATCAGCCATATGGGACTAAATGGTCCAGTTTGCGGAAATGCACCAGGAAAGTTTTGGGGCACAAGATAGGCTGGAAACATGGCCCATGACATTCATTTAATGGACTGGACTATCTATTGGTTAAAGCCAGATATGCAGTGTGTAGGTGAAATTGTGGACTCCATCATTCTAGAGCAATGTGGGGGTACATGGGGGAGTCAGGAGACATTGGCCTACAACTCTGGAGGCAGCAGTCAAACTCACAGGTTGTGTCAACACTATCAAGCTATTTTGAAAGATTTTTTGAAAGAAGGGGGCTCTTTCGAAACATCCCGTGGAGTGTATACACACAAAAAACATTCTTTCAAAGTAAATCGAAAGAATGCAGTGCTCCTTTCAAAAGCATCATTCCACTCCCACTTTAGGAAGAATGCCTTCTTTTGAAAGAGCAGTTCCCCATAGCACCTGACTTTTCGATCTCTGGCCTATTCTTTTGAAAGAACGGAAGCTGTGTGGACACTCTCTTTTGAAAGAGCAGATCGCTCTTTTGATCCACTTTTTTGTGTGTGGACGTTCTCTTTCAAAAGAAGTTCTTTCAGAAGAGATCTTCTGGAAGGACTTCTTTCAAAAGATCTCTGTAGTGTAGACATAGCCACAGAGGAGTGCAAGGAAGGAGAATTTCACCAAAAGGCGTGCTTCAGTCTAACAGACCAGAGCTGGGGAAGAAGGTTGGAGAATTGACAGGGGTAAAATCTGCAGAAAAGAAAAGGAAGGAAAGCAGAGGAACTTCTTCATGGAGGCAGGAAGTTACTCGCTACTAATTCAGAAAACTGAGGCACATAAAAAGAGACTGCCTGTGTGGACTGTGGAAGGGCTGAATTTTGTAGCTGGAGTGAGATCTTGGATGTATGGCAGAGAAAAATGCCATCCATTTCAGTGAAAACAGGGAGGAGACAGGAGAGCAGCCTGGTGGCCATCAGGGTATTTACTGGCTAGGACAGATGTGTGTGTGTGTGTGTGTGTATATCTATATCTCTATAGACAGAGATATAGATATATCATGGGGAGCTGCATATGTGGTCTGCAATGATTAATAGGTTGAGAACCACTGTTAAACCCCAGTGTTCTAATTTGTATGTGTTTGGGTGCATGAGAGAACTTTCAGATTTCTAAGGATGCCAACCATGGCTTCTGAGTCAGAGTCTCACTTTTTATTTTCATCACTCAGCAATGTAAATGACTCTCTAGCAAGAGACATAAAAGATGATTGAGTGTTCTTCAGCTGCACGATCCTGCACCCACTGACATCAATATCAAAGTTCCATCGTAGGATCAAGTGGTAGATGAAATTCAGTTTTATTCAGATTGCTAACACAAGTACTATGTGTCACTACCTCCCACTTCACCCCAGTGTGAAGGGCTTACATGGTGTATATGTCTTGTAGCAGCCTTCTATTGGGTGGCGAATTTCACCGTTTGTAACCGAGTGGAAGTTCTCAGGGCATATGGCACTGTCCATACTTTTGATGGTGTTCTATGAACTTTTATTAATACAGTGTGCACTGCTTGGTTCTGGAGTGACTGGCATAATTTGGCACTACATTAATGTGAAGAATGCTGCATCATAAAGAGTTGGGTTTGATACTGAGTTGATGAAGCCAAGATACTTCGGTCTGATCCTGTCAAGCCCTGTCTGTCTGAACTTCTGATTGATGTATCAGTAATAGCAGCTGAACCTCCAATGGGCTTGTACATTTGGTCAGTGTAGTTTGGATAAGTACCCAAAGCATCACACTGACATGAATCACCTACAATAACTGGACTCCTGCAAGAGGACTGGGCTCAAACTGAACAGTGTGAAAGGAGCTTCTTCCTCTTTCACTGTACTTACCATCAGGTTTCCTACCAAGGACTTGGTCCAAAATTCAATTACAGTATAAGACCAGGGTTGTGCTATTCATTTTCCATCTGGCCAGCTCCCTGGACCTTACCAAAATCAATAGAGCATTTAGTTATAAAACATATAGTTAAAATGAAAAGGCTGCTCTGAGTGATTGGGCCCCAGTCCTACACAGACTCATGCACGGGCTTATTCTTGCGCACTGTGGGTAATTTCACTGAAATTATGCCCATAAAACTGTGGGTACAATAAAGAGAAGGTTGCGTAAGGCAATTCTGAAACTCAAGTCTTATGTGAATTTTTTGAGCTCTCCTTTCATCCTCCCCTCACTCCTTTGCCAACTCCTATCCCGCTTCTTTCCTACTCTGCACTCAGCCAGAGCATATTTTCTTTCTCTTGATCCTGGCCTTTTATTCTGCTTTGACTGTCTTTACCTTGTTTGACACTTCACCGGGCTCCATCCTTTGCATCCCTTCCATTTTCCTTTTCTCTACCACCAGTGCCCTTTCTCCCCCAGCACACATCAGACCCTCCTACTTTTGGAAGACTATTTAACACTTTTCTCTTCTTTTTTTAAAATGTTTACATTCTATTTGCTAGTTTAGAGCTTGTCCTGTGGGATCAGGTTACACATTCTCAGATATGGACAGGGAAGAAGAAGAAACAGATCTTGAAATTATAGAAGGACCAGCAAATTTGGTGTCTTAATTCGGGATATGTCAACTCCTCTTAAATTCTGGAGTTCGAGTGTGTTAGGGACCTACCAAAAGACAGTAATTGTATGTTTAGACTACGGTAGAAGATCAACCCAGTCTGGTACAGATGCATGAAATTGAACTTTCTGGGACTGGCAATTGACCCCTGTACTCATCTATATTGTGAGGAGTAAGGGAGCTCAATGGGAGAGTTTCCCCTGCCAACCTCCCTCTACGAAGATGGCCAGATAAGTCAATTGCAGATAAATCAATTCTAGCTACACAATTCCTGTAGCTGGAATTGTGAATCTGCAATCAACTTATTTGCCTAGTTTAGACCAAGCTTTATAGACCTGCTACACGAGAACCCAAACAATCACAGTACCGATAACTGCCCCCATCTGGAAATGTGCAACCAAATTGCTCTAGACCTGCATTTGGCCACACTTACCTGAACAACTTTTACTGTAATTATTTAGACTTCTTTCTTCCCCACAACCATTCAGAGATCCAGAATTCATTACGGGCTGAAGAACATGTCTGTTTGGCTAACCTCTGTCAAATCCACAGACTGTCCTATATCTTACTGAGATATTTTAGATAAGTACAAAATATTCACCGCTTATTTTTTTCATAGGCTAAAAGCAATATTGGTTTAGCTGACAACTTCCTGCTCTAGACCAACATAAACAATGAGGTAATTAACAAATATTAAGTTGGCCAGTTGTGAGAAGAAGCTGAATTTCTTATTCTTTACTATAAAATTACTTAGATTACTAAAGATCAAAATAGTAAGGCATATGATGCTTTTATTATATACCCATTACAATAAGTTTTCCTTCAGTATATTATCCACTCACTAAGGTTACATTGACACTGGCCCTTCCCTTTAGAAAGGGGCATGCAAAAACAGCCGATCAAAATGCAAATGAGGTGCTGATTTGCATATGCAGTGTCTCATTTGCATAATTCTCACTAAATGAAAAAGCATATAAAGCAAAAAAGCATGTGTCCAAAGAATGAATGGACGCAAATCAGACATTAGGAATCTGAATACACATGAACCTGTCAGCGGGCATTTCAAAGGAATAGGACTTGAGAATCTGCATCCTACTGCAAAGAGACTTTTACACCAGATTACAAAGGGAGACATCTGAACTGGAATTTATTTTCAAATTCGACACTTTGTGCTTTGGCCTTAATAGAGAGAGCAATTACCTTACACATTACAAAGACAGCTTTGATATTCATAGTGATCTCAGGCAGGTCACTTAATAGACACTTAATTTCCTCCCTACCCTTCACCCATCTCCCAGATGATTTGTCAATTTTTATTTCATTCTTTTTTGTTTTGTTTTCTATCTCTCTGTTATACATTTGTCGTGCCAGTTCATTTTCAGCACTATTTCCAGATCTGAAGAAGTGGGTCTGCCCCACAAAAGCTCATCACCTAATGAATTCTTTGTTAGTCTTTAAAGTGCTTTTTTGTTTTGTGTAGTTCCAAGTGCAGAGACACCACAGTGTTCAAAAGGCATGAGAAGAATGTAGCAAGCGTCCTTGTGTCTTCTTTACTGGTTTATCCATGGAGTGGTGTTAGGTATGTTAGAGGAAGCCATATTTTATGTCCTCTGAGACAAAAGTGCTGCAGAGAGGAAAATTCACTGGCAGGTAATTATAGTTTGATGACAGGCTTCTTAGAAATATGATAGAAGTGGGACAACTCATTGCCTGTGCCTTGGTCACAATCTCCTGCTGTTGAATGGGATTTGGTATAATTCTGTAACAGACACTGAAAAGTTAAAAAAAGCCTTTGACAGGAAAATAAAGCTGATCATTCTTCGGAGAAAGAGACCTACTAAGATAAGTTGTGAAACACAAATATTCTAGGCAGCCTAGGTCAATAGTAGATAAACCCCTCATTCCAATCATAGCAGTGCATAGCCTCTGAAGATGGCTAAAAATATAGTAGGGTCTCAACATTCGTGAGGGTTCCATGTTGAGAACCCTTGTGAATATTGAATTGTGTGAATACATGGGGGGCTTGGAGACCCAGGGAAGTGGTGGCTGCAGCTCTCCTGCCCAGGGTCCCGTCAGAAGCGGTGGCTTCAGTGATCTTGCCTGGGGCCCAAGGGGAAGCAGTGGCTGCCAACGAACCCTGCCCAGGGACCCGGGGGAAACGGCAGGTGTCGGCAATCCTGCCTGGGGGAAGCAGTAACTGCTGTGCTCCTGTATGGGGTCCCAGGGGAAGTAGCAGCTGCCACACTCCTGTCCAAGGTTCCAGGGCAACCAGCCGCTGTGATACTCCTGCCAGGGCCCCTGGGGGAAGCGGCGGCTGCAGTGCTCCTGCCAGGGCCCCAGGGGAAGTGGCAGCTGCCAGTGCTCTTACTCGGGGCCCCAGAGAAGGGGCAGCTGCCGGTGCTCCATGCCCCAGAGTCCCTGGGAAGTGCTTGAGGCTGCTAGTGAATAATTAAATTCGCAAACCATAAGTTCACAAATGTTGAGACCCTTGTGTAACTGAACTCCCAAGACTACCATGGTGCAATCAATGAAGTATTAATTATTTTTTGACATTTTGGAATCAGCTAAAGAATCCGCTATCTAATTATATGCACAAAATCCTATTAATGAGAATGCTCCTCACTTTTTACACCACACACCATAATCATCATTGGTGTCTAATGCGCCCGTTGGTGTCTGATGGCTCTTTCACTGTTTCCTTCCATCTTTCCCTGTCCAGTGCAGAGTGGCTTAGTTTCTGTAGACTAGCTCCAACCCAATCTACTACATGATCTACCCATTCTCTGTGTGGTCTGCCTCTCCTATTCGAACTGTCCATTATACTGAATACCATGGTCTTGATTTTTAATTCATCATTCATTCTGCAATGATGCCCTAATAGCTATAACTTGCATCATGTAACCTTCTGCAGTAGGTTCTTTTTTGGCTGTATCTTCCTATATGATTCTTCATTGGTGACTTTCTGCATCCATCCTATTCTCCAGATCATTCTATAGCAACTCCTCTAGAACACCAATATTCTTCTCTTCAAATCTTTCATTATCACCCATGTCTCACATCCGTACACCATGCTGCTGAATACACACATTTTCAAAATGCTCAACTTCATTCCTAAGCTAATCGCTTTGCTTTTCCAGATCTTATCCATTGCCTTTAAACCAGCTCTTGCTTTTGCTATTCTACTCACTATTTCCTTCGTACAGTCTAGATCACATGTTGGCCACGTCTACACTAGCACACTATGTCGAAGTAGCCTATTTCGACGTAAGAACATCAACATAGGCTACTTCAATGTGTATGGTCTACACATCCTCCAGGGCTGGTGCCATCGACGTTCAATGTTGAAGTAGTGATGGAGAACATCGAAAGGAGCCGCCCTAGAAGGAAATGAGGAGCATCCACACACACAAGTGCTCCCCGTCAAAATAAGGGGCCAGCAAAACTCCAAGCCGCTCCCTTAAAGGGCCCCTCCCCGACACACTCGGCCTGCATAGCACGAGATCCACAGAGCCGACAACCAGTTGCAGACCCTGTGCATGCAGCATGGACCCCCAGCTACAGCAGCAGCAGCAGCAGCAGCAGCAGCAGCAGCAACCAGAAGCCCTGGGCTAAGGGCTGCTGCATGCAGTGACCATAGAGCCCCACAGGGGCTGGATAGAGCGTCTCTCAACCCCTCAGCTGATGGCTGCCATGGAGGACCCCGCTATTTCAAAGTAGCGGGATGCAGATCGTCTACACATGCCCTACTTAGACATTGAATGTTGAAGTAGGGCGCTATTCCCATCTTCAGATGGGAATAGCAATTTTGACATCTCGCCGCCTAACGTTGATTTCAACGTCGAATACCACATGGTGTGTGTAGACACGACGTGTGCTATTTTGACGTTGTGCCAGCTACTTCGAAGTAGCCGGCTAGTGTAGATGCACCTGTTATGTTGTTCCACAGGTATGTGAGCTTCTCTATGTTCTCTAGTTCAATCCCATCTACACTGATCTTCCTTCCTGTTTCCTAACCTCCAGAAACCATTGTTTTTGTTTTATCAGTGTTCCTCTTCAGTCCTTACCACTTCTCTTCCTCGTTTAGCACCTGCACTGTTTTCAGTAGCTTCTCCTCATCTTCCTCAATGATAACTATATCATCCGCAAACCTCAAGTTGTTAATTCATATCCCATGCACAGATATCCCTTCTACTTCTTCCTTAATCTTGTCCATTGCTCTCTCATCTCTATGCTTTGAATCCATGTTCAAATCCTAAGAAGAGTTTGCTCATGGATTAGATCCTGCCATGTTTGATGTTTTAATTCCTTATTGACAAAGCGTGCTGGGATGATTTAGTTGGGATTGGTCATACTTTGAACAATGGGTTGGATTAAATGACCTCTCTCGTCTCTTCCAAACCTAATTTCCTATGATTCCGTGGATCTGTGATTTTCAGAAGCTCCCGCTATACAAGCATACTCAGGTCAAGGACTTTTTCTAGGTGGCAGAACTAAGTAGAGGGTTACTAGACAATCCCTTGACTAAGTGATAAGAATTGCATCTCTTTACAAGTGTGGTGCACTTCAGTATATCACAAGATCTTGGCTTGAGGACTTAAATCCTCTCTGCCCGAGTCTGAATCTTTAAAAGCTTTGCTCTGTAACTAGAATTAAAGTTTATCTCCATTGATTCAGATTTACGCAAACTGATGGACATCCACAAAGTTTGCAAATCATTCTATGCAGTTCCAGAAATTCCTGCGGAGAGGAACCAAAATGGTAGCTATGGCACAGGAAGAGGAAATTGCAAGCTCACAAAGCTTATCCCACATTGTGCCTGAATGAGCAAGGGTACTGTAGTGATAGGTGCATTAGAAATGATTGGAGATAAATTAGACTAGTCAGCCGGCACAAAGTATTAAGATTTTAAAATAGTATAGGTATGTATAAAAAGGCAGTTTGCTGCTATAAAGTGAATTTTATAGATGTCTTGAAAAACATTCTGTATGGTCTTAATGAATTAAAAAAAATAACCTTAACATTGCCAGATATCTAGGCTTCATGTGGCAGCTTGTGGTGAACTTTCCCTCAGTGTTCTACTGATTTTGGATTTTTGCTCTTTAATAAAGTACCAAAGGCAGGAAATTTCCAAATCTTCTGGCATTAATTACCTCATGAAAAGCAAAAGTAGAAAACCATGCGGTTGTGGCTGAAGTGGTTCTATTGGATGGAAACTAATAACAGAAAGTGTGGGAGTGATTCTTAGTTTTCCTAGGAAAGATTGCTAAAGGAGGGCAAGGCTTCCCCTCCTCAGGGAAGATTTTGCAGTTGCCTTGAGGTGTCCCTTCAACGTTTGTGCCTGATTTCTGTCCTAGTGCAGTGATAGGGCACGAGAGCTGAGTGACAGGTCACTGTCCAGATCTCAGCTTCCCTTTTTATGAACATGTCCTCTAGAATTCACTCCCCTCCTTTGGTCTGATAGCATAGCATAGGGCACAGTGCAAAAGCCATTTATTCAATAGGGATTCTTTGGAGACCCAAGAGTACATGACTTTGGATGAAGTGGGTCAGGGTATTTGCTGAGATAATAATTTTTCTTATATAGAATTTTTTTTTACTGACTCTAGTGGCAGTTGGTGGGATGCTTACAGTTGGGTGGGTGTGATTAATGTATTTTTTTTAAAAATAACTGAGTAATGGACTCGATCAAACCTTTCCTCTGGTTTTCAGGCTCTTTTCCCAACGTAATGTTAATGACCTCTCCTGGCTGGGATGTTGATTTCAATTCAGTTCACTTAATCAGAATCATTTAAAACCAGAGACAGGCCTCCAGAGTCTCCCCATCCCAGATCTTGCTCTGAACACCCCCAGTCATTCAGTGGCTTTGGGAAGAGTGGCTTTGGGTTCAGACTGAAATCGGCACAGATGACAGAGGAAAGTTTGGATCAGGATTGAAGTCTGGGGTGAGAGGAGATTGCATTTCAATTCACTTCCCTTTTATACACAGTATGCCTGCCGTGAGCAGGAGGTCACAGTCCCCATTTAACAATGTTCTGGTGAAGAATCAGAGTGCCAGATAATCCACCTTTTTGCACCTGCAGTAAATCCTATTTTACTTCACACCTAGTCCCACTGGAGCCAATGGAATTACTTGCACATTAAGGTGCTACTCAATATGAATATGGGTAAAAAGTTGGGCCCAGAATTATCCATTCTCTTTGCTCAAACAAAATTCTCACCCAGGGCAATGTGGAGCCAGTTCCATGCCCTGGAAGGGGTGGGGCCAAGAGCAGGAGAGGCAGGGTTTAATGTAGTGAGTCCCTAATGCTTCTCAGGCTGCAGTGCTGGGCCTCTCCTTCCTCAGAGCCATGTGGAACAGCAGAACAGTGCTGCTGTGGTGTTTCAAAGGGGCAACTTGAATGCCAGGCTCTGAGGCAGCTGCCCTCTTCCCCTTCATCCCAGCTGGCAGGCTTGGGCTACTGTATCCACACTGTTATATATCACCTAACTAGCTCAATGAGAGCTAGCATGAGCGCGTGCACTCAAGCAGGGGACTCACACCCCTCACTTGTAGTGGGGATGTAGTTTAAAGCAGTCATTTTCAACCAGGGTACCTCTACCCTGAGGTTACATATCGGTCTTCCAGGGGTACATCAACACATCTAGATATTTGCTTAGTTTTAAAACAGGCTTCATAAAAAGCAGTAGTGAACTCAGTAAAAACTAAAATTGCATACAAAGATCTGTTTATACTATGCTGTATACTCAACACCTTAAATAAGTACAATACTTATGTTCCAGCTGACAGGCTTAAAAGTAAAAGACTAATGCTAAGACATTTATGCAAATCAACGATGTCTGATAATAACAGGTTGAAACGTGCTTTCATTTAAACTGAAGATGAAATTCCCACAGAATAGCATCAGGGCCCATTATGTTTTTTATCTGCAGATATCAGGAATAATCCAAACCAGTATGAATACCATAAGGAAATCTACAGAAATCATCATCTACAGTCTTCATGTAGGTGCAGTGTGGGAAAGTTCTGCCATTCTTCCATCAATTGTCTGTACTTTAAACAAAGGAACAATGCTAAGTTTTCCAGTGGAGTCCCCCAGGGATCAGTTCTTGGTCCTACATTATTTTGCATACATATCAATGACCTAAAAGAAAACGCACCATTATCACTTTTAAAACTTGCAGGTGACACTCATATTGGAGAAGTGATAAATAATGTGAAGGATTGAATTAAGTAATTCCGCTATGAAGCCACTGAGAGCTCCATGCCAGTCCCAAGCCTGGATGAAGGAGGAGAGTTGGTCAGATGTGTGTTGATGTGCTGACCGTCAAACAACAATACAAATGAAATCTGATGCCAGTACAACTAAATGTTAAAAGATGCCAGCTCAGATGTTGCCTGGATAAACAAGGTCCACGATACCAATCAACCAATCAGGGTTGGGTCGATAAGTTGGCTACCGAAAGAAAATTACACCTAACACATACGCTATCCATTGGAACATGGAACGTCCGAACACTGTGGGCAACTGGAAAATTAGATCTTTTTCGGAAGGAGATGGAGAGATACCAATGTGATATATTTGGACTGGCAGAGGTACAAGACAAGGAGATCCAATATCGTCAAGTATCTTCATCACACATCTGGAGAGAGTGATGGACAAGATCAGGGAAGAGGTAGAAGGGATATCTGTGCACGGGAAAAGAATTAACAACTTGAGGTTCATGGATGATATAGTTATCATTGAGGAAGATGAGGAGAAGCTAGAGAAAATGGTGTGGGTGTTAAACAAAGAAGGGAAGTGGTACAGACTGACTATGAACATTGATAAAACAAAAACAATGGTATTTGGAGATAAGAAAATAGGAAGGAAGATCAGTGTCAATGGCATTTAAATAGAAAATGTAGAGAAGTTCACATATCTGGGGAGCAACATAATGTATGATCTAGACTGTAAGACGGACATAGCAACTAGAATAGCGAAAGCAAGAGCGAGTTTGAAGGCAATGGATAAGAACTGGAAAAGCAAAGCAATTAGCTTAAGAACGAAGCTGGGCATCTTGCAAACATGTGTATTCAGCAGCATGTTGTATGGATGTGAGACATGGATGATAATGAAAGATTTGAAAAGAAGAATATTGGCGTTCAAAAGGAGTTGTTATAGAAAGATTCTGAGAATAGGATGGATGCAGAAGGACACCAGTGAGGAATTATATAGGAAGATACAGCCAAAAGAGAACCTGTTGCAGAAGGCTATAAAACAGAAGCTACAACTATTTGGACATATTTGCAGAATGAATGATGAATGAAAAATCAAGACCCTGGTATTCGGCATAATGGATGGTTCGAATAGGAGATGAAGACCCCACAGAGAATGGATAGATGACGTAGTAGATTGGTGAGAAGCTAAACTACAGAAACTAAGCTGCTCTGCACTGGATAGGGAAAGATGGAAGGAAATAGTGAGAGAGGCATCAGACACCAACGGGTGCTGAGCCCACGGTTATTGATGATGATGATGATTATTGAATTAAGTAATGCAAGTCCCTGATTCAGAAAAATCTAGATTGCTTGATAAACTGGGCACAAGCAAACAATATGCATTTCATTATATTTACAGGAGGAAAAGACTTAGGCCATGCTAGCAGGACAGGATACTCTCTCCTGAGAAGCCAAGGATTCTGTAAAATATTTGGGAGTCATGGAGGAATAATTTACCAAGGATCAAGGATCTCTGCCCATTTTTAAATTCAATTTTTTTTCTTAAAGATCAACTCTGGGAATTATTTGTGGAAGCTCTACTTTCTGTGCTCTTCAGGAGGTCTGACTAGATGTTCAGTCCCTTCTGGCCCTAGACCCTGTGAACTGACAACTACTTTGTGAGATCTGTCAGTTACCAAGTTCTTCATCCACCTGTTGTGATAGCATGTGTAAACCCCACAGTGGATTAGAAGGGGTTAAGGAGCAGTGTGCCCTCTAACTTCACAAAGGGATCCCTGATCCTTTCGTGTGTGAAACTGGGAAATGCTCATGTTGCACTCATGAGACCTACAGTGGCTGTCAGACCGACTGACTATGGATGTTGACTTAGGAGCCTTACGAGTTGCAACCTTGTGTCAGACTTCATTAACCTCTGAAGGCTGAAAAATGCCTGGATTGGTAGAGAGTGACTTAGCACACTTTCCACTCATCAGGCAGTTTCTAGGATTTTTTCCAAGGCCAGACCTTTGATCATTAGGAATTGTTTATGAACGTCAGAATTGTTAGTCTTCACAAAAGCAGTTTCTGGAAGTTTTCATGGATACTACAGGTTTTGCAAAAAAGTACAAACACAATCTCCAACTAAGAAAAAACAAAGTGATGCCTGTACAGTATAAAGTGTGAAATGTACACATTGCATTGAGGCCACCACTCAAAGATGAGATTTTGAAATAATGCAAAGCGGTTATCATTGAACCAGCTGATTCATCAGAATGGGTTTCTCTTCTTGTTCTCACCAGGAATCCTAATGATGCCATTCACAAGTTTGTGGACTTGAGAAACCTAAACTCCATCATTGTGGAGGATTGTCATCCTCTAGCTGACATCAGTTAAAAAGGTGCTCTCTTTAAAAGAGGCAAGAGCCTTTGGATCCTTGAAACATGCTTAGCTCATCACCAGGTCCCCTTAATAGAAGAATCCCACGTTTTCCTTACTCCATTTTGGTTAGCCTCTGCAGCGTACATATTCTAGAGAATGATACATATGGTCTTTGGTGAGACAAGAGGTGTTACTTACTTAGAAGATGACATTCTAGTATATGGAAAAGATGAGTGTGAAAATGCCATCCTAATAAAAATATATAGAAACACTTTCTGACATGGACTATCAACAGAAAGAAATGACAATTACATGTCAAATCAGTGACATATCTAGGATAGCTATATTTTGGAATGGCATACAACCTAAACCAGACCTAGTGAAAGACATATGTAAAAATCAGAGCCAGATAACAAGGTCAAACTGATCTTTCCTGGGATTGCATGTACACCATTCAAGGTTTATCCAGAAATTTGCTATGAAAGTGGTACCTCTGCATTATCACTTTAAAAAGGTAGTGTTGAAATAGAATGAAGCAAGAATTGCTTTAATGAGATATATGGTACATTTTGATTAGCCTAATCTCTTAAAGAAGCAGGGTAGAACAGCAGTGGTTCCCTTGTGCAACATTCATATGCAGTCTCAGGAGAGGTTAATGGGAAGTTGTTCACCCCTATATCCTGCCTTTCATTATTTCCCAAGTGAGAAGAGACAGCTATAAAGAAGCAATGCAGTCCTTCAGCGGCCAGCTCACTGGGACATCTGGTGCAACACAGATGTTATGTCTTTATTAAGTCTCAATAATAAAAAAATGTCCTACAGGTTTTTGGAGGGATTCTGCATGTAGAAGTGTTTTCAGCATCTTCATTCCTGCTGCTGAATGCAATAAATGGAAATAATCAGTAACTAAACTGCACCAAGTTTGAAATGTTAAACATACTGTTGTGTAGGGAAATCTGAAGAGCATTCCAGGCGGTAAGATAGTAGTGCAGATGACATTTTAAAACCTTAAATGGGGCTAAATCTGTGCCAAGTGTTATAGTTTGAGCAGCTCTGATTATTATTAAAGCGGCAAAAGAGCAGAATGCTCACCTTCACCCCCTAGCCTTGTTCTCCTGAAGGGCAGCTGCTGTATGGTGCGGAGCCAGGGGACATGCAGCTCCAAGTAAGGGCAGTGGGTGCAGCTGCCCTGCAGGCGGACAAGGCTAGGGGGATGAAGCTGGGCGTTCTCCTCCTTTCCCCTCTGGGAGGGGCAAGCAATGAAGAAAGAGCAAAGCACTGGAAGCTCCTCTGGCTGCTGTATAATCCTCAGTCCCCCTCCCCCAGGCCTGTTCTCCTGTGGGGCCCCATACAGACAAAGTCAGAAGGTGATATATGGAATCATAGGAGATCAGGGTTGGAAGAAACCTCAGGAGGTCATCTAGTCAAATCTGCTGCTTAAAACAGCATCTACCCCCACTAAATAATCCTAACCAGGGCTTTGTCAGGCTGACCCTTAAAAACCTCAAATGATGGCATTTCCACTGTCTCCCAAGGTAACCCATTCCAGTACTTCACCACCTGCCTAATGAAATAGCTTTTCCTAATATCCAGCCTAGATATTAGGCTGCAACATAAGACCATTAGCACAGTTGGACCCAAGTGTCTCAGAGAGATTGATTAAAGAACTGACAGAGATATATCTCCGCCAAGCATCAAGACCAAGACTGATATTTCGAAGGAGGAAGTAGAAAAAGCAGTGAAACGACTAAAAAACAGCAAGAGCCCTGGAAATGATAAGATCACAGGAGAGATGATTAAATGTGGCAGAGAAAATATGATTCAGTAAATACACCGACAACATCATATAGCATGGAAAGAAGGGAAGGCACCTAAGGAATGGACAAGATCCATACTAGTGTCTATACACCAGAAAGGAAGTGTATTGGAGTGCAAGAACTACAGAACAATTGCCCTAAGAGTCAGCTAGGCAAGGTGCTGATGATGATACTGACAGAGAGACTAAGATCACTGACAGAGGAGCATTTAGCGGACGAGCAAGCGGGGTTCAGGAAAGATAGAAGTACTGTACAGTAGATATTGGCACTACGATTGATAGCAGAGAAAGCTCAACTAAAGAAAAAGAACATTCACTCTTCCTTGGTCAATCTCCAGAAAGCATTTGATACCATAGATCAGAAAGTGAGTAGGGTGGCTTTGGAGCCGTACAGGGTGTATAGCAGACAGATATGGTTGTTGAAGGATATCAGTGACAATGTGGAGGCAGCAGTGAGAACATGCAGAGAGTTGGGAAGCTGGTTTAGAAGGAGTAGATGTACAAGACAAGAAGATCCAATATCACCGAGTCTCTTCATCATGCATTTAGAGAGAGCAATGGACAAGATCAAGGAAGAGGTAGATGGGATATCTGTGCACAGGATAAGAATTAACAACTTGAGGTTCACGGATGATATAGTTATCATTGAGGAAGATGAGGAGAAGCTAGAGAAAATGGTGTGGGTGTTAAACAAAGAAGGGAAGCTGTACGGACTGATTATGAACATCGATAAAACAAAAACAATGGTATTTGGAGATAAGGAGATAGGAAGGAAGGTCAGTGTAGATAGGACTGAACTAGAGAATGTAGAGAAGTTTATGTACCCGGGAAGCAACTTAATATATGATCTAAACTATAAGAAGGAAATAGCAACTAGAATAGTGAAAGCAAGAGAGAGTTTGAGAGCGAAGGATAAGATCTTGAAAAGCAAAGCAATTAGCTTAGGAACAAAGCTGAGCATCTTGAAAATGTGTGTATTCAGCAGCATGTTGTATGGATGTGAGACATGGGTGATAACGAAATATTTGAAAAGAAGAATATTGGCGTTCAAAAGGAGTTGTTATAGAAAGATCCTAAGAATAGGATGGATGCAGAAAGTCAGGAACAAGGAATTATATGGGAAGAAACAGCCAAAAGAGAACCTACTACAGAAGGTTATACAGTGCAAGTTACAGCTATTTGGGCATATTTGCAGAATGAACGACGAATGAAAAATCAAGACCCTGGTATTCGACATGATGGACTGTTCGAATAGGAGAGGCAGACATCACTGAGAGTGGGTAGATAATATAGTAGATTGGTGCAGAGCTAGTCTACAGAAACTAAGCCACTCCGCACTGGATAGGGAAAGATGGAAGGAAACAGTGAAAGAGCCATCAGATACCAATAGACGCTGAGTCCATGGTTGCTGTTGCTGCTGCTGCTGCTGCTGATAAGACCATTGCTGCTTGTTCTGTTATCTGCCACCACTGAGAGTAGTCTAGCTCCATGCTGTTTGGGATCCACCCCCCTCAGGCAGCTGAAGATTTCTATCAAACATCCTCTCCCCTGACCCTCCATTCTTCTCTTTTGCAGAATTAATAAGCCTAGTACCCTCAGCCTCTCCTCATAAGTCACATGCCTGAACCCCCTAATCATTTTTGTTGCCGTCTGCTAGATTCTCTCCCATTTTTCCACTCCCTTCTGTAATAGGTGGCCCAAAACTGGACGCAGAACTGCAGATGTGGCCTCATCAGTGCTGAACAGAGGGAAATGATCACCTCCCTAGATCTGCTGGCAGTGCTTTCACTAGTGCAGCCCAATATGCCATTAGCCTTCTTGGCAACAAGGGCACACTGTTGGCTCATATCCAGCTTCTTCTCTACTGTAATCCCCAGGTGCTCTTCTGCACAACTGCTGCTTAGCAGGGTCAATTTCCAGCTTGTAGCAGTGAATGGGATGCTTCCTTCGTAAGTGCAGGACTCCACTTGTTCTTGCTGAACCTCATCAGATTTCTTTTGTCCCAATCCTCCAATTTAGGTCCCACATCCCTACCCTTCCATGTATTTACCTCTCCCATTATCTTATTGTCTTCTGCAAACTTGCTGAAGGTGTGATCAATTCCAGAATCCCGATAATTAATGAAGATGTTGAATAAAACCGTCCCCAGGACCAAACCCAGGGAAACTCTGCTTGATAGAGGCTGCCTACTAGATGTCAAGCTGTTGATCCCTATCTGATGAGACTGATGATCTAGCCAGGTTTTAGTGTCTTTCTGGTATGCTAATCCAGCTAGAACTGTCTTGCTGCTACCGCGTACCCAACAGGGCCAGTTTTCTTGCACAGCTGCATATTTGGTTCATTTCCTCCGCTATAAGGAATGCCAGAACAGTTTTTATAGTGCACAGAACACTACTAAGCTCCTTACCATAGTTTTTGCATAGCTGAGAATGTGATGTGCTACCATACTGAATCGGGCTACTGGAACAGTCCTGTATTCTGTCGCTGACAAATGCTTCAGTGAAAAGTTTAACATCTTCATAACAGGCATAATTCTACACATCGTAAGTTTCTTTAACAACTGCCAGTGGTAATCAGCTGGTGATCTACTATAGGAAAGTTAATAGCACTTTTACTGTATCTTAGAGTATGTCTACATAGCAGCCTTAGTCTGAAATAAGCTGTTCCAGAATAGCTTATTTCAAAATACCGCTGCTACAAACAAGGCTTCATGTACACTAGCATTCCTCTTTCAAAAGAGGCATGCAAATGAGAGAAATCAAATATGCAATTAAGGCACAGATTTTTACATACCTGGCACCTCATTTTCATATTCTTCTTTTGAAACAGGTTCTTTTGAAAGAAGAAAAGCATTGTATATGGAAAACAAAAAAAGCAGTCCAGTAGCACTTTAAAGACTAACCAAATGATTTATTAGGTGAAGAGCTTTTGTGGGACAGACCCACTTCTTCAGATCATAGCCATACCAGAACAGACTCAATATTTAAGGCACAGAGAACTAAAAATAGTAATCAAGGTTGACAAATCAGGAAAATTATTATCAAGGTGAGCAAATCAGAGAGCAGAGGGGCAGAAGTGGGTGGGGAGTCAAGAATTAGATAAAGAAAAGTATGCAAAAGAGTCCTTATAATGAGGTAGAAAATTGCCATCCTGGTTCAAACCGCGTGTTAATGTGTCAAATTTGAATATAAAAGAGAGTTCAGCAGCCTCTCTTTCCAAATGGCAGTGAAAGTTCCTTTTCAGTAAAACAGAGACTTTCAGGTCATTAACAGAATGACCCACTCCATTAAAGTGCTGGCTGACAGGTTTGTGAATCAGGAGTGTTTTTATGTCTATTTTATGCCCATTAATTCTTTGTCTAAGAGAGTTTGGTGTCTGTCCAATATACAAAGCATGTGGGCATTGCTGACACAACATGAGAATGTGCCCGTGATTCTGTGTATAACCTGGTTAGGTCCAGTGATGGTATCTCTAGAATAGATATGTGGACAAAGTTGGCTCTTTCGAAAGTAATCCCCATCTTCAAAAGAACCATTCTTCCAAAAAAAAAATAGGAATAAGGGTTCATTCGAAGATGGGGGTTTACTTTTGAATGAGCCCCATCTACTTGGCTTTTCTTCTTTCAAAAGCTCTTTCGAAAGACGAATATGCAAATGAGGTGCCAGATCTGTAAATTTGCACCTCATTTGCATTTTTGATTTCCCTAATTTGCATGCCTCTTTCGAACGAGGAATGCAAGTGTAGACATAGCCAAAAATACATTTCGAAACAGCACTTAGCTATTCCGAAATACAGCATCTGCATACCCCTCTGATACTTATGTAGAGCATATTTAAAAATAGAGTCATTGGACACATGACTTATTTTGAAATAGGCTCTATTTCCTATCTATACAGCCCCTACTTTGAAAAAGCAATTTTGAAAAGGGCGCTATTCCTCGTGAAATAAGGTTTACCAATTCAAAATAAGTCAACCACTATTTTGACTTTATGTACACACTAGAATATTTATTTCAAAATAATGGCTGTTATTTTTTAATAGCTGTGCTGTGTAGACCTACCCCTGGACAGAACAATTATGCAGAAAGGGCCAGATTTTCATCTGGCACAAACTGAAGTTAATGGAGTTCTGACAGTTTACCTCAGCTGATGATCTGACACACTGTCATTTTTAATACTATCCTCTACAACATTTGCACTAGACAAGACATTTAATTTGTCCTTTGCAACTTTTGTTCTCCTTGAGCTCCACTACAATCACTGGCACCAATGTCTCTAGTTCCTAGCCAAAGCTCATAACCATTACTCCATCCTCATTCTTCTTGACCTGTCAGCCTCCTTTGAGTCAGCTGACCATGCTCTTCTTCTTGAAATCTTGTCCTCCTTGCCTTCTGTGACTCTATCTTCCCTCAGTTCTCTTCCTACCTCTCTGATTACCTCTTCAACATGTCCTTCAGAGGATCTTTCTCATACCCACCTCCAGCTCTCGGTGGCCATTTCGAAGTTTACTAATGAAGCGCTGAAATACATATTCAGCGCCTCATTAGCATACGGGCAGCTGCGACACTTTGAAATTGACACGGCTCGTCCAGACAGGGCTCCTTTTCAAAAGGACCCTGGCTCCTTCGAAGTCCTCTTATTCCTATGAGCAGATGGGAATAAGGGGACTTCGAAGTAGGCGGGGTCCTTTCGAAAAGGAGCCCCGTCTGGACAAGCCGCGCGGTGGCGAGCAGCTTCAATTTCAAAGTGCCGCGGCCGCCCGCATGCTAATGAGGCTCTGAATATGTAGTTCAGCGCTTCATTAGTAAACTTCAAAATGGCCATTTGCATGGCCATTTCGAAGTTTTTGGCTAGTGTAGACATGGCCACATTGTTTAACAATGCTGCTGCAACAATCATTCCCCTAAGCTACTACACTGATTTCTGCTGGCTCTGCAGTGAAGTACATCAGGAATTTTTATCTCCTTGGAAAGAAACATCACCATGCAAGGAGACTGAGGGGCAAATCAAAATATAGCTGGTTCTGATTGGTTTCACATGTGACTGAAGGAAGAAAAAGCCCAAATAAGGGAGAGTTGATCAACAAATATAGAGAATTTTTCCAGCCCTGAGAGGTCTGTGTAAACTCAAAAGCAGGCCGATATGCAGGAACTTCTGTGGGGATGTGTGCTTTTTTTGGAAATGTCGACTATAGTCTTTTTTAAATCTAAAGTAGTTCAAAACAGTTGTGCAATGAATGTGCATATGAGAGGTCAATGAAAAATCAGAGTGGAAACAGTGACTGGTAAAATGAGTTTTTTATAATATGCTAAAATATGTACGATAATAAAGGCTCTTACCCCGGCCTGGCTCCAGCTTCCAATCTGGCTGGGAAACAGGACCCCAGGGCAGAAGAACCACAGGTGGAGAATCTGAGGCTCACTGCTCATTTCAGCCTCCAACTTCCGGCATAGCCAGGAGGTGCAGTCTTGTGGGAAGTCAGGAGGAGGAAGAGCAGAGGGGAGAGGCCAATGGCAAATTGTGAACAGGACAGGCCCATATACCTTCAGAAGTGTGAGGGCCATAGTCCCTTGCTCCTCCCCCTGTTCTAGCACCCCTGCCATGAGAAATATCCCAGTTTGACGGTTGTGTCTTCCCTGCAATTATTCCCATGCACAAATTGGTAAAGGGGGATTTGAGAGGGGAGAGCAAACAATGAAGAGCAACAATCCTCAAGTGGAGGAGACTTAGGGCAGAATTCTGGCATCCATTTCTTAAAACCAGGCAAGAAGTGACCCAGCGGGCTCAGCTGTGAGAATGAAAACTTTCTTCTGTTACAATGGGGATGGATTCCACTCTTCCCCTCCACTATTGCCTCATTGTCATTTCCGTAACATATTCCTTTCCCCCATTGGCACAGCCCACTTCTCACGACAATTCAGGCCCCACTTTTTCCAGATCAAATTATTTTTTTTAAAATAATTATTTCTTGCTGCTGTCATTGTTCTGCTGTTAAATTTTCTGTCACCTTAATTAAACATCTTGGCCTTTAAAATGCGAAAAAGCTTTTTTTTTTTGAATGAGAAACCATCAAGCAGGTTTTTCTAATCTCTCACGAGTGTAAATTGAGCTTTCATTATATCCAAAAGTAAGCTTCAGAGTTTTAATTAATTCTCTGCTTGCAAAAGCATAACAAAATTAGTCATGTAGGCCAATAAATTGTACCTTCCAATTTGGCTTTTAATTAAATTAGTGTCATTACATTCAGATGGATCATATATTTTCTACCAAATGATCTCTACAGCCAATGCTTTCTCCTTTCTCCCTCACCTTCTTCTGATTCCTTGTTAAGTGCACAGGTGACTTCCAAGCTGGGCACAGAAGATGAAACTACTAACCAGCCATTCTGAAACCCATTACCCATAGGTCATCCTTCGCAAAGCCATACACTCGGGTATGTTGCAAAATAAGAAAAAAGTAGAAGATATTGTGAAACAAGAAATCACAAGTCAATAAGGGAAAATATGTCCGTGTGTTTTGAACAATATTCCTTATTGTTTTTGAGACAATTTGGGAAAAGAATAGAAATCTCATATTACATAATTAATGCAATAATCATAAAATCAGAGAAACGCAGGACTGGAAGGGGCTTCAGTAGCACATGTAGGACAGTATGTTGCACTGAGAGAGGACTAAGTATTAACTAACTGACATGTGACTGGTGTTTTTCTAACCTGTTCCTAACAGCCTTGAATGATAGAGATTCCACAACCTCTCTAGATAATTTGTTCCTGGCCTTACAGTTAGAAATTTTTTTCTGTGTCTCTAATCTAAATTTCCCTTGCTACAATTTAAGCCATTTACTTCTTGTCCAGTCCTCACTGTTTAATGAAAACATTTATGTTCCTTTTTATATCAACATTTTATGTAGCTGAAGACTGTTATGATGTCCTCACTCAGACAGTAAAATACCAGCCTAATAAAACAAAATAAATTTGTGCACTCACTGCTATACCGGTTATATTCCATAATGATTTCCTTAATTAATAAATAATAGCAGCCAAGGAAGAAAAATTAAGATGCGTAGGCAAGCAGCAAAAGGTATGATGCTTATATCATTGTGTTATTAGGCTACATCTACACTAGAGTTTTGTAGAAAAAACTCGCAGAGTGTCTACACACAAAATGTGTTTTGTCAACAAGAACTGTTGACAAAAAAGCTGTGTAGATGCTCTGGGGGGCCCTTTTGTTGACAGAAAAGATCAAAAGATCAATACAATTTAATGTGTAGACGTGATCTGTTGACAGAAGTTTTGTCCAGGCATCTCTTCCAACATTAACTTCTGTAAACAGATGCTTCTAGTATAGGCGTATCCTTAGAGATTATCCCCAAAGACCTGTCTTGAGAAAATGTCAATTCATGTTTAAATATACTTTAGACCAGAGGTGCTCAAAGTGTGGTCAGAACTCCCCCATCCCTGCAGCAGGGAGCTCACTTTGGCTCTCCAGATCTGCAGCTCCCCCCCGCCAACTTATATTATTGCTGCATATCTACATTTTTATGTTCTAGCAGACAAATATAAATAATTTAGTATTTAAGGTATTTAGAGATAAGCAAATGCATTTTGCTAGGTGCCCACTGTGGTTCAGTCACAGAAAGACCTGTGACACACTACACAGTAAACTGTTTCATATCTGGCAGCCCCAGGACTGGTAGGTTGCCAGATATTCAAATATTCTAAATAATAGAGATCTATACCTAGCAACGCACAGCACTTTAAAAAAGCAAACCCCCCTCCAAAAAAAAACCCCCAAACACGATTAGAGATTAAGAAACAAAAAAATAAATTTATTCAGAGTACTTTTTTTGCCCACAACAGTAGCACTGTAAACTGTAAACTTACACTGTATTTATTTGTATTTACTTTCACTATACTGTACTTATGGAAAATATAACTAAAATTTACTTATGGTTAAAATGTTGGTTATTTTGGAGTTCCAGATGATAGAATGACAGACATGATAGAGTTTACTGTACGATCCAGTATTAAAGAAACGGGACGATATAAAGGATAAATTAGATGTAAGATCTCCCAATAATTTGTGTTCAAAATGTATTGGATATCATCAAGAGGGCAAGTATTAGATTGTGTTGTGCAAGTGTAAGCACTGACAGGTGGACTTGAACCTGGGACCTCTGTGGAAGAGCCTCTATACTTTGGGCTAAAAGGCCAGCTGGCTGTCAGCTAAGGCTGTAGAAGAGACTCCTGCTTTCTTTCTGTAAGGGTCTGGGTGCCACTTCACGGGACAATGAACCACACCCAACAGGTGTGTGTTTTACACAAGGCAAAAAGAAGGAGTGGATGTAGATAGCAAATTTAAGAGCAGGAATCTATAAGCAATAGAAATCTCCATGGTGCACTACGCAGAAAACTATTTTCATGTAAAAAGGCCAAGCAAATCTGGCAGTAATTAGTTGTGATAAGTCGAAGACTGAGAGATGTTTGATAAGCTCACCAAGCAGGGCCTGATTTTGCTCTAAGTTACACTGGTTTAAACTGGGAGCAGCACCAGCTAGGTCTACACTACATCTTACAGCTGACTGCATATATGCAATTCTAGTTATGGCAGTTGCATAGCTAGATCTGTCCTCACTGATCTCCCTTACTCCTCACGAGAGCAGGAGCACAGGAAGTCAACTGTGGACCCCACAGAGGTTGATTTTGCATGTCTTTATGCTCTCTCATTAAGTGAAGACATACCCTTAGTAGGAATAAATGTAGTTCCATCAATCTAACAGCAGTGTGCGCAAGATTAGAATCAGACTGAAACATTAAAGAACAGATTAATGTAATGTTCGAGTAAATGAGGTGATAGGAAGGCAGCCAAACATAGATACAGTGAAGTCTAGGGAACTAACTTGCCTAGAGAAGATGTAGGACTGTGGTGTTTAGAGTATATTATTTGCTAATAGTAGAAATGAGTTCATGAGTGGGATCTGGCAGGTGAATGAAAGTTTGGCCCGTTAGAGTGGGTTAGTGCCTGAGGTTTTCAGACAGCTGGAGCCATTGTGGGAAAATGGCAGAGTAGTATAGGAACGATTAGTAATAATACCACCAATAGATTAGATTAAGTGCTGACATGGAAAATTACCTCACCAGATTGTTTTAGATAAGTAATATGGGAAATGAAAAATTTGGAGAGCCTGCCAAGATCCCAAGGTAATATATCCCCTGGCTAATGTGGTAGAAGAGCCCATGAGAAAGGAAAGCAGTGGAAATACAAATGCTTAAGGCCCAGACTCTCATGCTTTTATAGTGTTCGTTCCATGATTTGACCTTAGGACATCTCAGGAATCTGAGGGGGGATGAGGTATAAGTCACTGAGCAAATATTTCAGTGTGGGACATCAGAAGCTTGTTAGGCTAACAGTCTTCTTCATGACCCCTTTGGAGATCATGTGTAATGACCCTACAGGTTGTGACACCTTTAAGGTGAAAGGAGTCAGCCCTCAGACTCAAAAAGAAACTTCTTCCATTGGAAGTTGACTGATGATAGAGCAATTCCTCACAGTCAGCCTCAAGAGAGGATGTGTTCTAAAACTCGTTGATACCTTCAGCTAGAAGGAGGATCGGGAAAACAGCTGTAAATGTAAAAGAGACTGATATCACAGCAAGCCATGGAAGCACAGAAGGGAGAGGCATATTCCCTCCTAAATAAACACCCACTAAATCACCACCAACAGGTCTGAGTTCAGTTTTGCTTCCTTGAAAGCAACAAAGATGACACAGCTTATACCTCCCCAACACATCAACTTGAGAAATTAGCTAGTGTGTGACAAATTTCTAGCTGCCATTAAAATGTGTGGGGCAGGAATGCCAAAGGGCGACCTACATAGATGTCTAACATAGTACAGACACCTGTAAAAGGAGACGGACAGACTAACAACTTCCAAATTATACTGGGCTACAATTTTGAAGTATGGCACACTTTTCTGTTCAGTATGAGCTGCTGAATGCAAGGGTAAGAAACAAATTTAAACTATGACCTTTCTGTCAAAGGTTACTGGAAGGTCATCAATATTTCATCTCAGATTTCAACTATTTAAAGTGCCTTATATTGCTAATTATGTGCACTGTAGTAGCACCCAAAAAACCTAGATAGTGTCAGTAACTCATTACCTTAGACTCTATACAAAGAAATTGTAAGAGCTCCAACCAAGCAATTAGGTGCATTCGTTATAGACAGCTAATTACAGGGGAGCACAGTAACAAAGATTTTATAGTAGCCTAACAATTTCCATAACTTATACACATTTATTTTATGAGCTGGTTGCAGTATGCATGGAGTCTCCGGTTTTGAATGATGATAACTAAGGACACCCGATTTCAACTAAGAAATTTGTTAAAGTGAATGACACGCACAGTCTTGTCCACCCAAAGAATGCAAACCTCTCATCTAGTATGTATCACAAGAGAATCCTTCTCTAGTATTTGAAGTAGCATGATGATCAATGGTGTCAAAGTTGAAATCTGCCACACAGTAAAGGTTCCTGTCAGGTCATGTGTTTTTGTCAAAAACAAAAAGTTATGCAGGATAATGTTGATTAAAGTTAAAATGTTCAGATTTTCCAGCTAGAAGAATCAAAACACAAAAGTTGATTTCATGTCAGCAGTTTGAAACAAAATGAAAATTTCCATTGTGAAATGTTGATTGTAAATTAAAACTATCATTTTGACATGTTAGATCATTTAGTTTCAAACAAAAAATATTGACCCTCTTTGTTTCACCATTTCTGATTTGAGATATATCATTTCGGGAAATTTTTCAGTATTTCAACATTCTGTTTGTTTCAACACTTATTCCAGAAACTAATTTTGAAAAATGTTAATACTTCTACTTCCTGATCAGCTGTAATTGTGAGTGATTTTTTTCAGAAAAAAGCCTGAACCAGGTCTTGAGACAGAATGTCTTTGTACTTTAAAGAAGTTCAGATTCAAACCTGAATTCCTTCGCTATCTCCCCTCTGTTTGTGGAACAAACCAAAACCTTGGATCTAACCACCCTAAAAAGTTAATTTTATTATTAAATATTTGTATTGAGACAGCACATAGGATCCCCACTCATGGACCAAGTCCATCCCCCAGAAAGCTTACAATCTACGCATCTATATATCAAACAAGAGACAAATGATGGATGAAGACTGAAAATCATGGGCTAGTAGGAAACAATGAGGCAATATTGGTCAGCATTATCGTCAGTGGTTTCTGCACACCAGTTGTGTGATCATTGTCAACTTTTTCTGGGGAGGCTGGGGTGGGGTTTGTAAGTGTTAGAACAAAGGAAAGTTTTAAGGAGTTGGATCCAGATCTGAACTTCATAACATGGGTGTATTTTTATCAATTATTTGAGACATGTTTTCACAAGAGGAGAAGCACTGTGACAGCATATTTCTGTGAGAGCCTGGAAAAAAAGGCAATTCAGGTCTTAGATCTATATCCACAAGAGGTGGAGAGTTTTCTGGAGTTCATTCTCATGTCATCATCCCCATTGTAATTACAGGCAAGATAGACTCAGATCAGATCTTTGCTGTTTTCCTTCTCCAAGCCTGGTATTGAGGGAGGAGGGACTGCATTGGGCATAGATTTTGCACACCTCTGCCAGATGAACAGCAATAACAATGTCCTTCAAAAGAAAGTCATGGGCCAGCAGGTTCAGAGATTGCACAGAGTGGCAGGAGGGAACCATCATACAAATGAAAGCACATAACATGCTGCCCTCGTTATGTATTACAGACTCAGAAACTCCCTGAATTATCTCATACACAATGAACTCTCCTTCAAACATCCATCTTTCATTTCTCCTAACATTTGTTCTATTGCCAGTGGAGACTTTGAGGTTAGCCACATGTTTATTATTTTTTTTCTTAAAATGCTGATAGTACATTGCCTGCTGTGCAATCTTTGTTAGAGCCTGAGATGCAAACTGTAGCCTTGTCTTCAAAAACTTCTGTGAGTGGTAGTGACTGATACCTTTTGACAGGACACCCCAGGAGCCAGGAAAGTCATCTAGTCAAGTATTTGCACATATGTCCTTCAGAAGTATTTGCTCTGACAGTGGTTCTACTATCCCAAATGCTAGTAAATCATACATATTTACAGGCCACAAGGTGATGACGATAGTATAATTACAGCTAAGCCTTAATTAACATTTATATATGAATAAAACATTAGCACAATCACTTTTAGCCCAGATGGTTTATGTTTAATTTCTTTAGAACTGTGGTTATTAACAGTACAAACCAAATATTATAACAAATTAAAAGGAAAAGTAAACACAGAGCATAATTTTCTCTTTTCCCCATTTTGTAATTCAGAGTTAAGTAATAATTTGGTTAAGTGAAGTAACAACAAATTCCACTTGGAAATAAATCATCACTTCCAAGAAGCTCTTGCTTGAACCTTATTTATGACCACATTTTCAGAACTTTAGGTCTGAATACATATCCACAATTTTTAATGTTGACTTTTTGGCAGCTAACAGTCTTTATATATGCAAAGATCACTTGTGAATGGATAAGCTGCATCTGCAATTGTGACATTTGCACATGAGATGGCAGGTTTCATGTGTATGCAAGCACAAAGCTTAGGGTGTGCAAAACCCATTGCATGAAAAACTAAGGGCAGGTCTACACTATCGAATAGTTGATCTCAACTATGCCATTTGACTTATATTAGCAGAGTACTTCAAATTGACATAGCTTAGATCTACTTATTGCAGGGTCCACACCGCACTGAGTAGCCCAAAGAAACTCTCCTGTTGATGCCCCTTACTCATCTCATTCTGGCAGAGTACCAGAGTCAACAGCAGAGTCATCAGTGGTTGATTTAGCAGGTCTTCACTAGGCCCATTAATTTGCCCTGTGGTTAATCAATAGCCACCCCCTAGTGGACATATAAGCTGCGTCTACACGTGCATGCTACTTCGAAGTAGCGGCACTAACTTCGAAATAGCGCCCGTCGCGGCTACACGCGTCGGGCGCTATTTCGAAGTTAACTTCAACGTTAGGCAGCGAGACATCGAAGTCGCTAACCTCATGAGGAGATAGGAATAGCGCCCTACTTCGACGTTCAACGTCAAAGTAGGGACAGTGTAGACGATCCGCGTCCCGCAACGTCGAAATTGCCGGGTCCTCCATGGCGGCCATCAGCTGGGGGGTTGAGAGACGCTCTCTCCAGCCCCTCAGCTCACTGGTGGCCGCGTGGAGCGGCCCCTTAAAGGTCCCCTCCCCCGCCCTGACTGCAGGAAGCTGAGGCAACGTGCAGGCTGCAGCCTGCACACGCGGGCAGCCTGCACAGCCCTCAGCCCCTGACAGCGGCGATGGCTGCCCAGCAGCCCCCCCAGCGCCCCCAGGGGACCCCCCCCAAGGGCAGCCAGGGCAGCCAGGGCAGCCAGGCCAGCCAGAAGACCTGCCAGTCTGGGAAGCGGCAGCGGGGCCCCTCCTGGACGGAGGCCGAGCTGCGGGACCTGCTGGGGCTCTGGAGCGAGGAGGAGGTGCTCCAGGTAATGGGGAGCAAGAGGCGGAACGCGGATGCGTTCGCTCGGCTGGCCGATGGCCTGGCTGCCCGGGGTCACCCTGCCCGCACTCCGGACCATGTCCAGAGTAAGGTGAAGGAGCTGCGGCAGGGTTATACCCGGGCCCGGGATGCGGCCAGCCGATCTGGGGCCGCCCCCGTCACTTGCCCCTTTTACAGGGAGCTCAGGGACATCCTGGGCTCCCGGCACACCTCCTCCCCTCCGGCCACCCTTGACACCTCGGCTGACGAGCCCCAGCAGGCCCTGCAGCTGGAGTCCGCCCCGGAGGCAAGCCCCGCACCCCGGGGGCCCCCCCCGGAGGCCATCCCCGGGACATCGCGGCAGGAGGAGGAGGAGGAGGAGGAGGAGGAAAGGGGCTCCTCCTCTGCAGAATCCAGCCTGCAGATCCTCCTCCTGCCATCCTGGAGCAGCAGCAGGGCCTCCGACCCCCGGGGATCTCCGGACCATGGGAGCGGACCCACAGGTAGGTACCCCTCTCTGGTGGACACCCCGGGGCTTGAGGGGCTGGGGTAACAGAGATGTGTCCAGGGCCCCCCACACGCTCACATGGCCATGGCCCCAAGGACACCAGGGCCATGGCCCTCACACCACTGCAGCCATCAGCCCCTGCCCCCCGCCACCCTGCATGACAGTGCCATGCCCCATCCCCGGGCCAGGGGGGAGCGAAACCTCGAGGGGCCCCCGGGCGGAGGGGGTGGGACACCCCGCAGCAGCAGCATGTGATGGAGTGGGGGGAGTGCCAAAGGGAGACTCAGGCTACATATGAGCCACAAGAGCCGAGGAGCTCCCAGGGCCAAAGGAGGATCCTGGCGCTACAGCTGGCAGGTGACACCTCTGCCCTGAGCAAACAGGAGGGAGGAGCCGAGCTGGCTTGGAATTGGGGGGCGAGGGCGGGGGCCACAGGTAGAGGCTAGGGGAAGGGAGAGCTGGTAGGCAGCCAGCCAGAGGATGGGGAAAGCTGCATCCCAGAGGGGCCCCCCTTGGGGTCTTCTCCCCACGACGGGTTGGAAAGACTGTCTCTTCCGACAGCTGGTGCTGTCACTCCTGCCAGAAACTGGCCATCTGTGGCCTAAGAAAGCTCTCCTGCTCTCAGACCCTGCGGGGTGAAGTGAGAGTCGCTCCCACCAGGGGACGGGCTGCAGGGCAGGGGGACCCCTGAACCCCATCCATCACAGCAGCATCTCCCGGGGGCGGGGATGGGGGACCTGCAGCACAGGGCGAGGGGGACAAAGGCCACGGCTCGGGGCCCACACTAACGCCTGTCTCCATTCTTCTTTCCCCCCTCCTCTCCTGTGTCCTGCACCTGCACCTGCACCATCCGAAGGACCAGAAGAGAGCGCCGGTGAGGCCTCGGTTGTCCCGGAGAGCCCTCCGGGACCCTCGCTCCAGGGCAGCCCCTCGGTGGAGGAACGACCGGCCCCACGGAGGGCAAGACGGCGGACCCCGCGCCTACAACCGGCGGCGGCAACAGACCCCCAGCTGCTGGCCATCCTCCGCCGGCAGCTGGAGGTGTTGGAGCAGCACCTCCAGCTGCAGGAGCGGGCGCTGGCCTGGCGCCAGGAGGCATGGGGGGCCTATATGCAGACATTCAACCGGCTGGTTGACTACCTGGCCCCCCATGTCGCGCCGGCCGAGCCACCGCCTGCCATGCCCGCTCCTGCAGCCCCACCACCAGCTGCTCCAGCTGTCGCCGGGCCGTCCGCCGTCGCCCCACCACCTCCCCGCGAGGGCCACAGCACCGAGGGACCCCTGGAGCCACCCGAGACTCGCCGGCGCCGATACCTTCCGGTGCAGCTCGCTCCCACCCAGCCATGGACCAGACTGCAGGCACGGCGGGGCTCCCGGCCGGGCACGCCCAGTGCTGGGCTGTAGGGGCAAGGGGCCCGGGACGTGGCCCCCCTCCTTGTTGTACATAGTTTGGACTGCTTTATTTTGGTGCCCCCGTTTGCCCCCCCCCCCCTGTAAATAGTTCTCCCCGTTCTCCTCCCTGCTTTTCTTTTTTCTTGATGGTGCACACTTTTATTTGCTTTGTGGTTGTATTGTTTTATTTGTGCCCATCTTGATTTGGTTGAACGTTTGTCCCTCCTTTTTGGTTTGTGTGTCACATATTTATTTATTTACAAAAAAAAAAAAATTTCGTGAAGACAAAAAAAACGTTTACGTTCACCCACAAGTTCGTGCTGTCATTTCTCCAGGACAAGTGAGGGGGGGCGGTGGGGTGCTCCATGGTGTGGGCGGTGGGGCAGGAGTGTGGGGGAGGAAGGGGCGGGCAGTAGGGGGCCTGGGCAGAGTTCACCCCGTGGCCTGTTGGTCGAAGTGGGCCCGCAGGGCCTCCCGGACCCGGGTCCCCTCGGGGTCCACCTGCCAACTGGGGGCAGCGGGTGGCTGCATGTGTGCCCTGCCGGCCTCCGCGGCCCAGCCCTGAAGAAAGGTCTCCCCCTTGCTCTCCACGAGCTTGTGCAGGGCGCAGCAGGCACCCACAATCTGGGGGATGTTGTTGGGGCTGGCATCCAGGCGGGTCAGGAGACATCGCCAGCGTCCCTTGAGGTGGCCAAATGAGCGCTCCACCACCTGGCGCGCACGGTTCAGGCGCTTGTTGAAGCGCTCCTGGCTAGCGGAGAGGTGGCCCGTGTAGGGGTGCATGAGCCACGGCCGGAGGGGGTAGGCCGCATCTGCAATGACGCAGAAGGGCACGGTGGTGTCCCCCAGAGGGATCTCCCGCTGGGGGATGTAGGTCCCCGCCTCCAGCCGGCGGCACAGGCCCGAGTTCCGAAAAACCCGGGCGTCGTGGGTGCTGCCAGGCCAGCCCACGTAAATGTCCTGGAAACGTCCCTGGCTGTCCACCAAGGCCTGCAGGATGACTGAATGGTAGCCCTTCCGATTGAGGTATCATCCTCCACTGTGGTGCGGGGCGCGGATGGGGATGTGAGTCCCATCCAGAGCCCCGAAGCAGTTGGGGAAGCCCAGGGTGGCAAAGGCGGCGACAGTGGCATCTGGGTCCCCCAGCCTCACGAGCCTGTGCAGGAGCATGGCGTTGATGGCACTCACGACCTGCAGAGAAAGCACATGGGACAGCCCCAATGAGGGGTGAGCAGGGTGTGCGTGGCCCTGCCCTGCCCTGGCCCCCCTGCCCTGCCCTCCCTGCCCTGCCCTGCCCTGCCCTGGCCCCCCTGCCCTGCCCTCCCTGCCCTGCCCTGCCCTGGCCTGGCCCCCCTGCCCTGGCCTGGCCTCCCCCTGTGGGTTCTCTTACCTCCATGAAGACAGCCGCGACGGTGACCTTTCCGACACCAAACTGCTGGCCCACGGATCGGTAGCTGTCCGGAGTGGCCAGCTTCCAGACAGCGATGCCGACCCGTTTCTCCACAGGGAGGGCACGCCGCATGGTAGTGTCCCGGTGCCTGAGTGCGGGGGTGAGCCACTGGCACAGCTCCAGGAATGTCTGTCGGGTCATCCTGAAGTTCCTGAGCCAGTGGTCGTCGTCCCACTCCCCAAGCACCAGCCGCTCCCACCAGTCGGTGCTGGTGGGGTAGCTCCACAGCTGCCGACGTGTGAGGCGGGGGGTGGAGCGGGGTGCTGCAGGGGTAGGGGTTGAGCCCAGCTGCCCTAGGGGCATCTCCTCCCCTGGGGCAAGAAGGTAGTCAGCTGCCTCCCACATGGCATGAGCCAGGGCAAGCCCTGCTCCTTCCGGGAGGGCTGGGTGGACCTCTAGCTGCTGCTGCTGCTGCTGCTGCTGCTGGGGGTCCATGACTGCGGCGCCCGGGGTCTGTGTGCCTATATGGCTCCTCAGACCGTGTGCTGTGCAGGCTGAGTGTATGTGGGAGGGGCCCTTTAAGGGAGCGGCTAGCTGTTGCCCCGGAAGCGCTAGTCCGCCCGTTGACCCTGTCTGCAGCTGTGCCTGGCATCCCTATTTCGATGTGTGCTACTTTGACGTGTAGACGTTCCCTCGCTGCGCCTATTTCGATGTTGGGCTGAACAACGTCGAAGTTGAACATCGACGTTGCCGGCCCTGGAGGACGTGTGGACGTTATTCATCGAAATAGACTATTTCGATGTCGCAACATCGAAATAAGCTATTTCGATGTTGGGTGCACGTGTAGACGTAGCCATACTGTGAATGTGCAATGTAAAGGCTGTGCTAATGACCTTTGGAAATGTGAGATGTGTCTACACTTGCATTCGTCTTTCGAAAGAGGCATGCCAATGAAGGAAATCGAAAATGCAATGAAGCACTGATTTACATACCTGGTGTCTCATTTGCATATTCTCCTTTCAAAAGACCTTCTTTTGAAAGAAAAAAGTAGTGTAGACTGGGGCTCTTTCGAAAATAAACCCCATCTTTGAAAGAACCCTTATTTCTATTTTGTTTCAGGAAGAAGGGTTCTTTTGAAGATCTTTTGAAAGAAGAATATGCAAATAAGGCACCAGATATGTAAATCAGTGCCTCATTTGCATTTTAAATTTCCTTCATTTGCATGCCTCTTTCAAAAGAGGAATGCAAATGTAGACACAGCTGTGGTGTTTAAAATAAAAGGCTTCCTTTTCAGATCAGTTGTTCTGTCCTGGGTTCCTTCCATTCTGGGCTTTGTCACAGTAGCAGACCTACAATGGCATGGCAGCAACACACTGGCAGGATAGGCTCAAACACAAATCAATCTCTTTATGTGAGGTAGAAGTGGGTGTTTTTCTAGAGGTTCTGGTTTAATCCATGGTGATACCAAATTGACAAAAGTCTCTGGCTGTACATTCCTTTTATGTAATTTTACAATCAATAATCATTTAAAAAAAAAGACAAAGCCCACACCAACAGATAATGCTCCAAACTTCCTCAGAGCAACCTGATCTGGCTTCTGTTCAAGTCAACCCCCTGTTTGAAAAAAAAACTTGGTCTTAATGTTTGTGACTAAAACTCACAAAATTTGCAAGAGAATTTGTGATTAATAAATAATACAACCATTTCCACTGACTTTTTTCATAAAATATACCTCCCAAAAGTGGTGCTAGAACTAGGTGTGATGGGGGGTGCTGCTGAAACCCTGGCTTCAAATAGTAATAATAAATGCCAAATATGTGACTTCATAAGCACCTCCATTCCTGTACCCTTGTTTCCCCGTTTGTCTTATATTAGGTCTCTACACAGAAGTGCAAAACTCATCTGCTGTCTCCCCTTGGTCTGGTGTTGGAAACATGTACCGAGGTGCAGAGCTTTTTTTTTTTTTTTGATTCAGCCCCTTATCCAGGCCAATTAGATCCTATTAGCCTAATTTTGACTCAGGCATATAAAAGCTAAAGGGACCTAGGGGTCTAACACAGAGGAGGTTCTGCAGGGACAAGAGTTCGAATGTCTAAACTCAGGCTCAATTTCATGTTTTGTTCTTTTAAAATGGAAGCTTAAATAGAACCTCAGACAAGAAAGGTGAGTTTGAACATTCAGGCTACGTCTACACTAGCACACTACGTCGAAATAGTCTATTTCGAAGTAAGGACATCGAAATAGGCTACTTTGACATTTATCGTGTACACGTCCTCCAGGGCTCGTGCTGTTGACGTTCAACATCCAAGTAGCGACTGGGAACATCGAAAGGAGCCACCCCGGAAGGAGCGTCCACACACACAAGCGCACCCCATCGAAATAAGGGGCTAGGAAAGCCCCAAGCCGCTCCCTTAAAAGGCTCCTCCCAGACACACTTGCCCTGCACGGCACAAGATCCACAGAGCCAACAACCAGTTGCAGACCTTGTGCATGCAGCATGGACCCCCAGCTGCAGCAGCAGCAGCTAGAAGCCCTGGGCTAAGGGCTGCTGCACACAGTGACCATAGAGCCCTGCAGGCGCTGGACAGAGCATCTCTCAACCCCTCAGCTGATGGCCACCATGGAGGACCCCCCTATTTCGAAGTGGCGGGACGTGGATCATCTACACATGTTGAATGTCGAAGTAGGGCACTATTTCCATCTTCGGATTTCAACGTCTCATCGCCTAACATTGATTTCAATGTTGAAATAGCACACGGCGCGCGTAGACGTGACACGTGCTATTTCAACGTTGTGCCGGCTACTTCGAAGTAGCTGGGTAGTGCAGATGCACCCTAAGGGTGCATCTACACTTGCACTCCTCTTTCAAAAGAGGTATGCAAATGAGGTAAACCGGAAATGCAAACAAGGCATACATTTGCGTATTCGACACCTCATTTGCATCTTCTAATTTCAAAAGAGCTTCTTTTGAAAGAAGAAAGCCAGTGTAGATGCTGCTCTTTCGAAAGTAAGCCCATGTTCAAAAGAATCCTTGTTCCCTTTATTTAATGGGAAGAAGGATTCTTTTGAAGATGGGGTTTACTTTTGAAAGAGCAGCATCTACACTGGTTTTCTTCTTTCAAAAGAAGCTCTGTCGAAATTAAAATATGCAAATGAGGTGCAGGGTATGCAAATTTATGCCGCATTTGCATTTTATTTACCTTATTTGCATACCTCTTTCGAAAGAGGAAAGCAAGTATAGACACACCCTAACAGTGCATGAATGTGCTGTGTTGAGATGGGATGGCTTGTGATGCCCCATTTCAAATTTTAATATGAATAGTCATGCCCAGTATCTTTCAAAGATTGTTTTAAAATGGATTGAGTGCGTCACAGGTGTAAGAGAGCACAGGTTATGAAATCTGTTCATAACGATAACAAGTTGGCATCACAATGGTCATAAATTGACTGAACCTCCCGCTAAGCCATAATAAAAACAGGACATTTTTTTTAGCTAGGATAGTGATAATTCTTAGGTGACTGAATGTTTGTGGTAATACTTAGCTGACTGGTCTAGTTGCCACATGAAAATTAGCTGCTGGTTGGCTTGGCTGGTGACGTCACTGAGCTAAAATGATATGACCTTTTAATAACATTTCAGTTTAGGCCTGTGAAGAGGATTAGATCATATAAATGACCACATATTGCTCTTTATCAAATCATGGCAGATATACAAAAATGGCAAAACAAGGTATTTTCTGGCAAGGTCTTGACTGTTTCCTTCCTTAAATAATTGTGTTCTACAGTTGGCCGGAATCCATGAATTACATTTTATGAAAAAAATTGAGGGTTTGACATTTGGATTTGTCCTGCACAAGAGGGAAAGCCAGATATTTTTCTCACATAGGTATGCACACAAGCCAGGTAGGAAGAGCCTCACTGTAGGTTCGCCAACAGTCCAGTGGAAGGGGCACTGGGATGTAAAAGACCCAAGTTTTAGTCTCTGCTTTGCTTAACTCAGGAACTTGTAAACTCTCTTGGCTACTGACTAGCCTGGGGTCTACATGTCTCAGTTTGGTTTTAATGAGAAATTCCATCCTGGACCAGCCAAATGATCCTAACAAACAATCAAAACTAATATATTGTCAGGGGACACGAGGACATTTTTGACAAACTTGTTTTTTTCTGGCCAAAAAAAGAAGAGTTTTGTTACAAAATTTCTAAGCAGCTCTAATCCTGACACTCAGTTCCAAGATCTGCCTATGAATCTTTTATACCAGCTTCTGCATCAGCCAGAACTAAGGAAGATGAGAGAGGTCCAAAATACAATCAATTACACAGGAGAATATGAAGATCCTCTCTGAAGAGAAACCAAGCATATTGGTGAAGATCTGTGCATGAAGGAATAGAACGACTAGGATCTTTAAGACGGGGATTCATACAAATAAGAAAATAAGGTGTTTGCTTAAGGACTTGTTTTTGTTTTAATCATTTTCCCAAAAATGAGAGGTGTCAAATTCTTCTTTATTTACTGTGCCAATACAGTTACTCCATTTGTGATTTAGACTGGAATGGCTATCCCTTCTTCAGGAAAACATAGTAGTGCCTTGAGTTATGCAAGAGTTCTGTTCTCGTGCACCCTTGCATAACTGGAATTTCACATAAGTTGGGAGGTGGCTTTTTCCCCCTTGTGGAAAGCATGCTCTACAGCCAGGAGAGCAGCAGCAGCTCCTTTTCAATGCAAAGTTCAGGGGTTGGGAGGGCAGTTGGGGAGGGTTAAGCCTGGTGGTGAGTTGGGGCCATGGGAGGGAGTCAGGCGGGTTAAGCCTGGGGTGGGTTAGGGCTGCAGGGGCAAGGGGGGGTGGAGTTGGGCCAGAGCTGGGAACAGGGGGTCGGGGGATAAGCTGGAGCTGCCCGGCATGGGGGAGGGGGTGAGCTGTGCCTCAGGGGGTTTGAACTGGGGCAGGGGGGCAGGGTTTGAACCAGAGTAGGCGGAGTTGAAGTCCATTTCACAGGGCTGCAGAAGTTAAGCCAGGGCGAGTGGGATTTTGGGTTGTGTTTAACTTGTGTTAATGCACATTACTACTAGCTTCACTTTGACTTAGTGGGGGCATTCATCTTCTGCACACCCACGGTCTTGCTCCTCCTCCTCCTCCTGCACACCCATGCACTAAGACATATTACAGCTGATTTGCTCATAGGTCACTATCAGACTTGGACCCAGTGGCTTATGTCAAAAGGAGAAAAGTTCCACTTGATAAAGGGTAATTTTTATTTTTTTTTTCCCTATCCAACATTCCAGTATAGGCACCAAAAAAGAGATTTCTCACCATGTCCAGCTGTCCACATTTAGGCAAATCTAATATAATGATGGTCACCTTCTTCACATGCATCAGATATTGATCACTGTCAAAGGGTAGGGTAGCAGATTGATGGACGGAAGTGGTATGACAAAACTTTTGTTTCTCTTTATCTGTGTTTAGACCTAACTACATTATGGTAGAGAACTGAAATGAAGAACAATGACCCAAAATAAAGAGGTATGTAATTCTAGCAGCTCGTTCTGCCACATTACTGTTGCCTCTCTTGCTCAGAAACCTGGGACTGCCTAAAGCTGCCATTGGAAGACTGGCATTAAGGCTGTGGTTTTCATTCTTACTCATCGGCAGATTCATTTCACGCTGTTCTGTAACTCCCATGTTATCTATTGAGTTCATGGTTGATCTGAACTTGAAAATGGGACAAGTTTGCAAGCACTGGTGGCATTTAGAAGAATCAGAATCTGGGCCCACACTTAACAACTGGCCAAGACTAAATCCATAGTCCAATTCTATTGCCCCACCCCACCAAATTTTGGAGTGTTTTTAACTTGAATCTGAATTTTCCACTTTGGATGACTTGGATGATATCACAATAATGTAACTGAAGATCATCTCACCCTCCTTCCCAGGCTGGACTCAACTATGTTGTGGGGATATTTTCTGCCACTGTGGGCTATTTCTCAATTAGTAGAATGCACCCAGAAAGCAGATGTTTTATGAGGTCTGTTAGAAAGAAGGTAAATCTCAGCCAATCTACTGACGAATTCTGAGGAAGATTCTGTTTCATAATGAAGCCTGAGAGAAGGTAGTTTTTGTCTGGCTTCAGGATCCACTGCAAAACTTTTAAAGATTTCTAGTTTTGTAACGTGGTAAATGCAAGTTACCAAGGATATTGTCTGGAGGCTCAGTAGTTATTCATACAATAACTTTAAAAAAGGTGGAGGGACTGTGTAAAGAAAACAGAGAAGCCATCCACATGTAAAACCTGAGATTAACCTTCCCAGAAACTGGCAAAGAAAACTGCCTCTTCCCCACTTACATGCTATGTTTGTGCTCCCTTGCTGTAACAATGGGGGAAAAAATCCTCTCAATTTCCCTTTTAACAGTATGTTAAGAGATTGCCAGGTCAGCCCTGGTCATGGGGTAATGGATGACTAATAGCAGTGCTTTTTAATTAAACAATATCAGAATAGGATGATAAATTAGCACCTCTGCCCCCTGCATTTCACGGAACATTTCAAAATTGCTTTTTGAAAAATGGAACAGCCAAAAAGAACAATGATGGGAACTTTTTGACTGGGAGGAAGTCCTTCTCCCATGGCTAGCATAAAACCTTCAGGAATTTTTGATCCCAAAGAAGGTTGAGAACTTTTATTACAGTCACAATTAGTTAGGGCCTTATTGACACTTCTATGACACCAGTGGGGGTACACTGAGTGTAAATCAGGGGGCTAAGTTTGGCCAGATACTAGTGGGTTCCTATTTTCCAAAAGGTATATCTACTGGCATATAATCCTGTTTTGTGAAAATCCTTCTATTTTTGCAAACCAGCTTCTTCTGTTACTGGGTCCTTCAGTGAAGCCTCATAGGCCATATCCTTATCTGGTGTAAATTAATATAGCTCTTCAGTCTCCAAATGCTAAAGCATCTAGCCCAGAGCACCAAATTCTGCTCTTATTTGCAAGAATATAAATCCTATTCACTTTATTTAAGAATCACAAAGTGCTTAGCAAATATTATTTGTTTAAGCCTTAACAACACTCTCACCAACAACAGCTGGTACAATAAAAATATTACCTCACCCACTTTGTCTCTCTAACATCTTCAGAAGCAGATATGTCTGGTATTTTATATATAAGGGGAAGGTAAGTGGCTTTTATTTGAATGGCTAGGATTGTCCAGCAGCCCCAGCTGAAACTGCTGACATTGTGCAGGGTGCCTCGCATATATGGACTCTGGTTGTAACAGCCTGTAATCTTCATAGACAGGAAAACTAAATGATGGGAGGAGAAACAGGGATGTGGAAAGATGAAATGCTTTGTCCAGGGTTACATAACAGATCAGTAGCAGAGCTCAGAGTAGCACCTCAGTTTCCTGTTTCTCAGTCCTGTGGCTTAGCTACCAGAATGCACTCAGTAGCATGGCTGAGAATATAGTCCCAAGGCCTGGTCACCTGTACTAGATTATCAATCTCTTTGCTGAGAATGCAATAAAACAGCTTCTCTGGCAAGGCAGCTTCCTAGGCTCCATGTACACTATAGCTCAGATCCACGCTTTGAGACTGATTCACTGGTGGTTGACTTAGCAGGTCTAGTTAAGACCAGACAAATGAACCACAGATCACTCTCTTGTTGACCCTGTTACTCTACCCTGGACAAGAAGAGTGACTAAAGTCAACAGGAGAGTTTCTAGGATCAACCCTCCACAATGTGTAGCCTATGGCAACTCTATTTAAGGTAGATCAACTCCAGCTATGTTATAGCTGTGGGGCTACGTCTACACTAGCACACTACATCGAAGTAGCCTATTTTGACGTAAGAACATCGAAATAGGCTACTTCGACGTGTATTGTCTACACATCCTCCAGGACTGGTGCCATCAACGTTCAGCGTCGAAGTAGCAATGGAGAACTTTGAAAGGAGCCGTCCCGGAAGCAAATGTGGAGCATCCACACACACAAGCACTCCCCGTTGAAATAAGGAGCCAGCAAAGCCCCAAGCCGCTCCCTTAAAGGGCCCCTCCCAGACACACTTGCCCTGCACAGCACGAGACCCACAGAGCTGACAACCGGTTGCAGACACCGTGCACACAGCATGGACCCTCAGCTGCAGCAGCAGCAGCAGCAGCAGCAGCAGCAGCAGCCAGACGCCCTGGGCTAAGGGCTGCTGCATGCAGCAACCATAGAGCCCCACAGGGGCTGGACAGAGCATCTCTCAACCCCTCAGCTGATGGCCGCCATGGAGGACCTTGCTATTTCGACCTAGCAGGACGTGGATCGTCTACACATGCCCTATTTTGACGTTGAACGTTGAAGTAGGGCACTATTCCCATCTTTGGATAGGAATAGCGATTTCGATGTCTCGCTGCCTAACGTCAATTTCAACATTGCAATAGCTCACGGCACATGTAGACGAGACGCATACTATTTCGATGTTGTGCCAGCTACTTCGAAGTAGCCAGCTAGTGTAGACACACCCTGGTTGTGTAACTTGTCATCTTTCTGTTGTAGTATAGATGTAGCCTCAAACTCAAAGGACTGTTTGCCAGATACCATATTTACCCCATGTTCACACCCCTCACTATTGTTTTCTCTAATTTTTTTCCTTCTGTGGACAGAATAAATTTTGTTATGTGCACCAAGGCATGTGCATATGTGCACCACCAATGGAAATACAAGCTGACCACTGTAATTGGTGGTGGATGCTCTGCTAATCAGCTGGGTGGCACCTGAATCTCTTGTGGCACTCTGCATTCTGCTTACAGGGAACTCTAGCCCTCAGTAAATCTTTCTCTCTCTCTGTGCAATATGGAACTTTAAAACAGAATGTCCATTACATCCGAGGGTTTACTCTGAGAGCAGCAGCTACTCAGCTCTGAGCTGCCCATGCTCTGCCCTGAGTGTGGGGGCTTGTGTTGCTTCTGAGCCACCTGCACTCAGGGCAGAGCATGTAGGGGCTCCCCAGGCTCTGAGCCGCCACTATCTGCCCTGAGAACGGCGGCTTCTCCCACTCTGAGGCAGTGGCAGTGGCTCTCCCAGCCGCAGCCAGGGGCCCCACAACTGCAGTGATCCCAGCCGTGGAGGGTGGGTGGGGGAGGGGTACATCTGGAGGCAGCGGCTCTCCCAGCTGTGGCCAGGGATCCATTGGCTGAGGCAGTCCCAGCCATGGCCTGAGACTCCACAGCTGTGGCAATCCCAGCTGCAGCCAGGCACCCTGCAGCTGCAGCAACCCCAGCCACGGCAGGGACACCGCAGCTGTGGTGATCCTATTTTCTTTGGGGGCAGGATAGTGGATGTCCACTATTACCAATGTCCAGTAAAACAGGGTCTGCTATATCGAGGGTTTGCTGTATTTTATACCCTGTGAGAAAAGATACCATAGCCTTTCAGAAAGGACTGTTGCTGCCTGATCTTTGAAGGTTGACAGGTTCTTGTCACAGAATCAGATCCAATATTTAAATTATTATTATTACTTACTTGAGAACCCTGTTGTGCACAGTTGCAATACTCACACAATAGGAACTCTGGTATATCTACAAATGTACTAGCACATTTGCTCAGCGTTTCTTGGTTTTTAAGGAGGGGCTGAAGGCAGGGGCTGGTTGTGGAGGGTGCAGGATTCAGGGCAGGGGCTTGGTGTTGTGGGGGCTCGGGGTTTGAGTGGGTGCAGGAGTCAGGGTGGGGAGTTAGGAGGAGCTCAGGGCAGGGGGTAGGGGTACAGGAATGGATTGGATGTGGTGGGACTCAGGGCTGGGGGGATGCAGAAGTCTGGGAAGGAGATGGGTGGCTCAGGGCAGAGAGTGGAAATGTAGAAACCTGGGCAGGGGGCTGGGAGGTGTGGGGGTGAGTTCAGTGATGGGGTGGGATGTAGGAATCAGAGTTGGGTCTTGGAAGGTATGAGAGGGCTCTGGGCAACCCCAGGGCTGGGTGGGGTGACAGGAGCTGTGTAGCCTGTCCAATGGCTGCTCCAAAGGGCCAGCCGGGGTGGCAAGGGCCATGCTGCCTTGGCAGCAGCTGTTCCCTGGGGCCAGTTGGGACAGCAGCGGGTTGCACTGCCCAGCCACTGGCCGCTCCCCTGGGCAAGCTAAGGCAGTTGCTGCTCCCTGGGGCTGGGGCACTTGCTGCCCCTCTGTGGTCATTGTCAAGCATAACAATGAGAAAAGTCATGCAGTCAGCTTACCTTCTTGGTGAAAGATGGAGGGAACCTGTTTGTACCACCCAACAATCCACTGTCCTCCCTAGGACAGAGGCGCTCCCCTTCAGGCACACTGACAGGAGTGGAAAACGGCACAATTATCCCCAGGCCCCTTTGAATTGCCACTGCAGCGCTACCGTGTCTGTGGCTGGCGGAAGAGGCAGGGAGAAGCTCCACAGTCGGGGCAGTGCTGAGGGATGAATGCCCTTGGCCCTGTCCCTTTTGCCCTTGGACCCACCCCTTTTCGCCCAGCTCCCCACCCACCTTGCCCCAGGGCTCTAGCAGCTGTTGGTGCAAGTGCCCTCCTGCTGTTTATTCCTGCCTGTAAGCTTCCTCTTCTGAAGATTTTGCAATCTTTTGATTACCGTTGGGCTCAGAAAGCAAACTGGCATCCATTCTGAGGCACACAATGTTCAGTGCACACATGGCTAGACAGAGAGATAAGCATGTTACCTCCTGTCACAGGAACATTCCTGAGGTAAATCACTTACAGTCACCTGCCCTAACCTCACAGCTTTAAGAATATCATTTTTTTTTTAGTATAGATACATAACTTCTTTAAATTAGCTATATATACATGTCACAATGATAATGATGACCTGAGGGGTACTGGCTCTTGGTAGAGACCTTATGTATCACCCCTTTGGGAATTATTAAGCATATATTTGACATGGGGGATCCCTGTATAACTTTACGGACTTCCTGTGACCTCTGCCAGTTGTCACAGTTAAATGCAAATGGTTAATATATCAATGGCTCATTTACACTGTTCAGGATGCCTGCACCAACAGAAGGGAGGAAGGAAGCCAGAGCCTTTTCCCTTTGTTAGTGCTGTACTACTATTTAGCTTATAGTAGCACCTAGAAGTTCTAGGCACTTTCCAACACATAAGAAGAGATAGTGCCTGCTTCATCAGTTTATAAGAGAAAAAGGAAGTGAATAAGAAAAGGGGAAGTGAGGCAATCAATAATCAGAAGCTCAGGATCATTTGTTCTTTTTAACTATATTGTAAGATTCTAGAAATGTCGCTCTGTGTCAACCTGAAGCCTAAAATGTCTGTATAAAGTTCTTGAAGCAGTAGCACAGCAACGTCACTACGCTGAATCATCACTGTGTTTTGCAGTGTGTTGCTATCCAATTTTTAAGATCTCAGCCATTTTCCTGTTATGAATTACACCTGTGAGTTGTACGGTTACAGTAAGGAAGACATCATGCAATGCTTAAACAAGAGGTCGGCAACCTGTGGCTCGGGAGCCACATGAGGCTCTTTAAGGAATCACTTGCAGCTCTGGGCATCGCCACTGCTGACTCTAAATTTAATTGGTTTAATGGCTGGCAGGGTGGCAGGAGGGATCCGGCCATTAGACCAAATCAGTTTTGCTCTATTATTTCAGTGGCAGCAGGGCAGGGAGCCACCTGCACTGCAGGTGGGGCAAGTGTGAAGCCCACAGGAGAGCTGGGGGAGGGGTGGCCAAGTCTGCCCCTGCTGGAGCTGCACAGCCCTGCTGAGAAGGAGATGGTGGCTGCGGAGGAGAAACGGCAGCATGCACAACTGGAGGAGCTCATCAACGGAGGCGGGTTAATCCTGGGAATGAGTGGGGGTTGGGGCTGAGAAGGGTTAAGCTTGGGGATGGAGGCGGGTTGCAGGATAGGGGGGAAAGCTTGGGGATAGGCTGGTGGATTTGGGGGCTGAGGCAGGTAAAGCCTGGAGCTGGGGGGCAGGTTTGTGGGCCAAGTGGGTTGGAGACTGGGAATGGGATGGGGTGGGGTGTGGAAGGTTGATTTGAACATTGCTCTTTCCTGCTTAAGAGCCTATCCCAGGCACAACATTTTCCTCTTCTCATTAGCTCTCCAACCCCAGCGTGACGATAACTTAAACTTTCTACCTGGTACAAATCACAGTATGCACTGTTCTTAAAATAGGGGTTATAAAAAGAATGGTTTGACTTTATTTATTAAGGACTGTCTCATATTCACATGCATTGTGGCTCTTGAAATATTGATTTTGTAACTGAATTTGAAAAAAATGGCTCTTCTCGCTATTTTGGTTACAGACCCCGGGCCTGCACCATTGTGATATTAGAAGAACTCAACCAAGCACCAGCTTTACTCTACAGCTAATCTGCATGCAATGATTGTTGGTTGTGTGAGGCAAACTGCACAGGTTATGGATTATATGACCCAGCTCTCAAAAATCAACACAAGCACCCACAGAACACAGTATCTCCAAACACATAGAGCCTCTCACTGAAGCACAAACCCCTCATTTACCACTCACACTAATCCCTACAACTCTTCTAGCACAACACAACTAACACACATAATAACCCCAAACAAGCATACTTCAGAGTAGCACACCTCTTTCACCACCCATACAAATCTGCACAACTCTCCCAGTGCAGCACAACCCAGAATCCATACACATCAGCACAAGAACCCCAGGCAGTAACCCCATGCATCACTCTGAGGCCTATGGCATCTGTTGAGTCAGTGTGAAGTGATGGAAATAACTACAAGCATGGGCAAGAACTCTTTTTGTTTAGAATAGCATCAGGCTCAATCATCACCAGGTTTCGTGGTCTGTTGCCATTCAATTTGTAATTTCTTAGACATTTTTGGCTTTCTTACGCACACAACTTTATGAATTATACCCATGTGACAGCATGAGCTTTCACCTACTAAATTATTATTATTATTATTATTATTATTATTATTATCATCAATAATAATAATAATAATAATAATAATAATAATAATAATAATAATAATAACGTTTTTGGACTCTGACCACAGGAGTGAGTTGCAGAGTTTCAAAAAATATGTGAGGGAAAAAAGCCCTGGTTTGTGAGGAGAGTTATAAATATGACACATTGAAAATTGAGCTATAGCCCAGATTGAGTTTTCCTTTAAAATGGATTTAAATCTCCTATGCTGAACTGAAAAGTCATGTGGATATTTAGAAATACGGGCACTCAGATCTCTCTCTCTCTCTCTCTCTCTCTCTTTTTTTTTTTTGTGAAGGGAACTGAACTTTATACAGACCATGCAAGCATATCCTGATGAATTTAAATATTCACTAGATATGGTATACACACATGTACAATAAATACAATAGTACACTGCACTGCTTAGTATTATTTTGAACCCAACTTTGTTGATTTCTTGCTTCAATGCACCCTGAACTACATGAGAAAAGCCAGTGAAACCCAGCTGACATATAGCATTTGGTAAAAAATCAGTGAGGGCTTTATTGGTCTGCTTTACCTGTCAGTTTTCCACCTCCACCTGAAGAAACCAAACTGGACTGTACGTACTCAGGCTTTTTTTGCTGTTCCCGTTAGATGTTAATTTCTTCAGCAGTTCCAAATGTGTTGCTGCGAAGAAGAAAATGTGAATTTTTGATTCCTTGAGTATTTTACGCTGGCGATGCACTGAGCATGTTTTGGGCACACCAAAATGTTTTGTTCAGGGCAGAACACAAATAACGTGCAGCTATTCTGGTGGAAAACAGAGTGCATCAGAGTTTACCTCTTTTGCATCAAACATGGTGACACAAACAGAGCAGCCCTTGTGCTTCTGTTACGGCGCCCTGTGGCCAGGGACAGAAACACAGGCGTCTCTAAATTAAAAGAACATTTCTGTATTAATATATCACTTTAGTACACACAGAGTGAGCTATTTTCCAAAGGCCAAATACTGTACGTTGTGTAGTTGCCTGTGTTTAAAATTTTATGAAAGAAACACAGTTGCTTTCTTGATGCCATTTAGCTACCCTTATGAAAGAGCATTTTGTGTCTGAATGCTGCATAGAAATGTCAAAAAGTGCATACGCACACAGATACAATCCCTGGGGGAAAGCGCACAGACCTGGGCAGAAAAAGTGGAATAGATCACAAGGCTTAACGTGCAGCTCATAAATCCAGCGTTTGTATTGACTTTTGATAAGGTAGAATACTGTTGCAAATTTCACATACCATAATATGCAGTATTTGCATAAACACAATGGGGACTGTGTATTATAGTTAGGAGCTGCTTTCAAATGTATATTGTTTATTAGTTGTCCATGGTGTAAGTGGCCAAGATGCTGATCTCAACTACACCAGCATTAATCAGATTAATTTTATTTGCTTCACTGTGAATTACTCCATGATGGCGGGGGGCAAAGAGGGCAGTCACCCTGGGCCTGACATTTTAAAGGGGTCCAGAGCTCCAGGCCCCTTTGACATGCTGTGGCAGTGCTGCTGTGCCACTGCATGCAGCTGTGAGGGAATGGGGGGACCAGCACGAAGGTATGGGTGGCACTGAGGGCTGAATGCACTAGGCCCCGCCCTTTCCTCCCTTGGCTCCACCGCTTCTGAGGCACAGAGGCAGGCCCCCCTCCTACCTTGCCCCGGGACCCACAGCAGCTGTAGGCCCCACTGTGCCATACTTGGGGTGCATGGATCAGCATTCATTTCACATTCTCTGCCAGTACATGGTCCAAGACACAGAAGATAATGATCCTATTCATGGACCAAATTCAGTGATGAACCCTGGTCACCTGCCACCAGAAGCACATGCTGTGTATATGCTAAGAAGATGCCCAATTAAGGCTTTTGTACCTGATCTAAATCATGCTCATTGACATGGTAATGTGTGCCTGCAAGTTTAGTAAGTGTGAAATGTTAAATTGGTTCTCCTAATTCTTTTTTATGTATACATGTACATATTAAAAACACCCAGCATCTTTCAGAAGATGTGCCTGGCTTAATGTGTCTCAACTGCCTATCTGAGTCTGTCCCAGGCTGGTAGTGATTTTAAAGTGTTATTATCTTCAGATGGCTCTTCATGGGCCTCTCTCAGATGGTTTGATAGTCTCATAGTCTTAGTAACAAACCAAATCTACATGTTAACTGTTACTATGTTTTATTTTCTAGTGCAGTCAGTGGGGAGCGGAATTATTCCCCTGGATATTTTAGACACGTATAGAATTCTGCTTAAAGAATATTTCCAAGTTATCCTGACTCCTCCAGAGAATAACTATTCAGTCAAACAGAACAGAATATGGAGGGAAGGGCAGGATTATCAAACTGGGAAAACTTTATATGAAACACTTGGGGTGATTTACAGGATTAGACCTCTCTTAAGAAATGTGGGACAGAGAGAGGCAGAAACTACAGACAGCAAGTTTGTTTCCTGGGTCCAATCATGAGTGATATAAACACCTGTAATTTTATCCCAAATCTTGAAATATTTGTTGTTTTTCCTTAAAGGCCCACTGCAAAAGGTAGGTTGGCCCTTTAAGGGCTTTGGGCTCCACCTCACGTGTGCTTTGTCATCCAGTCCCTGATGTTGGGTTTGTGTTGGTGGTTGGATCAGGTGACCAATGTGATGATACTTTAGGCGTGGGGCTTGTAAGAAAAAGTCTGCTCTGGTGAACAGAGACAGATCAGAAGTTAGGAAAAACCGGGGACAGAAATGGTAGGGTTCGGAGAAGCTCAAAGTGGGTTGAGAGGACTTGCCCTACTCTTAGGTCCTGATAATAACGTTACATAGCAGCTCTTTGTTCTTGGGAAAACAGGCATAGCACTCATGGAAGACAAACCCCCTCCTTCCCCCAACACACAGCCTCTGCTTGAACCAAGTCCACTACAAAAAGCAGTGAAAATGCAGGAGAAGACAGAAGACACGCCTAAAGACACAACTAAACGCTCCAGACAAGGGTAATCTCGGCAGTCTGTCATGTCCAGCGATGACGTCTTGAGCTTGCACGGGCTCATTGGTTGTGGATTTGCATGTGGCTGAGTCGTCCAAGCCTTGAATGGCATGGGTGTTTACAGTATGGGCAAGGGAATTGTCCTGGCTCTGTCGGTGTGGCTGCTGGTGCTGCTTTCCTCCTTTCAGGAGCATCAATCAGGCGTACGTGTTGCTGCTCTTCAAAGTTGTTATACACATGTTGTACAAGAGCACACGAGCCTGTTCGGTCTTCTGCATGCTGCTCTTGCAGCTTTGGCTTTAATCCAGCATGAGCAATGTTGGCCTTCACTCAGTCTTTACACCCACTGCGAGGCCCACCTTGATTCCTTTTGCCTTGGGAGAGTTCACCATAGAGGAGTTGCTTAGGGATTCTCGACTCCTCCATTCACATGACATGCCCTGTCCAGCAGAGCTGGGCTTTCAGAATCATGGCTTCAGTGTTTGTGGTTCCTGCTCTGTTAAGGACTTCCAGGTGTGTGACTCTGTCTTGCCCTCGAATGTGCAGTATTGACCTCAGGCCGTGTGTGTGGAAGTGCTCCAGCAGTTTCACATGTTTTCCGTACAAGGTCCAGGTTTCACATCCATACAGGAGACTGGTCAGGACTACAGCCTTCTACACTTCAGTTTAGTGGACTGTTGGACATTGTGCTGATTCAACACTCGTGCTTTCAAATGTCCTAGTGCCTGGTTGGCCTGGCAGATCCTGGCATTGATTTCATTGTCAAGGGAGCCACCATTGGCTACCATGCTGCTGAGGATCTTGAACTCGTCTACTGTTAAAAAAAAAAAACAGGACAAGGGTAATAGGACTGAGGTAACACCCCATTCTCATCTGCATCAGACAAGAGACAGAACGACACATCCATTAGCACGCAGAATGGAGAACAGAGATTCCAGTGCAAGAATCACACTGAACAATGGGGCATAGAAGCAGGAAAGCACGGCCTGATGGGAAATCTCTGCTTTGGATGCTAATGGACCCACTCCTGCCTACACACAGATCTCTAATTATCGGATCAATTTCAGTAATAAATCTTCTGTTGGTGTCCAAAATGCCAACACTGCCTAACTGCATTATGAGCTCCTTCAAAGGAACAGCACCCAGAGCCAGGAATGATCTATTTCTATTGCCTAGCCCAGGGGTCAGCAACTTGCAGCTCCAGAGCCACATGCGGCTCGGTGAGGAGCCACTTGCATCTTCAAACACTGCTGCCGCTGACTCCTCTTGTGGCTCCAGAGGCTGCCGCCACCTCTTAAACACTGCTCACAGTTAAAATGGAATTTAGGTTTTTTTGTTTAAGTGGCAGCAGCCTCTGGAACCGCAAGTGGAGTCAGCAGCAGCAGGGAGCTCTGGAAGAGGAAACAGGCTGGGCTCCCCTGCTGGAGCCATGATCAGAAGCAGGAGGCTGGGGGAGTGAGGTGGCGGTGGAAGAGTAGAGCAGGAACCCAGCTCCCCCAGCAGTGTGCTGCCCATCAGCCACCGCCAGGAGCTGTGGGCAGGTGGCCCCCCTCCAACCGTGCCAGGGAGACTGGGAAAGAAAGCAGCCAGCTCACCCCTGGCCATGACCAGTGCTGCTTCCTCTGCTCCCAGCCCAGGGGGGTCTCATCCTCCTCTGGCTGCCGGCCTTCTCCTGCCCGCCTGCCCGGCATTGCTCAGGTGCTGCAGCCCGCTCTGGGCACTGTGCCCAGCAGCAGCAGCCAGGGATAGAGTGGGCAGCTCCATTCCAGCCATGGCAGGGAGCCGCAGCCAAATGGGGAAAAGAGGTGGCTGTTTTTCTGCCAGCTGTTTGCTCCCTGCTTTGCCTGTTGCTGATGCCATTGCGCCCACTGGCAGCACCCAGCACTAGTACTGCCACTGCCTGGACTGCAACATCCACCTGTGCTGCGAGGGCGGGGGGGGTCCCCCACCGGCTCCAGGCCACCACCTTGTACCTCAGCAGCCAGAGGAGGTGGGCAACACTCAGAGCATCTGAGGCAGGTAAATCCTGGGGATGGGCGGTGTGGGGGAGGTGGAAAAGTTTGGGGCTGAAGGGGTTAAACCTGGTGATGGCAGAATAAAGCTTGGGGATGAGGGAGGATCTGGTTGCTGAGGCAGGTAAAGCCTGGAGATGGGAGATTTGTAACTTTTTAACTGGTATAAATGTGTGTGCTGCGTCCTTAAAATAGGAGTGACAAAAAGTACAGGTTGACTGTTTAGGACTGTCTCGTATTCACATGTATTGTGGCTCTTGAAGTCTTGATTTTGTAACCAAATTTCAAAAAAATGTCTCTTTCTGCTATTTCGGTTGCAGACCCCTGGTCTAGCCTGAACAGAACAACTTTAGAATACTCCTTTGAACAATGTGTTTATCCATGAACAAATCAGGCATTTCTTCTTGAACCATTGCTTTTTCTCTAGAAAACTGCTACTCGTGTCCAAGTAAAGTGTTCTGATAATTAGATCTAAACTCTGCATCAGTTCCATTGGGATGTCACTGTCTCCTGACTGATTGTGCTGGGGGCTCTGCTTTGCCAATCTCCAGTACTCTGGACCACAGTTACCATCACCCTCTGGGAAGCATGAACAGTCCAATTTTCCTGGAGTGGTGAGATCTCTCTCTCTCTCTCTCACTTTCTCTCTCTCTAGGCAAAGCCTCCTGACCCTGCCTTAAGTAATCAGTTATAGTGCACTAGCCTTAACAGTTGTAATCAGATTCAAGTTAGATTTAATTTTGTAACTGTTTTGTTTGTTTGACTCCCTGGAAGTAAATAACTCTCACAGTTAAGCTAGTTGCTTTTCACTTTTTTCTCTCCCCATCCCTTGGCAGTGCTGTCTTAGTTTCCTCATTCACTTTTCAACAATGTTTCTTGTACCTACGCTAAAGATCCTTGTAGTGCACCAAAAAAAGCCTGAAGTATTAGCTCATCAAGTGGCTTACTAGCAGAATGGTTGTGAAAGTGAAAGCATATCTTATTAGAGCTGTCTGTATGCAACTGGTAGCTTTCAAAAAATTAAATAAAACAGTGTCACTATTTACTTCTACAATACCACTCAGCCGATACCTACAGATTTAGGTGACTATGGATCAGGGAAATATATTTGCAAGACTACAAAGGCCAGATTCTACAACTTCAATACTGTAAACCCTCCATTTAATGGACTAATGTGGAGTAGGGGTATGCATTAAACTCTAAAGTCCATTAAATACAAGGATTTACTGAACTCACAATGTCCACAGCTAGCAGCATGTGTTTTTACTGGTGGTGCACATCCCCACATGCCTTGGCGCATGTAACGAAATTTATTCTGCACATGGATGGAAAATATAGAGGCAACATTGACTAGAGTACTGCTACCCTTACATCTGCGCTGCTGCTTGTGGCAGCACTGACTTCAGAGCTGGGCAGCTGGAGAGCTGCATGTGCTGGCTGTGAGCCCAGCTCTGAAGGCAGAACCACTGCCAACTGTAGCACAAAAGTAAGGATACCATGCTACAGTACTGCCACCTTTACTTCTATGCTATTGCTGTCAGATCAGCTGCCACTCTCCAGCAGCCCAGCTCTGAAGGCAACACAGAAACAAGAGTGTTAATACTACAGTGCCTCAAAAATAACATTGTGACCTCCCCAACCGCCTTTCACATCAGGAGCCCAGTTTAAGAAACACTAGCCTTCCACAGGAAATCTGTATAATATACGGTAATACAAGAGACCACATTTGATGTGGGGAGACCAGATTTCATGGTCCACGACTTTTTTTTATCATAACACAAACAAGCAGTCATGTAGCACTTTAAAGACTAACAAAATAATTTATTAGGTGATAAGCTTTCATGGGTCAGACCCATTTCTTGAGATCTGAAGAAGTGGGTCTGCCCCACAAAAGTTCATCACCTAGCAAATTATTTTGCTAGTCTTTAAAGTGCTACATGACTGCTTGTTTGTTTTGTTAGAATACAGACTAACACAGCTGCCTCTCTGTAACTCCTTTTTTCATGGCAGTGAATTTGGTAGTGCTCTACCACTAGTTCATTCTGCAACTGAAAGATATTCAGTATAATTCACCCAGATTCAGTGCACAAGATCTAAGAGAGGGTGCAGGTTGAACCCCTCTAATCCAGAACTCTCTTGTCCAGCAAACGCCACAATTTGGCATGATTTTAGTTAGCTGGACAACTATTTATCATGGGTTTGGACAAGTTTCTCATGGTCCCATAAAGTTTGTTTCCAGCCACCAGTTCTGGCTCTCTGTGTTCTGTGCTGTTCTTTAGCTGTAATTTACACCTAAATGTCTTCTAAGAGCCCAGTAAGCAGTGGACATGTTGGTAATGTGCTGGAAAATATTGATCTCCCATCATCCGGAAAATTCTCTCATCCAGCACTGGTCAGGTCCCCAGAGTGCCGTACAAGAGAGGTTAAACCTGTACTAATCATACGAGATTCAGAGCTCTGAGATGTGGGGCTGGGTGAAAACACTGCAGTAATATTTGAAAACCTGTATAGTTGGAGTCACTGCTGTAGAAGAGCCTGAATCCACAAGGGCTCTGTGTCTGGATGTATAAATCCGGATGCAATATTTATACTGTGCTCATTACAGTGTCATCTGAAGCCAGTGGGATTCTACAGGCAGTGTGTGTAAATTACAGAACTGGATTCAATGGCAGCTGTAGTTTTTCTTAGGGATAGTCTGACACAAAACAGCACACCTATCATATAAATCTTGACACATATTTCTGTGACAAAAAATACATTATATGCTTGCTTTAATTACTTTATGGACTTAAAGTCTCATATGGGGCATAAGGTGTAAAAGGAGGAAAAATCTCAACCTCACCTTTAATTTACTACATTCTTATATTCGCCAACTCATCCAGACAGTGTACGTAGTAGTCTGCCCAATAATGCTACAAATCCAGGAAAAGAAAACAAACAAAGTATGTAGGCTGGATCTTAGTTGTACATCAAGGATAAGTCCACTGAGTGAAACAGACCTATTCTTCACTTACATCATGGTAGCTCTGTAGAATTTAGTCCCAAGGACTGGACAATAAGCTACTTCACAATGAGAAGGTTATACCTGGCATGGTACAGGTTGCACCTCCTAATACTGGCATTCTCTTCTTTGGCAACATCCCTTATCCAGCATAATGAGGCATGTCACTGGAGCAGAGAGCTAGGGAAGGAGGGCAACCAGCTGGCAGTCCTGCAGGGGAGCAGCAAAGCTGGGCTGGAGCTGGTGTCCCCTGGCAACCCCTTGCAGAGAACTGAGGCTGGAGCAGCAGCTTCCCCCAGCAGAACCCCATGGAAGGCCAGGGCTAGAGTTCCAGTTTTCCCCAGCAGCCCTACATAAGGGTGGCCAGCCACAGGGGGAAAACTGAGGAGCTGTGTCAGGAGAGCCAGCAGGGGGACAGCCAGCGACCTGGGCCTCTGGTCTGGCAAAATCCCTCATTCGGGACTGCTGAGGTCCTGAGGGTGCCAGAGCAGGGAGGTACAACCTGTACAAGTGAAATCAGCCCTATATCTTAACCCCACTGCTGTTACCCTAACAGTTAAAACCAGGATTGAATCCTCATCAGGACATAGGTTCTGCATCTGTCCTGTATCTAAATCACCGGACACTAACCAAACATGGATCAATGGTGAATGAAAACAGTAACTGATTTATTAAACAAGAGAGTGAACATAAAAAGTATTTAAAACTCCAGTTATCATAACAATAAACAAAACCAAGGTAAGTGATTCTCTCACCCTCTCCTCTACCCTATTGCAGTCCCCAAGACAGGCAGGAGAAGTTAGGCAGATATAAGCTGTGTCTACATGTGCACGCTACTTCGAAGTAGCGGCACTAACTTCGAAATAGCGCCCGTCGCAGCTACACGCGTCGGGCGCTATTTCGAAGTTAACTTCGACGTTAGGCGGCGAGACGTCGAAGTCGCTAACCTCATGAGGGGATTGGAATAGCGCCCTACTTCGACATTCAACGTCGAAGTAGGGACCGTGTAGACGATCCGCGTCCCGCAACGTCGAAATTGCTGGGTCCTCCATGGCGGCCATCAGCGGGGGGGTTGAGAGATGCTCTCTCTCCAGCCCCTGCGGGGCTCTATGGTCACCGTGGGCAGCAGCCCTTAGCCCAGGGCTTCTGGCTGCTGCTGCGGCAGCTGGGGATCCATGCTGCAGGCACAGGGTCTGCAACCAGTTGTAGGCTCTGTGTATTTTGTGTTGTTTAGTGCAACTGTGTCTGGGAGGGGCCCTTTAAGGGAGCAGCTTGCTGTTGAGTCCGCCCTGTGACCCTGTCTGCAGCTGTGCCTGGCACCCTTATTTCGATGTGTGCTACTTTGGTGTGTAGACGTTCCCTCGCAGCGCCTATTTCGATGTGGTGCCGCGCAACGTCGAAGTTGAACATCGACGTTGACAGCCCTGGAGGACGTGTAGGTTGCTATTTCACGTGTAGACGTAGCCATAGTGGCAGCAGAAGGAAAGAATAGGAATGCCAGGAATGGCACTAGAGTCCAGACTGATGTTATCCTCTGTCATCTTCCTTCAGGTCTTCCTTTCTTGACTCATCATCCTGTGTGCTGTATGCAGACACCTAAAGGAAATGGTAAGTGTGTGTGTTTCTGTGTGTGTGTGATTGGTTCCTAGCCACTTCCAAATTAAAGTTAATAAAGGATTAGACTGGCCTACAAGGACTAGCAGTCCTACAACCGCTGCCAGAGCCACCAGTAGGCTCCTCTAGATCCTCTGTCTTAGTGGCCCACAAGGACTAACAGTCTGCAGCTGTTGTCCTAGGTACCCCAGATGATGACAGGAGACACTAGAAAAAGAGTCCTAAGGTGCAGGTTCCACCTTTATTTATAAACTCCTGTCTTTGGGCAGATTAGAGTTAGGTGACTCAACTCTTCTCATCTTTACCTTCCTGTCTTAGCTGAGGGAAGAAGATGACTCAGCATTGGCGGCCATCTTTCAAAATGGAAACCAACGTGGAATCTATATTGAAAGTGGAAAACAAAATGAAATCCATCTGAAAACAAAATGGAAACCATTAAAACTAATTTTCTGCGCCAACACTGTAATAGCTTCCTACTCATGAAGTATTGTAGTTATTTAAAATCTTTTGAAATTAAATTTCTCCTTTCCTTGTAAAGCAAAAATGGGTATCTCTGCTTCCTGGACAGCTGAAATAGTGGTTATAAAGCTTTCCTTATCAGGTTTACCATATTAACCACAGACAACAGTAGACGCTCTTTTCTTTTCCAACACAATGGTCTGTAGTCCTTGCTTTCTGCATAGTAATTTATTCTAACGGAGGAAAAAGACATTTCCCTAATCATGTACCCTTATGAAAAATGAAGAGGCTTCTCCTTAGTAGGAACATGCTGTAGGATGAGGATGAATTGTTTTCTTTAATCTACTCTGAAACAGACTCAGCAAAGTTACTAAAATTGAATTAAAGCTTCTTAGTTCTCAATAAGCACAATGACCTTGTCTTAGTGTAATGTAGCCTGTACTCGGCACATTTAGTGGTAGTAAGAGATAAAGAATGTTAGTATAGTTTATTTCATAGCCATTAGAATGTTCTTCTTCCTCGTATGTAAAGGACTGTGATTTTGAAAAAAGAGAGTTAGTCATTGTTTAAACTGAGACAGTCCCTCAAACCTGTGGTTCAAGTTGCCATACTGTATTATACGAGTACTGGTTTTCTAATCTTGCAAAAATTTTGAGGTATCAAAAGAATGTCTCATCCCAAATGAGGATATCAAAGTTAATCAAATATTTGTGATCTGAAAAGCCAGAAGTTTGGTTGGGTGTCCATTAGTTTTGATTTTCATAATTTTTTTTTAATTTTCTTTTACTATCATCAGCTTACATTTGTAAACAAAAAGCCATTTTCAACTGGAAAACTAGACATGTTCATTTCAAAAATGTCAAAACCAACCACTAAATTAAAAAAATAAAGTAGAAAAAATGTTGAAACAGGCTCTTTCCTGTGGAAGGTTTCAGTTTTGGCAAATCTGCATTTCTGATATTAAAAAAAAAATCCCCATCATTTCTATCATCCTAAAATCCCCTAGAGATAAACTGAAACTGTAGGGTAAAACCTAAAACTGATGCTGCCCTTTAGTGCTTCTCTATCATATCTAAAGACCTCCTTCAGAATTTTAAACACATTTTTCTGCTTGTTTTTAAAAAGCAGGCCATCAAGTCCTCACATCGCTCAAGAATCCCAGGCAACATTTTGGAGAACCTCAGTCATAAGTGACTAACCAGAGCTACAATTCTTCCTCCACACTGAAGAGAGAGGGGTTCTTGTTTATTTAGAACATATTAATACCAAAGGATCTGAAATGAACAGGGAATTTCTATTCAAGTAAACAATTGTCACTTTGTCAATATTCTAATAGTTTTCTGTAAGCAACTAAATGAAAAATGTCAGTGGCTACATGGAGAGTCTAGGTGTCTGCAAATGACTATAATTCATAGAGTCATTCAAGTTAGAAATAGAAAAATCTATATCTGAGGCACAGTTCCTTAGCTCTTACGTCATGAGAACTGCTGAATATCTTCCCTTTGAGGCGTCTCTTTAAAGTTTTCCTCATAGAAATCCAGGGATGTTTTCTCTAAGATTCTGTCCTAAGTGAGGACCTTGTAGCCATATCAATAGCACAGACCACACCTCATCACAAAGACTGTCTTATGGGACATCTACTCCACTATGAGAATGTGTATGAATCCCCTCTCCTCCATTGGCTATCCCATAGCATTTCTATGGTGACTGGATCAATCATAGAAGTCAAAAGGGATTGTTGGGAAAGCAATGTATTTTCAGCTTCTTTGAATCCAATGAATTAGGTGAAATCAAGGGAAAGAGAGAACACTTTATGACCAGCCAGCACTCTACAGACCTTCAGCAAGTCCTCGGACATCATGATAGTGCTTCAGGCCAGACAAGATTGTTCCTTGTAGATTTTTCATGCTTCATTAAGTCCAAGTTCAAAATTAAGGTCTGTTTCCTGCTGGAGAGCTGTAAGTGTACTACGGAATCCAGCAGTGTGCATCAGTTGCTCTAAAGCCCAATGAAAGTCAATGTAGAGATCTGCAGCTACTTCTGCATCACATACACCAATACAAGGGCTCAGTGGCTGTACTGCAGCCCTGACCCCGAACAGGTAGTTCACTTTGACTCTCCAGTCCCTATCCACTTTTATCTGCCTAACACAAGATTTCTGCAGCTTTGTGAGAGAAGTGACTTGAACCCAGTGTGCACAGCAATTGTAGGAAAATATCAGAACTTGAAAGAGAAAACGATGTGAAAATATCAAGTTCTGTATCTGGAACTACATCCTGCATGCCCTGCGCTCCTCTGCTGAACTTTTTGGTGCATGAATTACATAGCATCAGACTTTTAGCAAGCTGCTTGTTTTCAAAAATTTCCCTCTGCACCTTACCCTTCCAGTAGTGATAAATACCAAAATAAGAATGGGGAGTGGAAGGGAATCAGATCTTAGCATTTCTTAGTGCAGGTCCTGCTGAGATTTAATAAACTACCATTTGAAAAATGACCCTGAGAACAGTGATAATACAGAATCATTAAAGTTTCATATAGCCCTAGCCTGATTGTATTAACCTCCACACACCACAAGTGAAAACATAAGACATAAGCCAAAATTATCCCTTGTGTAACTCCATTTGACATCACTGGAGGTTACATTAGGAATGAATTTTCCCCCTGTACGTTTGATTCCTGACTAACACCAACTCAAAATGTGTTAGTTGTACCTCAGTGCCTGATATATGACTCCCAGTAGGGTTAATTATTCAGCTTTGTAGTAATCCATATCCCAGTCAACCCACAATATATTTCATCACAGGAGCAGCTTGAATGCTAAGTTAGGGGACTAATTAATCAACCAGGCATTTTAAAAATATAAATTCACATTTTATAATAATGTAAAACAGCAAGGTATTAATTTTTAGGTAGTGTATCGCAAATGCACTCCCACTGTCCCTTGAATCTCTACAGCTTGATTTATTACCTTTAAAATTGAATGACTTTGGAAATCAGTTTTATTAGGTTTCATTATTTGAAAGCTTATAATAAAGTGAAAACATTAGCTAATAACTGCTTTCAATTTGAGACAAAGATGCCTAAAGAGGACATACAGAAGCCTAGAGGAACTGTATGATGTCCCATCTTCTCAAGGGTCACCTCGATGATTTGGAGACAGACGTGCACAAATTTAAAAAGAGATAAGTGGAGCACATGTGTAATATTAGGGCCTGATCCAAAGTCCACTGAAATAAATGGGAGGTTTTTAATTGTTTTCAATGGGCTCTGTTTGGATCAGGCCATTGGTGAGAAAGTCTAAATGTAGAATCAGGGTATATCTTCACTACCTGGAAGACTGACCCAGTCAGGGTCCCTCTTCTGGGGTTCAATTTCACACATCTAGTAGGGCTGTGCAAAATCGAACTATCTGGGGTCAACAGTCGACCCCTGTACTTCTGAATATTGCGAGGAGTAAGGGAGGTCGACAGGAGAATTTCTGGGAGGATAGCCAGGTAAGTCAACTGTGGATAAGTCGATTCTAGCTATGCAATTGCCATAGCTAGAACTGCATATCTACGATCGACTTTAAGGTCTAGTGTAGACCTGGCCTCACAGGGATCATAGAGAGGCCCACCCCCTCCAGGAGCATAGAACCAGACCCCTCCCACATTGTCCCAGGGTCCCACAAGCCTTTCCCCCCTGCCCTCCCATTTTCAGCACAAAACTCTATTAGCTCTTGTGAAACCCCAGGGTTCAGTTGCACAGAAAGTAAAGGGGTTCTGGGAGCCTCCTAAGAAAATCATGAAGACAGCTATGAAGCACCTTGTTTTTCAGGAGTGAAAGGCACCTACTTATGGCCATGGCACTTCTTGACTCTGCCTTCACCACTATCATGTTATACTATTAAACATTGTCTATTTCTTTGTGCAGCACCTTGGATGCTTTACAGAAAATATAAGGTAGATCCCTCCCTGGTTGAGCTGTCCACTCTAAGGGCCGCATCCCTGGCATTCCCTCCTTGGATGTGCTAGGGTGGGAAGGGACAGGATAGCTCTTCCCTGTTTGTTGCTCCCAACGAGGAGGCCATCATGCATCTGCTAGCGCACCCTGAGTGCCAGGTGTGGAAGCTGGTGCTCCCAGCAATGCTGCTCTCCTCAGGGAGGATTTGCCTCAGACTGGAAGCAGGGCCAGGTCTGCCCCCCACCCTGAGCAAGAGGGAAGCACGGTGCTCATGGAAGTGCACATTATGTTAGAGGTGTAGCAACAGAGTACTCTTCTCCCAGGCTCCTCAGCCTCCACTCCTGGGCCCTCACTCCACAGATACAATATCGCTGGCTACCAGACCTCATACCTAAGAGTTCCACCATCAGTGTACCACAGGAGCCAATAGAGACAAAACCCAGTTCCTGTAGCCAGTATACAGGATGAGCTGAAATCAGATGGACTCAACCTGTGAAGCTCAGCTCCGATGACCTGCACTATCCTAACGTTCAGGAGTGATGGATTCATCTCTGGGAATCTGTTTCAGCCCATTACTAAGCTAGGGAGACCCCTGATTCCAAGCTGAACTTTCCCAAAGTTCAAGAGGATTTGGGCTCCGGGGCTTTCCTTCAGGCTTGCTCCCAGCTGAAAATCTTTAACAATCTTAACTTGCCCTGTCTGAGGCTTGCTTTAAATCAAGGGTAAAGCGGCCCTTCTTAAACAGCCCAGTGTCTTGATCCAAAGGTTGCTTTGTCATATCTGTTTCATACAAATTTGCCCCCTCCAGACCACTCTGGCTTGATGTCAATAGTTAACGCCAAACTCAGCCTTGTCTCAGCGAGTATTCCACAAAGCCTTAATTTCACAGCCTTCAAACAACAGTGAAAAATCACCAGGAACTTTCTCTTAGGCTCCTGGGTCTCCCTAGCAACCACAGGCCAAGCATACTGTAATTCAATTTATGCCTTGAACTCCTTCAGGAGCCTCTTCTTTAAAATCTGTCACAGTCAACAGGCCTTGGGAAACTATTATAAGTGCCTGAACCTTTGACCAGAAGGAGAAAGTAAGCTTTAGTATAAGTCTAGTAAGCATGTTTGGTTTGTTTTTTATGTTTAGTGTATGGTACATTTAGCATTCCGTCCATGGTCCTTATGTCCATTCTGCTTGAGAAAACCACTATGCATCTGTCATACTGTCTGTGTTTAAACTGCAGCACTAGCCCCAAATGGCAGTGTATAAGGAGGGAGGGGGGTGCCTCCATTCAGCTAGAAGAATTGCTTTATGTGGAAATGCACTGACATGGCCCTAGGCTGATTGGGAGACAGAGTGTCATGGGAAAGATAAGCAGGAATGACCTGGCAGGTTTGTGAATGTCTCAATCCCAGACTGAAGTGGATTTTCAAAGAAGCAAAAGCTTAGCAGAGAAACACAAATGATAATGAACTGCAGGCTGTGTTTAAATAGCAATCCCCAAATAGTTCAGCAAACTTCATCAAGTTACTATAGCCCAAGCAAGGTTTATAGGCCTGTAATTTTCAGGACTGTTTGCTTCGGCGCCCTGTGTGAAGCATCTTGAAAAAATTATTGCTTCCGCTGACAAATACCATTTTCAAATTAGGTGCATGACACAATAGCTTATAAATAGGATCCCCCTCTGTGTGTTACTTTATGCCTCCCGTGTGGTCAGAAAGAGAAGACATTCTAATGACTCATGTTTGAATGGAAACTTGCCTGTGTTGCAAATCTAGGGACAGAGCCTCAGCTGGTGTAAATCTGTGTTTAAAGCTATACCAATTTATACCAGCCGAGGAGCTGACCCATAGCACCAAACCCACGGGATGCCGAGAACCTGCAACTCCCAAGACTTTGGTGGGAGAAGCGGATGCTTAGCATCTGGCGGGATCTGGCCCTTCAGATAGTTACTAATTGGCCTTCCAATCTGAATCTGAAACATTTACCCTGAAAGCAGCTGCCTCAGCCCACCACAGCGTGTGAGCTAGGAAAAGCAGCCTGTAACCTGACAAGGAATTTTCCAGTTGAATTGAAAATAGACATCACAGTTTATACTCAGTTTTGTTGCTTAGGTATGTGACAGGTCCTACAAAAAGTTGCATGGGGTAATGCTGTGATCTCCCTAAATGATGGTTATTGTTTGTGGTTTACATAAACTGCTGCCTAAGGCTACAATGAAAGAAGACCCCCTTTTATTCCATACACATGAATTTTTTAGGCTGAAATTGCATTAGCAACCGATGAACTCGCACCGTGCAGACACTGGGCCACAATGCTGCAGGTAAAGTACTATCTGATACATGCTGTAACTGGACCTGTCAGGGGATGGATTTGATCTAATCAGTCTGTCTCATCTGTTGGTGCTGTAATCCCATTTGTACATTCAACCCTCCATTCACACTGACATCAATGGAAAGCAGTCAAGTAGCACTTTAAAGACTAGCAAAATAGTTTATTAGGTGAGGTTTCGTGGGACAGACCCACTTCTTCAGACCATATCCAGACCAGAACAGACTCAATATTTATTTATTAATATTGAGGCTGTTCTTTTCTGGATATGGTCTGAAGAAGTGGGTCTGTCCCACGAAAGCTCACCCAATAAACTATTTTGCTAGTCTTTAAAGTGCTACTTGACTGCTTTTTGTTTTGATAGTGTATAGACTAGCACGGCTTCCTCTCTGTTACTATTTGACATCAATGGGAGCTCCTGGTGCAGCTGAGTGTGCTACTTGGCCCTGTGGTCTCTAGGTTTGTAGTGAGAGAACAACAGTGAGAGTAGGATCAGTTGTAAATGTTTGCAGATACATTAATTAGTAGACATGCCAGCCTTACAATAACACCATTTTAATTTCTGAGGCCAGGTCTGCACTAGGAGGTAAAATCAATTTTAGGTATGCAAATCCAACTATGAGAATTGTGTAGCTGGAGTCAACTTATCTAAAATTGATTTTTGCCACAGTTCACGTAGTGAGAGTTCAGCAGGAAAAACTCTCCCATTGACTTCCCTTACTCCTCACAACTGCCAGAAGTATCAGGGTCGATGGTGGTGCTATGACAGTTCAATTTAGCACATTCCCTCTAGGAGTTAAATTGAACTCTGGAAGATCAAGCACTAGCAGGTCAATCTTCTCATAAGTACAGTGTATTTTTTGTGTCCACAATGCAATGAACTCCATACCCCACTGCCTTGTGGGTTATCCTGGGAAGGAGCAAGGCTAAGGGAGTAAACCCTGACAGAAAATCCAGAGGGGAATCCTAAGGCAGTTCTGTGCCAACTTCTGGCATCGACCTAGCAACTCCTGCAGCTGAGCTGGTGCCAGACGTAGAGGTTATCTTTCCTTTGGACTACATCAGTAAAGCCGAGAGGGGAACACTGGCATCTGGGCAGTCCAGGGTCCCAAAAAATTGCCCAGGCTCGCGCCTGGAGAGGTACTCCAGCATCGCTTAACAGTGTTGAACCAACACGGGAGGTAACAGATCACTCTCGTGTGGGCCTTCACAGTCACAGTCAACGCTGCAAATGATGATCCCAAATGGAACTACGAAGGGCGTGATCCAAAGTCTACGTAGACTGAAGGATGCTACTACTCTACTACTTTAATGCAATGAAGGAGCATTGATCACATAAAATTGATATAAAATACCATTCAGACTGATTTTGCTCCCAAAAGCACTAGTATGGATCTGATTGATTTCAATGTTCCTTTCCCACTTATCTTAAATGAATAATAAAAGGTAGAACAGTCATTTTGTTATATAACAAATCATCTGGAGGGGGAAGGGAGGAGAATCTGAGCAAAGGTAAAGCAAAACAGCTTTCTTCATTCATCAAAACATCTAGAATGTGTTTCAGCAGCTAGTGAGACCCCTGATGGTTGACAGCATATTTCAGATTGAAAACTGAGAAACGCACACAGCACCGGAACCATAAAAGATCCTTTCCAACATGGGAAATCTGTTGGCTCTACATCAAGTGAAAAACAAATTAATTTATCTTTCCCTGAAAAGTTTATGTGCCAGATTTTGAGGGTATTATCTTTTTCACATCAACTGTTTGCTTGACTAGTAACAGAGAGGAAGCCGTGCTAGTCTATACACTATCAAAACAAAAAGCAGTCAAGTAGCACTTTAAAGACTAGCAAAATAGTTTATTAGGTGAGCTTTCGTGGTCTGTCCCACGAAAGCTCACCTAATAGACTATTTTGCTAGTCTTTAAAGTGCTACTTGACTGCTTTTTGTTTTGTTTGCTTGACTGTATAAATACAATACCTGTTTGAGAATGGAACAACAATACTCTTTTCAGTCATGTAGAATTGCAATTAGCAGTGAGCTTATCTGAACTACTGGATGCTGCCTTGAGTTTATCTGGACTACTGGATGACTAGCTGCTAAGTTATTTGATTTAAGGGAGACACACACAAGAAGATAAGCATTGAAGAAAAGATCATAATCTCTCTGTGGTAGCTGCCTTAAATAAGCCAAGGCAATCAGATATTGAAAGATGAAATAGCATACACAATTCTGCAGCAGTGTAAACCACAATATATGCACACCCACTTCAGGCATCAAATACTTCTTTTAATGATGTGTTTTCCTTGACGAATTGTATGGCTAATTCCAGGCAGTTAAAGAAAATACCATTGGCTTTTTCCAATAACATTGGCTACAGCTACACTAGCAAGTTTTTTGAGAAATCTGGAGTTTTGTTGATAAAACTCACCACACACCCATACACAAAATGCATTTTGTCGACAGTCTGTCGACAAAACTTGGCACTTTCATTGACAACTTGCTACCTCTCCCAGATGAGGAAGAGTGCCTCTGTCGACAGATTCTGTTGACAAAAAAGCTGTGTGGATGCTCTGAGGGGCCTTCTATCAGCAGACAGGGCTTCCAGAATCCTTCCAGAAGACCTTTTTTCCTCAAATAAGAGAACAGAATAACCCCAAATTTCTCAATAAGGCGTCTTCCAGAAGAGGGGGGTTTCCTTCTGAAGGAACCCTGTGTACATGGCTGCTTTTGCTTCCAGAAAAGGCTCTTCTGGAAGTGAGATCTCATGGGAATATGCAAATGAAGCATGAGATGTTTAAATCCACACCTCATTTGAATGTTCCCCTTCGCCCATTAGCATGCCCCTTCTGGAAGTACAGTGCGATGTAGACATGGCCAAAATGTGCATTATACCTTATTTTGAATTAGTCCTTGTTCCCTATCTAAACAGCCCAAAATAGATAGGCACTATTTCTCATAGAATGAGGTTTACAGAATTTGAAATAAGCTGTCTGCTATTTTGAAATGATTTCAAAATAGCAGTTTTGCTGTGTAGTTATTGGCTATGTCTACACTATCCCCTTCCTTTCAGAAGGGGCATGGTAATGAGTGAGTTGTGAAGATGCTAATGAGGTGCTGCCATGAAAATGCAGGGCCTCATTAGCTTAATGGTGGCCAAGCAGAATTCGAAAGCACTGTTTTCGATTTGTGTGCTGCCCGTGTCGATAGGGGCATTTCGAAAGGACTCCCCCGACTTCGAAAGCCCCTTCTTCCTAAAACCAAATAGGAAAAAAGGGCTTTCAAAGTCCCAGGATCCTTTCGAAAGGCCCCTGTCTACATGGGTGGCACGCAATTCGAAAGCAACACTTCTGAATTGCGCATGGCCACCATTATGCTAATGCATATTCATGGCGTGCCTCATTAGCATATTTCCAACTTGCACATTACCATGCCCCTTCTGAAAGGAAGGGGCTAGTGTAGACAGAGCCATTCTGAAATAACTTTGCTGTGTAAACATGCCCTAAAAGGCAAGCTATAGTAGGTGGTAGAAACAAACAAAGGGGTTAGAGTGAAGGATGAGGGAAATTGAAATGATAAGATTATGAAATTCTTAGCGACTTGGGAGCAGTAATCATAATTTGCCTCCTTCCTGGCCATCAGCTGCATGAAGTTTCCTATATGTTACAGAAAAGGAGGGACTCTGAAGAACACAGTGGGGTGGATTGGCAGATTTTGACTCAGAACTTTTCCCCACTCAGAGGCCAGCATGGGATTAGGCATGAGATTTGGAAATACAGAAACCTGTGACTGACAATGGCACCACTGACCAGTGATTGGCTAGTAAGTCAATGGGAGATTTAGAAAATAACACAAATGATATGTAATTTTGAAATTACAGCAGTTCAAATGCCACCCATCTAATCAGCAGAGAGCCTCCTGCTAGCTTTTGGACTTTTACATTCACACATGCCTTGGTGCACAAGAAAAACTTTATTCTGTACATGTATGGAAAAAATCCAGACATGGATGGAAAAGATTAGAGGGAACATTGTTTCCCTCCCCCATCCCAAACCTCAGAACTATGAGTTTGCCACACAGAGGTTGAACTGTGACTCAACTATAACTGTGTTACTATGGTACATCTTCACTGGCATACTCTGTATTTGTATAACTGTGAGATCAGAATTTGGTCCTAGATCTTCAGGGAGAATGGTGATTACACTGAAGTTATGATTAGAACAGGGCAGCACATGAGTGGAAGTTAATAACAAATAGCCTCTTGTGGCATTTTCATCTTTGACTCATTCACAGTTGCAATAAACTCATGTTTCTGTCTCAACATCAACATTCACAATTCTGTAGAAGAAAATGGAAAATAAAATAAATAGGAATTACCCTAGCAGATCCCCTACAAAAATGTTCTTTTATTAGATTCCAGCAAATTGCTGCAAGCACATCTCAAACTGGCCATGTTTTCAGGAATGAAAATACCCCAAAGTACAGATTACACAATCACAGTTCTTGGGTAGCCCATGTCAGATATGCCAAAACATGGGAACTAATAATGCTCCTCTTTATTCTCTGTGGCTGAGTATTCTCCCTACGGTCAGACTGACCTATACTGCAGTCATTTCAATTTCTTACAGGTTTTAGTTTAGATAAACCTTCCTACATCAGAATAGATTCTATGTTAGAGATTTGCAAGGAAATTAGTAGTTTTTTAAAAATAAAATAAAAAAATCATCGCTGTTACAGAATCTACTGTTTTTTCCTCATGCTGAAATTTTCTATTCAAATGTAAATTTCAACATGATCAAAAACCAGTAGATTCTGTAGTAGCAATGATTTTTTATTTTAAAAAACACTACTAATTTCTTTGCAAATCTCTAGCATAGATTCTATTCTGATTTTTCTTTTTTTCTTGTAATTTTTGTATCAAGCACCTCCTGAAATTACATGAGAAAAAGAAGCACGTTCCAAGCAAAACTATATTGATCACATAAATATACAAATTGTTGTGGGAGCTTGACAAAACACAGTAGTCCATCACAATAGTTTAAACATAATTCTGTCTTGCATCTTAGGTCACACTAAATCACATTCCTGAACTGTGTTGGTGCTGCTGTTTTAGACTTATCTATCTATCTATCTATCTATCTATTTTTATTTTACAAAAAGTAAAAGAAGAAATAAGTGCATGTCCAAGGCACAGGTTACAAGAAAAAAAAAAGACCAAACACTGAAGCTATGTCTACGCTAGCCTCCAAATAGGAATAATGGAATTTCAAAGTGTGTGAGGTCCTTTCGAAAAGGACCCCATGTAGACGAGCCACGCGAGATCAAAAGCGGCACTTTTGAAGTGCCACGGCCACCATTCTGCTAATGAGGTGCTGCATATTCATTGCAGCACCTCATTAGCATATCCTGAAGTGTCTCATTAGCATCCCCCTTTCGAAAGGTGGGGGGCTAGTGTAGACATAGTCTGAATGCAGTATTGTTCTTGTGACTAAGGGTATATTGCATTCTTTTACGGGGGGAACTAACATCAACATGTCAGCATATCTGCCTGCAGATTGATATTATGATTGCTATAGATGTGCTAGATAAATTCAGGCTAAAAAGTAAGACTCATGTTTTCAAATAATGTAGGTAATTAACCACTGGAGTCAAGGACTGTGATATGTTCTTCCTCATGTGTGGTCTTTACATCAAAGAGGGGTTGCCTTCTAAAAGATATGCTCAGGCTCAGTCATGAGATATGACTTAGATGCAGGAATTAGTTGGAGTGCCCCAGCCTGCATTATGCAGGAGATCAGACTAGGTGAACATAACTGTCCCTTCTGGCCTTAAAATTGATGAATCTGTACCACCCCTTTGAATTTCCTGATATTTTTGCTATTAAAATCTCTTCCTTAGTTTTGCATTAAATATTTTAACTTCAGTTTCCTTGGGGGGCGGGTTTTTAAGAAAGGGGAATATATATTTTACTGATTTCACATTCAAGTTGCTACAGCTCAGTGTGGAGTGTCATATTTATTTAAATGTCTGATTGGAGCACCAGGGCTGCACAGCCACATAAATCCACTAAATGGAAAGAAGACAATTTTGGCCCCCAGTTCAGCAGGAACTTAAGCATGTTCAGGTTGAACCTCTCTAGTTTGGTACCCTGGGGATCTGACCAGGGCTGGATGAGAGAATTTGCCAGGCTGCAGGAAGTCAGTATTGTCTAACAGCATTACCAACACTTCTACTGCTTACTGGGTTCTTAGAAGACATTTAGGGGGAAATTACAGCTAAATAACAGCACAGAACACTGAGAGCCAGAACTAGCAGCTGTAAACAAACTGCAGGAAACTTGGTCACACCCATGCTAAATGGTCACCTGGATAGGTAAAATCATGCCAGATTATGGATGTTGCCAGACAAGCGAGTACCAGATTAGAGAGGTTAAACCTGTACAAACTTCATTGGGACTACTCAGCTATGGAACATCACCTATGTACTTAAATTTCTGCAGCACTAAGGCCGATATTTTTAAATGATCATGAAGCAGACCACACTGACAAATCAGTAGAGACAGCAGTTCTCCATCAATAGCATCCATGCGGCCTCACAAGTGCAAAGATCGTGGTTCAGTTTCTATGCCCATGCATTTCCATATCCTCTCTTCTGGATCTACCGGACAGATTTCCAGTTGGTGCTAGGTAGCAGGGTAGATTATAAATCATAGGAACTGGCCTGACATAACCAACTTATTTCACATTAACCATTAAGTATGTGTGGCTATTCATTACTATTGATGACTTAATGCTGTTTTAAAACAAAGACATTTTAACACCAGATTACAAAGGGAGACATCTGAACTGGAATTCATTTTCAAGTTTGATACCTAACACCACGAACTCAACAAAGATCTCCATTATCTTCTGCGTTACAAGGACAATTTCCCCACCTTTGATATTCACAGTGATGGCAGACATCCCACTTAACTTAATAGACACTTTCAGAGGTTTTTTTTTTCCGTGCCTCGCCCTTCTGCCCCCCATTTAGCTGATTCATGAGGGGGGTTTTTTTCTCTCATTTTCTTTCTGTCATTTTTTTCTACCATTTCTTCTCCCAGTTATCAGTTATTCTCCAGATCAGAAGAAATGGGTCTGTCCCACAAAAGCTCATCTCCTAATAAACAATATTGTTAGCCTTTAAGGTGCTTCAGAACTGCTTTTTTGTATTGGCAACTGAGAACTTGAACTCAAATTCAAATCTGTAGCTGTAAAAAAGGATTCATTATCAATCTCCCACACCTTCCTGTCTTTTGAGCTTCTGCAACATGTATGGCAGGAGGCAAATTACTTCACTGATCCCCAGATACTTTGGATTTGCTAGGTCACCCTCTATGTGGTCCATTTAATTCTTCCCATCTGAGGTGCGACTCTGAAGGAACCTTCACTTAATATCCTGGGCTCTTTGTCATATTTGTGTGGGTTTATCGTGGGTCCCTCGACCTTTTTATTGTGTGGTTTTAATATAGTTCTAAATTATAAAAAGGCAGTGCACATCCATCGTATGGTAAATCTGTTGCTAAAGAAAAGGAGAAAGTATCTGAATACACTGCATACTTACGTAGTGTATGAATCCCACTTGATCTAAAATAAACAGCTTGATTTTCTATAGGAACTATATTGATCTGACCTTTCAACAATAGTAGAACCAAGAACAAAGGGACTAATTTCCCCTGAGCGATGTTTCCCACTATTGTAGTGGCAGCGTGATGATGAGCCAAAATATGCTCTCTTACACCCATGTGGTCCCAACGACGTGTCCTATCCACTGAGGTATAATTATCAACAGAATTTGTCCTGAAGGTCTCTGGATCATCAAGTTTCTTTGCTAAAGTGTCTGAAATTAGTAATATACAAATAATATAGTAATACCAGTCCAGATTTGAAATGGAAAAAAAAATGTTTGCACCCCTCAAGTATTTAAAGACTGAGGTTTTGGGCCAGATTCTGTTCTGGTTTACAGCAAATGAAAGGAGTGTTATGTAATTCAAGCCAGGATTCAGCCCAATGCTGTAGACAATATACAAAAGCAGAGAGTGAAATATTGCATGCACTTCCAAATACCTTAATGAGACTTTTTTAAAAAATGGGAAAGTTTGGACTAACATAATTATGCTGATATTAACAGTTATGAAAAGACAACCTTAAGCTTTTACAGAGGGATTTGCTATTCAAGGAACAGCTAAAGGCCAAGATTTTTAATTGCAGAAGTTTAGGCCTACTTGCTAGTGTTGTTTGTTATGGAGAGGAAGGTTTAAAGGGGAGAAATCTAATATAAAATGGCAGTAGTCATAAAAAAACAGGCTAGACAATTCACAATTTTTTAAAACTTGAAACTATAAATTACTAAACCACAGCTCAACTTGCAATATAAATAGAGCCTTTAATTCAACGGGGCCTCTGAACCTTCATGGTTTCTCTATTATTTAGGTAACGTCACATGCACGCACATTCTCCCTCTCTTTCAAAATTCTGAAACTGATGACTTCTTCGAACTGATGGACCATTGCCGAAAGCTGTGGAGCTCTTTAGAAAGGGTTTAGAAAAGCTTTTTCCGCCCTGTGCTTCTTCCCATTTGCAGCTGTAAGACTCAGGAAATAAAATGCAGCTCTGATCTAATGAGAATTTAACTGACCTCCGCACTCAGTTTGTAAGTCTCTGACAAAGGTCAAGCCTTCGGAGGAGGCCTGAGACTTGAAAGGCAGGGAAGAATCTCTCTTGGTAGGGTGATGCACAGATTAGCACTTCAGTCAAACCTGGTCTCTGAAGCTTTTCTCTGTGGCCTCCCCATACTTTTGTTCAGCATTTGCAACAGCAAGTGTATTCAGATAAAGACATGATCCTCCTTCAGCTAACTGGTACTTCCATTTATCACACATGCATGGACTATCTAGCATCTATGAGTCATAGAAGAATGAAAAAGTCTGCTACCTCTGGTCAGCTGTAGGCAAAGGTTTATTTCAATAAAACTAAATATTTGCAGCCCACTTCTGATTTTGTCCACTGCTATAAGTTAAAAAACAGCAGCATTGAGTTAAATGATTTCACTTGAGATTTACACCAATGTAGCTAAGGGCAGCTTGCCCCTTTGGCATTTTTTGTAAATACCTCAGAGCCACCAGTGTGAATACGGCTTAGCACATTTAATCTTTTAAGAACTTCACAAATACTAATTAAGGCTCCATATAGGCTTTCATGAAGCAGATGGGAAAACTGAGAGTTTAAACAATTTGCCTAAGCTGACAGGTTTAAAACCAGGAATTCCTGGCTCCTAGTCCTGTGCTTATACCATTAGCCCACACTTTTCTCTGTGAGCAATATTTTTCCAGTATTTCCAAGCCACCATTGTCATTCACAATAGTGAACTACATTAACAGAATGTGAAACATTAATGTAATGATTATGGTGAAATTCTTCCAGCCTGGTCCATGTATCTAATTGCAGAAGTTATGTCAATATTTTCAAAAGCGGCTACTGATTTTGGAAGTTAGGATGTTGACCTTGAGATACCCATGGATGTCAGGTTCAAAACTTTGGTCTCCCAGCCTCACATAGATGCAGAGAGGCTAAGGCTAGGATCTTGTTGTCTGAAGTTGTTCAACATAAGCCATAGAATTTTATCAGGTGATACCTGTGCTGGAGAGAATTATCCTTCCCTGCTGTGTAACCAAACACTAACAAACCCAGTGTACCATGCAACTGATCATTCAGTTCATATAATCAATGATCATATGATCATTCAGAAGACATTCAAACTTGATGGGTGTCCCAGTTCAGCAAAATACTGAGGCATGTTACTAACTATATGCATGTGAGATGTGTTTAAAATAAGGTACCCAGCAAGTGGCTGACCTGGGCCATAGGAGTACAAGGAATGTTGAATGTATCACCAGGTTTGTCAATCTGTTCCACTGGTTAACTACCCATGCAGTTAAAAATGATTCATCTTATTTCCAATATGAGTTTTTCTAAGTTTATCTTCCAACCACTGGATCTCATTTTGTCTTTGTCTGGCAAGGTAAAGAGCTGTCTAAAATCCAATATCACCCTCTCCCTCTGTAGATGCTTCTAGATCAGGAACATGTCCCTTCTTAACTCACAAATGTCAACATTTCCTCCTGTTTGTTCTTAGTCTCCTGTCGCAGGATTGTCTGTTTCATCCTGGATTTCCTCTTTTAAGCAGACCTCAACCACTCCCACATAAAAGTTCACCATAGGGTACTTTACGTATGATGTCTTATAAAATCTGTAAGTCCCATCACCATAAGGCTTCAGGTACCCATTAGGTACTGTGGGGTAGAAAGAGACATCTCACCTGTCTGTGGTCTCATCTATACTTAAAATGCTGTGGTCACACAGCTGTACCACTGTACAGAGTAGACATGACCTATACTGACAAAAGGGATTCTCCCACTGATAAAGGTAATCTACTTCCCTGAGAGCCAGCAGTTAGGCCTGTGGAAAACTTCTTTCATCAGCCTACTGCTGTCTACACAGAGACTTAGGCTGTCTTAACTGCACCACTTGGGGGAGGGTATATTTTTCATACTCCTGGCTGACACAGCTATGCTCACCTAATTTTCTAGCATAGACCGGGCTGAACACAATGAACTTCTTTGCCCAGGCTCCTTCTCTTCCTGCCCTGTCTCTCATTTAACAGTCCTAGGTGATGAGCTGGTTACCCTTGTTAACTGGTTAATCAGCCAGTACTAAGCGATTATCTCCCAATTTGGCCCAGGCAGAAAGGCTCAGAAAATGCACAGAATGTTGAGCCAGCCCTACATTACAGGTAGAACCTCTCTAATCTGCAACTCTCTTGTCCTGCAAACTCCAGCATGATTTTAGTTAGAAGACCACTTATCATGGATATGGCCAAGTTTCCTGTGGTCCTGCAATGTGTGTTTCCAGCCACCAGTCCTGGTTCTCAGTGTTCTGTGCTGTTATTTAGCTGTAATTCATCCATAAATGTCTTCTAAGAGCCCAGTAAGCAGTGGAAGTTTTGGTAATTATGCTGGAAAATATTGGCCACCCCTCATTCTGAAAATTCTCTCATCTGGCACCAGTCAGGTCCCCAGGGTGCTGGACGAAAGAGATTCAACCTGTACTGGTATTCTATCACATCTCCTATGTAATGTTCATGCTGATTGGGAAACTCTCACTAGACAAATACAAATACAAACACAAACAGAAAGTCAGAATACTAGTGGAATTTTTTTATCCTCCAACCTCTCTGGTGTTGGAATAAAATTAAAAAGTAATTATTATCCAAGAAATCAATTTCAAAACTAACACTCCATTTCTTATTTGATCTGAAAAAAAGAGTCATTGTTTTCAGAGAGACAATCTTTATATGCCTACATCCACAATTTTATACTTTGTTTAATGAGATTTCCCTTGTTAATAAGCTGGAGTTTGTCATCAGACATAATCTCTCCCTCTCTCTGATGAGAGAGAGAGAGAGAGAGAGAGAGCAGCTGGTTTTTATAGAAGTCACTAGAACAGGCCTGTACTGCTGTTGAACCTAATGGAAACATTTTCTGATTAGAATATTGCCTTTTCTTTTGAAACCAATTTATATTCCAAAGAGATTGTTCCAACGCTACACTGTCACCTTATAAAAGCTTGAGGTGTTAGCTCTGTGTCATACACTGAGGCACAGGCAATGCAACCTACTGGTCAGAGGAGAGTTGAAGGACAGAGCCAGTTCGGAGACAAGCCAGTGGTCAGAGCCAAGAATTAGGAGTTCAGAGATAGGCAAGGACTAGAACAAGAGTGGATTGGGCAAAGCCTGGGTAGGAAGCAGGCTTGACACAGTTGCAAGCATACAATCCAGTGTGCAACCATTGTGCTGCTATTGCTATAGGATTTAAATGGTGATCTGTTGGCTCTTCTGACCAAGCAGGGAGCACAATCCCTGATTGGTAAGGGTTTATTGGGCCAAGCCAAGCTCATTGGATTGCTAGGCAACCAAACTCAGAGACAGCTGAGTTCCTGGCACATCCCACTTGAGCCCTGTTTCAGCAAAGCATTTAACTTCAATGTAAGGTGACATGCACCGCCCCGTGGCAAATACTGGACACTCACCTTCACAGATGCTCTCCCATGTCAGGACTTTTTGGCAATGGAGGTGGCTGCCCCATGATGAGGCACTGGGGATGGGGGCTGTTCAGATTCCTGATGAGGGGGAGTGGAGGATGGGGCCTCAGGAACCTCTTGGCAGGGAGTGTGTGTGTGTGTGTGCGTGTGCGCGCACGTGCGCCCTGAGAATAGGGGCTTCACAGCCTCCCATCAGAGGGGGCCAGGGAACAGAGCAGCTGCCCCTTGAATGAACTTCCCCACAGCAGGAACTGCCTCGCTGAGGCATGAAGCGCCAGGGAACGAAGCAGCTGCCCCATGGAGGAGCTCCCCTGCAGCAGGAGCTGCTGCCCCAAGGCACAGGGCACCAGGTAGTAGGGCAGCCTCCCCACAGAGGAGTTCCCTGGCTGTGGGGGTGCTGTCCCAAGGCACAGGGTGCCAGAGAATAGGGCAGATGCCCTGCTCTGTGGCATCAGAGGCTGCTGCCCTGAGACACTGGGTGCTGGGGAACAGAGCCCCACAAAATATGTGACAATTTGCCCATTTTCTGAAAAAAGTCAGGATGCCTGTGGAACAGCTTAAATAAGGGACTGTCCCAGGAAAACATGGGCCAGATGGTCACCTTACTTCAGTGGGACTTAAGGATGTGCTTAGAGTTAAGCATGTCAGTACATGCTTAGCTGAACTGGAATCTCACTCTTTACATTTGATCTTGCTCAGCTGACTGGTCAAATAGTGCAGGAAATATTTTGGCTTAAAATACATTTCTAAAAGTACTTTCACTTGAAAGAGTTGTATTTCCCTTAGGGATGTCTGGTCAGTGCAAAAGGTAGAGAGATGATATGCGTGGCTACTGAAGCGGAAAACACTAATATAGCGAACTGGACTGGAGATGTCCATAAGACAACCCTTACACTATGATCTGACCCCCACTGTTAAAAAACGTTGAGAACCTGCCATCTGGCAAATTATCAGCTTCCTCCAGGAAACTTTATAATCTTTCTGTCCCTTTCCCTTATTTACACTGATTTCTGATAATACATTCATTTATCCTCAAAGCAGGAGAGGTGGAGGCCTGGAGATATTTGAGGCTGGATTTTTTTCAGATGCCACACTGCTTGGCACACTGTATCCCTTAGTGCCACACCTAGCAGAAAGTGATAACAAGCAAATAAGCTGTCAGCAGCTGCAATGAAAAGGAAAAAGGGCCCAATGCTCCTTCCATCAGATGTGTGGAGAGCTAGCCCCACATGTCGCTGTCACAAATATCTGGAAAACAGTGCGCTTGGTGCCAGCATGTTGCTAAGGTTAGAACAGGTACTCTCAACCTATGGGTCTGGACCCAAACATGGGTCCCAATTAGATTTGTTAAGGGTCACCAGCTGCTTGGAGCTGCATGTGGCTCACAAAGAAGCCATCTGCAGCTCCTTAATGCTGCCACTTCCAGCAGCTATCTCTATCAATAGAGAAGCAATTATACATTGTGAAGACAACTTATCCACCTTTGATATTTGTATTCATCCCAGGCAAGCCACTTAATAGACTCTTGCAGTAAGTAATTTTTGCCACCACTCCTCCCTTCCCGCCTTTTGCCCCCGTCCTTCTTTTCTATGTAGCTGATTTGTCAGTGTTCATTTATTTGTTTATATCTCCCCGCAGCCCCTGAGTGTGACTCCCGCAGCCCCTCCAGCTCTGAGTGTGGGGTTTAAGCTGGAGGAGCTGAGGGGGGAGAGGTTTGGGTATGAGGATCTTTCCCGCACCACAACTCAGATCAACTATAATAAGAAAATAATAATTAATTATAATAAATGTAGTGTTATTATTTTATTATTATTAATGTATTTTCCTTTTTTCCATGAAATAACTACTATGAATATATAAACACAAGGGGGTGCAATTTTATATTCTTGCCTCAGGCGCAAAATTAGCTAGTTACAGCACTGCTCCCCTGCCTCATGTCTTTTAATTGCCTTGGGTGACCAAGTCTTCCTGAATTGTCAGAATGGGTCCCTGTCTGGAAAAGGTTGGGAACTGCTGGGTTAGAAAGTTGTGTCCCCACCCCCACCCCCAAGTCTGAATGGACTAGTTGTTAAGCACCTTGTACACCATGGGAATAAGGTGTATTTTATTTAATCCTGACATTCTTTCTTTTTTTCCCCTGTATTCCAGCATTCTTTATAAGGGACCGAGTCAACACCTGTGATTATTCCAAGCCTTTCTACTGTTCCCCTCTCCCTCAAAATCTAGGCATCACCCGGATGAGATGAGGAACTTTTGTTATGGATGTAGATGTTTCACAGCATGATTCAAATTAAGTTCTTTGTGTAAAAAGAGGTGTAGCAATTAAGACTCCAAGTAAAAGGCAAGAGCTTGAAGTACAGCGAGATGCAAGCAGAAAATAAAAGCATGGTCTCCTATCTGCATAATGAATTAGAGTTCACAGTAGATAGAGTGACATGGACTTTCATAGGACAAACATCCCATGTTAGTCTGCAACTTCAGACACAACCAACAGTCCTACGTCACCTTAGAGACTTACAAATTTATTAGGTCATTAGTTTCACGGGTAAAACCTATGTCATGAGAAGGGCCATATCCTAATAAATTTGTTGGTCTCAAAGGTGCCACAGGACTACTTGCTGTTTTTCAGAGGACAGTATCACTGATGTCTATACAGTATCTCAATATCAGCGATTCTAGAACATTCTTTCTCTTGCTGCAAGAACTTCCACCTCCTGGCACCCAGGTTGGAGAACCACATCAGGTAATCTGTACTCTGGGCTAAGGAATCCAAACAACCACCTGTGACACAATGATTTTTCAGTATTAAACCTAAAGAGATTAAAATAAGCTGTACAGCCCAGTTGGCAAGCAACCGCCATATGCTGCAGACCTGAATTTCAGAGATGTCTCAGAGCACTCACAAGGTCCGCTGAAGTCGATGGGAACCACAGTCACTCATCACTGGCGGAAATATCTACATGGAAGGTCAAACTTACTGAATTATGGTAAATCTCTGCCAGCTTTGGCTCCTGCTTACACGTCTGTACATAAAAGAATGGATTACATTATCCTAACCGTTTTTGCTACAGTAGAGTACACTGTTGCATAGTGTGGTTCTGCTTGCCAACAGATGGACGTGGGCAGAGATAAAGGATCAAATCTCATCAAACCTGGAATACAGTGGGAAAACTGCAGATATGCTGAGCAGGGGACCAAGTTTCAGTTAGGCCATGCGAGGAGGGAATTTTACTCTGATGCATCATGCCCTCTGGTATGGAATACAAAGGGGAACTGGGTATGTTGGAACATAACAAGGCCATGGATGGTGCAGACCCTCGAAGTCAGTCCTTGCATGAAGGGGAGCATCAATCCATGTGCTGCTCCCTCATACTGGGAAGTAGAGACTGCAGACTAGCAGCCAGCTCCATCCCACAGCTTGCTGATTTTGCTCCTCTTTACTTAGCACGGAGTTTATGTTTTAAGGCAGTAGGCTGTTTTTCATGATTTGACCCAAATGCATAAACTGTTTATGATAAAAATTCTCAAAAGTGGCCTCTGATTTTGGGTGCCCCACTTGAGATACAATGACTCTGCCCTTTTGCTCCTGGGGGAAGTAACTGGGGCCTTGCCCCGAGGTCTCCTGTATACCTGGCTACAGTTATTGGTTGTCCTGATGGGGGCTGCAGAAGTGTGTGCGTGTGCGCATGTGTGAAGGGCTGCAGTTAGTCTTGACTCTCTACTCATTCCTATACTCCTGCATAACTGCACGAGGCAAGGGCACAATTTAGCCCTAACTTATTTCTTGAAGGCATTGTGGCATAAGTGAGGCATCTAAATGCGTCTCATCAGAGAAGAAAGCTTCAACAGGATAACTCACACAAGTAAATACCCATTATTGTGAGTAAATGTTGAGGATCAGACTTGAAACATTTAAACTGAAGTGCAAGCTAACTCCATCTCTACATTTCTTAGCACACTCTGCCTTTGCCTTCTTTGTTCTTTAGCCTATAAGGGCTTTGAGTCAGCAGTGCCTCCAACTGTGCACCTTGTACAGTGCTAAACATACTGTCAGCTTTTAACTAATAAAAATATCTATAATTACTCCTCCACTACTGCCATATCCTTTAGCAGATATGGATTTAATCACAGTGAACACTATTCTTCACAGCCAGTAGTCCAACAAATTGCTGTATTAAACAGACTTGAAACTGTTATGGATCTATAATTTCAGAAACACAAATAATTACGTTTTATATTTATGAACTACCTTTGGTCACAGAGCACATTATAAACTATTTCATGATGAATAGCTCATCTCCACATGGTTAAGTCTTCTCTTTAAGCCTGATGATCTTCATAATGAACCCATAGAATTAAAAGGACTAAAATAGTATCTATTTTTCATTACACTATTTTTAGACGGATTTTGATATACAAAGCCACTGTTTGATCCTTACTTGGAAAACAAACTTTTGTGTTCTAATAACATTGGACAGAAATAATCCTGTATTTATGCCCAAATTTGACTAGTCACATAAATCTGGTGAGAACATGGGCTTTCCCCCGACCATAGAAAAGTTCAATGAAAATGAAAACCAAAACCAAAACAAAACACCACCACCAACAACAACAAAATAGAAAGTAAGCAGAAAAGTTCAGAGTTTGGCAAAAACTGCAGAACATTTTTTAAATTTGAATGTGCTACTCTGGTGCCTCATGGAAGCTGTAGTTCAGGTGCCCCATGTTCGCATTTTCCTCTATAGCTTGGACTCCCTGTCAAACCACATGTCCCATGGTGGACCATGGACTCCTGTCATGGTGAAGAGACGCAGTTGCAACATGGGAGTCCTTTTCTATGGTGCATCAAGGGAGAGGAAGTTTGGTGTTGGACTCCAGACCATAAAGGAGAATGAGGATATAAGGAAATCAAACTGCAACTCCCTAGAGGCACTTTGGGAGGAGAGCTGAATAGAAATCTTTCAGTTTTCAAGCATTTTTTTATTAAAAATACTTTTTTTCTGCCAAAAGCAGCAGTTTTTTTTTCAGAAAAAAAATTAGTTTTATTGAAAACTCGATCTTCACTTGAAAAAGAGTTTGGACGGAAAATTTTCAGTCATTGCATATTACACATGTGCTAAAGTTCTTTGCTGGATCAGGGCCTCAGCTTTGCCTGTTACAGAACTTATGCATATGTTCTGGGCGATACCAGACCTTTTGGAAAATTTGCTCATTGTTTTTAATATTAAAGCAACCTGCTAACAAAACCTCAGCAGTTCTGTATGTGTACTGGTGCTCTTTATGGGATATATGAGGTTGTGATGTGGCAACTGAGGTCATTTGAGTGCACTAAATTGGATCTTTCTAGCCCTGTTCTGCTTGAAAGAAATTTTAAAGTGAAAAGTATTTGGCACTTGGAGTTCCAAGGTTTGGAACTGCATCCAAAATCAGAGGCTTAAAGTTCATAGAGTTTTCTCTGCATAAGGGAAAAAAACTAACCCAATACAAACCATCAAAGAAACTTTAAAAAAATAGATGCTGCCAAAACACATTGAAATAGCTAGGCATGCATTGGAAAGCTGTTCCTTGTGAACATGTAAACGCATCTCATTCAGAATATGCTGTTTTATCCAGGCAATGTGACCTAGTCCTTCAGTAGAAGAGAACCAGTCAAACAGAGAGGATGTGGTTGCTGTTTCAGAAGCTGGAAAACAAAATCAATAGGGTTAGGACCCCCCACCAAGAAAAAAACCAAAAAAAAATTAAAAACGGTGTTCACTTTACTTTTTTAAGTTCCATCCAAACAAAACAGAATTTTGAAGGACACTTCAGATAAGCTTGCACTGACAATCGGCTGAGCTAATTTGGGGAAAAAGGGGAACTGGGAGAAAGAAAAATAATGCCCTTCTGTTCTCTCCACCAACATAGTTGACCTTATGCATCTGAATATCCAGCAGTGGAGCCCAAGTCTGGAAGAAGGTCTGGACACTTTTTTTTGAGTTTCTTAATCAGTCTGAATTACAAAATTCCCCTTTCCCTACTTGATCCAAACATTCAGTTCATTCGTTGGTGAACATAATATACAATCTCAGACCTCTTCATTCCTCCATGACTCCTTCAAGATCATTCTGTGAGATTAGCATGCACAGCCTAAACTGTCAGAGAGATGGTGACACAGACCTCCCACATTGTTGTTTATAAAGAATTGGTTTGTTCTATACAGTGTAAACCTACTGTTAAAGCTCAGGGGGCTTGACTGTGGCGAATAATAGTATTTCAAACTCACCACAATGTCACTTTTTAATTCGGCTTCCTCTGTGTCAGGTATGTATGGCAATATCTGAGTAAGCTTGGCCTTTTATTAGCCAAAGTTTAACCTCCAACATGCTCTATAGACATCACCCCATGAACAACGGAAGGTGTGTGAACCTCTCCACTCTTCAACAAGGTACCCTACTGGAATTGTCACACTAGCATCCTACCACTCCATTTCTGAGATCCGGAATCTGTCTCCACCATCACACAGCCATGGAAACCCTGATGCAGGACTGAAGCCAACCAACAATGCCCAAGTCCACTGCAGCACCAGGATGGTTCTAAATCTCCTTTTCTCTAATCTAAAAGCACTCCAGGAGACGGATGTGGGTTTTGTGGTGTCATTCTAGCATAAACCAGCAAATAGTTCTCTGGAGTTTGAGTACAATAGTCATCAATCAGAGCAGTCAGACCTGCAGTCAGGCTTTACATAGAGTGCACAAGTATGTGAGACTCAGAAATCAATGTCAACTTGGAAAACCAAAACCTCCCAGGCTGTCACTGTCTCACTCGGTTTTCTAGAATTTTCCCCATTGGCAAGGGTCCTGGCCAATTTGTCTGAACACCTTTAAACTGTACTGAATTTTCAGAATTAAAGCAGCGATTTGTATTCCAGCTTCTAACATGTATAAGCCCTGCTCTCTAAGTGCTGTATTAGCATATGTACAGGAGTGCCCTCTGTTGGGTGTCTTCACTTCAGAATTAACTCTTACTCAGGTGTTCCCCCAAGCCCATCTCCTATCCACACACAATAAGACTTGCATTGGAGTTTAGTGGTGCTTTAAATCCAGCCAGCTGGTACTGCTGGAGGCATAGTTTAGCGCTCAGCTGCAGCTTTAATTTAGGCTGGTAACCCTCTCACTTAACTTTGCCTGAGATCACAGGCTAAAACACTGGAGTGATGAGAGTACTTCAGTGCCTTCCCACAATTCCCCGTGTGCCCAGAAAGAACGACACCCCACATAAATAAACTCTCACAAATCATTAGGAAAGAATCATAGAGCGGCTCAGCTTACTGCAGCACAAATAAAATGGGACTCACCCTCAGAAATCCTAGCAATCCACATGGATGAGTATGGTGGGGACACATTGATTGAGGGAGGGATTTTCAGCATAGCATCTCATGCCTGGGCTAGACTAACCTGGGTGCCCAAGTCTGAGTGCTGATCTCCTGGCTTAACTTTTCAGTGAAGACAGACCCTGAGTCAGGATGGGTTTGTCGTTATCCACGGTGTTGTCTGTTCACCTATGAGTGCACATAAACAATGGCTGTTCACCTTGCTACTGAAAACAATTTCAGGGTCACTCAAAGCGCTAAGAAGTCAATGGACCAATCACATATACACCTAGGGTCAGTATATACTTTTTTTTTTCTAAATATAGATGTAGATAGACACACACCCATATATCTGTGTATTATGGTTTGCAACTGTCCAAATGGTTCCAAAAGGGCCAAACTTAATTACAAGACTGAAACAAGTCATATTCCCAAAACAAAAGATGCAAGACAAGTATTTCATTATATATAAATCTTTTATTAGAAAGAGAGGGCCAGATCCCCAGAGGGGCTTCCAATTTAACAGAGGATTCACACAAGTAAAAGCCAATAGTGATGCACTGATTTATACCAGTTGCGGATCTGGCACAAGGCATTTTCTATCTGCTCAAAGAGAGGATTTTCAAACTTTTATTACAGGATGATGGTGATCTCTACAGACACAAACTTGCATCCGTGTAATTTAATATAGAAACAGTGGGTAGGACACTAGCCTGGGCCTCAGGAGACCTGGCTTTTATTACACTAAATTCCTGGGTGATCTTGATTAAGTCACTTCCCTTCTGTGTCTCTTCTGCCTTCCATCCTTTGTCCGTCTTTGCTGGTTAGACTATAAGCTCTGCACTAGGGAGGGAACTATCTCTCATTGTGTGTTTGTACTGTGGGCGCTGGGGCCTCTAGATGCTATTATAATACAAACAACAAATAATAACCCAGGAAGGGGGATTAGATGCCATAGAAGAGCATGAGTCATCATTTGGCATGCACAAACTTTTACGTAAACTGCAAAGTTTGTGTAAGCATGAGAAAATGTTTTTAAAAAATCCTGTCAAGCCCAGTGTCTTGCTCCAGTGATAGCAAAATGTGTAACTGGAGATTGTTGTTTTAACACTGTGCAGCCTTTTCAGATGTTGTTTTTGTTTGCTTGCAATGAACAGGACTTTGTTGGCTCCTTGCTGAACTCACACATAAAGTCTTTCACCAGCGCAGGCTTCAGTAATAGGCCCCTGGATATCAGTAACATTGACACATTCCATACAATATCCCCCCTCCGTGATTTGCAGCACTCCTACAACTCAGTCCTATTAATGTATGAGTGACTCTTTTCATTACTTTGCCATAGATCAAGCGTTGGCCTCTAATTTTGACAGATGATTCAAATACATCTGGTTCTCTTAGCTTGAGTCCATTCAGCTCCTCCAGCTTGTGCTAAATGATGTTGTTTGCCAGAGAAGAATAAACTGTTTTGGTGGTCAGCACAAAAGGCACTTTGAGGGCTGAGCTGCAGTCCCAATTGAGAGCTAAAATGGCTGTCATTGAGACAGAGACGTCAATGAACCCCCACCCTACAACCTATTTTACAAGTTACTCCCTGGAACTGCTTATGTTTTGCCAAGTAGCAGACACCCCTTTGTGACCACATCAGCAGCAGCCACATTTCATAGGTGAAGATGACTCTGAGAGATTCATTTTCAAAGTACAGTGAAAGACTTCCCTACTCTTGCAAGACCAGTATTGACTGAGCTTCTCTGTGCTGTTTTGTGAAGAAGACATATGCACTGGAAATCTTCAGTGAGAGTTCACTTGAATAATTTTCCATGACTGTTTACCCATGGATCCCATCCTATACTATTAGTCTGGTATGGTTTGTCAATATTATTTTATGCCCAAAAAGCTTAACCCACGTGAAGAGAAATGAGTGCAAAGGAGAATATTGCAGCTGATATATGTTTACATACAGACCAGTGCCAGGTACATAGTCATTTATTTTTAGACTATGTATTGTCAAATTTATTCTTAATTGATTTAGAACTGGTTTCTGACACATTTGCACTGACTAGAACCTTACTCCATAAATAAAATCACTGATTTCAAAAGGATTACATATAGGAGTAAAGTACTAATTTGCTATGAAGGTAGCCAATGATCCTTAAATAATTCATGGCTCCTGCTTGGTTTTCCAACTCCCTCCCTCCCTCCAAACACTAGATGATATTAATATTATTTATTGTTTCTGGTAGTGCCCACGATGTGCTAGATAATGTACAAAGATACAGGAAGTGCAGCCTCTGAGTCCCAGGAGCTGAAAGATGCAGTGTAGGGAAAGGTACACAATACAGAAGGAAAAGGACCAAAATGAGGATCAGGCAAACCTTAATAATATGTCAATGTTTTGAAAATACAAGGTGCTTTAGTTAGCTTTGTAGGCTCTCCAAAATTGCCCTTCAACCCTGAAATCATTAATGTTTTGAGGTACTAATAAGATTCCATCACTGTATTATTGGTGGACAAATGAATGGACAGCCAAGCCAACAGTATAACTGGGCAAGGTGGAGGGAGGCTGGCTCCATGCTCCCAACAGGGGTGCACCCTTGGTTGGAAGGGGCAGGGCAGTCAGTCGTCGGCGCCACCTGCTGACACACACCCTCCAGCATCATCTGAAGTGTGCCACCCAGGGCTCTGCTGAGCACTGCAAGGGGCTCCAGCAGTAATTTAAAGGACCCAGGGCTCCAGCTGCCCCCCACTGCCAGAGTTGCCCCCTTTGCTTTCCCCTCCTCTCCCGTCATGAGGACTGTGAATGGACTTGTACTACTCCCCATAGTCTACAGAACTGTAATCATCCCCATTTTACAGACAAGGAAGAGAAGATAAGAAAGATTATGGTGATGATCCTGCAACTAAGCTCTGTGCAAGAAAGGTGGGTGCTCTGTTGGAGTCAGTAGAGCACCAAAGAGAAGTATGCTCACACAGAGCTCATTGCATGACTGATAGGTGCTCAGATACCAAGGTGACAGTCACAATAAAAGAATCCGACTAGGATAGATGAGGGCACAGTGATTCTTCAAGAGCAATTTGAAAGCTGAGAAGGTGCTGCCCCCTTTATATACATGATTTCATATTCACATACATAGGCACATGTATATACGTAAAATCTTGTCATAAAGGATGCACGCACTTACAACAAAACCTTTTAGTAATATAAAAGGACAGGCAAATCCTTGCCTTTAAAACCTGGGAAACTGGAATCTGTCATCTATTTGGCAACATATGGAGTGAAATCCTACCTCTGTCACCCATTCAATCAATGGAAGTTTTATGACTAACTTTAATGAAGCCAGGAATTCACCCGCAGTAGCCTAAAAATCTACTCAATTGGTCTAATGTTTCACAAATAATAGAAACTGTTAAATGCCGTAGGACTTTTTTCAGAAAAATACCATCTCAGATATTTTGGTTTACAGTCATGCAGAGGAAAAGTCACCTACAGGCATAGTAATTTGGTCATGGTTGCCCATAGTCAGGATTTTCAATTTTTAAAAATGCTGTTTAGTACGGAAAAAAATTACAGACAACCAAACTTCTTTATGGCCACGTTCTTACATAATATCAAGATGGCTCAAAAGGAAAAAAAGTGAACAATAGTTAATGGTTTTGTTGATACATCACAGCAACCATGTTATAATTCTAGTTCAGCCTACTTACTAGTCACATCAACGTCCTCCACATTCTCCAGTTCATGATCATATATTGGAGCGGCCGCACCACCAGACACTGCCTAAGTAATTGTTCTGGGTCCATTACTGACAATCGATAATACTTCCAGCATAGGAGTGGACAGTTTATTTAAAATCACTGATTTCAATAGGATTACATATAGGAGCAAGTACTAATTTGCTATGAAGGTAGCTGATGATGACTTACCAGCAGGGAACCTGGGGGAGGCTGCTACACTTGGCTTTCTGTACTCTATTCCTCTCTTCACCACCAGCTGCAGGGAGCATGGTAGGGAGGGGCGAGTGCTCCACACACCCCCACCAAAAGTTGCTGCTGTCCTGATGCTACTGATGCTGAAGGAAAGTTCAAAGCTGGAGGCAGAGAACAGCAGTCCCTGCCAGCTAGCCAGCAGCAGGTCAGAGACAGCCTATGGCAGGGCCTCCTCCCCTGAAATTGTTCTGCAGGGGTCACACCTTGTAGCAGCTCTCTCGTGGCCCAGTCACTCAGGTCCAGCAGCCTACTCCCTTGCATTTGGACCCAGCAACTCAGTCCCTCAGGACCAGCAGCCTGCTTCTTTGCATTTGGGCCCAAAGACCTGTCACTCCCAGCCAGGCCTCAGCAGCCTAGTCACTCACAGTCCTGATCCTCAGGCTGCTGCTTCTTAGGCTGTTGCTCCTGAGTCAGGCCAGGAGCTCCTTCCCCCCTCTTGGCTAGCCCTGAATGACTGGCTCCTCTGGCCTTTATGTTTAGGGTGACCACATTGCCCTATGGCAAATACAAGACACCAGCCTCCAGGGATGGGGGACTGCTGTCCCACGCCAGTGCTCCTTGGCGATGGGGTCTGCTGTCCCACAGTGATGGGGGTTCCACAGCCTCCTGGTGCAAGGCGGGGGCAGGTAGGGAATGGGGCATCTGCACCATGGTGGATCTCACCAGCCACAGAGGTTGCCATAATAGGGTCCTGGGGAATGGGGCAACCACGCCACGGAGATTCTCCTTGGCAGTGTGAGCTGCTGCCCTGAGGCACTGGACGCTGGGGAACTTTGCAGCAGGGTTCCCTGGCAGTGTAGGCTGCTGCCCTGAGACACCAGGCACCAGGGAGCAGGAGCCCTGCAAAATATGAGACAATTTTCCAATTTTCTTAAAATAATCAGGACAGCTGTGAGACAGTTTAAATAAGGGACTATCCCGGTAAAAATGGGATGGATGGTCACCTTATTTGTATTAGGGTTGCAGCTGGACCATGCCCCTGCCTCCATGGCTAGTACAGGATGGGTACACTCCATCACAGAGCTCCACAAGGAGAATTCCCTACTTCACCTCTGTCCAGAAACTGTAGGCTCCCTGGAGCTGCCCTGCAATGCAGAGCTCATCCTGGGGCCAAAAGGGAGGGACTCCTCAGCTCCACTGCAAAGCTCAGTGTTTTTGTTCCAGTATCTAAATGTTCTTACAGATTTTACAGACAGGTCTAATTTTAACTCCTTTCTATAGACTGTCCCCCTGTGTCTACACATGCCCCTTCCTTTCAAAAGGGGCATGTTAATGAGTGGGTTCCAAAGATGCATAAAGATGCATAATGGCGGCCGTGGCAATCTGAAAGCACGGCTTTTCAAATCGCACGCTGCCCGTGGAGACAGGACCTTCCGAAAGGACCCCCCAGTTTTCAAAAGCCCTTCTTCCTATCACCAGAACTAAAGGAAAATCTCCTTCTTGTCTTGTCCTTGTGATGTGCCCTTAGGCCAAGAGTCAGTGGGATACAGAAAAAAGATCAAATGTTTATATGGATGAGAACCAGCCATGGTTAGAATAGCTAGTTCAAGGAAAGGTCCATCACTTGGAGGACATGTCTATCAATGGCTGCTAGCCAAGTGGGACAAGGATGCAACTTCCTGTTCTGGTTGTCCCGAAACCTCTACCTGCCTGCAGCTGGCACTGGACAACAGGGAAGGGATCACTCAAAAGAGCATTTTTCAGCTCATTTGTTCTGGGACACCTGGCATTGTTCGCTGTTGGCAGAGAGGACCGTTGGTCTGACCAAGTACGGCCATTTTTATGTTTGTATTTATCTGAGTTAGGATTAAAAACAATAATAAGTAAAATACTTGTATTTCAGGGCATAAGTCGCCACCCTGGATAGCTCTATACTGTGTCTGAAAGGTGTAAATGCCAGCCCAAGGAGACATACTTCTGCTACCACTGAATGAGCTGCTGTGTTAAAAATGGAGGTTAGCTGTGGTGGCACAGGCATCAGAAACAGCTAGCTACCTTGAGTACAATCCTATCTCGGTTGGTAGGTACGTAGGAAAGACAGCTACCCTGTCCCACTGTTCATGCCACCGCAGTTATACTTCTACTTTTTGCATGTGAATTCAACTAGCTCCAGTGTAGATGGAATCTTGAGTAGGAGGAACCCTGGCCTCAGAGCAGGTTATTCCATAATCATCCACTAGGGGGTTTCTTGAACTATCCTTTGACTCATCCAGTAAAGGCCACTCTCCCAGATGTGATAGTGGACTATATGGATCATTGATCTGATGGACTGTTGCAATCCCTGTGCAAAGGCATAGCTATGTATTGTGGACTAATTCCCAGTGAATACAACAGATCTGAGGAAGTGGGTCTGCCCCATGAAAGCTCATCACCTAATGTATTGTTTTGTTGGTCTTTAAAGCGCTACTTGCCTGATGGTTTGTTTTGTTAGAATACAGACTAACACAGCTATCTCTCTGTTACTATAAACACAGCAGAGAGCCTGACTTTCTGTTCTTTAGCAAGCAGTGGTACTCACATAAGTGTGAACACACATGCATATACACTCACATACCTGTTCACAATCATGATTACATGCCTTTTCCTGAAGTGCTGCTTTTCAAGTAGAATCTTTTGGTGACAGCTGCTGTTCTGGAGTCACTGTTTCAAGTGGTTCTGTACTGATCTGAGTCTGTAGCACCTTTTCAGAGGAACACAAGTCAGGCTCACAAACAACTCCACAGGGGTTACATCAGCCACAATGTCATGGCCTTGTCATGCTAGCACTAAGAACTTTATACCATTCGGAAGGAAGAAATTCTCGTCTCTGCTGCCAATTAGAGCATAGGTGGTAGCAGACTGTAAAACCGTAATATTTGTATGGATAAAATATCTATATTCTGACATTTCTGAAGGTATTGCACATTTATGAATATTAATTTATCTATATGGCTGGCGTCCTGGTCACAGAGGCTTAGCTGTACAGGCAGAGGAAGGCAAGAAATAATTATTTTTAAAGCATCCCTGAAATCCTTTCCCCTTCCCCGTTCTGTATGTCATACGTACAGAATGCATCCTGGTGTGGTGTGACATGAAAAGCTTTGTCAGCTCTTATGTGGAATAATCTGAGTACCACCACTGGGAACAGTGCTCCCATCACAAACTAAGGACAATAAGACCTGCATATGACCAACACAAGCCTATATTCCCATTAGATATAGTCATAACCACTAGCTCCTATCTAACAAAGTGTATTACAAAGTAGCTTAGGAGCACTACTTTCTTTTACAGATGGGGAAACTGAGGCATGGGCAGGTGACATGAGTTGCTCAGGGCCACCTGGCAACAGGGCTGTATGTAAAAGGCAATATTGCCTCCAGCCCCCTCATAACACCCGTACTATTGTAACAACATTTTGCAGATATTCTCCCTTCCTTTCCTACATAATCATCCATGTCAGAGATCCAGACTACAAATCTAATCTATTTAGATTGTAAATTCTTTGATGCTGGGACTGTAGGCCAGGTCTACACCAGAGACTTCTGCCAGCACAGCTGTATTGGTCCAGGGTCTGAGGAGGTGGGATCTCAGTCTGACATAGTTGTGCCAGCAAAAATCCCTACCTGATGTAGCTGTAATTATACTAGGAAAACTGTTTCACTTGCACAGGGGAGTTGGCATGAATAAGATATACCATTAAAACACAGTTTTGCTGGTATTGTTGCAGCCTCACTAGGACTGCATATCAGTACTATAGCACAAGCTTTTATTATCTGGCATCCCTGGGGAGCCAGAGATGCTGTATAATAAAATGTGCTAGTTTGCCCCACTCTGTTTCCCCAGCCAGTCAAGCTGGCCCCTCTCTGCATCCCTGCTGGGGCAGCAGGCATCCGGTCCTGCTCTGCACCCCTTGCCAGACAACAGGCCCCACAGCAGCTGGTCCCAGACCCTGCAGCAGCCATGGCAGCAGACTCCAGCCAGCCAGCTGACCCCCATGACATGCCAGTTAACTAAATATGACAGTTATCCAAGTGCCAGATAACCAGGATTTTACTGGACCAGTAAAGTGTTCCTAGTGTAAACAAGGTCTCTATTATACAGTGCCAGTTCCTACTACTCCCATGTAACTGAGCTCACAATCAAGCCCATTAGCTTTGTACTTGTCTATGAAGTGTTTAACCTGTTTTGGACACTACTGACAGATTTTCAAATGCACGGAACACCCATAGTTGCAGCCAGAGGGTTGGAGAAGTTCCACTCCCATGTAAACATCTGAGAGAAGTGGTGGGTTTGTCTCACAGAACTGGGGAGAATAAGAACTGGTGTGCGCTGGGTTTGGTTTTGAATACTTTCCCTTAAATAAATAGTAACCAGTGAAAGATATTATGCTGAATGTTTGCAAATATTTAAAGTTTCAAAGCACTACTTGTTAATTAAATTGTGATGATTGTGCAAGGCTGGTCTTACCTGAAGGTTAATGCAAAAATCCGTCTTTGATTGGAAGTTAATACATTATAAAGTCCCTAGGGCAAGAGAAGTTTCTCTTTTCCTCTGTATTTTAAAGCTGAACTGTCTTTAAACTTTTCTGATTGACTCACTTCTCATTTCAATGTGCCCCAACATAAATCTATTGATAGAAGAGAATAATACACCCTTTATCAGATCTGTAACCTTTTTAATAACCCAAAACACGTGTGACAGGTTAAAATGATTTCTTAATGGCTTTGATTACATGTTCTCTTGTTCAAAGGATGACTGTTTGTATTGTCACCTATTGAGAAATGCAGTTAAGATCATTATCAGTGATCATGTTAAATAACTGTGTGAGTGGTTTTCAGAGTCACTGGTGCTGAGAAACAAAATAAAAGGAGCAGTCTGTCAGTCAGCGGGGTGTCATTGGCATGTAACATAAGAAATTGCTGGCACCAGCACCAGCAGTAGAGCAGGGTGAGCAAAGTTTTATGCCGTGGCCCATTTTTCATCCCTGCAATTAGCAGGCGCCCTCCTGCCCCCAACCTGTCTAATGTAATCGAAACTGACAGAAATTTCGATTATGTTCATATGAAAAAAACCTTTTGTCACATGTAAGAAGATAAGTCTATAGAAAGTAAAAACTTTATTAATCAGTACATAAAGGTGAATACACTTACATAAAAACAGTAACTTAGTTCAACATTTTTAATGAGAGGGAGGAGCCTGAGACCCAGTAGCCAATCGTGCTGCCCTCCCCACTCACTCAGTGCACTCCTGTGGTAGAGCATACCTAATGTTTTTTACTAGGCCTCAAGTCTCTCTGCTTTTGCACCAATGTTCTAAATTCCATTTCTATAGCCACATGTTACGGGGTGTAGACAATAGTAAGACATAAGTACTGATTAAAACTGTAACAGAAGGCTGATAGGGCTCAGGGCTGTGAGATGTTTAGCTTAGCTAAATATATCAAGGCCTTAGGCCTATGGATAGATTAATACGAGCATATAACTGGAAAGTGATCTTCAGTCAAACCACAAACTGTTACAGTAAACACGTATGCTGTTTGCTGATGCTTAGTAAATGCAATGCCACAATATAACAGTTACTATTGCAAGATGCTTGTTAAAGGCAGATATTTAAATGTTGGAAAATTCTTAAGAAATGTGTGTTGTAAGCAGAAATCTAAACAGCAAACTGCTTATCAGCATTTAAGTCATAGCATTGTTACATGAGGAATCAATACATTAGCTGACGAGAAGAAGTGTGCCTCAAGATTAGTGGGGCATGGACATATGGATGAGAAAAGGGGTTGAGAACCTTATACATACATCTGCACCCAACGTATCATCATCAGAACTCATTACAAAAGGTGTTGCTAGCTTGTGTGCTGTGGGATGCATGAGACATGGCAACATGTGGCACAGTGATGACTATTTGCTGATCATCTTACCAGGTCTGGGGTTCCCACAAAGGACAAAGGAATGATGACAGGGTTGGGCATGTTGTATTGATTCCATGTCTTCCATTATAGCGTAGTAAATGTCTGACTGTTTTGCTGACTAGTAAGTATCAGAGAGGTAGCCAGGTTAGTCTGTATCTTCTTGTTTCTGACTAATAAGAGCATTGTTAGAGGAACATGTGATTAGCCTGAGTTGTTTCCATTGCTTCTATCACTGAGTCTCCCATTCTGATAACAATTCTGATGCTTCAGCTAAAGAGGAGGCTAAACCCACTGAAGCATCATATGTTGGGCTGACATTCCTGACGGTCCCCTGGGCAAGAAAGGCCTCCACACCCCCAGAAAGAATAGGGTCCGTGGTGGAACCAGTGTGACTGGGGGCAGCCAGCCATCAATGCCACCCAAACTGCAGTGCCTGCACCCCCAGCCCTCAGTACTGCCTGGAGCGCAGCCATTTAAAGGGTCTGGGGCTCTGGCGGCTGCTGCTGCTGCTGTAGTAGTGGGAGTTGTGGGCTCTTTTGTATCACCAAGCCCTAGGACAACTGTCCTGTCTCCTGTCAGCAGACCTGAACACATAACAAACTACTGACATTACAAATCAAATCTAAATCAATCGTACCATATAATTGTGCGTACAGAGGACAGATACTCTGGCGATAGGTTCTCCAGAGAAACTTCAGCTGTATGAGATAGAAATCTCAGTATTAGACTGATTCACTTCTCCAGTGGGTTGCGAAATATTTTTAAGGTTGTGACTGTATCCTTTGTCGTTCACAGCCCCTGGTTTGTATGAGCCTACCTAAGGTGTGAATAGTCCTAAGTTCAGACTCCAAAGAAGCCCTTATAAGCAATGTCTACACAGCAAGCAGACAGGTGGGAGTGTCCCATGCCAACTGAGTTTGGTTCATGGGTCTTGAGCTACTGGGCGGTTTAACTGTGATGTAGTCATTCAGGCTGAGGCTAGAGTCCTACCTCTGGTTTCCCAGAAGTCCCAGAACTCAGGCTACAGCCTGAGCTGGACATCTTCACTTCAGTTAAATAGCCCATTAGCATGGACCAACTGCAGGTGTCTAATTGGAGTACAGACATATCCATAGAGGCCAGGAAGAATGCTATACCTTTAAAGAGGGATAGGAAACCAAATCCTTGCTTTGCCACAGGCTTTGTTCGTGGTGTTGGGTAAGTCACTTAGGCCATGTCTTCAACATCAAGGCTGTGTCTACGCTACCAACCTCCTTCGAAGGAAGGCTGGTAATTAGGGTGTTGGGAGTTTACTAATGAAGTGCTGCGCTGCGTATGCAGCACTTCATCAAGCAACTATCCCCCCCCAGCAACTTTAAAGTACCAGCTCACGTCTAGCCGCAGCTCACCCCCCGGTACTTCAAAGTGCTGGGGCAACTTCGAAGTCCCTTTACTCCTCAAAACTTTAATTTAAAACTTTGAAGTTGCTGGGGAGGGTGAGGGGAATTTGCTTAATGAAATGCTGCGTATGCCGCGCAGCACTTCATTAACAAACTCCCAACACCCTAATCACCATCCTTCCTTCGAAGGAGGGTGGTAGTGTAGACAAGCCCTAAGTTCAGCCAGCAAAAACTGCTTTTTGGTGACAAACAGTGAGAGTTAATACCCTGTAATGAGACTTTTGTGATTAAAATTGCCTGGGTTTATTGACAAACTACTTCCATCCCTATGAGGGACCTTCCCCCCACACCCTTCATTGTCTCCAGAGAGCCATTGTAGACAAGACACCTATTTTAATCACTTTAATTGGCCTCCATGAAGTGTCCCACAATGCCCATGCTGACCACACTGCTCAATGTTTTGAACTCCACTGCCCTGTAGCCATATAAACAACAAACCATAGCTCCCTCTTGCATGACCCAGGAGTTTTAAATTCCAGTTCCTGTCTTGCTGGCTTGGTGTGGAGAGGTCTCATCGTATATTCCCAGGTGACTAGGGCTGGCTATTGCACCAAATGTTCTTTCATGTGGACCACCATGGAGCTGTTGGATCTGACCAGTATATGGGAAGAGGAGTCTGTTCAGCCCCGCCTGTGCTTGACCCATAGGAACTGGAATACCTATGGGCACATTTCTTGTGTGAAATGGGTTATGAGGCTAGAAAGGCCTAGTAAAGAGAGCATTGATTTGTTACCTGGGTTTAATTCCCAGCTCAGAAAGAGATTTTCTATAGAAAATGACTAAACTACCATGTGCCTGTGGGTGAATGGGGATGTTCTGAGGGTAAAATCCATTACTCATAGTGAGGTGCTCAGATGCTACAGAGATGAGAAGAACACAAGTATTTAGGTAGATCATGGACTACTTCTGCTCCCACTGAAGTCATGTGAATTTTACCATTGGCTTCAGTGGGAGACGTGGTAGGCTTGTTTGCGGGTGCTGGAACAATTTGTACAGTGGAGCTGTTGAGAGGTATAGAACCAAACCATAAACCCTGTACATGATGAAAACCGCTTTAGGTCAGGTGTTTCTGCACTCCCAGCACCCATAGTTCCAGAATAGTTCTAAGTGCTTTGAGAAATCCCACAGTGTGTTCTGCAGTTCTACAGCCACAAACTTTTTTAGAGAATCAGTTCCATGCAACAGAACTGTGTGGCAGCTTCGCTGATGACCAGCTAAGCTCTGGTGCGTCAAGTTAGGCTCTCAAAAATGGAGGCACTAAAAATTAGAAGCCACTTTTAAAAATGTGGGCCTTAATCACATTCACCACTCTTCTACAAATTCATTCCAGTTTTTCTGCCTCATTTTGTATTTGCAAGGCCCGCAACTGTATACTGCATGCTAGACTAAGCCACAAGTTTGATACCATCATGCCATATAGAAATCTGAGCCAGGGCTATATAATTACGCCTTGGTTTCACCACTAAATGTTATTCTCTGGAGTGAGAGACTGTCATCCTGAAAACACTGAGGTTTTGTCAGAAGGGGAAAATGCTAGAAATATGAATAATATTGAAAAAAACAAGGCAAGATCTGGAGGAGATATTTTCCCAACAGACACCCTATAATTTGCTGTGAATGTGGCAATTTAGCCAAAATAATATTACGGCGTGTGCTTCCAACGTATTTCTTTTTAGTTCATTGGAGTGCATAGATCTTGGAACTGGTAATGAAATATTGAACCTTTCATCTTGTGTTCCCTGGTCCATCTCCAAACCAGATCAGTATTGAATTAAAGTTGTTCCCATATGATGGCTATTTGGTGGCATGTATGAAATAAACTGGTGTATTATGCCCAAATTCTTGGTGGGAACGCGTCCACATCTAAGAACACCATACTAACTGGTAGTCCCCACATACTGAAAATTGTCTAAATCCCATAGGCAGCTCTGAAAATCTCAGTCAAAATGCACTGAAGTCCATCTGTACGTTGCCCAGGCATATTTAGCGGCTGGCATATGGCTGGAGAGACAGAACTTTCCTGTTTAACTGGGAAACCAAGGTAATGCATCTGTTTGAAGATATAGAACAGGTCACAGTGGTTTAGCTTCAGCTAGAGAACAGCTTGAAGTAAATTCCTCAGAATAACAGTACATAATATAAGGTCACTATATTTTCTTCTATATACGCAGTATCTTCAAAGACTGTAGATTTTATTGCTGTGTGTACATGTGTATGCATATGCATTCATGTGTGCTTGTGGAATCCATATACACTTGCAACAGTTAGATTATGACTCCTACCTTCAGGTTAATGTGTTAACAGCATTCTTACTCTTGCACTGTCCTGCACACCCCAGAACAGTTACTTTAGTGTCAAGAAAATGGAATGCAACATAAAGGCAACCTGTGGGATTTAATGCCAAAGAACACCCTGAGACTGGCAGTACGGCTGTATCTTTTTAAAAGGCCTGAATTATTTTATGTCCACAAACAGAATGTATCTAGGGGGTTTACTAAATAGAATACTCTGCCAATGGCAAAGAAAACTTGAGCCAGATTTCTGTTTGCCAGATTCCACCTTGTGCAGTCATTGACACCGGTGCAAAGGGGGCATGAATGCCTACCATTTTGATGTACAAAACCTCTTTAGACCAGAACTCTCTCATCCAGCAACATCTGTAATATGGCATGATTTTAGTTAGTTGGACAACCACTTACATGGGCATGGCCAAGTTTCCCATGGCTCTAGCAAGTGTGTTTACAGCCACCAGTCCTGGCTCTCAGTGTTCAGTGCTGTTATTCAGCTGTAATTTACCCCTAGATGTCTTCTAAGAGCCCAGACAGCAGTGGAAGTGTTGGCAATGCTGCTCGACAATATTGACCGACTGTGGTCTGGCAGATTCTCTCATTCAGCGCCGGTCAGGTCCTGAGGGTGCCAGACTAGAGAGGTTCAAGCTGTAGCCTTTTATATCCACTTTACACTGGTATATAAATGACTTCATAAGGTGCAGCATAATGCAGAATCTGGCCTTTATATTTCTAGTGACTTGCCTGTGACATCAAACAAGTCAGTTTACCTGCTTGTACAGAGTTTACCTATCTGTAAAATGGGTGGAGTCATCATATTTTTCTGCATTTCAAATATTTCAAAATTCCACAAGAACATCTGATCAATCTCAGAAAAAAAAAGTGAGAGCAAGTCCTCTACCTGGATTGAGAAAGTAGTCACATATGTGTCTGTTTAATAGTAACAGAGAGAGAGAGCCGCGCTAATCTAACCGTGTCTGTTTATATAGCCCCCACCAGTTCACTATCCAAGAGCCTCCTAGATGTATAAAAGGAGAGAGAGAAATCAATCAACAGAGCCTGCAAAGCTGAGGTCTAACTCTGCTCTCACTTCCCCAACTTTTTTCCTGGTCTGAAGAAGTGGGTCTGTCCCACGAAAGCTCACCTAATAAATTATTTTGTTAGTCTTTAAAGTGCTACTTGACTGCTTTTTTGTTTTGATAGTATAGAGACTAGCATGGCTCCCTCTCTGTAACTTTTTTCCTGTAACTGCACTTAACTCCAGTCACTTACTCAACAGTAAGAGAAGAATTTGACCCAAGAACTCTGCTCTCTCTCTTTGCATCAACACTGCTATCTGAATTCTTCTTGTCTTTATTTGCATGAACAAATAGAGATAAGTGCAACATGTGCTACAAGCCAACCATGAGCGCATTGTTGTCTGAAAGGAGATGTGCTGCTTGTTTAAATAAAAAAAAATGTTTATCTACATCATCTTCCTGGGTAACCCACTGACAACTCTGAATTGCAATTAGCTCATACTGTCCCCACAAGCACTTTGCTCCTGCTGGGCCATCTTTTCCTGTGTTTACCCATGTTCTTGAAGAAACACTTGGGACAAGGGATCCATGCTGTGAGAAAAACACGTCTCCTAATGGTTTCGAATCTGTAATGCTAGAAGCATTTACCAGGGGGGGAGGAAGATCCATAAGCTACAGTGCTATGTCTGTAAATCCTATTCTAAAAAGGGATGAGGTAAAATTTCAGCAAGGATCCTCTCTTAGGCCATAGCTACACTAGTAGGTTTTAGCACCAAGGTTGTGTCAATGAAGGCAAATGCTATTTGTCAGCTCTTGATAAGTGTTTTGAGCTATGTGAGTTCAATCCTTGAGGAGGCCAAGAGGTTTGGAGCAAATAAATGAAAAAAATAATAAAATCTGTCAGGGATGCTACTTGGTCCTGCCAGGAGGGCAGGGGACTGGGCTCGATGACCTCCCCAGATCCCTTCCAGCTCTATAAGATGTGTGTATCTTATAATGAAAATACTTCTAACCCTCACAAGCAGCTTTTGATTAGTCAGCCTGAGCTGGCTGGCTGGAGCCTGGTCACGCAGGACTGGCCCTAGAGATCCATCGCTCACTCCCCACCCTCCAAGCAACAGCAAATGGTACAAATGCCAAATTTTGCTAAAAAGAATTCAGGAAATTCAGTGCAGGGCTTAGAAATGGGACTGGCTCAGCCACAATGGGACACACGGTTACCCTGGGCTGTTATAAGAGTCTCTCAGACAGCCCAGACCTGGGCAAGGGGTGTGGGTGGCCAAGCTGGTCCAGAGCTCTGCACAGCAGCCTGTGCTCACTGGCAGGCCCACTGATGGGGTGTGTGTGACAAAGTGGATAGTTTCCCTGGGGCCCAGCATTTCAAAGGGGCCCAGAGTGTTGGACCCTTTTGAACCACTAGTAAAGAACTGCTCTGCTGCCCCACATGGCTCTGAAGCCAGGGCAGCACCACAGTCTGAGCAGCATTGAGGGCTGAGTGCCCTAGGCCCTGCCCCTTCCACCCTTGGCACTGCACCTTCCTTGGGTGTGGAGCTGGACCCTCTCCCACCTTGCCCCAGGGCCCACGGTGGCTGTTGGCCCTGCTGCTCTCTGGGCAGCTCATACCACTGCTTAGCTTCTGGCCTGTCCAAGGGGGGACAGATTTCAGGGGGAAGGGGAGGAGTAAGGGATGGGGCCTTGTGATGAGGAGTGGGACAGACCCAAATGTGACCAGGGCCCCAATAAATCTTAATCTGCGTCAGGCTGCAATGCCACATTTTTAACATTTTATCTTAATTTGCCTTTATTTAACGGACACACAACCACTGTCATACCCATTCAGCCACTTCTTCTGAGATGACAAATGACATAACCATCAAAGACATCAGTTTTCCTTTTTCCTGCTTAATAAATAAGTTCAAAGGATGTCGCTCCTCAAGCCATACAGTACTTGCTTTTCACATTTTGCTAGATCTCACAGAACTTAAAATAGGGTTACCAGATGCCCGGTATTGAACTGGACAGTCTGGTATTTGGGCTCTCTGTCCAGTTAAAAAAATCAAAGAATAAATATCCAATATTTTTGTGGAGAACATCTGGCGACCCTAGCAGCGGGGGGCCCTGGCACACAGCACTGCATGGCTCCGTGCTCCTCCTCCAGCCACTGCTGCTGCTGTTGCTGCATCCTGCACCCACCCACTCCGGGCCACTGCCCGACACCAGCTAGCAGCATCCTCCCTCCCCTAGTGACAGTGTCCAAGCAGTGCCGGTTGGGCACCTCTGCTGCAGGGCATGCTGGGAGCAACCAGGTTCCCCTCTGTCCTGGGAGCAAGCGGAGCTGTCAGTGGCGGGCGCAAGCAGGCCGCTCTAGCCCAGCAAGGCAGGGTGGGGTCTCCCTTCCTCCCTTCCACTAGCCTAGGGGTGCATCCCTGCTGCCAGTCTCCGTGCATATTATGTGGGCCTGGCTCCTGCCCTGTGTTGCTGCACTGGCGCAGGGTGAGCAGGTTTTGCCTCACCTCACCTCCAGGCCACAACCTGGCTTGGTGCAGCTGCTGCCCGTGCTCAGCTACACAGCAGCTACCTCCTCCCAGGAGTGCTGTGACATGTACCTCAGTGCCTTTCAGCAATCCTGCACCAGCAGTGGCAGATCAGCCATGGGAATCCCCAGAGAAATGAGTGGCCCCCTCTGCTCTCCCACCCTGCCCAGCACTGTCCCTGGGGAGCAGCGTTGGGGCATGAGGACTTGCCCCGCTCTTTGGCAGGAGCCCCAGGCAGAGTGGAAGAAGCCCCAGTGGCCTGACCCATCTCCCCGAGCAGGAGTGCTGGGCAGGGGGGCTGTGCAGGCAAGCCACCATACTCTGACCCCATTTCCCTGGCAGGGGAGTGGTGGGGGCTTTTTTTACACACACACACACACACATGCGCACACACACGCACACACGCACACACACACACACACGCACACAGCTGCTGGTGTCCAGTATTTTTGTGGAGGACATTTGGCAACCCTAACTTAAAAATGGACAGCAACCGACACAGTTTGCTGTTTCTCTTAGCCCCAGTTTGTCTGCTCATGTGACGATCCACTTTAAAGCTTGCAGGAATGGAATGCTCAATAATGCAGATGCCAGAGATGGAACGTGAGGTGACATGGATCTTCCTGTCACACAGCGACTCAGGGCATGTCACTTTCTTCAGTTCTTCATGACACTTCATAAAATTTAGGCTTCTGTGTAATTAATTCCTTTTCAGGAAAAGGAGGGAACTACGGACTCAATTGTACTGACCAATGACTTTGTGTCAAGTGCTTTTGTTAAGGACTAGACATGACAGTTGCTACTGTTCTTACAGCCTAAAATTGCAGGTGGAGAATTGCTTTTTTAACACATGAGAAATCATCCCACTGTAAATTCATAAAGGGACTTGCTTTTTCTCTGCACTTTGTTCCTTCCCAGCACCTTTTTTTTAACACATCCCAATTTCAGCAGCTCCATTTTGAGTTTAGCTCCCTATCAGTGATGCACCAGGCCTGAGGAGTTGTGAACTAACTCTATATCCCATGAAGTATCAGAAGGGAACTAATTCATTGATTTTTTTGGTGGGGCTTGGGGGAAAGCCAGGTTTAGGCATCCTGGCTTAAATTCAGAGGGAAGTCAATATGGATTTATTCCACAGTAGAAGCATCCCGTAAAAAAGTTGTTTTGGAGTAAAAGTAAAATATAGACATTTACAAAGCATAAATGATATAATTTGGTTTTAAGCATGGTGTGATGGATAGGAGGGCTATTGCCCTTTTCTAGACATCATAGCCATTCAGGTAACTAAATTACCAGTAAAGAGTTAAAGCCAGTGTTGGCAAGTAGCCTGGTGAGCCAATGGGAAGAGAAAGTGGGATTTTTGAATGGAGGCAGTGATCTGCTGTGGCAGTGTTTTGTGTGAGAAAAGGTGAACTGGGAGAGGTGGATTAACCAGGAACCAGGAATGGAATTCCAGTAATATTCATACCTAGAGAGAAATCTTGGAATAACAGATACGTGAGTAGAAAGGGATGTTTAGTGAGATGTAATCTTTTTTATTTATTTATTTTTTTCAATTCCAGGTTTGGTTTGTGGGATTTCTTAGGCTGATTTATGTACCACCCTGTACACTGTAACTTTTAAACTGAATCCTAGGGAAATCATTCTCAGTGCTTTAATCTACCTTTTTTTCAGTTGCTCTGTAACATCTAGCAACTAGGTATACTTGCCAAGTATGTCTTGTGTTTTGTTAATAAAATCACCTTTTAAAGACTATGATCTGATTCCCATATCCTAGATGACAGGAGGTTCTGCATGTCCATGACTGTGATTGAAAGTTCAGCTCTTAAGAAACGGCAGATTGTTTTCAAGCTCTCTTCTGTGGGTGCGTGAAGAGTGTGGGATTACTCCAACAGGGAGACATCCCAAGTATGTCTTCCCAGGTTTTCAAAAGGGGTTTTTGCACTTGGGTGGAGGCAGTGTATATCCCAGGGTCAGGGGATGTGTGACCTTAGCGAGATTTTTCCTTTGGTGACAGGGAACTTAAAAGTTCTTGCCAGAGCAAGGATCAGCCTTGTCACGGAATCCTGGGTACAATTTACATTCATCAGTGTACTTTTTTCTTCTGACCACTAAAATGCAGTACAGGTTCAGTTACTACGAAAACATATTCTGGACAAATACAGAGGCTTATATTTATTAGCTTTTAGGATCACATCTTTCCTCATGTGCATATCAAAAAGAGGACAGCCCTAAATTTGTGGGTATTAATATCCCTCTATTGTCTTACTATTGTAATCATGCAATAGCTACACGCCGTTTTGATCCATGACATCACTGACTATTGACAGAGTTGGAAACGATCAAGAAAGTCATCACAGGTAGCTTGTGTGTCAAGACAGCAGTTTATCAGTCTAGGCAACTGTTCCCACCTTGCTGCGCCTTCCCTGCCATTGACAGTGAGTGCGGGGAAATATGCAGCACAGACTCCTGCTGCTGGCTGGCCCCTCTCCGTTGGGGCTGCATGCCATCCCCTATGCAGCTGGAGTATCGCCTATGTTGCCAGCCTAAGGTCTGTGTGAAACCAGACAGTCACTATGCTCTTGCACAGAAACATGATACAATCCACCCATGGGCGAACACATTTCACAAAATGATCACACCATAGCTGACCTCTCAATACTCATCCTCAAAAGAACCCTGTAGGACATTTCCAGAGACAAGCCTGGGAGCTTAAATTCACAATTGTGCCAGATACTAAAATAATGGTCATAATAAAGACATTGGGTTTACGCCTTATTACAACAACTATAATCCTGCAATAGGGTGCTAGGCAACAGCAAAGAGTAGTCCCAGCTTGCTGCTGCAATCAGAGTCCCCCGTGGTAACAGGGGAGGGAGGATGGCTGAGCTGAGGATGGAAATCAATTTCAGAATGGTGTTGGGTCTGTATGCATGGAGGGACTAAGGTAGGGTTGTCAGCCTTTTTCTTTCTGAGCCCTCCAAACTTGGTATCAAAAGCTCCATGGCCCACCTATGTCACAACAGTTGTCTTTCGACATACAAAAATCAGGGCTGGCATTATGGGGCATCAAGCAGGGCAATTGCCCGAGGCCCCACGCTACAGGACCATCACGAAGGCATATTTCTTCAGCTTCAACCCTGAGTGGCGGGGTTCAGAGCCCCACGCCTCAGCAAGTCTAATGCTGGCCCTGTTCACTGGACCCCCTGAAACCTGCTTGCAGTGGGATTCCTGGTCGATAACCACTGGTGTAGGCGGGAGGGCTCTATGCCACTCCCGCTTCAGAAGCAGCCACCACCATTCGAGCAGAGATGATACAGCTACTTGGTCCAGCACCACCACCACAGAGACCAGCAACCCTAGCTCCACCCACTCCAGCAATGGCTCCTCCTCCCCAATGGCAACAGAAGCAGGGCATCCAGCAGCAGCAACCAGCATGCCAGCAGAGATCCAAGGATGGTGGTGGGATCGCTCACTCCCCTCTGGGAGGAAGACCAGCAGGGTGCCTCATCTCCTCAACAGCAGCCAGTGGAAGAGCAGGAGGGGGCCAGGGTCGAAGCTAAGCAGCAAATGTACCAGCACTCTGATCGCTAGCTCACCAATTAAATTGCCCTAAAGCTGTGCCATAACAAGGGTGTGGGGAGTGACACACATATACATTTGCCCCCTTGACTATGTGCTCGAGGCAAGTGCCTCACTCACCACACCCTTGTTATGGCAGAGCTCTAGGGCAATTTAATTAGTGAGCTAGCGATCAGAGTGCTGCTTTATAGATATATAAATTGATTGTTTATGCAAATCTCATGACTATAATAAATAAATGTAATTAATAATACATTTCCTTTTTTCTATGAAATAACTATGAATATATAAACATGAGGGGGTGCAATTTTATATTCTTGCTTCAGGCACAAACTTAGCTACTTACGGCACTGCCCTATAGTAAGCCTGAGGAGCAAAGTTGGATATAAGCGGGTGCCTCTATACCAAAATAAAAGACCCATGGCACAGCTGCAGCCCTGTCTACACTGCCAGTTGAATGGCAGAGCTTTTGTCACTCACAGGGGCTTAATCACCCCCACCCTGCAAAGGATAAAAATTTTGCCCTGGCAAGTTGTTGTGATCACTTCTGGGGGTTTTCATGTGATCATTCCCTCAAGGGGTTTGTTCGCAGAACCCACAGATCCTGGGACAACATCGGAGGCCAAGACGCAACTGCACAGAAGACCTATGCCTCCACACTAGCTCTAGGACTGGACTACCTGACCCCTGAATTTTCTCCAGCCATCATTTTACACAATGCATCACTTCAAAGTGAATAACTTCACATACATATGTGAGGAAGTGCGAAGCTTTGCTTTAAGGATTCCCTCCAGTAGCGTTTATATAACATACACTCTGGGGTGAAATCCTGTCCCTTTAAAAGTCAATGGTCAGATTTGTAATGTCTTCCATGTGGGCCTAGATTTCAACCAAACAGTTTGATACAACACTCACTAAAGTCAATGGAAAGACTCTGACTGACTTCAGTGGACAGTGGATTACACCCTGCCATATACAGGGTGATAGAGAAGGATTTCATTACAATATATTAAAATCTCAATGGGATCAGAGGCCCATTTTGCTAGGCACTGCCCAAACCTGGCTGCTCATCCGTGTAAACATGCTCTGAGTTCCAGTGGACTGTTCTTTCCATTAGGCAACACTGCCTATCCTTCCATCTAAGGCAAAACAGAAAGCCCATTGTTAGTTATCAAGTATCAGAGAGGTAGCCGAGTCTGTCTGTATCTTCAAAAACAGCAAGAAGTCCTGTGGTACCTTATAGATGAACAGATATTTTAGAGCATTAACTTCATGGGCAAAGATCCATTTCGTCAGAGTTATCTAATTTCTTGCAGGCATCTTGGAGAATTAGGTCCGGAAGAGGCTGTGGGTATATGTATCAGGGTATTCCAAACATGAATGGTGACATAAGTGGAAGTTGAAAGAACATTATGAGGGGAGTGGACAAATGAGTGGTCATTTAACATTTGTTTTTACATCTCTTTGTTGCTCCTGGTTTTTAAAGGGCAGTAATCAAGCCTTCCGAAAGCATGTCTTCCAGTTAAGACCTGAGCAGAAACTTAGTGCACTGACCTGAAACGTCTGTGCACCACAAGTGTGAGGATGCACAAATCTCACAGCACACAGTGCCCCTTGTAGTTAGGTTCCTAAAAGGCATGCTCTATTTTCCAACCTCCGTACTTTCTTGCCTGCTTCCCTCCATTCTGCTTTCATTCCATTATGTACCTGTCACCAGCTCAGGATTTAGCTGAACAAATAAATATTGCTGGAGATCTGTCAGTGCTGCTAAAAGAGCAGCTTGTCACAGAAGCACTATACGGGGCAGCCAAGCTGAAGCTGTCCTCTGGAAAAATTATTTTCCTATGGAAAATAAGCATCAGCTTCTTGCAAAGTATACAGACTTGGGACAACATGGTCCTTGGTGCTGGACGTGTTTAGGCTTGAAGTTTTAGAATTATGTATCTTTTACTTAGAAATCCACTTAGATCATTATCATTATTTTAAAAAATGTTTGCTTGGCTTTTGGAAAGAGGGGTTTTCCCCCTTAACCCTTTATTTATCTGTATCTGCAAATTCTGACCTTGGATGTGCAGAAGGGACACCTACTAAAAACAATGCAAACTACTTGTCTGCATGCAGGGGTAAAATTGAGTACAGAGGATTTATGGACCAATCAAAGTCCTCTCATCTTCATCCCCCAGAAATAGCCATTGGTTAATCTCACAATCAGGTTAATCTCATTTAAGCTTTCTAGGGGGAACTCCTTCTGCTCGTACCGCTAGTATGGAAGGATCTTATGCCCAATGCATTTCTACAACATCAGGGTATGTTTGGACAGGGTGAATGGGTTCTTGCAGGCATTGTACCAAGCCCTCCATGACACAGATCACAACTTTGTAGGGGCTCCCTCTGCGCCCCAAAGAAGGGCATGTGGAGTTTGGAGAAGTGTGAGCGTGGACTGGGAAAGTGACAAGACCCTGGCTGAAGGACCCATAACTACAGGGCTCCAGTCACGACCTTCATGTCTAGCTCTAGGTTCAAAATTCTAGGAGACACATGAACTCAGACTATAAGGGCTTGATAGTTGACCCTGGTATTCCTCCTCATTGTGAAGCATAAGGGAGGTTGACTTCTCTCTGTGAAGATGGCCTGATAATTCCATCCTAGATACAGTGATTCCAGCTATGCAATTTTCGTAGTTGGAATTGCCTGTCTAGGATTGACTATCAGGTTTAGTGTACACCTGGCCCAGGCATAATGTGTGTCTGAGGGTTGCTTCAAAGTAAATCAGGTTGATGGGGAAATTGTTTAGAACAGAATAAGTTATATAGTGAGAATTGGTCAATCTATATAAATTCTTCATTGGGTGTTTGCATCTGGCTGTAACTTTATTCTGGGGGCTTCAGCAAAACAGCAACGGCTTCCTTGGAGCTAACTGTACTCCAGTCATAGTCCAAAATTGACCTCTCAATCCTAGACCTTTGTGGAAGGGGAGGAAGAGATTCACCTTCTCCTAAAACAGACTACAAAATATCTCCAGATACACAAAACTACTCACTTATACTGTATGCAAGCAGGTTATGTCACACTTACAGAACAGATGCAAAAGACCGTAACAGTTGAAAAAACAAAAACCTTAAAAACAACCTTAAAATCTTCCACCTGTAATAGATTAGGAGTAATTTAATTAAAATTACCCTAGATTATCAGTCCTCAATCATTTGTAAATAACACACTACAAAAATAATTCTTAACATTAGACTTGAAGCCAGACACTGAAAGCCACAGCAAATATAGGGCCATCTGTTAGCTGACTGAAAGTGAGCAGAGCTAAAGCAATTTACGTCAGCTGAGGATCAGAGTCCTGTTCTTGCACTGACTGCAGCACTATACCAGAATAACTCCACAGGTTTGATACTGAGCACACACGGCTTTGTGCTTACTGTAGCTTTTGGTGAAGCCAGAGGAGACTCAGGAGAGCTAAATACTCCTTCCTGTGTTTCCTTTTCAGCAACATTAGGAGGCCATGCCACCCTGGGAATGAGAGACAGGGACAATCAGAAGCATAAATAATGGGAGCTAAAATACATCCAAAAATCAAGACAAGAAGAGGCACCCAGACAGCAGCCAGGTGTAAGACAAGCATCTTATACCAACAGCTGCTTGTCCTTCCCAGATTTAAAAGGCCAGCTACCAAAAGAGGTCCACAGTTTTTGTCTTGATGTAAAACAAATCCCCTTACCAAAATTCAAACAAATGCCCTCCAAATGGCACCAAAATTGTAAAATGTAACTGAAAAAATCTGATTTTATTTTTCTATTGAAAAACAAGCCATTGGCCATGAAAATGCAATTGTTCTAGTCAAAAAAAAATTTTGGTTGAAAAGCCATTTTTCATCCCATAGTGTCTAGATGAAAAAAATACGAACCAACTCCACTAACCAACCAACTAATAATGCCCAGGTTTGAGTCCAACATTGAACTCATGCTTTCAAGTAAATAAAGAATTAGACAAAATGGGCTCTATGGAGATTCTGATAGGAAACGAAGTTGAGGTGGCTTCACTGAGACGACAAAACAAGGTGGAATAAAATATAAGACGAGAAATTAACATTTAAGCAAACATATGCTTGGCCAAAACAAATGATAACTGAAGAATAATTTCTCATTGCACCTATCTGATGCTGGCATGATGTATGATATATTCCGGGGTTGCAAATGAGGATAGCTTGGGTAAGCAGTTTCGCAGTTCAGCATTGGATTGTGTCTTTTAAATTAATAAGTTGCACACTCAAACACAGAAAGGGAAGGCTATTTTAGTGTAAGACAAGGCAGTAATTTTTAAATGTAGCAAGCAGTTGGTGACTCTGCAGGAGCCAGTCTGAAGAATTGCCATGAATTACCTGTTTCAGAGGGTAGCCATGTTTCAGCAAAAACAACAAGAAATGTTAAATTATGGCATACTTCAGCATGAAACTCCAGAGCTGGAACTCATATGCAAACTTGACACTATCCGATTGGTCTGAATAGCGACTAGGAGTGGCTAACTCACTACAAAAAGTAATTTTCCCCCTTTTGGTGTTCTCACTTTCTCACCAACTGTTAGGAAAGGGCCACATCTACCCTGACTGAATTGACCTTGTTAACACTCGTCCTCTGAATAGTAACATCACAGTCCCAGGTTAGCATACATATATATATACCTGCCAAACTGACGTCTCCATTTCAGGCATCCGAAGAAGTAGGTTCCAGCCCATGAAAGCTCATGCCCAAATAAAATTGTTAGTTTTTAAGGTGCCACATGAATACTTGCTGGCTGCTCTCGAGAGACAGGGCCAGATACTCCATTGCCATGCAGCTTGGGCAGTCAGATGCACGGGGAACAAGTGAGCACAGTTAGTGGGGTGTGGTACCAAATCAGAGCCCAAGTGCCTTGCTCTGGTGTAAGAGATTACAGAAAGGGCAGGGCAGTGAAGCATCAGGCTCGCAGTCTCCAGCAATGAAGTCGTGCCCCCTCTGTGAAGCAAGTGACCTTGCCACAGTGGACTTTCCTAGGGGAGTCCTCTGTCATCCATTCATGGCAAAGGGGAAATCTAAAAACCCATTCAGTGTCTAGTGGCCTGGATCCTGATCTCACTTACAGCAGCGTAGCTCCTCTCCTTTCAGTGATTTGCATCAGCCAGGCCCGCTGACAGAAAGTGGGGAAGAGGGCAGTTGCCGCATGGCCTGGTGATTCAAAAGGGCTGGAGTCCCGGGCCCTGCAAATTGTTGCTGGAGCTCTGTGGGGCGCACTCTGAGTGACCCTAAACTCGGGTGCGTGGAGAGCCTGCAGCATGCTCCAAGCAGTGCTGAAGGCTGGATGTCCCCAGCCCTGCCCCTTCCAGGAACATGGATCTGGTGCCCCCTCACCTTGCCCAGGGGCCCAGCAAATCACGCCCCCCGCCCCAACTCCCTGCTGGCACCAGCAGGTATAAGAGGAGAACCAAGCGCATTTGGTACACTCTTTTCACAAAGCTAATGTTAATGTTCATTTAGAACCAAATGTTCTTCCTCTTCCCACGCCGTGGGCACAAACTCTGGGAAAGTTCATTTTTAGACCCAAACACTGCAGCTCAGGTTTATTATGAGTGACAAGACAAATCTTACAGCAGCTTTCCTCATCACACATTCTCACTCAGTGCTACTGTACAAATAAAGCAGGCTAATCCAATTATAATTGAATTTATATTTGTAGTATTTGTAGAATAGGTCTAGTTTCATGCCACACATATTTTAGGTTTGGGAATTCAAAGCAGTTTGTATATTAAACTTTATACTGAAAGTGACCAAAGGAAACTCTTGCTTCATGTGGAGGACTTGTGGAGTTTGAGCCCCAGAATTGATTTCTTTCCCCAGTATTGGTGTGAAAATTTGAATTAGCAAAGGTGACAACTGTGGAGACTCAGGTAGCCAGCAGAGCCAAGCGGGAAGCAGATTTCTTGTCTCTTGAACATTTTTGAGAGTTTGACATTTTTGAGACCCATCGCTGGAGACCACTAGTAATACTATCATCACTAGGTAAATTTAAGTTACATTCTGCATCTACTAACTCCCATTGTATTATTATAATATTTTTGCGGAGGTGGGGACTCAAATATGATGACAAATTTATATCTCAGAATTTGAAGAAATAATTATTGAATCTATCTCGGAAAAACGCAAGGTTTACTCAGATGCTTAGGTTGAAACCTGGTCTCCACTGAACTGTCCATGGGAGACTTGTGATTGACTTCAGTGTACCCAGGATATTAACCAAAGCATTTGTTCAACGAGAAAATACTTGTTTTTCGAGATAGTTATTTCTGAGTTGTTTGGATTATGTCATTGTGATGCCCCCAATAGTTACTTAAACAGCATCACATATTGTTTGCATTCCATGGGCCAGATCCTGACAAGGTGTAAACTGGCATGCACAGTTAGGCAATTTACATCATCTGAATCACACACCCCACATTTCCATTCTGGCAGCAACCACAGACACAAAGAGCCATGAAGCTATGTCAGAGGAAGCTTTAAGACCTGGTTAAAAGGGAAGAGAAATTGGTAAAGGCAGCTTGGTCAGAATGGGAGCTCCATTAAAGTCTCTTCAAAGGATCCTTACCACTTATTGAGTTCTCAGTGCGTCATTTCTTAAAAATGATTTTTTAATAATAAAAACAGGTGAGATGGATGACCCTGAAAACTGGAATATCTCTTAGTATTCTAGCTTAGAGACAGCTGGTGCGAACAGTGCCTATTTGATTGAGAGCTATCTGCTCCAAAGTAGCATTGATTGTGACATGATTCACTGAGGCCAGAGTTTATCTTTACACAAGGACTGTCATTTTCCACGTTTTGTTCCTGGATTTTGCACTCTAGAATAGAGTTTTCTGGTAAGTTTCTCTGAAGTGTCTTAGTAGGAGAATGGAGTCTCATAACATGGGAGATCCTGACTAGATGAAAGGGGTTAACTCTATTGAGAAAAGATCACTTCACTGGATAGAAGAAGAATTATGGATTTTGACAAATGAAAAACTGGAGCATATAGCTGAATGTTTTTCTTCGGACCTTTTTCCTTAAGTTTTGGAAAGGTAAGGAGGAGATTTTAAAAGCCCCTCAGGGATAAAAGAACATAGATACCACTGATTTTCAAAGGGACTTGTGCTCTTTCTTGGGTAATTTTCAAAGAACCACTCAACAAAAGCTTCTACAGTCTAGTACTTAACAGGTGCTCACGCACATGCTGTACAAGTCACAGAAGACTGTAAATGCATTTATCTGGATTTAGCAGTTTGGGCCCATGTCCAGTGACACATATCCTTACAGCAGCAGTTCCCAGCCTTTTCCAGATGGGGACCCATTTTGACAATTCAGGAAGACTTGGAGACCCGAGGCAATTCAAAGACGGTGGAGAGCAGAGAGAGCAGAGCAGTAACTGGCTAATTTTGCACCTTAGGCAAGAATATAAAATTGTTGCCCCTCAGGTTTATATATTCATAATAGTTATTTCGCAGAAGAGGGGAAATATATTAATAAAATAATAACATGCCATTTAACATAGTCAGAGCTGTGGTGATGGAAAGGCACTCCTCCCCAAACTGCTCCCCCCAGCTTAAACCCCACAATCAGGGGCTTGGGGAGTCACATTCTGGGGCTAGGAGTCATTCAGGGGTAGAAGGGGGCTAGAGGAGACACACTCAGGGGCTAGGAAAGTCACTCTCAGGGGGTGCAGGGGACTAGGGCGGCTAAGGGAGTCACACTCAGGGTCTGCAGGGGGCTAGGGGAGTCACACTCAGGCTGGAAAGGGTGAGGAGAGTCACACTCAGAGGTTGCAGGGGGCTAGGGGAGTCACACTCAGGGGCTCAGAGTCACTCACAGGCTGGAGGTACCGAGAGGAGGCACAGGGACCCCTGCGGCTGGAAGCCGGCTGGGTCACAGAGCCCCGCCAGCAGCGCTAGCTGCCGGAACCCTGCTGGAATCTGGGGGGGGACCCCACCTCCTGCAGAGGCTTGAAGCCAGGGAGCTGATCAGCTCTGCCCTCCCTCCTTCCCAACCTCAGACTCAGGCCCCCACCTTACCTGAGCGGGGTGCTGCTCCTCAGGTAAGCAGTTCTCTGCCCTGCAGCTGATACAGTTCTCAATGTAATTGATTGATTTAACTGCCTGGCAGTTAAAGAAGTTGAGAATCACTTCAGGAGTGTGAATGGCTTCTTAATAGCCACCTTCGGCACTGCCCAGCCCAGCTGGCGAGCCATTTGAAATGTAATCATGACCCATGTTTGGGTCCTGACCCATAGGTTGGGAAACCCTGCCTTATAGTCTGGTATCTCAGCTACCCCTCTGACAGCAGGTTCTGTGGGGCTGCTATATCCTGCCAAGACAGCCGGGCTGGGAGTGGGCAAAGAAGGGTGTGGAGAGGCAGGGCCTTGGCTCCCTCCCACCAATACACTGGCTAGTACAGTCAGTCCTTGATATAAGTAATTGCAATGTAAGTTGTTTCGCACTTACAGAACCAAAGCTTTGAGGAACACAACGTACAAATTCCTCACACTTAAGTTGTTATGTAATTCACAAAAGGGAAAATTAGCCTACACTCCCAGCATTCTCTGCGACTCTCCTCTGTCTCATAGTGTACATGGGATAAAAATGGTTTAAAAGTGTACTTAAGGAGTGGGATCATTTCTTTAAATGTTGCTTAAAATGCCTTCAATGTATGGCCCGGTAAGTGAGTGGGACATTACGGTTTAAATGGTCACATAGGCAAAATTTACGCTCTTACAGTCCCAATCCCCCTCTATTTACAATATTTCTTATGGGGGGAAATTCCTCATTATACATTTTTTCACTGTAAGTCACAACTTTATGGTCCCTATCCCTGACAAGGACCTCATATACCTCTAAAACAGCACATTCTAGGCAGTAATGGTGCAGTAGCAAACTGTTTTTGCCTGACTCCAGGGGAGAACCAGAGAAAGGATTGTGACTCTTAAACTGACACATCCTTTGGGAGGCTTTTCAACTAACCATTGTCCTTCTGTCTTCACCCTTCTAAGAGTTCAATCTTGCCATACCTTTGGGTACAAAGAAATATGCTATTTAAGCAAATGAATGTATGGCTTGAAATGCCTGTGGCCTCCCTCTATCCCAGGTAGACATAGGAAAGGCGGCAGGTTAAAGATTGTTGTCTGCTCACAAACATTCTGAAAATAAAAGCCTGTATTCCTCAAGGCATTGACATGTTCCCACCGACAAGGGCCCCATTTAGTCCACAGAGCTGAACTCAGAGGATGGTGGTTTGGAGAAAAGAAAAACCTACTTAAACTTTATAGGTAAAGAAAATTCCCAAGCAAAGTGGACCATAATTAATACTTTCCAGTTACACCCTAGGAATCACCAACCTGTGTTTAGTGATACAGCTGATGGGTAATTTTATGGACTGTGCTGGTGTTTACAGACCCCACACTAAGGCTGAAGTAGTTGTGGGGCAGTACTGAGCCAAGAAAGCATCAGCAGCTGCAGAGAACGCTCCAGTTGGAGGACTTGCTTAAAAGGGGACTCTGCCACTCAAGCCAGGGCAGATGGACAGAGAGATACTTCTTCAGAAAAGCAGCTGAGCTGAAGCTGCTGGGACACAGGGATCAGTAGGGGAAGGGTCTAGACCAGGGGTGGCCAACCCTTTTGCATCTGGGGCCACTTGACAATTTTTTACATGTTCCAGGTGCTAAACACAAAATAGCCCACAACTCCCCATCCCCAGGCTTAACCCCTCTCAGTCCCAAACCTGCCCTCCCATCCCCAGGCTTAACCCTTCTCAGCCCCAAACCAGCCCCCACATCTCCAGGTTTAACCCTTCTCAGCCCCAAATCCACACCCACAATCCTCAGGATTAACCCACCTCAGAAGACAAGCTTCATGTGCTGCTGCTGCTCCTCTGCACCCGCCACCTCCCCCAACATTTCTCAGCAGGGCTGCATGGCCGCCCCTCCCTTCAGCTCTCCTGCTCCCTTCCCCCATCTGCAGTGCAGGCAGCTCCCTGCCCTGCTGCGCTAAAATAATGGAACTAAATGTAACTGGTTTAATGGCCAGATCCCTCCTGCTGTCCTGCTAGCTATTAAATCAATTACATTTAGTTCCATTATTTCAGCTGCAGCAGGGCAGAGAGCTGCAAGTGGCTCCTTAAAGAGACACATGCTGCTCTGGAACTGCAGGTCGCCGACCCCTGCCCCAGCTTGACTACGCTCTGCGCCCCACGCTCACTTTGGCCAGCTCGGGTAAAATGACACGGCTGCTGTGGGAAAAGGCCTTGTGGGCTGGATAAAAAGGCTTCACGGGTCAGATTCTGACCTATGGGCAACATGCCGGCCAGGCCGGTGTACACTGTGGTATGACCTGACTGGGAGGTCAAGGCCTTCCTGACCCCAACAACTGGACTCTGAAAAGTGAACAGTGAAGCCCCAACTAATTGTCCAAATTATTGAGAAGGAGGTTTAGTTCTGTGGCCAGGCTCCAAACTGGAGAACATGAGAGGTAAGAAGCGGCCCAGGGCAGGCTGATCTGTTGTACCAGCACCAGGGGACCTGAGTCCCCCTTTGCTTCTACTCCCTCCTCTGGATGGGTTGGCAGCACCTAGGGAGTCCTGCCAGACGACAGGCTGTAAGTTAGTCACCAGGCCCTGAGAACACTCAGCAAATCCATTTTAAGACTCTGGGAGGCTGCTGAGTTGTGGCTTGCTCACTGGCCACACTGGCTCAAGGGAAGCCTGCTTTACAGATGCACAATTTATCCAGCCCAAGACCCATCATATAAAATGGTTGTCATCATTACAAGATGTTCCAGAATGGAGGCTGTATTACCCTCCCTTAAATTTGGTTCGTAGATTTAAGCGCTGATCAGCATACTTCTACTCAGCTCTCCTTGCTTGATTTCTTTCCAAACCTACACCACAACTTCAAGTGCATTCACAAGACCTCACTTGTTTGTACAGTATGACTTAATGTAGCAAAACAGGACTGACAAATACAAAACTACTGTCCGTGCCCCTTGAATAACCCTTTTCTTAGACAATGAACTGAACTCTGAGATAACAGCAAAGGTATTCTATAGCCAATCAGACATACAGGAATTCGCTAGCTCTAACTTTCACGGGCAAACCCTATAATACAGTGCAAAATAGATGACCACAATAACGCTTCTATTTTTCCATCACCTTTCAAGTCTTTACTAACACTAACAAAACCTCTCACCCCTCATGGGAAATAAACACTGTAAGTATTGTTACATACACAATAAAAATCTTGGCTCATGATTGGCCAGAAAGCCATGTGGGGATGAATACTCAGAAATGTGAAAATATAAACCAACTATAGCTCATGCAGATAACTGCATCCAAAAAGCTCTATGTGCTTTAACTGAAAACATATGATTTAAACAAAAAGCAGTCAAGTAGCACTTTAAAGACTAGCAAAATAATTTATTAGGTGAGCTTTCGTGGGACAGACCCACTTCTTCAGTCCATAGCCAGACCAGACCAGAAGTGGGTCTGTCCCATGAAAGCTCACCTAATAAATTATTTTGCTAGTCTTTAAAGTGGTACTTGACTGCTTTTTGTTTTGATAGTGTATAGACTAGCATGGCTCTCTCTCTGTTTCTATTAATCATGTGTGATTTAGTTATTGTTCTTTGTCATTCCATAAATGTTCATGGCACAACATATAGATTCCTTGCCTACAGGGGTTTATAATCTGTAGGGCATACTTGGGGGGGGGGGGGGCCTGGGGGAGGGGTTCTCACATTTGTTTGACAAATTACACTTACATTAACTGGCTAAATCAACTGACTTCAGTGAAACTACTCTGGATAGAGTCTGGTGCGAGTGAGAGGAAAATCAGCCCCCAAGAAAAACAGGAAAAGTGAACATCTGTGTGATGGTCAGTCCCTTAGACACAGCCAGGCCTGCTGACAGGGGAATGAGGGGGTGAAAAGGGGACTATTGCTCTAGGGCCTGATGATTCAAAAGAGTCCAGGGTTCCTGGTCATTACTGCTACTACTGCCGTGCTAAGGGCTGGTGGAGTGGCAAGTTTTGGTCTGGGTGGCATTGAGGGCTGGCAACCTCTAGCCCCACTCCTTCCACCTGATGCCTCCAGGAGCATGGAGCTACTTCCCTCCCCCCACTCAACACACCATGCCCATAGTCCTGGCAATTCTCTCAGCTCCCCTAGGCATAGCCCTAAGCGAGGTGCGATAAGTAAGCTCCATCACCACCTTATAAGACATTAAAGCAGGTTTTTTCCAATGTTACTTATTTCAGTGTTCTAATGCAAGGGTCAGCAATCCCCAGCATGGGTGCCAATGCAACTATTTAAGAACCCCCCTTGGGCTTGCTCAGATCTGCTGTGGAGTGGGGCCTTGGATCCAATCACTCCCTGCTTCTCTCTGACCATCTGCTCTAGGCAGTGGAGGGCGATTTACACAGCCTTCTGTGCATCTAGCTTCAATGTCCAGGTAGCCTACGGAAGGCATAAAAGGGGGGTTGCTCCTACAGATGGGTCTAAAGGCCAAGTCCCATTCTAGCCAAGATGGGAAGGGATAACCAGACTAAGGGTAGGTCTACACATCTGTTATTTTGAAATAAAAACCATTGTTTTGAAATAACTATCCCACCATGTACACAACGCAACTGCCATTTAGAAATAATTTTGAAATGGCGGTTGGCTTATTTTGAAATTGGTAAACCTCATTCTACAAGGAATAGCACCTACTTCGAAATAGCTATTTTGAAGCAGGTGCTGTTAAGACAGGGAATAGAGCCTATTTCGAAATGAGCCATAGAGAGCTCAATGTCTCTATTTTGAAATAGGGTCTGTGTGTAGATGCTGTATTTCAAAACAGCTAAGTGCTATTTCGATATTCATTTTTGTGTTTAGCAGGGTTATTTCAAAATAAGCTCTTCCGGAACATCTTATTTCAAAATGAGGCTGCTGTACAGACATACCCTAAGACTGTGATAATAAGATTACAGTTGGATAGCATATGTTACAAAGTATAAGCCTATACTAGGGAAATAAGTTCATTTCAGATGCTCAGTTCTAGCTATGGTATTTGCATAGCTAGAATTGATGTATCAGAACTGACTTACATACCTAGTGTAGACATAGACTATATTCTTGCTTTGACCTCCCTTACTCCATGCAATAACATGGAGTACAGGGGTCAACTGTGGAGCCCAGGGAGATCAATTTTGCCACATCTTCACCAGACGTGCAAAATCAAGCTCCATAAGTTTAATTGCCAGCTTGTCAATCTGCTGGTAAGTATAGACAAGCCCAGAAGTATTTATTCACCTCTGATGACCTAGTCTCTGCTTGTTGACAGACTCAACAAAGGAGACCAATTACTTTTCTCTAGACCTTTAAAGTTGTTCTGATTCCTAGAGCTGGCTGGGAAATAGCTTTCCCATCCCAGGAATAGGTTTGAGATTTCAATATTTTCTGTAATCAGGAGAAAGAGTCTATTGCATATGTTCACACACTGACAACTATCCTGCCCCAGACCCCTTAATACATCCACAAACCTAAGTTTGGGTCAGTCAGAATGTTTCATTGTGATGACTTCTAAGTGTTTGATTGTGATTTTGAGCTTATTTTTAAAGGATTCTTTACTATAACTTGCTTAGATTTCTAAATGAAAAATTGTTTCGAACTGAAAAAAGAAAATAATTCATCTTGTAAATGTCAAAATGGGACATTTGGATGATTTGCAAATGTCTTGCTTTAAAAAAATGGAGAATGAGAAATTCATCACAACCAACCCTGCTTCACAGTTTCAGTTTGGAAAAATCAGTATTTCCCAGCAAATAAGTATAATAAACCCAGCCCTATTCCTTACCCTACACAGCTTCATGAGTTTTACAGCCCTTCTTTAAATAAACCCAGCTGGTACAGAATTTTATTCCTAGTTTACCAGTTAACTTTGAGGCCATATTGGAAGGAAGAATCTAGATGACCTTTGTGTTCCACTAAAGCATTTTCTTCTGTGGATATGTCCATATGTAGGGTCCTGCCCTCGCAGATGTCTGGTAGCAATGCTTACTAGTTACTTTCATTTGGTGAATGTTTTGTCTGCTTGTTAAGGTTGTAGATCCTCCACCAAAGGGAACAGCTATAAACCCAGCCTTACCATCACATAGTTTTATCACCAGTCTTGTGATATCTGCTTTTTTCCCCTTAAAAGCCCCAGCTCTGAGTCATGCCATTATATCAGCATCTCAGCAATCACTTGTATTAAAAGCAAGGTTCCAGCCCTCCTAGAGGTTAACACAGGCTTTAGATGGCTTAGAATTCAGAAGGAAATTAACTTAGGCAGTGGGAGACTTTAGTCCCTGATTCATTTCCCTGTGTGTTGATCAAAATGGAAACCACCACAGATGCAACTAAATATACAACCCCTGTGGTGACCGTCAGGAGCTGCTTACAGGAAGGCTCTGAGGAAACTTTTTTGCCAAGGCTGATCCCCTGCACCTCAAGGGTGGGCAGTTCATAGCTCCAGCACCCCTTGGCTTTTCACATCAGTTGTGAAAGGTTAAAAATAAATACATAAATAAATGAATAAAATTGCTGGAGTCCTGGCCATTAATTGCTTCAGTCCCAGCACCATTTTCCTTCCGAGTTAAGCCAAGCTTTTGCCCCGCCCCCTTCCTTTTCTAGGGTTCCAGCTAGGGATGGAGATTGTGGTGCATTTTGGGATAGGTGTGGAAGGCAGGCAGCTTGTTGGTATGTGTCAGTAAGATGCCACAGAGGGTCAGGCAGAGGAGCAGGGCAGCCAACAGGATTGTTGGGCCCCTTAACAATGGAACTGCTGGGCCCCAGGGCAACTGCCTTCCCTCCCCATCAGCAGGCCTGTAGAGGAGGATGGTGCTGATAACAGAAGGGGTGTGCAGATTCCCTGCACCCACTTCGGAGAGAGACATGTTTCATGCCTTTGATTTGCCTGATGCTGACCCACCCTGGCAAGCAGCCAGATCCTCCCCTGGTTGGGGATATTCCCCCAGAACAAAGTGCCTGGGGATCTTTGATTTGGGGCTAGCTGTACCTAACCAATCCATTCAGAGAGACTTTTTTGGCAAGATGCGTACACAAGTATTGCCAAACTGTAATTAAAATACAGATGTCTTGGGTGTCTGTCAGAGGTGGATCTGATCCTCCTCCATTGCCCCCTAAAACATGTTTACACACTGTGTGGGGCCTGATCCCCTGAATCCAATTGTCATTCCTGATCCAGAGGCAGGTTGCTATATGGTTTGGTGTTATCTCTAACAGAGGAAAAGATGTGGGGTTAATACATGGCAATAAAAGACAATATGGGGGAAAAGGAAGGGGAAAAATCCAATCATTAAAGGAAGGAAATAGGAAATAATATTTTTCCAATAAAGCACAATGAAAACAGAACTTTGCACACTTCATAAAAATCTGTTTTTCCTTTGAACAAAGTGCTTAATTTTGCTGCACATTGGCGTTACCATCTTCAGACAAAGTTTGCTTCCTCCTAGTCACTCAGGACTCAATGTTTTGACATGTTGGCCTTCAATTCCAGTTAAAAGCAGTGGGAGTTGAGGCACTCAACACCTTGCAGGATTGAGCCGTGAGGGGAAGTTCAGCCCCTGTGCACAGGGCCAGCAGTATTCATAATAGGTTTTTAAGTGAAGCATAGGCCTTAGGCTGGCCTTCTGCACAAGGACTGAAAAAAAAATTAATGCAGAACTTCATTGCAACTTTTAAGGTATCACTTGTACCTAATAGGTTCTTTCAAGTACTTAAAAACTCTGATGATAGGACAAGAAGCAGTGGGCTTAAACTGTAACATGGGAGATTAAGGTGGGACATCAGGAAAAACTTCCTCACCGTCAGTGTGGCTAAGCAGTGGAACAAATTGCTTAGGGAGGTTGTGGCATCTCCATCATTGGAGATATTTAAGAGCAGGTTAGACAAGCATCTGTAACAGATGATCTAGATGGTGCTTGGTGCTGCCATGAATGCAGGCGACTGGACTTGATGATTTCTCAAGGCCTCCTCCCATTCTAGTATTCTATGATTCTATGCACTGAGTCTTTGTCAGCTTATTGGTTTAAAGCCCATGTTGGCTGCCATGTGTGGGTGGCCATGTATCCACTCCAGTAGAGAGAAATACTGGAAAGTGAGGAGCCCAACAGATTTCCATCCACCACATGACATGGGAAAGCAGGTGGAACGGATATGAGAAGCTACCTTTCAATAGTGTTTTAATGAAAGAGTTGTTTGTTCTTCAATATACTTTGATGAATGTCTGTTTTCCCTCCAAAGCCAACGTTTGTCTTTCATTATGCCCAACATATGCTCCGTTAGGCAGCCCATTTTTTTTCTACCTTAGATAAATAAACAGGGAAATTTAATTTACCTTGCAGAAGACTCTCCAGCATGCTCTCTTTCAAGTCTGGCACAACTCCCAAACGGAACTCCTCTTGGAAACCTCTTGGGAAATGGGGTGCTTGTCTGCAGACCCTGCCTCAGAGATCAGATGGAAGCATTTCAAAAACAATGGCCTCTGTGCTCTTCAGGATAGCTGTAGTCAATAGGTATTTAGAAGGAGCAGTTTAAGTATGGCTCAGAGGGGGGTTTAAGAACTGTGACTTTATAATGAAAAAGAGGTTCTTTCAAGGCTAAGCATGGGATAAAAACATTCAAATTTGCTACCATCAGCTGTTGACAAATAATGTCTTAGTCTTTGTTTTGCCATGCTCGTGGAACATGGAATGGACTGCAATTTATCAGACTGAAATCAATTCTTGATTAGAAAAAGTACGTGGGGCTAAATCCCTCTTAAGACAGCTACCACTTCAGACACAAACTTGTGCCTTTTTGCAGTATTTTTCCCTAGTAGTCAAAGAACTCTTACAGAAATAGTGTATAATAATGATGTATTTCCAGTTTAGTCCGGCCCCCTCGGGACCTAATGGTGCCGAACGAGAGAATCTGCCAGACCACAGGAGATCAATATTATCTAGCACGTTACACACACTTCCACTGCTTACTGGGCTCTTTGAAGACATTTAGGGGTAAATTACAGCTAAACAACAGCACAGAACACTGAGAGCCAGGACTGATGGCCATACACAAACTTTATGGGCCATAGGAAACTTGACCACACCAGTGATAAGTTGTTCTCTGGCTAACCAAACTAATGCTGGATTATGGATGTTGCCAGATCAGAGAGTGCCAGACTAGAGAAGTTCAACCTGTACAGGCATCAACCTAGTCCAACACCAAGTCGACACTAAGACAAGTAAATCATGTATTTAGAGCTTAAATCATCTAATTAAGGCAGCTGAACATTTTGTCAAGGTGCCTTGTTTGAAAACTGTCCTTGTTTGATTTTTGATTGACTACACATGGTTGAATTATCCATCACAAATAACATTACCCTTTTCTGTTTCTGCATTGGTCCCAAATTTGGTTTCTGAAAATATCTTTTTTGTTCGTAGACATTCCCACAGAGCTTGGATAAGAAATTTTCAGCCCATTCATGAACTGTGCACTTTGAATGTACTCTATGACTGATGCAAAACCCGCTGTCATTAGTGGCAAAACTCGAGATGACTTGATGGGCATTGGATCAGATCCTAATCTTGGCCTCTGACTGTTACTTAAATCACAATGTATTCTTTTTACACTTTAAATGGCTAGCTGAAATTTTCCAGAAAGTACATAACAAGTAGCAAATGGTGGGTACTGTACTTCTTGTACACATTTGTTAAGGATATTCTAGGTACATTTCTTCCTGCTTCAACAAGAGGGGGAGGACAAGTGACTGTCTGAGGAGCCTTCCAGCCCTACATTCCTACAATGATATGAGCTTAACTTCCAGTATGGCTGCATCTACACTCACAAGTTCTTTCGAAAGATTTTTTGAAAGAAGGGGGCTCTTTCGAAAGATCCCGCAGAGCATCTATACACAAAAAGCATTCTTTTGAAAGAAAATCGAGCGAATGTGGTGCTCCTTTTGAAAGAGCCCTTCCAATCACGTTTCAGGAAGAATGCCTTCTTCCGAAAGCTTCATTCAAATGAAAACGTGTAGATGCTCCACAGGCCCTTTTTTTTGAAAGGGTAGTTCTCATGGAGCCTGATTTTTTGATCCCTGGTCCATTCTTTTGAAAGAGCGGGGGAGCTGTGTGGACTCTCTCTTTCGAAAGAGCAGATCACTCTTTTGATCTGCTTTTTTGTGTGTGGAATCACTCTTTTGAAGGGCTTCTTTCGAAAGATCTGTGTAGCATAGATGTAACTTATGTGTTTGAGTCCCACTGAAGTCAACAGTCCTGAAGCTCATGCTTAAAATTAAGTATGCATATAAGTGTTTTCCAGAACAAGGATAATTAATCACATATTTAACTGCTGTTCCAAATGGGAGTAATATAAGTCCATGAATAGCAATTGCCTGTTTACTCAGGAACATATATCATGACTCAGCCAGCTGTAGGTTGCTCCTTGAGTCGACCTTTTGAAATGTCATGATGACTTCTATAGAACTAACAGGAGGATAGTGCCTCACACAAATATACTGGCACTTGAGCTGCTAAACTGTGGACCTTCAGGGCTACTGTAGTCCAAAGAAAATGTTTACTTGATTATGAATTGAAGTGGTGCTCTCAACTTTTAAATGGAAAGGTTTGGATTTTGAGCTACCATACTGCTCAACAACACCACTCAGAAACAACCTGCTGCACTACAAAGGGTGAAAAAGGAGAAAAGAGAAGCTCTGGTTTCTCTTCTGCCTGCCTCCTGGGTGGGTAGCAGCAACCCAGGAGAACAGCCTAGAAGACCAAGTGGCTCTGCCTGAGTTTACCTAAAGTACTAAATGTGGCTTCTTGAGTTGTGTAAATTAATATGTTCACTTCTTTAACCCAGTTGGTTAAAGGGTGGCTTCATTTATACAGACACAATCATTCAAATCCTATATTTTTGCCCCCCTACAAAATGTCACTGTGATTCTAACCTAGCTAGAGTCAAACAAAACGTGAAAGATGTTAGTCCCATCATTTAATGCATTCCTGGAAGGCACTCAGCTGCTACAGAGATTAGTGTGTTATAAAAACCATTATAGACAAGAATAGTTGAGAAGCTTGGGCCAAAATTAGAGAAAACAAATGATGTGAGCTGCTTGCTGTTGATCTTCGCAGTGATAGTTTTATCAAGCACGTGAAAGCGTTAAACTACTTCTGCCTTAGATAATGTTTGGCTTCCTAACTGGATTATTGTAGGAAGAATGTTACAATGAAGTTCTGAGGTCTGTCAGGTCAGTTTGGTAAATGATAGTGTCTCTTGAAGCTATAAGGGATGAGAAAAACCCTGATAAGATTTGACACTCATGCTACACAAGCTGTCACTGGACACATTTCACTTTTTTCTTGATGTTTTTAAGGCCATAAATACTGGTCCCTAATGTTAAGAATGTGAACCTTACATTAATCATCCTGCCAGTGGGAGCAGAGAGCTTTGCTCATAAACTGAAATGGAGCATGGTTAATCTATCAGCATTTTGTAATGAGGATTATTATAACAAAGTATTTAGGTCGATTTACTGACATGCTGCTTGTATCTGCTAATGATTCTGCATTACTGAGAACAAAGGGACCATCATCGTGACCATCATCAGGAGTCTGAAATTCACAGATGTTTCTAAGGTACTTACCAAGCTTTTAGTTTACATAGCGCAGCCCCCTTGGCTTTTTACTGCTTTTCATGTCTGAAACTCATAGAAAGTCCTTTCCAAAGCTGTTAAATTCTTTAAGTGTAGTGGGCCAGGTCCTCCACTGATGTAAAACGGGAGGATACCTCAGTGGTTAGCACATTGGCCTTGTAAATGCAGGCTTGTGAGCTCAGTCCTTGATGAGGCCTTTCAAGGGTCTGAGAAGGTTAGATTAAAATTTAAAAATAGTCCATCAGGGATAGTGATCCGTCCTGCTGTGAGTTCAGGGGATGGCCTTGATGACCTCAGTTCTATGACACACATACATATATATATATATATATATATATAAATCATTATGGCTCCTTTGATGTCAAATGAAGCTCTGCTGGCTTAGTCCAGCTGGGGATCTGGCCTCTGTAACATTTTCAAATGATTCTGCTTAATATTGTAAAATTGTTCTACAGATGGTGAAAGAGGTAAGAGGCCTTGTTGGGCTGAGTTGCACAGAAGCAGAGTAAATTCTTGTTTTTAGCAAGCAAAATGAATGTAGGCAATATTATTTATCTGTATTGCAGTGCCATCTAAAAGCCCTGGTTATGGGCTGGGAGCAGCGTTCCCTGTAAGATGAGCCCTTGGGTGGCTGCCCAGGAGAGAAATTCAGGTGCTGCCCAGCTGATTAAAAGATCACCCACAGCTGGTAGCATGTTTCTTTTGCTGGTGCACATGCCTTGGTGCACATAACAACATTTATTCTGCCCACAGGTGAAAAACATTAGAGGAAATCCTGTCTAGGACTCAACTCTGCTAGGCGCTGTACAAATGCAAAACGAAGACAGGCTCTGCCTCAAACAGCTTACAAGTTACATTATCATCAAGTACTTAAGTAGGGTGGCAATTACTGATTCACATTGAAATAGTCCAATTTGAGTTTGGATTAAGGATTTTTGCACTCATGCTGCTACCCCTTGGAAGTCCCCAGAAGAGATACGTTACATCAGGTCAGGACTTATTTTACACTAGTGCAGATCAACTATACTGAAGTCTAGGCTACACTTAACAATTAGATCAAGCATGCTATGGGGATCAGGGATTTGAAAATTGTTGTGATCTGGATCCCGTGGTAAGGCCAGCCTAACTCCCAGTGTAGCTGCAGTTAGGTCAATGAGAAAATTCTTCGGTTGATCTAACTGTTGCATCTCGGAGACATGGATCAATACCCCAGTGTAGACAGATCCTTTGACAGAAAGCAAGGGGAAAATCTCTGAATAGCTCAGAGCAGTATCTCTCAAAGGCCAAGCGATAAAATAATACCACGTTGCATTTCCACCACGCTGTTCTTACCCGAGGAGCTGAGTGCTTTACCAACACTAATGAATTCATCCTCAGAACCCTCACAGAAGAATAAGAAGTATTTTTTGCCTTACTTAGAGATGGTGAAACTGAGGCATGTGGCAATTAAGGTTTGACTTTTCACCACTAGTTTCGGGACCCTCCATTTCTAGTTGACCAAACTGAGACACGTGAGGCCTGATTTTCAGGAGTGCTGCTAGCCAGTGCAACTGAGTTCTGTTGATTAGCCCTGTGAAAAAGCCATTTGTGCTTTTACATGTTTACACAGAACTGCTGTGGCAAGAAAGTACAGTATCCTGAGGCTGGGAGCTTCAGGAAGGGCAGACTGCACATGTGCACACACAAAATGTCTAGGCAATTGCATGCTTTAAATTTCCTGCGCCACCCATTGTGTAATTAGATACGTAACTGATCACCTGCACTGTCAATGGCCCTATGTAATGAGGGGGCGGGCGTGTCAGAGCACATTCAGCTTAAGCAATGTGACAAGATGGTAACTGTCTTTTAAAACACAAAATGTCCCTACAGTGGCTGAAACAGGTTTTTGAATAGTCTCAGGGTGGCTCTGATAGTAGCTCTGCCCTCCCGTGCCCCACGCACAACTGCGCTCTAGAGATGATGATGTGCATTCCTGAATGGCTCGATGTTTCAGTCTGGGCCACACACATGGTACCAGTTGTCTGCAGCAGAACACACTGATGGCTCCAGAGGATACAGCTGAACCTGTCAAGAAGAGATGCCAATGACAGCGAACAAACTGGGCTTTCTCTGAGAGATGGTACAATGTATGTGTGCTTCCCTTGCCTGGCACCCTCACAAATACCAGCCAAGGACTGAACTGAAAGAAGGAGATCTAACACAGCATCCAAAACCAGGGCCCTGGAGACAGGAAGTGAACTGACTCCAGGCAAATGTCTGTATGTTGAACCTTGTACGTGCCCTTACTGCTAGGGTGATGGGTGCTTTATGAATGCAGGAGTTATAGATAAATCATGACAAGATTATGTCAAAAGATGTTCAAAGCAGTTGAGATAAAATGAACAGAAACTTCCACCAAACACTCCAAAAAGTTAGAATCACAGAATCATGGGGTTGGAAGAGACCTCAGGAGGTCATGAAGTTCAACCCCCTGCTTAAAGCAGGACCAAGCCCATCTAAATCATCCCAGTCAGAGTTTTGTCAAAATGTGATTTAAAAACCTCTCGGGATGGAAATTCCACTACCTCTCTAGGTAACACATTCCAGTCCTTCACCACCCTCCAGATGTGGCCTCACCACTTTGGAATACAGGGGAATAATCATTCCCCTAGATCTGCTGGCAGTGCTCCTACTAATGCAGCCCAATATGCCATTAGCCTTCTTGGCTACAAGGGCACATTAGTGACCCATGTCCAGCTTCTCATCCACTGTAATGCTCAGGTCCTTTTCGGCAGAACTGCTGCTTAGCCAGTCAGTCTCCAACCTGTAGCAGCGTTTGAGATTCTTATGACCTACGAACAGGACTCTGTGCTTTTCCTTGTTAAAACTCATCAGATTTCTCTTGGCTCAGTCTTCCAGTTTGTCATGGTGACTCTGGGCCCTATCGCTATCCTCCTGCGTATCTAACTCTCCCCAAGTTTAGTGTCATCCGTGAACTTGCTGATGGTGCAATCCTCCCCCTCTTCCAGATTATTAATGAAGATGTTGAACAAAACCAGCATCAGGACCTACCCTGGGTGGACTCCACTTGATACCAATGACCAACGACACAGCAGTTGATCGCAACTAGTTGAGCTCAATGATCTAACGAGCTTTCTATCCACCTTACAGTCAGTCCATTTTTCCAATCCATATTTCTTTAATTTGCTGGCAAGAATACTGCAAGAGACTGTATCCAAAGCTTTCCTAAAGTCCAGGTATACCACAGTCATCCCTATACCCACAGAGACAGGTACTTCATCATAGAAGGCAACCAGGTTGGTCAGGCGTGATTTGCTTTTGGTGACTCCATATTTACTATTTCTGATCACTTTCCTGTCTTCCAAGTGCTTCATAATGGATTCCTTGAGGATCCCCTCCATGATTTTTCCATGGACTAAGATGAGGCTGACAGGTTTGTAGTACACCAGATTCTCCATCTTCCCTTTCTGAAAGATGGGCACTGCGTTTGCCTGTTTCCAGTCATTCAGAACCTCCCCCAACCACCAGGATTTTTTAAAGATAATGGCCAACGACTCTGCAATCACGTCAGCCAACTCCCTCAGCACCCTTGCATGCATTACATCCAGCCCTAAGGATTTGTCTGTGTCTAGCTTTTCTAAATAGTTCTTAACCGATTCTTTTCCCACTGAGGGCTGCCCACCTCCTCCACATACTGTGCAGTGGAATGCAGCACTCTGGGAGCTGGTTTTGTCTGTGAAAACAGAGGCAAAAAAAACTTTGAGCCCTTCAACTTTTTCCACATCATCTGTCAATAGGTTCCCTCCCCCATTCAGTAATGGCCCCATGCCTTCCCTGACCACTATTTTATTGCTAACATGCCCATAGAAACCTTTCTTGTTACCTTACTAGCTGCACCTCCAACTGCACCTTGGCCTTCCTGATTGCATCTCTGCATGTTCAAACAATATATGCGTATCTTCCCTAGTGATCTATCCAAGTTTCCACTTCTTGTAAAGTTTCTTTTTTACATTTAAGCTAACCAAAGATTTATCTATTAAGCAAAGCCAGTCGCTTACCATATTTACTTTTCTCACTGCACACTGGGATGGTGTATTCCTGTGCCTTCTGTAGGGTTTCTTTAAAATACAGCCAGCTCTCCTGGACTTCTTTCCCCCTCATGTTAACGTCCCAGGAGACCCTCCCCATCACTTTCTTGAAGGAGTCAAACTATACTTTTCTGAACTCCAGGGTCCATTTTCTGCTGCTCTCCTTTTTTCTTTGGTCAGGATCCTGAAGTTGACTGCTGCCTACCTTGCCAGTCACATTTATTTTCCCTTACCAATTCCTCCTTGTTTGTGAATAGAAGGTCAAGCTGAGCACAGCCCCTGGCTGGTTCCTTCAGGACTTGCACTAGGAAGTTGTGCCCAGCATTCTCCAAAAACTTCCAGGATTGTCTGTTTTCATTTGGGGAAGAAGGAGGATGCTCTGACTCCACATTTCTGCTGCTAAAATATGCAAGAATGGTGTTTTAATATTTATTCAGGATCCCAACACACCCCCAGTTTTGGTTCTGAATCTGAATTCAGATGCAAATGTCACAGCTTGTCTTATTGTGACAGACTCAAGGAGCTCAATCTATTTAGCTTAACAAAGGGAGGTTAAGAGGTGACTTGATTACAGTCTGCAAACATCTACATGGAGAACTTGGGCTCTTCAGTCTAGCAGAGAAAAGAGTAACATGATTCAAGGTCTGGAAGTTAAAGCACAATTTAGAAATGTACAACTGACTTCAAGTCTCAATTTAACAATGAGAGGAATTAACGCTTGGAACAGCTTCCCAAGGGTTGTGGTAGATTCTCCATCATTGCTGATTTTTAAATCAAGATGAGAATTATTTTGGGGAAATATCTTTGACCTGTGTTATGAATGAGGTCAGACTAGATGACAGTAATCATTCCTTCTGTCCCTAGAATCTATGAATTTCTACTAGGGTTAGTTTAAATAGACCCAGATTGAAAATTAGGTGCTAAAAGTGCAGAAAATTACAATGATTATTTTCTTCTATGTTGGAAGGACTGCTGATTTGCAAGTAGCAATTATCCATATTTAGGATAATGAAAAAAAAATCTTACCTCTTGCAACCTTTTATACAAATGCCTTGAATACTTGCAAAAGGGGTGGGAAATTCTTTTAAAAAAGCCTCACTTGAATTAGGTGTGTTCAGCAAGCAGTGGGATTTTGGAATAGCAGAGGTTTCATTACACTTTGGGCTTTGTAGACCAACCACTCACTTGGAATCACAGTATGTGAGATTTCAGAAAAGCCAGCAAGAACCTCAGATTAGAGGTTCCAGCTTTCTAACTGCAAAAAAACCAAACACCCTTGCCCTGCCCTCACCCGTTCTCTGAGGCCCTGCCCTTCCTCTGACCTCCCCCCACTTACTCCATCCCTTCTCCTCCTTTTGCTTGCTCTTCCTGACCCTCACTTCCTTTCACTGGGCTGGGGCAGGTGGCTGGGTAAAGAAGGAGGTGAGTGTTCCTGTTGGGGGTATGGGCTCTGGGGTGGGGCCAGGGATGAGGGATTTAAGCTGCAGAAGCAGGCTCAGGGCTGGGGCAGGGTGTTGCTGTGCAGGCTCCAGGAGGGAGTTTGGCTGTGGGGAGGGGTGCAGGTCTGGGGCTGGAGTCTGTGTGGGGTTCAGAGTTCAGGCTCTGGGAGAGAGTTTGGATGCAGGACAGGGCTCAAGGCTGGGGTGGGGAGTTGGGGTGTGAGAGGGGCGTAGATGTTGTCTCCAGCCAGGCAGTGCTTACCTCAGGCAGCTCCCAATTGACAGCACAGCAGGGCAAAAGCAGGCTCCCTGCCTGTCCTGGCTCCCTGAGGCTCCCAAGTGGCTACTCTGTCTAGCTCCCAGATGAAAGGGCCAAGGGGCTCTGCACATGCCCACAGACAACACACCACTGCTTCCACTGGCTATAGTACCTGTCCAGTGGGCACCATGGAGCTGGTACTGGAGGTTGGGAGCAGCAGGTGGCAGCCCTCTTGTGGTTGCCAGCTCTCCAGGATTGGCCTGGAGTCTCCTGGACTCAGCATGGCTCTCCCAGTGACTGGTGAAAGCAGTCCAGGAGATTTTAGAAAGGTTTTAAGAAAATGACATTATTTCATACTGGGAAAAGTATCCAGGAATAGTTTCAGTCAGAGTTGGCAACCCTAGCCCCCATGACCACCCCTGCACCTGGGAGCCTGCCAGGTTGGCTGCTTCCGGGTTGGAAACGGCATGCCTGGCACCCCTTCCTCAGATGGGGTAAAATGAGTAACTGCACAGATGCCTCTGGGTGCTTTTGCCCCTTTCTGGCAGCATACAGGAGCCTATGTGGATATGAGAGTATGGGCCTGTGCGCCCAGCTAAAATTCATGTACCTAACAGTATCAGTGAGGCAGATGCCCAGTCAATTTGTTTTGTACAGACAAGGTGGTGAAACTCCAACTCGCAGAGGAAGATGTATTTAGAACCAAACTCTGCTGAGTTACACCCACGTGGCCTCTTTAGAAGGGTTTGTAGATCAGTGCAGGAGTGACAGCTATCAGAGGGGTAGCTAAGTCAGTCTGTATCTGTATCTGATGAAGCGGGTCTTTGCCCATAAAAGCTTATGCTCCAAAATATCTGTTAGTCTATAAGGTGCCACAGGACTTCATGTTGTGAGAGCAGAAGTGGACCCTTACAGTACAAAGAGGTTGGACAGTAACAGAGAGGTAGCCGTGTTAGTCTGTATTCCAACAAAACAAAACAGCAGTAATGTAACTAATGCGCTTTTAAAAGTAACAAAATGATTTATTAGGTGATGAGCTTTCATGGGATCACCCACTTCTTCAGATCTATAGAAGTTCCAGTATAGATCTGAAGAAATTCTGGAAATTCTATAGATCTGAAGAAATGGGTCTGTCCCACTAAAGCTCATCACCTAATACATCATTTTGTTAGTCTTTAAAGTGCTACATGACTGCCATTTTACAGAGAATTTGTGGCACTTAATGATGCAGGATCTAATTCTGCCCTAAGTTAACTTCCTAGATTTCCAAGACAATCCATAAACACCAACCCTAACTGTCGGTAAGTTGCTTTGGAATCCTCCATTGAAGGTGCTCCTATAAGTGCAAGGCATTGCTTTTATTGCATAGAGTCAGAAAATTAGACAAAGAAGAAAAATTGTTCGGAAGGGAATTACAGTGTCTGGTTGCTTGGAGAAGCATTAGACCCAATACAGCAAAATGCTTAACACACTGCATTCCTTACAGAATCAGACCATTAATCTTTGGCCTCGGGACTGTTTGGAAGCTGTAAAGCCCTGAGGCACTGGAGATAAGCAATCCTTATCAGCCTCAGTTCAAGAGGGAGACACAACAATGTGGAGGGCCTTGACCAGCTGATGACAAATAGAAAGTAAAGGTGGTCACAAATTCTTTTGTGTTGACAAACAAGAAGATTCTGTTTTCCAAAGGGCTGGGATGCACAAGGCAGAGCTGTTATTGTCATGTTGTAAGGCACCTAGTACGCTGGATTCTACATGCCTGCCTACTTGATTGTGCTAGTGCTGCTGACAGAGGATAAATAAACAGAGATCAGAACAAGATTAAGCAGGTCCTTCTCCTTATCTCAGCCTCTTTATCCCAGCTGATCCCTCCTTGGACCCTTTTCATTTAACCTAGAATTCCTCACATGTTTGAACACTTAATGTCACACAGAGTTACGAATGTGCTCTGAGGCCTTGCATGCAGCCCTTGGAATTTCTCAGCCCTGGCAGCAGCTGCGTGTCTGTCCAAGGCCTTCTCTTGCTCTTCTCTTCTTAATTTTTTTTTTTCTTTGCCATCTCACACAGCTGTGCTTGCAGCAAACATTCCACAGCCTGGATGAATGGCTGAAACAACAGTAGTAGTAGTAGCAGGCATCCTTCAGTCTGCATAGACTATGGATCGTGCCCTTTATAGTTTCAATTGAGGACTTCATTTAAAGCATCTACTGTGACTATGAAGACCCACACGAGAGTGACAGTCCTTGCTGCATCTCTTGCAGATGTGGTGGGTGTCTGGCAAGTCCTTAGTGTGCTTTCTGTGCGCTCGCTTCTCCTCTGCTAGCTGTCTGATCCTCATCTGGCCCGTCTGAAGGCCCTTGTGTAACCCCTGCCTCCATCTGCTGCGGTTGTCTGCTAGTTCTTCCCAGTTGTCCAGCTTGATGTCTACCTCTCTGAGGTCTCTCTTGCAGACATCTTTGTAGCACAACTGGGGGCATCCGGGAGGTCTTTTGCCAGAGGCTAGCTCACCATACAGGATGTCTTTTGGAATCCTTCCATCATTCATCCTGTGGATGTGGCCAAGCCAGCAGAGCCAATGCTGCCTGAGGAGGGTGTGCATGGTTGGGATTCCAGCTTGCTCGAGGATGGTGGTGTTGGTCACTTTGTCCTTCCATGATATTCCAAGGATGCGCCTGAGGCAGCGCAAGTGGAAGGCGTTCAGCCTCTTTTCCTGGAGGGCATACAGGGTCTAAGTCTCGCTGCCATAAAGGAGGGTGCTGAGGATGCAGGCTCTGTAGACTTGCATTTTGGTGTGAGTGTACAGCTTGTTGTTATTCCACACTCTCTTGCTGAGTCTGGACAGAGTGGTGGCCGCTTTTCCGATCCTCCTATTTAGCTCAGTGTCCAACGACAGGGTGTCAGTGATGGTGGACCCAAGGTACACGAACTTGTGGACGACCTCTAACATATAGTTGTCAATGCTGATTGATGGGGATTCAGCAACATCCTGACCGAGTACGTTTGTCTTCTTTAGGCTGACGGTAAGCCCAAAGTCCTTGCATGCTTTGGAGAACTGATCCAGCAGTTTTTGAAGCTGGTCTTCTGTGTGAGACACTACAGCACCCGCACCTTAGACTTAGCTTTCAGCCTTGCAAGGTTAAACAGTTTCCCATCAGAATTGTGTGCAGCAAGATGCCCTCTGTTGAAGATCCAAAGGCATGTTTCAGGAGGAGTGCGAAGAAGATCCCGAACAATGTCGGAGCAAGCACGCATCCTTGTTTGACGCCGCTCCTGATTCTGAAAGCATCCAATAATGCGCTGTCATATTGGATGGTTATAAAGGAAAAACATTATGGTGCTTGGCTTGGCCTATCCCTCATAGTATGGATGGATTGCCCTCTGTGAGCTTGTACCTCCCTATGCCACTCTGCAGAGGGACAGCGGTATTTCCACCAACGTCTTTTATTGGGCATTCCATGTGAGAAAGCCAAGTTTTGGTGTCTATCTCGGGCTTTCCGCCCAGGGAGTCTGCCACAAGGACACATTAAGTGTGTACCTTTTCTCTGCCCTCTAGCCATGCCGTTTGTGCTTGGGGATGCTGTTCGCAGCCTCCACATTGCCAATGAAGAAAAGGTTGTGGGAGTCTTATATCAATCACCTCAAACTCCGCTGCCATGGGCTGAATTTTGACTTCTGCAGGACATCCACCAGGGTCTGCCACGGTGGTGCCATTGCACCACCTGGATTTAACCTAGTCCACAGAGTTTAACTGGTTTGCTTATAGTAATTTCACTGTCATGTGCTGCAATATTACTTCACCCTCTCCATGGGAGGTTCATGCAGAAATTTCTTCACTGCACAGAGAAAGCAGCAGCATTGTCCCATGGACCCCGCAGGTCCTCAAGATGTGTGAGAAGCTAGTATTATCCATACAAAGGCCCCAGGCTTCTGGGTTGGACTGAGTCTCCAGAGACCTCCCCCTAGAGAGTGGCTGCCATAGGTAATCTTTTACAGTGTAACACAGACCAACATTTTCAAACGTCACTAGAAAGGCTGGGAACTTTTGCTTCTTTCCTTCTGAAAAATGGCTGTTTGCTTTCAACTAGAGGAGAATTACGGCAATGCAGTGGGGGAAGATGACATCACACACTCACAACCTCTTATGGGACATTTTTCCCCATAGCGAACCAGTGAAAAAACCCAGAATGCAACAGGGCTGAGGGAACTGCGGGTTAGGTTTCCATAATGCACTGCTGCAACAGTCAAACTTTACTGATTTAGTGGGGATTCATGAAATGGACTTTGTGGGGACGTGCAGATACTCAACTTCCATTTTATAAAACCCAGTGTTACAAAGTCAACGTTAATAAATTTGACTTTATTTCATAGTGTAGACATAGCCTCAGATGTCTCAGTTTTGGCACTAACACCACCTAGGATACACTGCAGAAAAGCAGGGGTGAGAAGGAAAATACAAAAAAGGACCTTTTTTCCCCTTGCTCCTTTTTCATCTTTGTATTCAAGTGATTTTATTAAACCACTCATTAAAAGTTCATTTATACATATCTTTCCAATTTGCCATGCTAATTCTCTGGGAAATTACTACAGTTGTGTTTTGTCCCACAATTACAAATGTGATTAGTGAATCTGGGTGCCTCCATTTCTGAGGGGCCCAAGCTGAGACATCTTAACAAAGCCAGTGCTTTCAATAGAGAGCTGAGCAGTGCCTCTGTCTGAAAAATCAAGCTGGTCACTTGCACTCACTGGCCACTATGGAAACTGAAGGCTGCATAACAATTTTTCTTCTGAAACTTTTGTGTTTATTCCTATAGATAAACATTTGGCTATAGATGTACTATCTGAGCCAGCTATACAATTAATTCAAGACTTGGCGTAGACCTTCTTTGCTATGGTGCCATGTTTCAAGCCCCCACAGTTGAGAACTCCCTCTTAAAACAATATTGACACACTTGAAATATGTCCCCGGGCCCTGCATTTACAACACCCCTCCCTCCTTTTTTTTTTTTTTTCTGAGGAGAGAGCAAAGAAAACCATCTTTTCAGGATGCATTGTCGGGAGTGCTCGTGAGCCGGCAATTTATTTTCTTCTTGGGTTGACGCTGCCAGGCCCTTAGTGCTTTTATTGACTCTGGCTAAACACAGTGACAATTATTTTTGTTGGTTTCAAATCACATTCTCTAATGGAGTGTGAAGTCAGCAGGTTTTTTGTGCACACTGAGTGTATCCCTTTCAAACACCCAGAGGGAAGCGGAGGAAAAGACGATGGCTTTTTTCGTTTTTATCCTGTTGTCCTTTGGCATTTGTTGAATGATTCATTTGTTTCAGATCTGGGGGAAGTGAGGGGAAGGCTTGTGGTTTGTAGATGTGGTGGAGAGTAGAGCCAGGAGCTTCTTATCTGACGTTTCCTACTGTTAAACTGGTTTCACACAAGTAGCCACCAAAAGTTAGTGCCAGTGTATCGTCTACCACGGACAAACACTTTGGTTAAACTGTAAATGTCTTGTCTGGAGTGGTGGGTGCAGAGTGAATAGTGTTTGTTGTCTGGTTTTTGCTCACTGGGCTCTTTATTGCTGGATAATAAAGAACTGGAACTGAAAAGCATCTTGAATAGAGCTAGTCCTTGCTCTTCTTTCCATCTGTATCAGGCTGTACCCTACCTTTCCTCTCCTGGGCAAGCAGGACACAGGGCCTAGCAATGCCCTGAGGTGAGCTGGGCAATGGTTCTCCCACTGGGGATGAGTTTGAAGCATGGCCCTCAAGCCCTGGAGCTCAAGAGATCATAGGGAAAGCTTTCACCCCTACCCCTGTGCAAGCCACTCCTCCCCAGGCGCAGAGGTAGGGGTGTAAAATGGGAGTTACCATTATGGGCAAACGGCATAAATTCCACCCTGACATCCTGTGAGCACTAGGCACTGAACTGCTGCTCAAGAGAGGAACTAGTTAAGTATGTTTTGATACCTGCAGTCGGGGGAACCCAAGCCACATCTGGGATCCAAGCTTGAATTAACAAAGAGATAACTGGGCTTATATTATCTCCATGTTGTGTTATCAGTTTTGCTACTGAAGTCCAGGGACAGTACAGCTCAGATGTCTTCTATTTTATAAAATTTCTCAGGGTTGGTCTACACTAGAAAATTCAATCAACCCAAACTACATTGTTCAGGGCGTTGAAAAAAGTCACTCTCCTGAGTGACTAAGGGTGCTGCTACACTATCATTGTCCCGTCGGAGGTGCCATGGTAATGAGGTAATTCGAAGCAGGCTAATGAGGCACTGACATGAATATTAATGAGGCATGAATATTCAGTGCCTCATTTGCATAATGGCAGCCGCACGGACAAAATTCAAATTGCAGATGGACAGTGTAGGTGGGGGCAGCTTCAAAATAAGTACCCCACTTCGACATTCCCTTACTCCCACAGACCTAGAACAGAGTAAGGGAATGTCGAAGCAGGGTGCTTATTTTGAAGCTGCCCCCATCTTCACTGTCAATCTGAAATTCAAAGTTTGTTTACACAGCCACCATTATGCTAATGAGACACTGAATATGCATGTCAGTGCTTCATTAGTCTGCTTCGAATTGCCTCATTACTATGGCACCTCCATAGTGTAGCAGCACTCTTAGTTAAGCCATTTTAAGTCCCCCGAGTAGACAGCACTAGAATTCTCCTTCCAACCTGTCACATCTCAGACAGGTGGATTCCCTACACTGACAAAACCCCTCCGAGCAGCGTATGTAGCTTTCACCTACACTAAAGCACTACACAGCTGTCCCAGCAGTGTTTTAAATGTGGACAAGCCCTCAGATATTGTGGAGAGTCCTACAAATTGACAGCTTTAGTGACATGACCAGAGATGGGCAAACCATGTCCTACTAAAACATCTTGCAGAGTCATTTACACCAGTGCAAAGGGAATTTCAATAATCTACCAGGTCAGACTCCTCTGCTCATTGACTCCTCTGCTCATTGACCCTGAGGTTTTGCCCACTTTGTTTCTGCTCAAGTGATACACAGCACCTATACTGCTGATGAATTCCCAATGCATAATGTACAATTAGAGCTAGGGGAGGGGGAATAAACTCCACCATGAAGCCTCTAGGAGCTCCATGCCACTCCCAAGCCTGGATGAAGGAGGAGGGTTGGTCAGATGTGTTTCGATGCACTGACTGTCAAACAACAATACGAATGAAATCTGATGCCAGTACAACTAAATGATAGAAGATGCCGGCTCAGACATCACCCAGATAAATAAGGTTCGCAATACTAATCGAGCAATTGGGGTTGGGTCGATAAGTTGGCTGCCAAAAGAAAATTACAGCTAACACATATGCTATGCATTGGAATGTGGAACGTCCAAAAACTGTGGGCAAGTGGAAAATTAGAGCTGCTTTGGAAGGAGATGGAGAGATACCAATGCAATATACTTGGACTGGCAGAGATGCATTGGAAGGGATCAGGAGAGATATGCAGTTGTGAAGTCATTTGGTCAGGAAACAAAAGAAAGCATGAAGCAGGAGTTGGACTCCTTCTTAGCAAAACAGCTAGAAGAGAATTATCGGGATACAAACCGGTGAATGCAAGAATGATGGTAGCAAGATTCAAAGCAAAACGGTTCAACGTCTCAGTCATTCAGGTGTATGCACCCACGTCGGACAGTATGGAGGAAGAGATTGAGCTATTCTATAAAGACTTGACAAAGATGGTGGAGGATGTGTTGATCATTGGCGGAGATTGGCATGTGAAGGTTGGAACAGATAATGAAGGTTGGGAGAGAGTCATGGGAAGGTTTGGATATGGAGAAAAAAACGAATGAAGTGAGAAACTACTAGAGTTTGCTACAGAGCATGAGATGGTGATCTGCAACATGAGATTCCAACAATAGGACTGGAGGAAGTAAACGTGGCGATCGACTGACGGGAAGTCCAAGAACATGATAGATATGATTTTGATAAGAAGACAATAGATAACGTCAGTACAGCAGTGCCAGACTTTCCAAGGAGTGGGTATAGACTTGGACCGCAGTCTAGTGACTGCATATATTAAGATAAAACTCAAAAGAAAATGTAAGACAGAGTTTAAGGAAAAAAGAGATGTGGTGAGGCTATGTGAGGAAGGAACAGGGAATGCATACAGAGCAGCGCTCAAAGAGAAGATTAAGAATATTGCCACAGAGAAAGACCTAGATAAGAGAGTGGCAGGGATAGCCATCACTATAGAAGAGGAAATTGAGCAGACTGTTCCAGAAGAAGAAAAGATCAATAAGAAGTGGATTCCCCAGGAGACACTGAAGCTGGTTCAAGAGAAGATAGCGTTGAAGATCAGAAGAGATGTTTCTGAGATGGCAGAACAGCAGTTTAGGGTGAAATGCAATGAGATGAGGAAAGCAGCCAGAAAGAATAAGGAGAAATGGTTAGAGGAGCAATGTGGAGATACAGAGAGGTATTACGGCGAATGTAAAACCAGGGAGGTATATAAGACAATTAGGAATATTAATAGGAAATGGCAACTGAAGCAAATGGCAATCGAAGATGAAAACAAAGAAGTCCTCATGAACAGGGAGAAGATTGTGCAGCGATGGATGAGATATTGCCCTGACCTATACAAAGCACAGTTGGACCCAAATGTATCAGAGAGACTGAATGAAGAACTGAAAGAGATATCTCCACTGAGCATCGAGATCGAGACCAATATTTTGAAGGAGGAAGTAGAAAAAGCAATGAAACGACTAAAGATCAACAAGAGCCCTGGAAATGATAAGATCACGGGAGAGATGATCAAATATGGCAGAGAAAGCATGATTCAGGAAATACACCAACTGTGTAATATAGTATGGAAAGAAGGGAAGGAACCTAAGGAACGGACAAGATCTGTGCTAGTGACAATACCCAAGAAAGGAAGTACATTGGAGTGCAAGAACGACAGAATGATTGCCCTAATGAGTCATGTAGGCAAGGTGCTGATGGTGATACTGACTGAGAGACTAAGATCGCAGATAGAAGAACATCTAGCAGACGACCAAGCGGGGTTCAGAAAAGATAGAAGTACCATACAGCAGATATTGGCATTAAGACTGATGGAAAAAGCTCGATGAAAGAACAAGAACATATACAGTTGCTTCATCAATTTTTCAAAAGGCATTTGACACTACAGATCAGAAAGTGACTTAGGCAGTGTTGGAGTCATATGGAGTGGATAGCAGACTGATACAGTTGTTGAAGGATATCAGTGACAATGCGGAAGCAGTGGTGAGAACGTGCAGGGAGTTGGGAAGTTGGTTTAAAACAAGTGGAGGTATGAGACAAGGAGATCCAATATCGCCAAGTATCTTCATCACACATCTGGAGAAAGTGATGGACAAGATCAAGGAAGAGGTAGAAGGGGTATCCATGCACGGGAAAAGAATTAACAACTTAAGGTTCGCGGATGATATAGTTATCATTGAGGAAGATGAGGAGAAGCTACCAAAAAGAGTGCGGGTGTTAAATGAAGAAGGGAAGTGGTATGGACTGATTATGAACACGGATAAAACAAAAACAATGGTATTTGGAGATAAGAAAATAGGAAGGAAGATCAGAGTCGAAGGTATTGAACTAGAAAATGCAGAGAAGTTCACATATCTGGGGAACAACATAACGTATGATCTAGATTGTAAGAAGGAAATAGCTACTAGAATAGCGAAAGCAAGAGCGAGTTTGAAGGCGATGGACAAGATCTGGAAAAGCAAAGCAATTAGCTTAAGAATGAAGCTGAGCGTCTTGAAAACGTATGTATTCAGCAGCATGTCATATGGATGTGAGACATGGGTGATAAAGAAAGATTCGAAAAGAAGAATATTGGTGTTCAAAAGGAGGTGTTATAGAAAGATTCTGCGAATAGAATGGATGCAGAAGGTCACCAATGAGGAATTATATAGAAAGATACACCCGAAAAAGAACCTGCTGCAGAAGGTTACAAAATGGAAGCTACAACTATTTGGGCATATTTGCAGAATGAACTACGAATGAAAAATCAAGACCCTGGTATTTGGCATAATGCACAGTTCGAATAGGAGAGGCAGACCCCACAGAGAATGGATAGATGATATAGTAGATATGTGCGGAGCTAGTCTACAGAAACTAAACCACTCTGCACTTGACAGGGAAAGATGGAAGGAAATAGTGAGAGAGGCATCAGACACCAACGGGCACTGAGCCCACGGTTATTGATGATGATGATGATGATGATGATGATGGGGAGTACGTTATTTATTTCACCTATATGTCACAATATTCTGTAACGGTTTCTTAGGAAGTGACTGTTTCCCTGTCAGGGACACCCTCCAATTCATGGGAGCTTAGTGTGATAAGGAAAAGCATTCCCATCTCCTGGGTAGGGCTGTCAGTTCTAACTCTGCATTAGGAGACCCACCAGCTGTTTAGGGAGAAGGGGCCAGTCTAGCTGCTAGGCGAGGAGATCAGCTAATGTGTTCTCCCTTGGCCATTTCTGCACACTGACCTCCTCCTGCTGTATTTGTCCTCAAGTGGCTCCTCATTTAGAATGTCAGCCTCTTTCTCCACCAGGGGAGCTTTCCCCCAGGCCTATGTGTTACAGGCAGGCTGATTTCAAAGGAGTTTATGATAGCAATTCTTGAACAGACTGATTCTTCCCTCACGGAGTTTCCAAAGTCTTGTGAACTGAGCATTAAATCAGTGCACCAGGGACTGTTGTGCCAAATGTACGTGTTAATTAGAAGCCTCAGTAAATTTACTACAGCTGAAACTGCCCTCACAGCATGGTCAATATTCTGCTCTGGCTTGTCAGGCCCTTCAGAACTCCACCCCTTCCTCCTCACCCAGGCTTGTCTCTTATCACATGGCCACCCTCACACCTCCTCTGTTGGTTCACCTGTGAGGTCAATCTTCACCACAGCCTTCTCTGCTTCTGTCACCACTGACACTGCATCTTCTCCCTCCCTAGCCCATAGGCACAGGGCACCTTTCCCCAAATAGATTTGCCTGCCTCACTTCTACAATACTGCTACAGTATTAGTGCTGCTCCAGATCAGCCTGGTCCTGGGCCAGCATTCCAGCCGCTATAGACCTAAGCTGCTATACTGCATTTGATATCCTGTCCAGCTGCACCACAGCAGGGAGGGATCTCCCAAAGTGAAGTGTCCCCAGCCACACACAATCCAGTGTCAGCATCTGGGCTAGAGCTCAAAAGCTCAGCCTGGTTCCTAACCCTGCACTGAAATTACTGGGCAACCATGTCCCTCTCTGGAGAAATTGCAGCTTCACATTGCAGCCTTTTTCATGGTTATGCTATGGCATCTGAAGGATATAAACAAAATCAATTTATCTGGAGAAGATCTAATCTTTCTCAATGTGAAGGGAGTGTCTGGCAGGGCCAGAATCAGTTGATAGGAAGGAAGAACTGACTCAAACAGAACCAAACCATTTTTAAATTTAAAAAAATCCAATTACTTTTGGTGTGAGTTATTCTCTCCTGTTTATGTCTGCTTCTTCATTTGCTCATTCCAGGTGGGCATTCAAAGTAGCTGTACTGGAATAGAGCAAGGAAGGCAAGATGGATGCTAGCCCTGCCCTGGTCAAAACCAAGCCCTGAGAAATCTGAGAAATGCTGTTACTTGCACTGTACCTGGGTGCTCCTAAAGACACTCTGATGAGTGTTGAGACACTGCAGCAAGCACTGGGAAGCAAGATGATCTGGGATCTCAACCTATCACTGTTACAGATGGGAAAGGGAGTCTAGGCACATACTCAATTCCTGAGTTAGCCACAGGTTTCCTGTATGGCTTTGAAAAAGTTGTTTTATTTGTGGAGTGTTTCCATTCCCATTCTGTAAAACGGTGACAGAACTTCCCTACCTTTTAGGCATGCTGTGAGAATCAAATCCTGGAATGATGGTGAGGCATTCATGTACTGATGAAGGCTGTACATGTTCCTGGACTGTTAGATCCTCTGTGTCAGTTTGAATCACTCTGAGCCAAAATTTTAGAGCTAGGATAGTTCAAGTTGGGACTCCATATCTCGTATCCAGTTAAATGACTCGAGTGCATGCAATTCCCACTCACAGTCAGTATTTGCCAATAGGTTTAGCTGTTTTAATTTATGATTATTTTTATCATGGCCACCGACAGGGTTGGGGGCAAATGCAAATGTGATCTAGAGATTTAAAAGGGGCCAGTGCTTCCAGCTGCTGTCACGTTACCACAGATGAGGTCTGCTAGTCCCAGGCCTGCCCCTTCTGACCAAGACCCCTTCCACAGCAACAGGTGTAGCCTTAAGTATCAGACCAGTAAGCCACCAGGCTCTATTTCTAACTATAATTGCCAATGTGTGAAAAAATTGGCCTTACCTTTTCTATGACTCAGTTTTCCCACCTGTAAAATGATGACAGTAACTTACTCCTTCTGTTAAGAACTTCATAAACCTTGAACAGTACATAGCATACCAGTGTAAATGACCAAATAAACATTTTGGCTACTTATTCAAACCAACTCTTACAAAACTAATCTAGAGTTGCTGTGTCTCCAGCAAAGTGATGCTTTGGAATATGTAATTTAGAACTAAGAACAGGCCCATTAATTGTTACATCCAGTTTTACATGAAACCCTAATTTCCAGATGGACCTTTAGGGAAAGAAAATGAGTGCACGCCAAAATAGAAGATGCCAGGGATTGATTTTCATTTGAACATCTTATATTAATTTTGCTTCTTCATAATTATGCAAATCTGAGTGCATCTTTTCTTAGTTAACAGGGTAATGACTAGCTTGGTAGCCAACAGAGTGCTGCCTTCTGAGAAAAGATAGTGTTTGAAATCAGGGGTAATGCGTAGAACCCACTCAAACAGATCTCCATGCCAAAGGCTTTGTTTTGATGCTAGAAACATTTCCACTACAGCAGGCTCTCATGGCAGTCATGTGCAAGATTAGGAACTGACTCCATTCAAATAACAGACAGCTGTTTGGAGTGAAAACTTGTCTCTGTCAGTTTGCGCTCAAAGAGGGAAGAGTCAGGAAAAAAAAATGAGGCCTGGGAATCATTGTGGCTTAATCCCTCCTTTGGCAGGAGATAAAACTAGGGCTTTCCAATGCTCTATAATTTCTTGCATTGACCTGGAAAGAGATTTCTCAATTCACTGGTCTGTAAACGTACTTTTTATATTTACTACATGATGTACAAGGCTTGACTCTCCGACAGAGAAAACATGCCATGAGAGGCCAGAAGCCTGGGAAGAAATTTAGTCTCCGTTTAAACAACTTAGTAAAACAGAGATCCACAGTAGCTATGAAAGAGAGGGGCAGAGGATGAGATGATGTGAAAACCATTCATGAATTGTTCTTCTAACTTACAACAGAAGGTTTTTTCATTCTCTACTTTTACAAGCAGAAGTTGCAATGATGGCCAGGATTTTTAGCACTGATGAATTATTTAGGTTGCTTCCATTTCAAGATATTTGACTTGAGATGCCTTAAATGGCTCTAGTTTCAAAGGGTGCCCAGAATTTTCTGAAAAATCTGGCCTCATTAAGGTGTCTGAAGTTGGGTCACCCGTAAGTAAGGCAACCAAAAATTGCTAGTCATTTTTGAAAGGCTTGTTCAGCAATATCCCATCTCTGGCAAAAACCTACAGGAAAAGCATAAAACTGGACCAGAACCTTTAGCTGTACATGAACACATATGGCTGTAAACTGAATGAAAGCCCAAGATAGCATGGAAGACTTGCAGAAAGAATGTGGGTTTTCAGTCAGATTCATGACCAGTGCTTTTGACAACACAAGATTAACTTCTGGCTATCTCACGGGGGAAAAAATATCATGCTGTGCTATATGTCCCACTGCAGTAAATGGCAAAACTCCCTTTTACTGCAAGTATCAGACAGGCAGCCGAGTTAATCTGTATCTTCAAAAACAACAAGAAGTCCTGTGGCACCTTATAGACTAACAGATATTTTGGAGCATAAGCTTTCATGGGCAAGGACCACAAAAAGTCCATGAAAGTTTATGTTCCAAAATATCTGTTAATCTATTAGGTGACACAGGACTTCTTGTTGTTTTTCACTGCAAGATGATCTGGCATTAACCTTTTGCACACCTAGACTCTGTCCTTTTGATCCTGTCCTGTGACATCTTTAAGGCTCAAGAAACATAAAAATAATATTTAGTCCATTAGAAAAGAAGGAACGAAAGGCTCTACCCCAAGGGCACTAACGTATTAACCTCCAGGTCACGGCCAGAAGAAACATCCCCTGTAAACAAGTCACAACGTCCAACAATCAAAAGAGATTGACAGACTGGAATTTTTTTTAAAAAAAGAACACAGAGCCGATTTTACACAATATTTTTCCTGTTTTGTTTTGATTGGAAGCTGTTGTGTGTTTCCCTGTGGCCCAATGAATAGCCCTCTCTTCACTGGGAAATCATACCCAGCCCCAGTCCCGGGCAGAGTTGATGCTATTCCTGTTCGCTGTGTTTGGAGGACGTATATTCAGCAGCTTGCAGGAAGGAAGGTCTTGTTCTAAAAAGAAATATGGAAGTCAGGAGATGGGGATTTGTAATCCAAACTCTCTGCCCCTGGACAGGTCACTGACTGCTCCATTTCCTCGTCTGTGGAGTGAGGATAGCAGTGTTCATGTACCTCAGAGCAATGTTGTTCCAGATTTAGAAAGTGCCCCAGCTGGTGCAAAAAAAAGGCATCAGCAAAACTGTAGTATATAAAGAGCCCAAGCAGATTAGAACTGGGAAAAAAGGAGGATGTGTTCACTGAGACAACTCGCTAGCCTCCCCCTTGAACAACTTCCTCACTCCTTCACCGCAACCTGAACCAACTGCACCATACTCAGTAAGACCTTAGGACTTCCAATTATAGATAATTATTTTCATGTTGACCACCAGGTGGCAACACACATAACAAAAAGACATCCCACATTCCAGAAACCTTCCAACAAACAAAGCCACAGCCCTTGCATAGCTCTTACTTTGACCCCCAGCCCTGCAGCTGAAGTCAGTGAGGCCTCATGAGCTCACACATTTCCGTCCCTGTGCACTGAATGTCAGGATGAGGGCCTTTAGGGTGTGAACTCTTTGAGGTAGTAGTTGAAGAGCCACTCACCAGACCATAGCCAGACATGATGAAGCAGCCTCTTCTTGGCTGACACCTCCTGTTCACAGTCCCTCCACACCTGCATTAGCTGTCCCTTTTTCAGACTCAGCCCTCCAGCCAGGTCACTTATAATCTCACTCCTTCCAGGGTGGGCAAAAGTCTAACAAACAAAAAGTCTAATGACCTTATGGAAGGTCTTTCACCCCAGTCTGTTCTCAATAGTCCCTGTTTCCTGTCTTCATGGGGGCTTTTAAATCCCTTTTTCTGGGGGGGCCTCAGTAGGAACCAAGGCCGTTCTAGGGATCCTGTGTTAAAAAGCTCAGATCTGCTCCCTCCGACACACCATGACTTCTATGGTCTGTTTCCTACCTTCCTCTGCCTCCATTCCAAAACTGATTCTTTGTTAATGTTCACACGTTCACATTTAGCACAGAAGCAGTGACCTGTAACAAGCAGCTCTTAACAGGGTTTTGCAGAACTGTGGCAACTAGCTTCGGATTACATTACAGCCATTCAGGTATTAAGCTTTGCACCTACAAGAAGCAAGGAATGCTTACACCCACTTTACAGATGGGGTATGGGAATCACAGAGAGGTGAGAGGTTAAGCTGCATATTGTTTTCCAAAGGAGTGCAGAACTATGTGTCTTGAGTTTTTGGATGTCACAGTATCCCACACTAGGCTGTAAAGCCACGTCTACACTAGCCCCTTCCTTTCAGAAGGGGCATGGTAAAGAGGGAGTCTGGAAGATTTTAATGAGGCGCTGCCATGAATATGCAGTTCCTCATTAGCATAATGGTAGCCAGGCACAATTCAAAAGTGCTGCTTTTGGAATGCACACCACCCATGCAGACAGGGGCCTTTTGAAAGGACCCCCGACTTTGAAAGCCCCTTCCTCCTATTTGGTTTTAGGAAGAAGGGGCTTTCAAAATCTGGGCGGGGGGTCGTTTCGAATGGCCCTAGTCTACGTGGACAGCGTGCATTCTGAAAGCGGCGCTGTCTAATCAAGTGCAGCCACCATTATGCTAATGAGGTGCTGCATATTCAAAGCAGAGCCTCATTAGCATTTTCTGAACTGCCTCATAAGCATGCCCCTTCCAAAAGGAAGGGGCTAGTGTAGACAGAGCCTAAATGTATGTCTACAATGCAACTAAAAAGGTGCAGTTGCCCATGACAGCAAACTCAGGCTCATTTGAGCTGCAAGGCTGTTGGGTTGGTGTGCTGATGTCCAGGCTAGTGCCGCAGCCCAGCTCTGAGCAGGGGGTTGGACTAGATGACCTCCTGAGGTCTCTTCCAACCCTAATTTTCTATAATTCTATGACCCAGGTGGTGGGTTGGGTGTGTGTTTAGACCTGAAGCTGCAGTCTGAGCCATATTATCTACACAGCAGCTAAACAGCCCTGCAGCTGGAGCCCTGTGAATCCAAGTCATCTGGCTCAGGTCAGTCATGGGTGTGTCTCACTGTCTCTGGACGTACCCTGCAGATGCAGGTATTGCAAAATGACTGGACACTTCTGAAACTTTGGGTTTAAATGACTGGTACAAGAATCCTATGTAAAGCAGGGTGAAATTTTGCACTTGATTTGTGTTTCTATCACAAAACGGATTCAGTGGAAATAAAATCATGGTGGGAAAACTATCATTTACAATCTTTGGCTGTGTCTACACTAGCCCAAAACTTCGAAATGGCCATGCAAATGACCATTGCAAACTTTAGTAATGAAGCGCTGAAATACATATTCAGCGCCTCATTAGCATGCCGGCAGACACGGCACTTTGAAATTGATGCGGGTCGCCGCCGCGTGGCTTGTCCAGACGGGTCTCCTTTTTGAAAGGACCCCACCAACTTCAAAATCTCCCTTATTCTTATCTGCTGTTAGGAATAAGGGGATTTCGAAGTTGCCGCGCGGCTGTGAGCCGTGTCAATTTCGAAGTGCTGCGGCTGCTGGCATTCTAATGAGGCGCTGAATATGTATTTCAGCGGTTCATTACTAAAGTTCGCAATGGTCATTTGCATGGCCATTTCGAAGTTTTGGGCTAGTGTAGACACAGCCTTTGTGTTTCAAAAATTGAAATGGGAAATTTCACAGGGAAAAGTCATTTTGCTTTGAACTGAAATTTTACCCTGTTTTGGTTTTGAAAATTAATTTTTTTTCAAATTTAACAGTTTCGTTTCCAATCTCCTTCTCTCTCACACACACTTGTTTGTTACTGAACATAACAGAATAAATAAGGGTTTCTTTTATTTTTTGTTTTTTTCCTTTTCCTTCTCTCATGGGCAACTGCACCTTTCAAATTTCACTAAATGTCCTCAACTTTGGAAAAGAGGCAACAAGAAAATGAAACTATAGCTTTGTCACTTCCCCAAAGTTGAGGAAGTTTTGAAAAAAGTTAGTGTTAAAAAAGAAAAAGGAAAAAAAGCCAAGTCAGAACATCATTCATTTAATTGAACTGAATGGCAGAAGGGAAAAGTGAGGGAGGAGGAGAGAGAGAGAAACTAGGGCTGCATCCACACTCATCTGAAGGTCAATGGCTGCCGTGCAATTTTTGGTACACCAATTGTGTACCAAAAATCAACTTTGCAGCTGTCGACTTCCATGCCTGTCTTCACAGCAGGTCCTTCCTTAATACTATGCAGCTCAAAAGAAGTTCTGCGGTCAACACTGACCCTGGAACACACCGTTTTGCGCATGCACAAAATGGTACCCCTGAAGATCAACCTGTAGTGGTCGATCGTCTATGGTAAGTGTAGGTGTAGCTTAGGGGAGATGTAGGGGAGGAAAGCAAAAATGCAAAATATTTATTTTCTTTTAATAGTGAAAATTCTTGAAAACACAGAAATGGATCCATTTCAAACTCTGCAACAGAGAGAACAGCTTGAGATTTTGAGTCTCTCCACTTTTCCCAACAGCTCTATTCCCATGTGACTTCATTCAAGAGCAAAACTCCAATCTCCTGCTTTCTGTTATTATTCTTTACCCACGGTGCCACGCTTTTCAACAACTCAGCTCCCGCTTAGGCCTAGTATAATTGAATAAGGGATGCTGGCCTAACTATGGCAGTCTAACTCTGTCTTCCATTTCTCCTGTCTGCTTTGCAGTCCCTTAACATTTGTTCACCTATTTCAAACTTGATTTAGTTTTGTTTGTATTAGATGTTCCATTTCTGCAAGATGTTACCCCACCAATATTTCATTTTGAAGGGAATCTAAAACAATGAGAAGGAAAGTCAAGCTCTCTCAATACACAATGGCTTGTTAGATTCACAATGCAAAAAGTAATATAAGGGGGGACTGCTTGCTTCAAATAATTGTTTATTTGTAGGGTGCTTTTCTAATTTTTATATTTAGACTGATGCAAACATTTGCTGTAGATGCTCAAAAATTGCAGGACACAACACAAACTACCTCCTCTAAGATCACAAATCCTGGAACACAACGAGCAGGCTGGTACTCTGTATTTGTACATTTCATAATCCTCTCATTCCAGGAGTCAGGACTTTCCCTGTGCTGTAAACAGGGATATTATGAAAGTGTCTCCAAAGATCTGAGCTACCAAGCATCAAGAGTGTGCGCTCCAACTCTAAAGGCATAGGGCTTTATACCTTTATTTACCTACCAGAGTTTGCTATTGGAACAGTACTTCTTGTTTTCCTAGGGATACAGTTCATCATTGGCTAGATGGTCCTGTAGGTGTCTAAAACTGGAATCATAGGGCAGCAAGGATTTGGATATGACCAAGTTATCTCTATGTATGCAGATGGCCCATCCTAGTCTTATGTGAAACCCACAGATTCCAGGTGATACAATAATACAGAACTATAAAGGATGAGCTGGATTTGGTGGGTTTGTGACTCCTGAATTAACCTGAGTTCACACACAAGCAAACACTCCAAATGATGCTGGAGCAAATGCTGGTGTAACTAACTGCAGCACTTCTCCACTCACTTCTGCTTCTCAGTACTCATCCTCTCGCAATAGGTATTGGACCTGCATCTCCTCCCACCTGATGTGCTCCACTCTCCTGCATTCCACCCTCCAAGAAGGACATGTTCTCAGCATGGCCTCATAAATACTGATTAGGGATTGATTTATGCTGCTAACCCCACCTTTCTTCAGGAGCAGATTGGTGCTCTGGATTTAATTAGTCACTCTAACTCATTCCAGGGCCAAGGTTCTTAAGAAAACATGGTGAGAACAGGGAATTACAGAGTACTGGGGTTGAGATACTATGGGCAGATCTTCAGATCAAGTAAGTCACTACAGCTCCTTTGCTTGCAGTGGAGCTATGCTGATTGACACCAGAAGGGAATCTGGCCCTTTTGTATAATTTATGATGAATGGGAACCCATTTGATATGCTATGTACTTGTGATCATTTGTGCAAGGACAGTAGCCACAACTCTGAGAGCGGAAAATAGTAGGAGATAATATTGAGCTCAAAGCTGGCTTAATTCTAAATACTTCACTTGCTGATGAGTATCACATTAGGCAGTAGCAGACAAACATAGTCTTCATCCAAAACCTACAATCTAATGTTGTGCATATCTACAATTACCTGTAAACTAGCTCCATCAAGCCCTCATCCCTTGACAAGTGAGCCCCACTTCTAGCAAAACAATGCCTGCGGGCTCTGAGACAAGGTGTCAGAGAGCCCAGCTCCATGCTTTAGAAGGGGTGGAGCCCCAGGAGGAAGGGGCAGGGCCAAAGACAGTCTGCCCTTAATGATGCCCTGAGCCCTCTTCCCAGCCTTCAGAACTGTGCAGTGTGATACCCTTCAATATACACACATCTCATAGAACTGGAAGAGACTTCAGGAGGTAATTGAGTGCAGTCCCCTGCCCTCTTGGCAGTATCAAGCACCATCCCCCACTTTTTTTTTTAAGTGTATTTCCCCCAGCTGCCTAAATGGCCCCCTCAAGGATTGAGCTCACAGTGCTGCATTTAGCAGGTCAATGCTCAAACCTCTGAGCTATCCCCCGCTCCTGTAAGTATTTTAAAGGGACCCGGCACTCCAGGTTGCCACTGCCATTGCTACTGTGGCAGCAGCAGTAGCCAAGAGCTCCAGTTTCCTTTGAAATGCCAGGCCTCTATGCAGATGTCCCCCTCTCCCCCTTCTCTCCTACATCGGCAAGCCTGACCGGGGTTAGACTATATGACCCTTGAAAGTCCATCTAACCCTTGGTTTCTATGGTTCTGTGAACACTTAACTTTTCTATGGTGCTTTACATCAGTAGATTTAAAAGCCAATTACAAAAGAGGCTAGTACCATTTTCACAGATAGGGAAACTGAGGCACGGAGCAGTAGGGTCAAACTTTGGAAACGCTAGCTATACTACAGGGAGTAATCACACTTTAAACAATCATTGTCATCATCAATAACCATGGGCTCAGCGCCCATTGGTGTCTAATGCCTCTCTCACTATTCCTTTCTGTCTTAACACTGGCTAAACTAGAGAGCACTAAGCTAGTTAGTAAAAGCCTGGTCTCCGCCTGGAACATAAAAGGAAAAGAACCATTGCTGTAGCTGCTTTATGACTTTCTCAAAAATAAAAAAAATCTGAGTTTTTATCTAAGAGGTTGTTACTGGGTTTTTAAAATACTATTTTAACCTATTAATAAAATTAGCTCCCTTATTTTCCTGTTTTGATTGTCTTTCCATTCCATTTAACATTGAGGAGGAAAGAAACAATGAAATATAAAGTGATAAACTAACGTAGGCAGTAAAAATAGAGTTTTTTTTATTCATTTCAACAACCTGATGAGATTTTATAAATGAATCACCAACAAATCTAGGTCAAGTTATCCAGGAAATTAATATGTCCTTTGGCAAAAATTTCACACCCTGAATATGTATATATATCAGCAGTAAAGTATATTTTTCATGAGTAATTAAGACATTAAGGGTTTCTGGTTATTCGCACATGTCTTATGGGAAAATGAATTATAAAGTCACAAGAATAATAGCATTCAAAGAACCTTTCCTCTTGCTGTAATATTGATTTTCAGAACACAAACAGGGGCTCAGAAAAGCCTAATCTTGGTACTATACCTATTTTAAATGCCAATTGTTGAGTAAATAGACCTCTGTGGGGATATGTTTGTCTGAAAAGTCCTTTGGGATTAGAGAATATTAGTCCAGTATTCAGCCTGAGACCTACTTTGTGAGGCTTCTTTGTTAACTCTGTCAGCTATCTAAAGCCCTTTATGATAGGTCTCAGCCCTGGTGATATTTATTCAAGTAAATCTAAGTATGAGTTAAGATGCAGCTGTTCTTACACTGCGGACATCTTTGCGTCTCAGTGTGTTTCAACTCAATACTGAAGTGCACAACATCTCAGGAGACTAAAATAGCATTCACCAGTCAGGCCCTCAATATGTTTTTTAGTCATTTTCCATGGTCAATACTTCTTTATTCCTAATTAATTCTGGCCGTGTATAATTTTGCTCAGGCACATGAACTAGAGAGTTGTTTACTTAATGCTGGTTTGCACATAAGGCACAAATTCTTAATGCAGCTAAGCTGGGCTCTCTGGTCTGCAATGCCAAATCCTGATCTTCCTCTGAAATGTAGAGGGTTTATATTTGGGGATCGCTAAGCCAAAGAAAATAGAGTTGTTTTCCACCAAACAGAAAAATCTCTCTAGTTCTTTGCCTTTTGAATTGATCTTTGGAGTACCTTGATACCTGATCAGGCGTATAGAGGACAGCCTCAGGTCTGATTCTATTCGCCGCTGCTCTGATGTAAACGGAAAGAAGAATCAAGCCTCTATAAATGTTGCCAGGGCCTGAGCCAAAAGCCCATTGCAGTAAATAGAGGTTTTTCCACTGGCTTTGATGGAGGATGGATCACGTCTCTAAACACAAGGTAATTTATTTTTGATACTGTTTAGAAGTGCCCGCAGTATGTAATGTAGTAAAAAGCAAAATATCTCATTAAAATTCTCAGTAGTCGAGACTGGAGGCCAATGAATTGCTTTGTCACCTATTGTACTGTCCGGGGGCTGACACAGTTGCTGGGTCCCTGTGCAAGGTGGAGGAGTCCAGCTCCATGCCTGTGGAAGGGGTGGAGCCTTAGACAGAAAGGGTGGGGCCATGGGCAGAATGGACTGGGCTGGGAGCTTGGCTCCCACAGGCAGCACTCAGCGCTGCAGAGTATGCCACAAGTGGCTCTGGCAGCAATTCAAAGGGCCCATGATTCTAGATGCTCCCATTGCAACAGCAGCAGCGGGCAGGAGCCCCAGGCCCTTTTGAATCGCCACACCCGGGGGGCAGTTGTCCCTTTCCTGATCCCCATTGGTGGGCTTGTGTACAATAATTACATTCATAAATGAAGTGACAAAAATGCAAAGTAATTTCCAAAGGAAAACTATTCTGTACACTTTATTCATGGTGCACTCACTGAAAAGCAGAGCAGCGCACCAACCACAAGCTGGAAAATTACATCTATAGAGGCAAGGCAGCCCAGGTTCCCAACACTAGCCAAATTTGTCCTCACATGTTGTTCATCTCCTTGCACCCTCTCTCTGGCAATCTCAAGGCAAACAGGAATTACAAAATCCCGGGAGACTTTCAATTTTGCATAGAATCCCTCAAATGCAGATAAGAGGCCAAGCAGGGCATCAAAGTAAATAAAGTCAATGTGAAGGTACATGCCCAGGACCCAGAGATACCTGGAAGACAACTTTCCTCCTTGGAATTCAACTATGTAACTATATTATTTAATTGCTGGACTCACTAGGTTGATCGGCTGAACTCAGATTCTAACAAACTGGCAGCTCTGATCCAGTTCCAATTTCTTGTGGGAGTGGAATCCTCTCCAGTCCAACGCTTTCAACAGTGAGTCAGGGAGTCCATCCAGGACAATGCCATTCTGGATCAAGATGACTTCCCTTTCCATGGGTGGGCAGAAGAATGGGTTGCTGGTAGGTACAGTAAGTTCTGAGGGTGATGTGTGAACCTCAAATAGTCAGGAGATGCGATAGTGAAATACCCCAAAGTAGACCTACTCATGCAGGAGTTACTCTATGACATATTTTGTGGCCTTTGTGATTCATGAGGGTGGAATATGTAATGTAGTGGTCACTTCTGGCCTTCCATTATACTACTACGACTACTAACCGAGGTACCCAGCATTGCTCGGCTACTACCCCATGTACTCGGCTCTTCAACTGAAGTAATTTTTTGAAAATAAATGAAAAATGTACATTTTTTCAATGATGGTATTTTTCAAAAATGAAGAAAAATGAAGGCTGGAGTTCACGGTGAGGAGGGGCAGAGGGTTGATGGGGGCTCAAGGCAGGGGTGGGGGGTGCAGAAGTCAAGGCAAGTAGGAGGTGCAGAAGTTAGGGCAGAATCTCAGGACAGGGTGATGGGAGGTGGGGGGATTACTGGGGCCACCCATGGCGATGAGGGTGATGCTGCTACTGCAGCAGCTCCTCCCAGGGGGCCAGAGAGGTGCTCCCTGTCCAGTGGCTTCTCCTGAGGGGCTCAGGTCTGCACTCCCCATCCAGTGGCTCCCCCGGGACAGGGGAGGGGGTCTGCATGCCTCTCAAGTGGGGGCCGGGGCTCTGCAGGGTGGCCCCAGCCTACAGCTACCCCACTGGCCAGCAGCCTGGCGGGGGGAGCACTTGGGAGGGCAGCCCCCAGACTGCTGCTGCCCCCCAGGCCCACAGCTTCTCCACGGGGGTCTTTGCCTGGAGTAGTGGCCACCCTGTCCTGCAGCCTGTTGGGGGCGGGGAGTGCTCTGCAGGCTGGCCCCAGCCTCCAGCTGCCCTGCCCCCCAGTCCTGCACTGGTTGGGGGCAGGGCTGCACTTTAGCAGCTACCCCAGTTTCCAACAACCCTTCTGTCCTGCAGCCAGTTTGGTGGGGTGCTCTGGGGCTGGCCAGGCTCTGGGGGCTGCCCCCCCACCTCCAGTGCCCCTGAAGCTTACAGGCTATCTGGGAGGGGACCAGACTCTGGGGGCTGCCCCTCCCTCCTGCAGACCCTCACCTATGCAGCCTGTCGGCTGTGAGCGGGGAAGGCTCTTGAAGCTGCCCAAGCCTCCAGTTGGCTGCCTTCTCCTGCAGCCTGTAGGCTGTCTGGGGAGGGGCCAGGCTCCACTGGTTGCCCCTTCCAGCTCCCCACACCCGCCTGCAGATTGTCTGGGTAAGGCCAAGTTCCAGTGCCTGCAGCACCCTGTCCCTTGGCCTACAGGTTACCTGGGGGCTGCCCTCCCTCCACCTGGCCCCATGCAGTCTGCCGGCTGTTGGAGGGGGAGAGCCAGGCTCCAGGGTCCTGCCGCCTCTCCAGTTGCCCCCTGCATCTGCAGACTGTCTGGGCAGGGCCAAGTTGCCAGGGGTGGATCTTTCTCCAGTTGCCCCCCTCCAGTTACCCTCCTGCAGTCTGCTGGCTGATGGGGGGCAGCTAGGGGGGAGGCTTCAGTGGAGCTGGGCCGGTTAGGCTGCAGGAGCTACTCCCCTGTCTAGCTGTTCCCTCTTACAGGGGCCCTTCCATGGCCTGCCTGCAGGTTGTGTGGATGAAGCAAGGTTCCGGGGGCTACTTCCTCTCCAGCAGCCCCCTTTGTGGCCGGTAGGCTCTCCATGGAGGGGCGCAGAGCAGTCTTTGGGCTGGGGCAGGAGAGCTACTTATCCAGTCTTTGTGGCAGGCAAGATGGTGCAGTTCTTACTCAGCAGCAGTATTCCCAGTTATATGAGCTCTTGGGTATCCATCCAGGAGGAACTCAGTTGCTGCCCAGCTGATTAGCGGCTTGTGTTTCTAATGGTGGTGTGCATAAGCATATGCCTTGGTGCATGTAACAAAATTGATTCCACCCATGGATGGAAGAAATTGGAAGGAATGCTGCTCAGCAAAAGGAGCTCCCTGCTCTCCTGCCCAGGTTGTGATTCTGGCCACAAGGAGAAGAGCAGAAGTAGGCACAGAGAGGGTGAAAAGGGGTAGGAAATGGCTTAGCGATACAGTCATACCCCGAGATACACCCATTCGGGTTATGAGAATTCAGGTTTACGAGGAGTTTGATTTAAACCCCCTACCTCATCTTACGAGGCATTTCCTCCAATTTACGAGGACCGATTTCAATTCTGTGCACCTCAGCGGGACGCGGACACCCTGAAGCGGGAGAAAGGCTGCGGCTCTAGGCAATGGCTTCCCGCAGCTGCATCCTGCCCAGTGCGTCTCTCTGCAGCGCCTGGCGGCAGTTTCCCAGACCCCCGGCCCAGCCTTTACCTGTGGCTGGTCTGGGTCTCCGCCTCAGCTCTGCAGCAGCAGCAGCGCTCCCCAGCCCTGCCGGCAGCCACGGGCTCCCAGGTTCTCCTGCGAGATGTGGCTGCTGGGCATGCAGCCCATCCTGGCCCCGCCCCTGCTGCTCGCTCCCCGGGCGGCTAGGGCGTCGCCGCTGCCTGCCCTGTGCAGCTGTCCCTCAGGCGCCGCTTGCCGCCTGTGGCGTTCCTTTGCATTTAGCACCTCAGCCGCTGCTGGCGGGGCCTCTCCGCCGCACAGCCTCGCACGAGCGAGGCATCACCCCTTGCCAACTGGGGGCCTCCTATGCCTGCTTAGCTCCCCGCGTGGCCAGCCCCTGACACTGCCCCCTCCCCACTTAACCTAAGGTGCGCTCAGACCAGGCTGCCTCCCCGTGCCCTGCTCTGCCTTGCCCGCCCCTTTGCACCAGCCTCGCTTCTACAGCCGCAGGCAGCTACAGGGCTCTGCACCCCTCTCCCAGGTGCTCTTTGATTTCCATTCCCCTCTCTCTGCAGGTAAACAGACATTGTAGAGTAATTAATGAAGGGAAAATGCCTTGTTAGGTTGTGTTATGATAACTATTGTTAACTATTGAAGTAATTGTGTTCATTTTAATGGGATTTGGTGTTGTTTTAGCGTAAATGGGTGCAAATTTTGGGGCTCAGGAATGCACAAATTTTTTTCCCAGTGAAATTAATGGTAATTACATTTTCGACTTACAAGAATGCGCCCTAAGAGAGTTTCTCAGGAACGAATTACCCTCGTAAGGCGGGGGAAGCCTGTAATAGTAATGAGGGCTGTATAGCTACGTACACAGAGAATGGCAATGCTCATTTTTGTAAAAATGAGGCACTGGTACAGCTCCTCACCTACACCCCACACGCCCAGGTTCCCACAGCTGGGGCTGCTGCAGGGGCGGTGAGGGCTCCACCTCCCAGCCCCTGCTGCTGTGGGGCAAACGGGGGCTCTGGCTCCCAGCCCAGCACTACTGCAGGACAGCAGGGACTCTGGCAGCCCCACGTCTGAAAGCCGGCTGGGGTGCTGAGCACCGCTGGCAGCCCCAACCCCAGGGACTCTGGTGAGGAGGTGCCAGTACGCAGCACCAACACGCACTGCCAGATAGGATAGTGGGAAGAGTCTTGGATTGTCCACCCACCACTCGCTGGCCACAGTATCTGGTCAGGTGCAGCCGAAGGGGTCAGCTGCTCAACAAAACAGGGTGAGCTTCCCTCCCACAGGCAGCACTCAGCGCTGCACAGAGCACGCCAGAAGTGGCTCTGGCGGTGATTCAAACGGCCATAACTCTAGATGCCGCCATTGCAACAGCAGCAGTGGGCAGGAGAAAGAAGTCCCCAGAGCAAGAAGTCTTCTCTTGAGACACAGCAAGAAGTCCTGTGGCACCTTACAGGCTACCAGATATTTTGCCCAGAAGGTGCCACGGGACTTCTTCTTGTTTTTGAAGATACAGACTAACTCGGCTACCTCTCTGATACTTGTCTCTTGAGACAGTAGCTCTCAGACTTTCCTGACTACTTTCAGCGGTCTGATTTGTCTTGCCTAGCCCAAGCTTCACATCACTTAAAAACCACTTACTTACAAAACTAGACATGAATATTCAAAAAAGGGGCACAACAGTCTATAACACTGAAGAACTGCTTGCTTCCTCATTTTTAATCACATAATCTTAAAGTGCATCAATGGCAATACAAATATCGTGCTTGCATATCAGCGTACAGAGTGCAGCGCAGTATAGACAAGTTATCGTGGGTGTGCAATTTTGGTTTGTACCAACTTCGCTAGTACAGTAGCGTCTTAACATTCATGAGGGTTCTGTATTCAGAGGCGTGGGGGCTTGGAGCCCCTGGCAAGCAGCAGGCACTCCTGCCCAGGGCCCCAGGGAAGCCACAGAAGCCGTGGTGCTCCCAACCCCGGAGCTCCAGGGAAGCCAGGCCGCTCGCAAATAGCTGAATTTGCGAATCCGGCACTCACAAATGGTGAGACCCTACTGGACTTTTTTATGGATTGATAATAAAACTAGGCAGATGTCTAGATGAGCTGCTGTACCCCCAGAAGACTCCTGCATACCCCAGGAGTACATGTACCCATGACTGAGAACCCCTGACTTGGGGCACTGCAGCTACACACATAGGGCTCATCTACACTAGGCCCCTCCTTCAAAGCGGGCATGCAAATGAGCCCGATCAGTGAATAGCAATGAGGTGCTGTGCTGCAAAGGAGGGGGCTAATACTGACGAGCCCATAGTCTGACTCAAAGTGATTTGCCCAACTTCATACTGGAAGTTTGCAGCAGAAGCAGAAGGTTAGATCAGACGTCAAGTCCTACACCTGCACCCCCCTTCCTTTCTATGGAACATGGTCTAAAGTAGGACTGAGCAAACTTTCTACGTCAGACCCCATATTTCATTCCGGCAATTAGCAGTCCCCCACCCCCTCCAATCTGTCTAATATCATCCAAACCAACAAAAATTGTGGTTATGTTCATATATAAAAAAAAAAACAAATTTTTGGAATGCGTTAGAAAACAAGTATGTACTTATTAGGTATCCACCTCATTAATCGGTACCTAATAAAGTATATATCTTATTAATCAGCATATAAATGTGAATATACACACATAAAAACAGTACCATAGTTCAACATTTTCAATGAGATGGATGAGCCTGCCACCCAGCAGCCAATCATGCTGTGCCCCCCTTATGCAATTTCATGGCCCTTCAAGGAGGCCCGTCCCCCACTTCGCTCACCCCTGCTCTAAAGCAAATATTTTCAAGTGTGGAACAGTTACATACAAACCATCTGCTGACAAAGCATAATTCTTGAAGCATGCCTTTGTTGCTGACACAGGCATGATAGAAAGCTAATCAGCAGCTCGACACCTCATTGCAGTAAGACTCCCTAACAGTTCAGAACAATCAGTCAAAGCACATCTTAACCCAGAAAAGTTCTCTCTTAGAGCAAGTGTGAAAGAAAAATGAGGCTTTGATTCCCCTACCCCCAAGCCCAGGGCATTGGATAAAATCAGTCAGAACTTACTTGGCATGTGACAGCAATGTCTAATGGGTAGAGCAGCAATCTGGTAGTAGTCAGATCTCTGGGGTTATATGGATGGCTTTGTCTCTGTTTTCCTTGTTTTACCTTGGTCAAGTTTTGTAACCTCTCCCTGCCCCACCTGTTAAATGTTGATAATGATACTTACCCTAGGCTTACCACACAAGGGTATAATGAAAATAAACTACTTTGGAAAGCAGTTTGAATTCCCTATGAAGAAGATACTGCATACCCCCACGTGTTACCATTATCATCAGATCTCCTGGCTCAAATTTGAAAAGTGTGTTGTTTTAAGGGCAAACACCAGCTGCAATGCTGTTTGTTTCAACAGATGTCCTAATGTCTTTTTAATCACTTACACTGACCATGAGAAAGCATACACCCACAATTCCAAAGGTAAGATTTTCTGTAAATACAAGGTTTGTTGTGGAAAAGTATTTTTTAAACACAGAACTGCTGGCTTGATTGTAGGAATGGACAGAAGGTCACTGTTAGCAAGACTGATGAGAACAACCTGGACAGAATCCAGAAATTAATTCAGGTAAATAAAATGGTACATTTCTATTAAAAGCTTTCTGAATAAGCAACAGTCTTACAAATAAATCCTTTCTGGAAGCAGAGGCTTACATGATTCTTTCCCAGGAGAATACTACAGGGTTAAGGGAGTTACACAATGATTGTATAGAGTATTCCCATCAAGTATTTTAACAGACTAAATGTAATTACCATCCAGCCTGGGACAGAAGAGGGACACTTTCTAAAGGCAATACTTACCTGGATAGGAAAGAAATATACCATCCATTTTTTGCAGGTCATTTAGAATTTGATCTCCTTTATTATCCATTATCTATTTTCCACTGAAATCAAAGGAAAAAGTATCAGGGTAATTCGGCATGTACTTAAGCACATGCTTAATTTAAGCACAGGATTAAAGTCACTGGGACTTAGGCACGTGTTTAAGTGCTTTGCTTAAGAGCAGAACAAATAGCTAGTGCGGAGATGGGGGGGAAGATTTGTGCAAATTCATTATCACTGAAAAATCAATTTGGATGTGAGCATGATCACTGCATGTGAGCACTCCGTGGCTGAGCTATATTAGCATGAATTCATGCTGAAAGCGAATGCTTGGCTAGTCAGCGAAAACAAATGCAGAATTGTAGATTTTAATGTAATATTGAACATTCGTGTTGTGACCATAATCAGGGTGATCAACCCTCCTGCGTTGGGCAGGATAGTCCCGTATTTGGGATGCCAAAAAGGCATCCTTACTTATGTTTTAAAAGGGATGAATTCTCCCATATTTAGGCCCGGGGGCTGGGGCACAGGAGCACCTGCCACTGATCAGGGCTCTGGGCAGGGTGCTCCTGCAGCCACTGCTGACCCAGGGCTCCGGGTGGGGAGTGCCTGTGACTACCACGTCCCCCGGGCTCCAGGCCGGGAGCTCCCACAGCTGCCATTTTCCTGGTGCTCCAGGCCAGATATGCCCACAGCTGCCACTGACCCAGGGCTCCAGGCCAGGAGCTCCTGTGGGCCACTGCTTCCCTGGGACTGGCGGGGTGGGGTGCCAGCTCCCTGGGGCTTGGAACAGCCATGAGGAGCTGCCCCTCCCCTCCATATCTCCCTGTCCCATATTTGAGACAGGGACAGCTGGTTGCCCTATCCATGATTCTGCTAACTTCCTGCCAGAAATTGGGCATTGCTTCCTCTTTGGATAGAGTCTTTCACACTATTGGTATGGTTAGAATGAAAAGATGAATAGTTAATCAATAAGAGCACAGTGCAACACTGAATGCTAACTCTTTGCACTGCACAGTTTACAAGCTGCTCAGATAGTGAAACAAAGTAATTCTGGAATAATCTCAAATTGTTGATAACTTGGTCCTGCCATGAGGGCAGGGGGCTGGAGTCGATGACCTCTCAAGGTCCCTTCCAGTCCTAGCATTTTATGACTCTATTCTGTGATTCTATAAATACAAGAATGGTGCTAGTGGCACACACATATTTTGTGAACAGAAAGTGAGAAGACTCACAGGGGCAGCCGTGTTAGTCTGTAGCTTCACAAACACAAGCAGTCCTGTAGCACCTTAGCTTCACAAACACAAGCAGTCCTGTAGCACCTTAAAGACTAACAAATGTACTTATTAAGTAATGAGTTTAATAAACTTTCTCAGATTATCTGTGTGCCCGCCCAGACCCAACCCACAAAAGCTCATTACCTAATAAATTTGCTAGTTTTTAAGGTGCTATAGGACTGCTTGTTAGGCTATGTCTATATAGACCAAGAAGGCTGACTGCCAATTGCATAGCTAAAAATCTACATATCAGTGCTTAGCTAACTTGTCTGTCTATACAGGGGAAGGTCAATGGGAGAGCTTCTCCCTTCAACCTCCCTTAATCTTTGCATCTCACAAGGAGTACGGGCATCGACTGTGATCCCTGAGAGCTCGATTTCACAAGTCCAAACTAGATCCATGAACTTGAACCCCAGAAGATCAACTCTGAACAGGTCAGTCTTCTGTGGTAGTGTAGATAAGCCCTAGAAATTTGAGGAATTATTCATTCAACTTTACTCATCTGAGCCTTGGAATGAGAAGAAGGAAGATGCCTGATCCATACAATTTAGGAGGCTGTTCCATGCTCAGGTGGGCAGCTGAGTAAAAGGCATAAAAATGGGAGACAAAGGAAGAAGAGAGGGTGGAGAGCATTGGGAGAGTGAACGTAATGAAATGGGAGATGCTGAGTCCCTGTGATGTGGTCAGGAGATGAGCTGACATGGCATTAAAGGCAAATATGATGAGCGTCCTGTCTACCCCACACAGGACTGGGATGGGGCAAGCTGACCAGGTAGGCCTGTTAACTCCACGGCTGGAGGAGGAGCCAGGGAGCAAGGATTGATTGTAAGGAGGTTAATTGGGGAAGGAAAAGGCATGGCCTCTACAATCTGGCAAGCTGATAACAGAGAGGAATTATACTCACTCTCTGGGAAGAGGGAGAGTTTGAAGCTGGTACCTCCAGAGGAAGAAAGGAACCAGGAGGGGTAAGAAGCTTACCAGGGAAGGAGCAGTGAGGTCTGGACACCAAAGCCTAGAGCTGCTGGACTGAGAGTCTCTGGACTGAAACCTGAAGTAGAGGGTGGGCCTGGGTTCTCATAACAGCCACTGAATGACTGGCACCTGATGTAGTGAATGGGAAAACTGCCCATGAGTGCTGAAGGAAATGTGTTAATACTCCAGAATGGGGGAAATGCTGAGTGACTGGACCAGGGGCTGAGTGATGAAGAGGACACTGAGACTGCTTACCAAACAGAGAGCCAGTGTGATGGTGTGCAACCATGGGAAGGGACATTGACCTCGAGAACTAATACCCAGAGTGACCAGGAGGGGGCTCCATACCCGCAGTGATTGGTGCATCCCATCCCAGCCAGTGGTGCCGAGGCGCATGGGTCCAGGGGCAAGGTGGGAGCAGGGCTGGCTCTCTGCCCTCAGAAGGGGCGGGGCCAGGGTTTGGAAAAGTCAGCCCTGCCCACCCCCGCCACACTTCCTCTGAGCTGCCTGTGGAGTGGAATATAGCACTCCACAGTATTTCAAAGGGGCCTGGCTCTTTGGCCATGGCCAGAGCTCCAGGCCCCTCTGAAATACCGGGTCCAGGGGAATGGGCCCTTTACCTCCCTGTTGGCAGGCCTGGGCACAGCAAGGATGAGAAGTTTAAAGGTAAGCCACAGGATGGATCCAAAGAGGGAAACAACCTGGTCTGGTTGGTGGGAAAGGGGCTACGTGGAACAATACTAATGCTATTAATGAGCTCTGACCTAACTGCAAATGAAATCTAGCAAGGTCAGAAGCAAGTCAATGGTGATCACTAGAAAAGGATAATCCTCCGGCTTCTGGTCACAGCTTCTGATATCCAAATTCCCCAAAACAAATACTACTTTTCTTCCCCAAGTCTCAGGGCTGGTTTTTAAATTATATACTTATGACTGTGTTGGAAAATCCCTTGGGAGGCAAAACTGGAAACTATATTCCATGCTCCCAACCAATGCACATTCTGCAGACATCCGATGTCAGCGTGGAAGATGTAGGCTGAAAGAATCCCTGTTCAGAAAGGATGTTTAAGCACATGCAGTCAGCATAAGCCTAGTCCCATCTCTTCAATGGTTTTCAGAAAATGGGTGGACCTCAGCATGTGCTAAAGGGCTTTGCTGAATTAAAGCACGGGGCCCTGTAGTTTATGCCCTTCTACTCTGTGTGCCGATGTTGCCATGGGAGTACTATAAAAAAGGGATGTCTATATTTATAGGGCTATATAGATAGACAGTCACTATAAATAGCACTGTCTGCTGGAAATAAATTAGTATCTAGCACTGCTTGTAACTTTGTAGGTTCAGTAATATAGGGGTAAATATGCTTCAACAGCTTCCTGATTCCAGCTCTTACAAGATGTGACTTGACCAAATTTGTCATGAGAGTTTAACTCCTAGGAAAAAATAACTTGACTCTTCTCCTGCTAAGCTGCTTCGCAGCTAAAGTTACCAAGCCCATGTTCCAGAATAAGCAAACTCAGCTCAATGTGTTTGTTCACATCTCAACAGGGCCCACTAAAGCTGAAATATCTGGGATATATCTGGCAGGGCATAGCAAACAGCGGCACTTAAGGGTGCCTGGTACTGCTGACTGTGTGTAACAGTGAGGCAGATGCCAAAAAGAGTAGCTCAAAGGCGTTGTTTTCTCTGTAGTCATTTCAACATTCTCCTACTTTCTTATAGTATGGCCCATATAACTCGAAATGGGGAAGATTTACCTCTCACACATAACATGACGTGAGCATTTTCAAGTACTAAATTAGCTCTTTTTTCAGTACCTATTGAGTCAGCATCACTAAAAATACTTTCAGAGTAAACCTCAGTGGGTGGGCAGGAAATTATCTGTGTGTGCCAGCCCAGACCAAACTTGTTTCTTTTCTCACTGGCACACTAATAGTGCGGTTCCTAATTTTGGTTCCATACAACTGTAACCACAGCTCGTCAGCCAGTGTAGGCCTGACCGCACTATCAGATGAAAAACATAATCTAGACACATGCTTCAGTCATGGAGCCACTGGCATCTGGCTGCTGACGAGTCAGAAGATTTCTGAAACTCAGATTGCTCGTGGGTTAGAGACTAACAAACTAAAACTAGTCAGATGAATAATCAGCAGGGACAGGCAAGGTGGAGGCAGGAAGAGAATGGTAATTCCATAGTGAGGGAATCTTTGACTACGTCTACACTATAAGATAAATACTAATTTATTAAAAATCGATTTTGTAATTCTAGGTTTTTTTAATCCAGTTTTGAGTATCCTCATTTCCCAGAGTCTCCCAACAAATTCAATATATAGCTTTAACACTGAAATCACAAAACATCGACTGTTGCAGCAGTGCATTGTGGGAACCTATTCCACAGTTCCCGCAGCCCCGCATTCTGGTGCCAGCTGCAGCGGGGATGTCAGTTTCCCGAGTCCCTGAGGTTTGGTGGGAAACTGACAGCTCAGCAGCCCTGGTCAGTTTCCTGGCTCCCACAAGCTGCAGGACCTCAGAAACTGAAAATGCAGCAGCCCTGGTCAGTTTCCTGGCTCTCACTAGCAAGGGGAGTTGGGAGCCAGGTGCGGCAGGTAGCTTTGTGAGATACATACAGGACACTTGTGGAGGCTAATAAACTCGAATGAAAGACATAGAGCGTCCACACTAGCCTTTATTCAACTGTTTAAAATTTGAGATTCACGCTATAGCCATCTGTTAATATCGACATTTTGTTATCGCTGTTAGGGGCCACTAAATCGAGCTAATGACATTTACAGTGAAGACAGTGACGTGAATGTCAAGCTAATTCCTTTAAATTCAGTTTTATCTCGTAGTGTAGATGCACCCTTTGTTCCTCTGCTTCTGGAGTTAGATGAGCTGCATTTGGGTGAAGGTCAAGCACGAGATGTTAATACCCTGCTGTTCTCTATCACGTTTAGCATGTAGTAGATAGCACCACTGTTGCTGACTTGTCTCTTCCTCCATTCTCTGACGAGCGATGCTTGGACCTATTGAATCTAAATGATACACAGCTTATCCCAGAGCATCCCCTCAGATCAGCTCTGGCAACAGACTTTGCTGGGCCCCCTGGAAGGCTGGGGCTGCAGGCTGATGGGACAAGGCTAAGGGCTTGCCTCTCCAAGCTGCCACCATGGCCACCCAGACAGCGTCATGCAGAGCTCCATCAGTGATTTAAAAGGCCCAGGGTTCCAGTTGCTGCTGCTATCATGGTACAGGCCCAGAGCTCCAGGCCATTTTAAATCACTGGGCCACAGGGTAACTGCCTCCTTTGTCCCCATTCCCCGCCCTTTCAGTGGCCTTGCCCCACCAGCTCCTCCCATATACACCCATTGGTCTCTAGCTTTATCTTCTGGGAATGGGGTGCTTGACGAGGGGTTTCTCTTGTGGAGATAGTTAGCTTCCTCCCTCTTCCCCATTCTTAGGGGATGCTGAGTGGTTCCATTCCCCTTTCATTTTTCTCTAGGTGGAGGTGGCTACCAGCTTAGATGATTAGCTCCGATGCTAAAGAAGATCTCAGGTAAGGATACGACCCCACAGACATACACCCTGTGACAACAGGGGCAGGATGCAGCCCTCAGATTGCTCATCCCTAACTCCCCTTCCCAGAACTCCCTCACTCAGCATCATCATAATCACCTGAATTCAGTGTCTGTTGTGCATTCCATCTTCCGTAGTCATTTCTCCTAATGAACAGCCATACTTCCATGTACCATGTCTTATGGTGGAATTTTACCTGTGGGCAGACCCACTTCTGCACAGTGAATTTTACTCTCTAAACCTAGCTACTGTAGTATTTAGTAATACTTTTTTTTTAAAAAAAAAAAAAAGCTGCAGATATGAACTTATCAATGACTATTTTCTGGCTTTCAGACAGTTCAGAATGTTAGGAGTGTTTTCCTTCTGCACTGTATTCATTTATTCATTCATTTTAGGGACTTTCCACACAATTACTCTAATATGGGACCCAGTCCTTATTAAAGCTGCTTCGTTTTAGCACTGAACCCATTTACCATGATTAGGCTGGATCAATAAATTACATGGCTGTTTTTGACAGTTCTGAAGAATGTGTACAGGAAATGTTGCTTTTGAGGCATTCCGTAGGAAGTACCCCAGACGCACAGATGGATAGCATGTGTCCTACCAAATTAAACAGAGCTGGGGTTCGGCAGACAGAACAAAATACTCTATCCTTAGTACTGAAAAGCCATTTAAAACCCACAGGCTTCCAGGTGATGACAGTGTTGTAACCCAATATCTTCACAGATGATATACATTTATTTCAATTACCTAATGATTTTTGTTACCATATTGTTTTCATGAATTTAATAACACGTGGAAAAAAAATGTCAATGATGGTTTTCTACATATTGGAGACTCTGTTTTCATTCGGTGTCTTGTTTCTTTCATTTTCTTGTTTATATACTGCTCTAGTCCATTGTGTTCACAATGTTTGAAACAAAAATGTGACTCCCTACAAATTAGGCATCAGGTTTCTGGTTTCCTGTTGAAACTGATTGAACCTAATAAACTCCTTCCCCATTGAAAGAGCCTGACCTTCTCTGGGGAAATCTCTTAAGCATGTGCTTATATTCATTCATGTCCAGGAAAGCACTTAAGCATGTGCTTAATATGATTTCAATGGAACTTAAATGTACTTCATTTTTCTTCCCCCTGAAACTGGGGGCCCTGTGGTGCACATCCTACTCAGTGGTACTGACTGCCTTCAACTCTCAATAAAACATATAGGATCAAGCCTCACTACAGCAGATGCCACACATCTAGTTGTGCTGTTACCTCTTATGGGCAGCACCCTGGGGATTGGAATGGGGACCTCCACAGCTAATAGAAGGAGCTGTGGTGGACTAGAATGAGTTTAAGAACCCAAGGCCCTGCAGGTGGCTTCTGTAACTCATACCTTCTGTGCATCAGTAGGACTGGTAACACACGCATGTTCACCACTGTATTACACTATATTGATTTTTCCCCCCGTGTAGTCACAGATAATTCTGTAGCAAACAACAAGAAGTCCCGTGGCATCTTATAGACTAACAGATATTTTGGAGACTAAGGTTTTGTGGGCAAAGACCCGCTTTGTCAGATAATTCTGTAAACTCCTTGGCATTCTTTATCTTTTTTCTTTCTCTAGTTGTTTTAAATGCCAATAAAATCTGATTTTTTTTTTTACTCCTAAAAGATCCACCTAAAATCAAACATGACACATAAATCAGGAAATTACCCAATACTGAAAAAAATTCAAAGTCTGAATGTGGCTTATAGAACGTCAGAATAAAATACTAGACAATGCACTGAAAGAACAATGGAGCATTAGCTGGGGATTGACTAGATATGGAGTCTGCAACCTGTGGCTCTGGAGCCACATATCACCCTTTAAGGACTTTCTTTGTGGCTCCCAGGGCTATAATTACAAACTAAAAAAACGCCCTCCTGGTTATTTTTGATATTTCAGTGAACATCTAAAAGCCCAACAATGAACAATTCATGTCTAAATAGCAAACGAGCTGGGATCTTGAAACATTGGATAGCTCCGCCTTTAAAATGTGGAGTGCATTGTGGGAGAAGTATGTGTGCTGTTCTTAAAATAGGAGTTACAAAAACTATGGTTTGACTTTATTGATTAAGGACCATGTCATATTCACATGCATTGCAGCTCTTGAACTATTGAGTTTTTTTACCAAATTCGAAAAAAATGGCTCTTCTTGCTCTTTTGGTTACTGACCCCTGGACTAGATGATTTTACAGGTGTTTTCCATGTCTGTAACTCTAGGTCGTCTGTCCTTCTGAGAAACAGCATAGCCATATCTTGCTTTGATGTTTGCCTTGATCATGTACTTACAGACCATCATGTGTAAATGAGGTAAGATCATGTACTTACAGACCATCATGTGTAAATGAGGTAAGAACATATTATTATCCCCTCTTTACAGATGAGATACACAAAGACTAAGGAGCTGCTCATGGTCTGCGATAAGAGTTGGGAAGTGAACCTACATCCTGCTGGATCTGCATCCCAGTCAGCTATAAGCACAGGTTTTAGCAGTTTTTTAAGTCACCTGGATTGATAGAGTGTGTCATTGGAAATGTACCATCCTCAGAGAATGTGGTCATGTATTCTGGGACAGCCGGGTAAACTATAGGCAAGCAAAGCAAGAGTATTTTCCCCACAATCCCATCACATGAGAGTTTATTACCTCTTAATATATATAAGTAATAAAATGTGCAGCAGAAATTAGATTTCATAGCATTCAAATCAGTTTGTCTCAGAAGGCACTGGCCTCCTGCCTTGGTGACTGAAACAAGAAATCAGCATCAGTTATATTTGTAATTATGAGAGTCTAGTTAAAAAAAATCTCTCAAGGATCTGCAGGTGAATCACTGCAAAGAACGGTTTAATTTTTGAAAAATTTTGCAAAACAGTCCATACGCCAGGGATATATCATTTGGAGCTATTCATTTTTAAACTGGGAGAAAAACTGTTCATTGCTGCTATAGGTCACTGGTGTTTCTGATTTTCTGGTGGTAGGAGTATACGTTATTCATATTATTCATAGTTTGAGTAAAAGCCCCATGGTACTGTCAGTCATCATATGATGTATCCCATCCTAGGAAGCTCACAATTTATAACAAGAAGCAACAGGTGACTGACGCTAACAAATGTGAGGAGGGGGAAAGGATAACAGTAAAACAAACATGCATTTGAAGAATAAGTAGTAGTCTGACAGAGAGAACTCTTTCTATGGAAACTAGTTTGAATGAGAACTAAACGACCCCATCCCTTTCTACCTGCAATGCTCTGACTTTATCAGAGATGTTTTCAGAGGGCAGATGTTAGAGCACTGTCCTGAATTGCTTGTGGGTTGCCAATCAGTGAACTCTCTGTTCTGCCACATGAGCCACAAAGTCCTTTCCTTTGTCACCTGACAATGGCTGTGGCCACACTTGGCCAAAATTTCGAAACAACTATGCTAATGGCCAAATCGAAGAATACTAAGGAGGCACGTTTCGATCATGCGTGGCTCAGCTATCTGGGGGGTCCTTTTCAAAAGGACCCCACAGACTTCGAATATGATAGGAGTAAGGGGATTTTGAAGTCTGCAGGGTCCTTTCGAAAAGGACCCCTGTGTAGCTGCACCACACGTGATCAAAACACGGCACTTTCAAAGTGCCATGGCCAGCAGCATGCTAATGAGGCACTGAATATTCATTTCAGTGCCTCATTAGTATTCTTAGATTTGGCCATTAGCATGGCCATTTCGAAATTTTGGCCAGCTGTGGCCACAGCCAATATGTGTGGAGAAGAGAAGGACCTTCTCCTTCCTCATGGCTTCTATGATTTGTGGTGATAAAGATAAGTTGCACATTCTCTGGGTCAGTGAGAGAAAAGAACTTTCAAGGCCCTTCCTCTTTATGGAAAGAGTGGAAAAATATCCTATAGGTCTAACCACACAGTGCAAACAAAGAAGAAACCTGCAGCCCAAGACCCAATCCTCCCTGTTTGGTGAGTCAGAGGAGTCCTGCTAACTTCTTCCATGTCCCTTTAAAAGGATGGTGATGGAGGGATCCCTCCACCTCATTAGAGAAAGAAGAGGCAGTGGCTGATGGTGCTGTTTTTTTTTTTTTAATGTGGAGATACGCATCTCAGAGAGCTGGAAGAGACCTTGGGAGGTCATTGAGTCCAATCCCCTGCCCTCTTGGCAGGACCAAGCACCATCCCTGAAAGGTTTTTTAAAAAATTAACAAAAACAAAAACAAAAAAAACTATGCTCCAGATCCCCGCTACCTCTTCAAGGACTTCACTCACAACAGTGGGTTTAGTAGAGCAATGGTCAAACCACTGAGCTATCCCTCCCCCCTGCTACCTTCATCTTACAAGGGAAAGAAAGATTCTGGAATGAGGAAAGAAATCCAGACAAGCTGCCCACGTAGGGTGAAGGCTAAACTCAATGTCTCCTGAGTGTGATCGACCATGAATCCATGATAGTAATATCTGCTTGACCAGTAGATTTGACCAAAAAAATAAACAAACAAACTTAAACTTGATTTTTTTGGCCTTGAGTAGGAAGAATGGCAGTGGCTCCTGGATATGGAAAGGAAACTGACATGGGGCTTATAAAAACTCCCAGCAACTCTCTCCAGCTCCTCTGTGCCACAGACTTTAGGGTTGTGTAGGCAATAACACAGCAGTGATTCACCAGGATTAGCCCCTTGTGTGCTGCCACTGCTATATTCACCTGGGCCCCCACAGGTAAGGTTGGCCATGGATTGTCATTCCCAGGCAATGGGAGCTGTGGAAAGTGGTGCAGACCAGAATACCAATTCCTGCAGCTCCCATTGGCCAGGAACAGTGATCTGTGATCAGTGGGAGCCGTGACTGCCATACTTGCAGAGTTATTGGTAAATAAAGCATTGGCAGTCTGCTAGGATCTAACCATGGGAACCAGATCCGGCCTGCAGGCTGGTATTTGCCTCTCCTGCTTTAGGGACATTTAGCTCAGGGTCCAAATGTTACTTTAGCTAAGGGTCTGACTGATGGACCATCATGCCCAACGTGCTGTTCACATCCATCTCTATTTCTATTTATACACAATTCTAAAACAAATTTATTGCCCATTCAAGGGATCTTCAAAACTGATACTCTCCTTTACCCACAGCAGGCCACAAGCAGTGGCAATTAAACTAATCTACCCTCTCCTCCCAGCATACCTCAGACCCTATTGGCAGGATTACCTCAAAAGATGGAAGTCCCCACTTCAGCCATGAACCTCTTTGCAGAGATTGCCAACTAAGCACCCTGTGACTTTATCCCCGTTTCAGGATGGGTTTTATAATGACAGCTGGAGCATGGGCACTGTACTGACCAAGGCAGGGTTCAATCAGTAATGGTGTTCCATCACTAACAACCTAGTGTCAAATAAGTGTCTAAGGATACTTCTGTAGCGCAGGTGGGCATGAGAATGGCAGGTCATGTAGGGGTACCAGCAGTAGTTCTACTCTGGCTAGCTCACCAGAAATAGAAGGCAGGACACCGGGGCAGAGGCTTTAGTGCTGGCAGCACAAACCTGCCTGAACCCTCTGGGTACATACTCACTTGTGCAGCACACGGCAAAGCCCATGTCATCACTGTTACTTTGAGCAAACTAGCTAGATCACAGTTAATGCTGGTAGAGCTAATCAATCATAGCCCCAGTTGCAGTGGCAACCAGTGTTCCCTGTAAGCTGTGTGCTTGTGCAGCTGCTCAGGACCTTCAAATGCTACCCAGCTGATTAGCAGAGTGTCCCCAACTAGGTTTTGTGTTTCCACTGGTGGTGCACATTCGCATATGCTATGGTGCACATAAAAATTATTCTGCAAAGAAAAAATCCACACATGGATAGAAAGGACTAGAGGGAACAATGATGTAGACTTATCCTAAAGCCTTTTTTACACTAGAAGGTTGTATCTCTTTCCTGTACCAGTACAGTTAAAGTAAGACAATACCCTTAGCGTACATTCAGCTGTAATGCTATAAAAGTTGTTACACTGGGATAGCTTATTTCATGATGGCAAGGGGAGTAAGCCTGATCTGTGCTTACAATTTACATATTGCTAGGGCTATCACTCAAGGATGTGACAAATTCATACCCCTTAGCGCCATAGTTAAACTGATCTATCCCTGGTGTAGTTATGGCTGGGGAAATGGAGAAAGTCTACCCATCAGTTAACGTAACATGCTGGGTATGGTGGATTACCTATGTTGATGGAAAAATACCTTCCATCCCTGTAGGATGCTGTAGCAACCATATTGTAGACATGCCCTACATATTACCAATATAATATAGCGATATAGATCTGTTCACATTAGGAATTATACTGGTGTAACTATGCCAATGGTGGGGGGAAAAATCACATCCCTATCTAACATAGTAACAGAGAAAAAGCCGTGCTAGTCTGTGTACTATCAAAACCAAAAAGCAGTCCAGTAGCATTTTAAAGACTAACAAAATAATTTATTAGTTCATAGATCGTAGCCATACCAGAACAGACTCTGGTATGGTCTGTTCTGGTAAGGCTATGAGCTGAAGAAGTGGGTCTGTCCCACAAAAGCTCATCACCTAATAAATTATTTTGTTAGTCTTTAAAGTGTTACTGGACTGCTGGTACAAAAACTAGGCTTTGGAGATTAAAGTCTCCATAGCCCACTACCAAGCCTATGAAACACCCTGAGGTGATTTCTGAATGAATATAAAAATGGATTCCCAAGATAGCTACATTCTTAGAGGATTTCTATATGTAGTCATTAAAGGGGACTCATGCTCAGAATTATGTGAATCCTTAAGAACAGAGCCAGAACATTGCAGTGTAACCCTATAGTGGTAAATCATCAATAATACCAAGCCACAAAACCCAGTGAGGGTTTCTTCTCTTTTTATGTTACTTAAGTGGCAAAAGGTGCTCTGCATGTTTCCATGATCAGAGAATGTTGCCTGTTTCCTGATTCTGGTGCCAATTCCCCATTTAAATTTAAGCTGTAGTGTTACAGTACATTAATTTTCATAAACTGCAGGAAAAGTATGTAACACAGAGGTGTTTGCTGTTACAAAATAAAACAGAAATTGATGTAAAATAAAAAATAAAATAAAAACACACACACCTGAAAGAACCCATGCTTGGGCTGAAATTAGAAACCATCTCTTTTCTCACTACGTTACAGAGCTTTGTGCTACACTTGGGATCTCTCCTTCCATCTATTCTGAATATAATTGGAAGACTTCATTTCAAGTTTGATGAAATTTTACTCCTATTCAAGCAGATGCCACTTACAATAAGTATGATTGTGGAACAAAGAAAAGCAGCTAAAATGAAAGCGTGAAGGACATAGCTGGAACAAGTGTTCCTTTTATAATGAGTAGCTGCTCAGCCAGGTGTGGACAGAACTGAGCTGCTTTTTCTCAGCATTTGTTCCCCTGAAATGTTCTGAAATGCAGCTGGAGGATTTTACTCCATTTTAGGATGCATCAAGATAGTTGTCAGAGTTTTTCCGTATTAGATGGATGAGCTCAAAAAGGCACAGGGTTAAATTGTGCTCTGGTATACACCCTTGAAACCACAGTGATGGTCAGGGCATGTCTATACTTACCAGAAGATTGGAGCTGTGATCAATCTGTCCCCTGGGGTCAATTCAGCAGGTCTTGTGAAGACCTGCTGAATCAACCACCAATTGCTCTCTCGTTGACTCTGGTACTCCAGTGGAACAAGATGCATAAGGAAAGTTAAAGGAGAATTTCTCCCATTGACCAATGCTCCCACTAATCTTCTCCATCCACGTGTGGAATAAATTTGTTATGTGCACTGAGGCATGTGCAAATAGGCACCGCCTGTAGAAACAAAAAACCTAGTTGTGGGTGCTCAGCTAATGAGCTGAGCAGAATTTGAATCTCTCCTGAGCGACTGTACAAGCACACAGCTTACTGGGAATGCTGCTGTCAACTCCTCACTGTGGAGGCCCTGTGGCAATCTGACCTAAGGTACATCATCTTTGGCTACACTATTCACATAGCTAGGGTTGCATACCTTGGGTCAACATTGATCCATAGTGTAGACCTGCTCTAAGTGATGGTTAAATATGGCCCTTACTGTGCAAGCTGCTCCTGACCAAGCCAGCAAACATAGCAGCAGCTTTACTCATTTAAATGACACAGAGAACTTGGCACATATTCCCATATTTATTCACTGGGGTGTTATAAGCCAAATGCTAAATCACTTAATGGTCTATAATATCAATATTTTACATTTGTCCATCTTATTTCTGTCCTTTGCACACTCATGATCAAGAGAAGAGCTGAGAGTCTAATGTAGCTTTGCAAAAATCTATCCACTCATTTGCCCAAAGTAAGTCTTTGTTACTGGGTGAGTTAAATATATACACAACAAACAGCAGGTGAATAGTTTTTTGTCCCTGGATTAGTGTAGGCTGGTATAATAGTGCATGAAGCTTCACCAAAAATAGTGACAGTTTAAATGCAGTGGAAGAAAGCCATCAAAACTGTTTGGCACACAGGCTATTAGAATCTGGCCCTTTCTTATACTGAGTCACACTCTATTCTATATGAAGTCCCATTAAATCAATAAGGCAGATGCTCAGTTGGTGTAAATTGTCCATAGCTCCACTGAAAGCACTGGAAGATCTCCTACATGGGTTCCACTTTTGGATTACAGTTTTATTCAGCATGAGTAAGGACAGAACTGCCATAAGAAAGCACAGAACATAGAAAGATACATGTATTACACTAGCTTTTATCCCCTGTATGCAATTCCTTTAACACAGCTGAAGGATGTTCAGAGAGACTTCATCAGAAATGATCCCCTCCCAGATTTAACACACATATTTATAAATACAGAAACAAATCTGAAAACCCCTTAAAGGTGCCAGTTATCAGCTAGTGCAATAAGCACAGCTGATTTTTAAGGGAAGATTTGTATGATTAACAGGAGTAAGAGGATCTAAATTCAGTCCCCATCTGTGAAATAGATTGCTTGCAGAACTCTGGTCAAGTCACAAATTTTCTGCCCTTTCCCTAGTCTGTAAAATGGGATATACATATTTACCTAACCACCAGGGTGTTAGGTGGCTTGTTATCAGAGTTTATAATGTACTTTGAGATCCTTGGAGTACTATTAAGATATATATTAGTAATATGTGTAAAATAATAAGAGTAATTATCTAGGTTTACTTAGTTCTACCTCCTTGCAAGGGGTTGGACCAGATGGTCTCTCCAGGGCCTTTGCAGCCCTAAATTGGTATATCTGGTTATTTATTATTGTTGTTACCAGCAAATATAGCAGTCCTCACTCATGCTAGTGAATTTATCATTTTTTTCTGTTTGTGAATTGTTGGCAAGTTGATCCCAATTTCCGAAAGTGTATTTGTAAGCAGAGTCCAAACAATATGGACAAAGAGCTTTCTACTTTCGGGCTGTTTGCAAAATTTGCGTTTTGGATGAAATTTACTCCCATGCTGAGGGCCAACACTCCTCAGTTAGTTCCTATTTTGAATGCTTGTGCAAGTTACATATACTTCCCACTGGCCCTTCGCACAATGAATTTCCCTGTATTTGTGGCATGGGATTGGCATCTTAGTCAGAAGGAATTTCTTCTGCTCCCTGATTTGATGAAACTTTTTTTTAAAACTGGGCGAAAATGAAGGATGAAGCAGTAAGAATCAGCAGAAGATAGGAACTAAAGATCCATTAGTTCCTGCATATACATTTGGTTCAAGTACATAGTATGGTTAGTGGTGTAGGGTAAAATTCACACCTGCACAGAGAGCCAATGCAATTCCTAAGCAGCACCTAAATAAAGTCACCAAATTCTGGTGCAGGCAGGGAGCTCAGGAGGCCATTTAGTCCAGCCCCCTGCCTGGAGCAGGATCAACCCCAGCTAAATCATCCCAGGCAGGACTATGTCAAGCTGGGACTTAATAACCTCTAGGGATGGAGATTCCACCTCCTGTCTTGGTAATGCATTCCAATGCTTCACCACCCTCTTGTTGAAATGTTTTTTCCTAATATACAACCTACACCTCTCCCGCTGTAACATCAGAACATTGCTCCTTGTTCTGCCATAACAGCTGAGAACAGCTTCTCTCCATCCTCTTCAGAGCCCCTTTCAGGAAGTTGAAGACTGCTATCAAATCAGCCCTCAGTCTTCTCTTCAAAATAAGCCCAAATCCCTCAGCCTATCCTCAACGGTCATGTGCTCCAGGGCCTTAATCATTTTTGTTGGCCTCCGCTGAAACTGCTCCTATGCATCTACATCCTTTCTATACTGGGGGGGCCCAGAACTGGACACAATACTCCAGATGTGGCCTCACCAGTGGCAAGTAGAGGGGAATAATAACTTCTCTAGATCTGCTGGAAATGCTTCTCTTAATGCACCCCAATATGCCATTAGCCTTCTTGGCTACAAGGGAACACTGTTGACTCATATCCAGCCTTTCATCCAGTGTAACCCCAGGTCATTCTCTGCTGCATTGCTACTTAGCCAGTCGGTCCCCAGCCTGTAACAGTGCTTAGGATTCTTCCGTTCCAAGTGCAGGACTCTGCACTTCTCCTTGTTGAACCTCTAATTTGTTTTAGCCCAATCCTTGAATTTGTCTAAGTTGCTCTACACCCTATCGCTACCCTCCAATGCACCTACCTGACCCCACTAGCTTAGTGTCATCTGCTTATTTGCTGAGGGTGCAATCTACCCCCTCATCCAAGTCATTAATAAAGATGTTGAAAGTACTGGCTCTAGAACTGATCCTGGGGCACTCCACTTGAAACCGACCGCCAACCAGACATTGAGCCATTGACCGCTACATATTGGGCCTGTCCATCAAGCCAGCTTTCTGTCCATCTCACAGTCCATGTATCCAATCCATACTTCCTTAACTCACAGGCAAGAATATTGTGGGAGACTGCATCAAAAGCTTTTCTACATTCAAGGCATATCACTTCCATTGACTTCCCCATGTCCACAGAACCAGTTACCTCATCATAGAAGCTAATCAGATTAGTCAGGCATGACTTGCCCTTGGTGAATCCATGTTGACTACTCTTGATCACTTTTCCCTCTTCTAAGTGCTCCAAAATGAATCCCTTGAGGATCCCCTCCATGATTTTTCGGGGACTGAGGTAAGGCTGACTGGTCTATAGTTTCTTTGATTGTCCTTCTTTCCTTTTTTAAAGATGGGCACTACATGTGCCTTTTTCCAGTCATCCGGGACTTCTCCTGATCTCCATGAGTTTTCAGGGATAATGGCCAAAGGCTCTGCAATGGCATTGCTATTTTCCTCAGTACCCTTGGATGCATTAAATCTGGACCCATGGATTTGTGTGCGTCTAGCTTTTCTAAATAGCTCTTAACCTGTTCTTTCCCCACCAAGGGCTGTCCACCTCTTTCCCATACTGCATTGCTTAATGCTGTAGTCTGTGAACTGACTTTGTCCATGAAGACTGAGGCAAAAAAAGCACTGAGTACTTCAGCCTTTCCCACATCATCTGTCACCAGGTTACCTCCCTCATCCAGTCATGGCCCCATACCCTCCCTGACAATCTTCTTATTGTTAACATGCCTGTAGAAACCCTTCTACTGCCCTTCACATTCCTTGCTAGCTGCAATTCCAATTGTACTTGCGCTTTCCTGACTACCCTCTGGCATTCTCCAACCATATATTTATACTCCTTCTTAATCATCTGTCCAAGTCTCCACTTCTTATACACATCCTTTTTGAGATTAAGCTCGCCAAGGATTTCCCATGTAAGCCAAGCTGGTTGCCTACCATATTTGCTTTTCTTACTGTGCAGTGGGATGGTTTGTTCCTGTGCCTTCAATAAGACTTACTTAAAATACTACCAGTTCTCCTGAACTCCTTTCCCCTTCGTATTAGCTTCTCAAGGGATACTGCCCATCAGTTCTCACAGGAATTCAAAGTCTGCTCTTCTGAAATCCAGAGTCTGTATTTTACTGATCACCTTTCTTCCTTTTGTCAGAATCCTGAAATCTACCACCTCATGATCGCTGCAGCCCAGGGTGCCACCCACTTCTATTTCTTCTACTAGTTCTTCCCTGTTTGTGAGCAGCAGGTCAAACTGCGCACAGCCTCTAGCTGGTTCCTTCAGCACTTGTACCAGGAAGTTATCCCCAACATTCTCCAAAAACTTCCTGGATTGTCTGAGTGCTGCTGTATTGGTCTCACAACAAATGTCTGGGTGATTAAAGTTTGCCATGAGAACCAGGGTCTGCGATTTGGAAACTTCTCTTAGTTGTCTGAAGAAATCCTTGTCTACCTCATCCACCTGATCTGGTGGCCCATAGCAGACAACAACCACAACATCACTTCTGTTGTTTTCGCTTCTAAGCTTAACCCAAAGGCACTCAGCTGGCTTTTCTCTCTCCATATACTGGAGCTCTGAGCAATCCTACTGCTCTTTCACATAAATCACAACATCTCCTTTTCTCCCCGCCTGTCATTCCTGAACAGTTTATACTCTTTCATGACAGTGCTCCAGTTACATGAGTCATCCCACCAAGTCTCCGTTATTCCAATCACCTCATACTTCTTTGACTGTGCCAGGGCCTCTAATTCTTCCTGTTTGTTTCCTAGGCTTCATGCATGTGTGTACAAACACCTTAGATAATAAGCTTATTGGCCTACTTTCTCCTTTTGAACAAGGGGTCCTCCTTTGTTGTACCTTCTTCCTTCCCCACTTACCTCAGGGCTTGTGTCACCATCTCCCAATGAACCTGGTTTAAAGCCCTCCTCACTAGCTTTGCAAGCTTGCCCACGAAGATACTCTTTCCTCTCTTTGTTAGGTGGATCCTGTCACTTCCTAGCAACCCTTGTTCTCATAACAGAACCCCATGGTCAGAAAAACCAAATCTCTTTCTCCAACACCACCAGCGCAACCCCACATTTACTTACATGATTCGATGATCTCTACCTAGACCCCTCCTTCAACAGGGAGGATAGACGAGAATACCACTTGTGCTCCATATTTATTGATCTTCCTTTCCAGAGTTACATAGCCCACAGGGATCTGCTCCAGGTCATTTTGCTGTGTCATTAGTTCCTACATGGAGAATTCGGAAGGGGTAATAATCCACAGGTTTGATGATTTTTGGAATTCTCTTTGTCACATCCTGGATTCTAGCTCCTGGTAAGCAGCAAACTTCCCGAGATTCTAGGCCTGGATGGCAGATAGATGACTCCGTCCCTCTTAGGAGGGAGTCCCCGACCACCACTACCTGTCTTCTTCCCTGGGGGGTGGTGGTTGTAGAACTGCCATCCCTAGAACTATGCATCCCATGCCTTCCAGTCAGTGGGGTTTTCTTCTAATCCCTTCTGTGAGACGTCTCTGCCACAGTGTTCTCCACCATATCACCCACGCAGAGAGCCTGAAACTGGTTGCTTACCTCTACAGCATTGGAGACACCTAAACTGGCTTTCTCCTCCTGGAGGTTACATGCTTCCAGTTTCCTTCCGTGGTTTGTACTGCTCTCACGTGTTGCTCAGCCTGCTGTGTCTGCACTACTAAATGACGCCTTTTGTGGAGCAAGTCTTCTCTTGCTCTGATGGACCAAAGGGTTGACACTTGTGCCTCAGGTCTGCTAATCTTTGCTTCCAGGATGATGACCAGCTTGCACCTGATACATACAAAATCCTTTCTATCTTCGAGGAGGACAACAAACATGGCACAAACTGTGCAGGTCACTAGACATGTCACTATCCATTTTTCTCTTTCTTCAGAGACTTCCCTCAGATGATATTAGAGCTACCTTGTTCGGTAGCATTCACCTTCTCTCCCGGGCAAACTTCCCTATCAGCAGCCCCCTATTTGCGGCTCCCTGCTGGTCACGCTCCCTCTGGTCACTAGCCTTGTTTTCTTCTTCTAGCCTTGGTCCCATGCACAATTCCCTCTAATTCTTTCCATTCCTACATCAAGGTTTTTTTTTCCATTCATGTGTAGAATAATTTTTTGTGCAAACTCAGGCATGTATAAACATGCACCACCGGTAAAAACAAAAAACCCAGATGTGGATGCTCTGCTAATCAGTGGGGCGCCATTTGAATCTCTTCTGAGTGGCTGTTCCTTTACAGGGAACACCAATCCCATCTACAAAGGTGGGTTCTTCAACTCTTTCACCAGGGAACACCCTAGTTCATGTAGGGTCTATAAAGGACTCATCTCATTGCTTTCTTTGGCACAGTGGTACAGCCAGCTGCCAGCCTGATGCCAACGCTCCTCTTTTTTTCAGTGGGGCTTGGAACCAGCTATGGCGGAGTTTGTTCTCAAATTAGGGCTTCAACAGGACTTCAATGTGGTGCTGGCCATCTGCAGAGGGTGAATGCCACCTATAAAGACCAGCCAGCCCCTCATACAAAGACCTGTTAATGTGAATGACCATAAATAGTGAATAAAAAGAGGTGCAAACACCATCAAACCATACAGTTGTCAGGAATCTGAATGCCTGGATGCTCACAAACAGTGATTTTGTAGTAGTTTGCATCCCACAGTGTGTTTATCTATCAGTTTATACAAAGGCTGATGGATAAAGCATGCACACAGGGTGATTATTATGATTATCTTAGCACACTTGTGAAAGTTGAATGAAAACTAATGTCAGACTCATTTAGCATTCAACTATGGCGGAGCAAGAAATGTGGCTGCTAATAAAGGCAGATTTGGCAGCTGCAGAGCATTGGCAGTGGTACAAGATTTCTTAGTAAGCTACTGAATAGCTCCAGCTGTGCAGAACTTGAAATTTGTCTTGACAGTACTAAACGACAGCTGTCCTGATCTGCTGGACCACTTGCCTAGCTTAGAAATAAGTTTTTTAAACTAAAAGTTATAACCTTATGTTATATCTTGCCCATTTCATGGCATAATACCACAAAAAAAAAGTAGGAGGTATGATCAGATGAAAGCTGGTATGATGCTTTGCAAATACAATTACAAAGCACCTTCTGAATGGTGTCTGAGGCATGCAAAGATTGCTGAGAGACACATGGTTTGTGTTAAGGTTTTGATGTTTGCCCTACTCCTTAAATCATATTGTTCTTGTGTCATCATGCTCTGTTAGGCAGGTAAAATGCAATGCTGCTTACTACAACAGCAGAGAAATTACCAAAGCAAGAGCCAAAGATTGCCATTTGTTTGTCAAGATAAAGACTTTTATTCAATGAAAGGGAACTGGGTAGAAAGTGGCAATCACATACACTAGAACAAAGTACTACTTGGTAGCTGTTGGTATATTGTGCTAGATTAGAAACAGTGTTAGGCCAGCTCCAGCAAGGCTTGTAAATATGTACTGAATTTCATGGGCAGTGAGTTGAAGGAGACTGCCCCCAGACTTAGGCCAGGTCTGTACTACCACGGAAGATCAGCCTGCTCAGGGTCAATCTTCTGAGGTTTTATTTCACTCATCCACAAAACAGGACTTTCCAGGGTCAAAGTCAACCCTGGAAGTCCTTGTGAGTGGTGAGGATTAAGGAAGGTCGACAGGAGAAATGCTCCCGTCAACCTTCTTCTGTGTAGACAGACACTGAAGTCAATTGCTGATGGGTTAGTTTTAGCTACGTAATTGGCATAGCTAAAATTGCGTATCCGTGGTCAACTTCTATGTCAAGTATAGACATAGCCATAAAGATGAATTTCATTGCTCCGTCACGGAACTCAGCCTGAATACTGCTTCAGTCAAGCAGTAAATGCAACAGCATCTGATTAAGGTTTCTTTCTGTTGACTATTCAACTTTCTGTTGTTGAAGGTCAGTGAGATTACCCACGTGCTTAACATTAACCGTGTACTTAAGTGCTTTTCTGAGCCAGAGCCTTAGTTAGTTTTCATTCTATTGCACCTTCATCGTATCATCATCTGGACTGTTCTCCGTGGCTGCATCCACGCTAGCAAATTCTTCTGAAAGATTTTTGGAAAGAAGGGAGCTCTTTTGAAAGAGCCCATGGACTGCTTACACACAAAAAGCATTCTTTCAAAAGTAAATCGAAAGAATGTGGTACTCCTTTCAAAATCACTCTTCCTTTCCCTTTTCAGGAAGAGCGCCCCCTTTTGAAAGCTTTTTTCAAAAGAAAATGTGTGTAGACACTCCACAGGGTCCTTCTTTCAAAAGAACAGTCTTCATTTTCAGTCCCTGGCCTGTTCTTTCGAAAGAGCAGGGGCTGTATGGATGCTCTCTTTCGAAAGAGCAGATCACTCTTTTGATCTGTTTTTTTTTGTGTGGACAGGTCACTGAAGATTGGTCTATATGGCAATTGTGTAGTTAGAATCAATTATCTGCATTTGACTTACCTGGCCTTCCACACAGAGGAAGGTAGATGGGAGAAGCTCTCCCATCGATCTTCCTTACTCCTTGCAAGACTGAGGAGTACAGGGTTCTACTGCTGATACCAGATAATTCAATTTCACACATCTCTACCAGATGCACAAAACTGAGCTCTGGACAGGTATAGACAAGTCCTAAGAGAATCTGAAGAAGCCAGACCCATGATTAGAGTATGATCATAGGGCAGGAGAGGGGAGCAAGATGACAGATTCCTTAAGGGAAGATGATGGAGCCTAAAGTGTTCAGATGAGATGTGAATGAGGAACCAACAATTTTTAAACTTATCCCAAATGACCCCTGACACTTTCAGGGTCATTTGTGTGACTAATTAGAATCCATTTATTCTAATGCAATGTATTTGTATGTATTATTGCTTAGATTGTGGTGGTGCCCAAGACATGCTAGGCACTTTCCTAAGACATAGGAGCTGCGTCTACACGTGCACGCTACTTCGAAGTAGCGGCACCAACTTCGAAATAGCGCCCGTCGCGTCTACACGCGTCGGACGCTATTTCGAAGTTAACTTCGACGTTAGGTGGCGAGACCTCGAAGTCGCTAACCTCATGAGGAGATAGGAATAGCGCCCTACTTTGACGTTCAACGTCGAAGTAGGGACTGTGTAGACGATCCGCGTCCCGCAACGTCGAAATTGCTGGGTCCTCCATGGCGGCCATCAGCTGGGGGGTTGAGAGATGCTCTCTCTCCAGCCCCTGCGGGGCTCTATGGTCACTGTGGGCAGCAGCCCTTAGCCCAGGGCTTCTGGCTGCTTCTGCGGCAGCTGGGGATCTATGCTGCAGGCACAGGGTCTGCAACCAGTTGTCGGCTCTGTGTATCTTGTGTTGTTTAGTGCAACTGTGTCTGGGAGGGGCCCTTTAAGGGAGCGGCTTGCTGTTGAGTCCGCCCTGTGACCCTGTCTGCAGCTGTGCCTGGCATCCCTATTTTGATGTGTGCTACTTTGACGTGTAGACGTTCCCTCGCTGTGCCTATTTCGATGTTGGGCTGAGCAACGTCGAAGTTGAACATCGACGTTGCCGGCCCTGGAGGACGTGTAGACGTTATTCATCGAAATAGCCTATTTCGATGTCGCAACATCGAAATAAGCTATTTCGATGTTGGCTGCACGTGTAGACGTAGCCAGGAAGAGACAAATGCTCATAATTTAAAAATGACAAAGACAGGTGAAGACAGGGGGACAAAGCAACACAAAAGAAAAGAAAAGTTATCAAGGGACTCCAGGATCATTTTGTTAGTGTCAAGTTTATTAGAGAATAAATAAATTCACTTCATCCAGTGATGCCTTAAAGAGTTCAGTGGTAGGTTTAGATCAACACTAGAACTCCTGAGCCTGTATCCACATGGTGGACAGGCCTTGTGCTCACCCTTTCCTAGGAAGCGAGCTTCACCCTGACATAGACAATAAATCTGCACTCATGAATAGCCCCATAAACTTGAACAGGAGTAGTTTGATATCGTAGCTTCTTCCTGTGGGCAGAGGCTAGACTGGCCCTGCTTCACTAAGCGAAGAAACGCAGGTATTTGATATGAGCACACCATTTCTCCTTTGATTGAAATCCTTCTTCTGTGCAGCACTTTACACGGGATGGACAGTCCACCAGCCAAGAGTGAAAGAAACCCCTTAAAAAGAAGACGAAAATTCACAAAATGGTGGTGTTTTCTTACCAATGGAAACTGCAGAGAAATATCTATTGTATAAATAAGGCTGCACACTTTTTCCGCTGCCACTATGCCAAATGTCCAGAAAGCAGAGACAAATTAAAGCTATCTCTAGACCACTCTCAAAGAAAGGCATGCTCAGTTGTTCTGAAAAAAACATAGGGAGATGTTAACATGGTTTCAACTCAGTTTTGGAAAAGGAGGAAACCCAAAGACACAGCTGAGTCTGTCATTCAAAAAATCAGTAGTACTCAAAACAATGCTTTTATTTCCTTTATCTCTGAATTTGTAAAGGAAACATATAATAAGTATTAGCTTTACCCATAACATAAGTATCACCACCAGAACCTACTAGCAATTATGCCTAAATAACTCACTGTGCCTTGAGTAACTGGATGGTTCAGGGGCTTGCTATGGAGTATGAAGCCTTTCAGCCCTAGATTGCCAATTTGACTGCAGCCCAGGGTGTTAGAAACTTGAGGAACAGAAATTGAACTGCTGGCATTCAGCATCAGAGAGGTAGCCAAGTTAGTCTGTATCTTCAAAAACAACAAGAAGTCCTGTGGCACCTTACAGACCAACAGATATTTTGGAGCATAAGCTTTCATGGGCAAAGACCTGCTTCATCAGATTCAGTGTGACTCTGTGGGTGTCATGAGACTTATGTCTACTTACATTAGTGGAAGATCTGGGCCTAGAAGTTTTTACCTTCTGATGGCTGTCTATCAGTCTATATAAAGCAAGTTGGTGGTCTTACATATGGACACACTAATGGGTAGGCTCTGAGGGAGTCAAAATGTGACTAGTTCTGAGCAATGAATTACATTCTGACTTTTATAAATTGTTTCAAGATTGTAGCGGAAGTATGTGATGCCACTACCTTTGATATACCAATTCAATTTTAAAAACCCTATGTTTCAGGTTGGTGCCTTTTAAACCAGTCGCAAATTCAGTTAAAAATGGATTGTCGTCTTTTCCTAATTTTCAGAAGTTTCTTTGCCTCCCATTTCTCTCCCAATTATATTTCCGTTTAGTTCCCCATCACCCCTCCTTGGTTAGCTGTTGCACCTCCACACTTTTAGTTATTTTGCAGCATTCTTGCCATTGGCAATTCATAGCTCTGTGATTTCTCAGATATGGAAAGGAGGAGATGGTTTTCCAAATAGATATCACTTTAAAAACCTTAATAAATGAATTTCAACAGCTGCTTTATGTGGCTTTTCTCTACATTAAATTAAATTTTTCTAAGAAAGCCCTCACTGAAATAACTGCCAACATCTACAAGCAAGGAATGTTCCTTTCATTTATGACCCAGCTATGATCAAGTAAATATTACAGCTTTCACCTTGTCCCCACACCCAAACTAATCTGCAGCAGAAAAGTGTTTCTCCTGATTAGAGAAGATTCATCATTCTCTCTTAGGCCTGGTCTACACTAGGGATCAAAGTTGATCACAGATACACCAGTCTAGCCATGCCATTAGCATACCTAGAGTTGACACCTCATGGTCAACTTTGCTCCCTAGTGTAGACTGGGGCTTTTTAGGCTCGCACCAACGTCACTTACTCTACGCAGTAGCGTGGAGTACCAGGGTCGATGGCCAAACCCAGAGTGATCCATTTGCCACAGCTTCACTGATGTGACAAAACTGATCTCCAGAAGATTGATTGCGGTGTGTGTCAAGCCCCCAGTAAGTACAGACATACTTTTAGAAAGTCATCTACAGAAAACAAGATGAGAAAGCAGATTCATTCCATGGCGGTGTGTTTGATGGGAAGTACAGGTCAAACTACTCAGTTATGATTTTCAACAATCATTACCAGTCTTTTTAAGTGTTTTTCTTTTAAAAAGAAGACAGTAACATGAGACTGGTGATTTTCTCACAGAAACAAAGAGTGGAAGAAAAAACAAAGCCACCTCAACTTTTCCTCATTATGTAGGACAGCCTTACAATATGGCTCCAGATATTCCCCAATCACATAAGCTGAAAATTGTTCCACTTTACTGCAATTCTGTAATGATGCAGGAACCAGACCTGTGTTCTGTGCACATCTGAAATTCCTACAGAATTCAGAAGTGCCTTCCTTCTGTAACCATATTACCTGGTACTTTCGGCCTGTGTAAGCAAATCAGGTTTACATTTAGTAATCAGGTGGCAGACCTCTCAGGAAAGGTAAATGCTGCAGGATGTGGTGACTATTCACTGGGTAATGTGATTCCTTCCTGTTATAATAAGAAACCAGTGCAACATAGTCTGCACTTAGCTCCAAAGCCTACAATGGATCCTTTGCTTCTGTGAAAAGACTTTCACTTCATCAGGCTTTGGGCAGACTTGGTTATACCCAGGATAACTCCACTGTCTTCATAGTGTCTCAGTCCCACAGCAGAGGGGGACAGTGTGAACTTCTTGCAGAGCTGCTGCTTAGGGATGGGAACCTCCTGGCATCCCACTCTGCATTACTTTGTGCTAGCTGAGGGGTGCTTGGAAACTGGAGCCCTGGCTGCCAATGATGGGTGTATCAGGTACTTAAAGCCATGGGCTAGAGCAGGGGTCTGCAACCAAAATAGTGAGAAGAGCCATTTTTTCATATTCAGTTACAAAATCAGTACTTCAATGTGAATATGTGACAGTCCTTAATAAATAACATCAAACCATACTTTTTATAATCCCTATTTTAAGAACAGCACACACGCAATTATTTGTATCAGTTAGAAAGTTAAGTTACCCACATCTCCAAGCTTTATCCCCCATCCCACAAACCAGCCCCCGGCTTAACATCTCTCAGCCTCAAACCGACCCCCGCAACCCCAGGGCTAACTGCTTCCACCCAACCCTGCCCCCTGCCAACCCCAGGTTTAACACCTTCAGCCCCAGCCCTGCCCCCTTCCCCACCCCAGGTTTAAACCCTTCAGCCCCAGGATTTATCTGCCTCAGCCAATGAGCTCTGCGCTCTGCTGCTGCTCCTTCATGGCCCCCACCTTCCCTCTGTTGCTCCACCTACAGCCTCCTTCTGCACACAACTGTGCAGCTCGGGCAGGGCAGGCTTGGCCACCTCCCCATCTCAACTGCAGGCTGGCTTCCCCCAATGTAGAAGGCTTGGCCACCCCCAAAGCTCTCCTGCTGGCTTGCTCTTCCAGGGGTCCGTGCCCTCCTGGCTTCCCCCCACCACAGCTGACTGCTCAGTGGCTCTGGAGGCTGCCGCCGCTTAAACAAAAAACCTAAATTGTGTTTAAGCGGTGGCAGTCTCTGGAGCTTCAAGAGGCGTCAGCGGCAGTGGTGCTCGGAGCCACAAGTGGCTCCTTAAAGAGCCACATGCAGCTCCGGAACTGCAGGTTGTCGTTCCCTGCCTAGAGGGATGCACTGAACTGCAGAATCTGCAGCTGTCTAGGGCCAGCACTGAGGATTTAGAGTCCCAAGTGCTAGTAGCTCCAGCTGTCAAGGGTATGTCTACATAGCAAAGTAATTTCAAAATAACTCATCCAGTGACTCAGACTTTGATGAGGTCAGTCTGAAGTTCACCCCTCCCAGGGGGGACTTGTCCAAAGTAAAAGCCTAAAACTGTGTAACAGAGAAAAATAAGTTTCTGCCCTCCTGGGGCTTTTCCTCAGCCAGCTTGTTGTTCAGCCAGATGCCCTTTTGCTAGGCTCAGCCACCATTTTGGAGCACTTATATACCTGCTCCTGGGACTGGTAAGGGAACCCAGTCCCACCCTTTACTCAGGATTCAAGCCCAGGCCTCTATACTGCCTCATTGGTCAACTCTTTTCCCCATAGTGCACTTTTCCCTGGACTACCTCCTACCTCACCTTTTATTTTCCTTCTGGGTCTGCCAGGCCAGCCTCCCTCTGTAGAGAATTTTCTTTCCTGCTCTAAACTTTCTACCTGGTTCTCCCTCAAGCTCTTTCCTCAATTGTGGCACTGTCAGCCTTTAAACCTGACTCATTTTATAAAGGAATTACCTGATTATGCTCAGGTGGGGCCTATCCTGTAATCAAGGCTGATTTAGCTCCAGGATCTTCCACCCATGGAGCAAGCCACCCTGTTACAATTATACACCCATGCACAGACACACACGGCCACCCTCTTCCACTGTCAGCCTTTCTTCTTTCAACCTGTGGATTCCAGGGGGTCAAAGCACTAGGGCAAACAGTGGGTACTCTGCTCATAGTCATTCCATGACCAGACAGTACAGAATTATTGCCCCTTGACTAATCAGCAGCCTATTCAATATGTATTTTACCAGCATGAGTTAAATATATGGAAAGACCAGCCGGGATCAAAGCCCCACGTGGGAAGCACTCTACAAACATGTGAAAATACAGACAGATTAAAATGTCAGAAGGCAAGCGAAAAGGATGTGAAAAGAGAGATGCAATAAAATAGATGCAATTTAGAAACATAAATGTATTTCCAGTTAGCATAAATGGATTAAATAAATTTAATCTCTCCCCATCTGCCATTTAATCTAGGCAGTAAATGACTGATTTCTTACAATCGAACTTCTCATGTTACTAAGTAACTAATGCACAACATAACTACTCACTCACACATTACCAATTTTTCAAGTTCCTGGCATCCACAGTTGCGAGCAGATTTTTTTAAAGTTAATTTTTAATTGACTTCCATAAAGCAGCAGTCAATGAAAAGTAAAGAAAGGTAAATGACTTACAGCTTCTATGTTCCCACATACGGACAGCTTCATGGGATTGCCAGCAGAATTATGGAATTACACAATTTTATAACTTTTCATAGCTGCAGAATCAGGCAATACACAACCAGATAACACTATACGGACACCACATGTTAGTAATATAACATAAAAGCCACTTGTGAATTGGGAAAGGCGGGAGGGAGGGAAAAGAAGCAGGCGATAGATTTTGACAAGAGTTCAACTTCCACTTAACCACCTAACCAAAATGTCTCCACACCCATTACTTCCTATTGTGCCATTTAGAGACAGATTTTCAAAATGATTCAGCCACAGGCAACACATGGGTTAAAGAGGATGTGGAGTCACATGACTCCCCATATTTGATGTTTGGGTTGTATTAAGCATGCTCATACTGATGAAGGAAACAAACATTTCACCTCTGATAGGATGAGACTTGTCCAAAGTAAGTCATTTACCTCTACATAATCTCTTGTCGAGGATTAGGCTGGAGTTTATAGTTCTTGTAAACAATAATTGGCCACATCAATCATGGATGTAGTTCCATTGACTTCAGCAGAGTCACAGCAGGGATAAATTTGGCCCAGTAATTATTAACTCTCTTACATTTTCTCAAATAACTAAGTAATACAACCATGACAAATTTATACTGCAAAAATGGGCCTAACTGAGGAAGTAGGAACCTTACCTCTCATTTCCCTGTTTCTGCCATAATTTGGCCCTTAACCTTAGTATTGTGTTTGTTTTTCTTGTGGAGAGTAGTATGAAAAGAAACAGAAATGTGCCCAATCTCTCAAAATAAATGCAGAATATAACATTATTTCAAGACCTGCTGTGCAAACTGGTGGACGTTTAGAAGTGGCTTTAGGACAGGTTGAAAAATTCCCATTGTAAGTGTTTTTGACAGAAAATTGACCTTTAAACTACGTGCACTTTTTCTGTGTAGTATCTGCTTTCTGTGAAAAATATCAAATTTTCATCAAAAACTGTATTTTTTCAGTCAAAACCCAAAAAATTTCAGAATCCAGACCAAAGATTGGAGTTTTCTAATGAAAATTCAAGGTGTTCTGAGGGAGGAACCCATACTCCGACCATTTCTAATTTATATACATAGGAACCTGGTAGGTAGTGTTCCCTCTAATTTTTTACACCCATGGAAGGAATAAGTTTTGTAATGGGCATCAAGGCATTTGTGGACGTGCACCGCCAATAGAGGCGCATGCTGTATGGGTGCTCTGCCAATCATTTGGGCAAAACCTGAATCTCTCAAGAATGGCCACCCACACATTCAGCTTTTAGGGCATACTCTAGTAGGGACACAGGATTGGAAGGAACCGGCAATTCATCAAGTCCAGTTCCCATTTTATAAGCCCACTCATATACCTACCAAGCTCCATCTTGAAACTTGTTAGATTTTATCCCAGCTGGAAGGCTGTCTCACAACCTCACTCATCTGAGGGACTGAAGCCTTCTTATAACAACCTACATGTATTCATGGCCAGCTCATACCCATTTGTTCTTGTGCCAATGCTGTCCTTTATCTTTAATAGCTCTTCTCACTTCCTGGTGTCTACCTCTCTGATGAATTAATAGAAAGCAAGAGGCCTGCCAATGTAGGGGCTGGGGGTAGGCAGGGGGGAGATGGAAGGGAGGGGAGGAGGGAGCAGTTGCCCCAGGCCCTGGTGATTTAAAGGGCCCCAAGGCTCTGTGGCCGTGGCTGGAGCCAGAGCCCTGGACCCTTTAAATTGCCACTGGAGTGCTCTCCTGCACGCTCCAAGAGGCTCCGATGCTTGGGAGAAAGGCAGTGCCATGGTCCCGATGGTACTGAGGGCTGGCTGCCCTTGGCCTTGCCCCTTCCACTGAAGGCCTCACCCCTTCCAGGTTTGCAGAGCTGGCCCCCAACACACCTTGCATGGGGGCCCACAAAAGCTGTCAGTGCCCCAAAGAGCAATAATCTCCCCTCTCCACCTGAGTTTTGCTAAGCTAAACAAAGGAAGCTCTGTTAGCCTCCTCTAATAAGATAGGTTTGCTGTTCCTCTGATTATTTTAGTAGCCTTTCTCTCCACTTGCTCCAGTTTGAGTTCTTGAACAAAGGGTGACCGCCATGGAACAATTTTAAATTTTGGCTGGAAATTGACTTTCCATTATTCTGACTCCTAATACATCTGTGTCTGCTGAAATATCACCTGGCACCAGTGTGCAGGAAACACAGGATACTGAGCCAGTTTGCCAGGATCCAAGTTTGGAAGTCCCCAAATCATCACGTGAATTCACTCCTCAACGTCAGAAATATTTGGCCTCATGATGACCTTTAAGTGTACAAGTTAATAGGAGCCAGTATTAGTACTGACAGCTAAAACCACTAAAGAGAACTTTTCAAGGCAGACAGGAGTCACATAGCTTTAGCAGAACTAGAACAAAGCAAATTCATGAACCTACATATTCTTCTTAAACTGCTTAAACCAACACATTGTGCTATTTCTAGTGTTCCAAGACAGGACATATATCCTAAACCACAAGACATAAAGAATGGGGTTTCTAACCTTGTTGCCAGCACATTTTTTAAAACACCATACAGTTCATAAAATGCTTGGCATGCGCTCCTGGATTCATTTATATCCATTAGAAAGGACTCAGATGAGCATGACAGTTTTATTTTTGCCTGAACATCTCTTGGTGCTGCACATTGTTCTGAAAGTGACATACTCCTGAGCTATATCTACACTAGCCCCTCCCTTTCAGAAGGGGCATGGTAATGAGCAAGTTGGGAAGATCCTAACGAGGCACTGCCATGAATATGCAGTGCCTCATTAGCATAATCACAGCCACACGCTATTCGAAAGTGCTGCTTTTGAATCATGCACCACCCGTGTAGACAGAGGCCTTTCGAAAGGACCCCACCGGGCTTCGAAAGCCCCTTCTTCCTATTTGGTATTAGGAAGAAATAGCTTTCAAAGTCCAGGGGTCATTTCGAAATGCCTCCGTCTACACGGGTGGCATGCGATTTGAAAGAGGCACTTTTGAATCGTGCACACCTGCCATTATGCTAATGAGGCATTGCATATTCATGGTAGTGCCTCGTTAGCATCTTCCCAACTTGCTCATTACCATGCCCCTTCCTAAAGGAAGGGGCTGGTGTAGACATAGTCCTGATGATGACCGAAATACTATGCAAGAAAATAATCAACAGTTGCTGTCTGCCTTGGACGGCTATGGAGATATACACTAGTATTGTACGCAGGCAATAGAAACACACAAACGTGATCCAAACTGATGATGCAGTTAAGGCCTGGCCCAAAGTACACTGAAGTCAGTGACAGTCTTGCCATCAACCTCAATGTGCTTTGGATCAGGACCTTAACAGAGAACAAGGGGCCCCATCCTCTCACACCAATTTTACACTTTTGTAACTTCTTTGAATTTAGTGGAGTTACTACCACTGTAGCTGTGAGGAGAAAGAGATTTTTTTTCTTTCCCTTCTTTTGGTGATTTCCTTTCTCCTTTATGCTGTTCAAAACAGTAACTGAATACTACTTAACATAACTCTGTGACCCTGTTATTTATTTCTAATTTAATTATGGTTCTATTATTAATTCCGCAAAATGCCTGCTCATACACTGGTATGAGAAATATTAGAATCATGGAATCCTAGTGCTGGAAGGGACCTTAGGAGGTCATCGAGTCCAGCTCCCTGCCTAAAGCAGAATCAGCCCTACCTAAATCATCCCAGCCAGTCCTTTGTCAAGCTGAGACTTAAAAGCCTCTAGGGATGGAGATTCCACCACCTCTCTAGGCAGTGCATTCCAGTGCACTCTCCTGGTGAAATAATTTGTCCTGATATCTAACCTGCACCTCCCGCTCTGTAACTTCAGACCATTGCTCCTTGTTCTACCATCTGTCACTACTCAGAACTGCCTCTCTCCAAACCCTTTAGAGTCCACCTTCAGGAAGTTGAAGGCTGCTATCAAATCCCTCCTCACTCTTCTCTTCTGCAAATTAAATAAGTCCAAGTCCCTCAGCCACTCATCAAAGGTCATGTGCTCCAGCCCCGTAATAATTTTCGTTGCTATTGGCTGGACCTGCTCCAACGCATCCACATCCTTTGTATACCAAGGGGCCCAGAACTGGACACAATACTCCAGATGTGGCCTCACCAGTGCCGAATAGAGGGGAATAATAAATTCTCTGGATATGCTAGAAATGTTCCTCCTAATGCACCCCAATATGCCATTAGCTTTGTTGTCTACAAGGGCACACTCTTGACTTGATATTATGGAAAGTCAAGTTTATTAGTTATCATTAGTTTTCCAAGTGGGGAAAAAGTATAGCATTATAAGAATACAATCAACTCATAAAGCAACACATGGGAAATGTGACCTTAAATACAAGATTTAGAGACAGCTTCTTGGTACCTTTACTTATGCAAGGTAGCAGTATGCAAATCCATAAATGGGCCTATTTATTTTAGTGGTGTTCTCTGGAGTACTCAGTATAACTAAGGATATCAGACTCTGGCCCTTGAGATTAACATTGTAAGCCCACATCCTCAATGATATTTAGGTGCCTAACTCCCATGAAATCAGCTGGAAGACTAGGCCATCCCATTTGCCATTATAATTGAAATCAATAAAACTTTTGCACCAAGACTGAGACTTTTGGGAGTTCATGAGTTAATCGTCCCTCTGTGGATTTGAGGGAATCTCGGTTATTTTATAATGGCTAAATTCTGGTCCTATGAGAGAAGTCCTCAATGCAAGGTTTCGACAGTGAGAGCTACGTATATGTAGGACAGAACACCAGTTCAGGGGACCTGTAGCACACAGGAGGGCAGATTCAGATACACAGAACTGCAGAAGACCTTCAGTAACCTAAGAAGCGATCTGTGTAAATTCAAAAACTTGTCTCTTTCCCAACAGAAGTTGTTCCCATAAAACATATTACCTCACCCCTCCTGTCTCTGTGAACTGTCTATTGACTTCAGTGGGCTTTGGATTAGGTCCTAGCTCTTTAAAAAACAATGTTATAGGTAGAATTTTATAGCTTGCTTAGACAGTAATAAATCTAATTGCCTCGTGTATGTGGATTAAGATGGAATTATATTGTAAATTCAACAAACCTCAGGAGTTTTTCTAAATTGTGCCTGGCAGCCTTAAATTCGCATAGATTTGCCAGCTGTAGTCAGATTCTTATGAAAGGGGTCTAACATTTCCAACGTGTATCCCTCATAAGACAAACAGTTACGCTTCCACTCTCTGGTATTTTCCCCCCAACTTCTCCCATGAGAATGTGAAAGGAACGCCACCAACTTGAAAAAGTTGCATTTGTCCCCTTTGACAACAGACATTGGTTTAGTGGGCAGTCAGTGTATCTAAGATGTCTACAGTCATCAGCCAAACAAAAATCCCTAAACATTTTTCATGCCAAATTGTCCTGATTTACCAACTCCAATATAATTACAAAGTCCATATCGTCAAGGGTAGAGCACCAAGAGCCAGGCTTTCGAAAGTACTCAGGGCTTGTCTCCACGGTCGGCAGAACACTGGGGGGGTGGTGAGTCTATCCTGTTCTAACCTGCCCCAGACTAAGGGCAGATCTACACTTAAAATGCTGCATCAATGCAGGTATGCTGCTGCGGCTGCCATTGGGTAGCACTTTGAACAGATGCAAGAGCTGCCTCCTCCTGCCTTAGGGTATGTCTACACTTACCATGAAATCGACCCATTCAGGGGCGATCTTCCAGAGTTCGATTTGTGTGTCTGGTAAGACATGCAAAATTGATCTCTCTGGGGTCTGCATCGACCTCCCCCAGTGAAGACAGACCTTACAGTCGACTGCAGATATGTCGATTCTAGCTATGCAATTGCTGTAGCTAGAACTGTCTATCTGAAGTCGACTGTAAGGTCTAGCTTAGACTGAGCCTGAGTAAGTTAATCCGCTTCCCCAAGAGGTGGTAGCTATGTCAGTGGAAGAAGCTTTCTTCTGCCAATGTAGCGCTGTCTATGGGGCAGGGAGGTGGGGGTTAGGTGAGAGTTACCACATCTCTCAGAGGGTCGGATTTTTCACATCCTTGAGCGTCATCATTAGACCAACATAGGTCTGTAGTTCAGATGAAACCTAATTGGCCATATGGCCCTAGCTAATGCACATCCGCAGTTTGAAATGGACTAGTGAACTCGTTTGCTGTGAACAAATTATTCCTTAGACACAAGGAAGACACAAGCCCTTAGATGCAGATGGGAATAAGAGTTAGGCATTTAAATGGTTTAGGTGCTTTTGAAAATCCCTGTAGGTACCTATCTGCATCTTTAGGGGCCTAAATACCTTTGAAAATCTGATCCCACCGGGGGGCACCCACTGGCAAGGGGATGGGGAGGAGGTAAAGGGAACAACTTCCTAGAGCCTGGCAATTCAAAAGGGCCTGGGACTCCTGGCAGACAATACTACTACTGCTGCAGTGGCCATGTGTAATGGTGGTGGCTGGAGATCCAGGACCTTTAAATCACCACTGGAGCCCCAGTTGGCATGCTCTGGGCACCGCTGAAGGCTAGCTGCCCTGGTCCCACACACAGCCCTTCTGCCTAAGGCCCCAACCCTTCCATCTGCAGTCCCGCCCTTTCCAGGAACACGGAGCTGGCTCGCCACCCTCTCCCCATGGATCCAGTGAGTAGGTCAGCTCTCCTGCCCATTGGCCTCCTTCTGCTCCCATGTAACTTGGCACTAACTTCCCATACTACTTTTAATGGGAGGTAGATTGGCACCTCAGCAGGGTTTTCTCTAATTTATGGGTGGAATAAATTTTGTTATGTGCACCTTGGCACATGAGAATGTGCACCACCAATAGAAACATACGCTGCTGGCTTTGTGTGCTGTGGGCACTCTGCTAATCACCTGAGTGGCATCTGAAAATCTCTCCTGAGTGGTGCTCGGCTTACAGGGAACACTGGACCTCAGCATAAATTTTTTCCTCTCACATCTGCTCTGTTATTCTGCTTTTCCTCCACGTACCAGAAGTTGTCAACATTTTTTAAAGCTCTGGGGTCTTTTAACGCCTAAATTTCTACCGGTGTTTGTTGAGTCAAGTTGGCTGAAAACTGTCACTACTGCTAAGTAAAAACATCTTTCGGCTTTTGGAGGCAAAGTCATTGTGGAAGCTAGGCGGGGAGGTTATGGCAGCGAAAAAGCTAATGGGTCTTATCCTCATCTGTTGAACATTAGCATGATTTCACTGAATTGGGTGGAGCAGTGCAGATTTGCACCAGCTGAGGATATGGCTGGTACAGACAGTAAAATGGAAGAAAAGAAAAACTCCGCAATGTTTCATTTCACCTTCTGTTCTCTGCCCTTCAAAAGAATCTGTATCAAAGTCCCTTTTCCCAAGGTTATCTTTTGAGTGAAGAATTGTAATTTTTACTTAGTGTTTAATGACAAGGGTGTTAAAGTGATTTGTAAACCATGGGCCTCATCCTAATCTCTGCTATATGGTTAAATCAGCTGCAGCATGCTTGCAATGCAGTTTTGGCTGAGGGAGACAACCAATCACCATGTTTTTTGTTTCTACCAGGCCGGTCGCTGACCTTGCACTCAAGAAGATAAGCACTTGACTGACCAGTCTTGATGTAGAGGGAGTTGACACTTCCTTGTGCTGTGTTTGACATGTAAACTCCTCAAGCAGGGCCTGGATCTCACTAACTTTGTACGGTGCTTTGCATAACAGGGTCTAGCTCCAGCAGGGGCCCCTACTAATCTGTTATGAAGAGTAAATAAGGTGTGGGGGGGGAAAGGGAAACCTCTGTCAACCAAATCATCCAGTTGCTTTTAAAATTTCAAATGCTGCCTTTCACCAGTTTCTGAATTCTCTTCAGTGGTTTCAGTATATTGCTTCTTTAAAACCCTTACATAAGGACAGGGGGCCAGAGGGTTGTCTTTGATTGTGTTTTCTGTTTCAATAATTGTATGTGAAAAAAGGCTAACAGAAACAGGCTGTGCAGTCTTAGTAGGGGCTCCCCCCAACTTTTTATTATAAAGAACCCTATAATTACTTGATACAAAACACTTCCCACTGAAAATCCTATAGGCTCCAAATGGTCTTACTCGAAGCCACTGCATGTCTCAAGCAAGGTCTTAAAAACGGTTAAAACGAAATCAGACTCTGGCAAGGGGAATAAATAAATAAATAAGGTGTGGTTTCATTTGTGGGGTCAGTAGTGCCGGGATGGCTAGGTTTCCTTCCAGCTTCGTAGTTCTCTGGGGGTCTTCAAGGCTTTTGAACAACACAAACATAGTATTACCGCCCCGGATGGAAAGTGCCAAGCATTTTTCTTCCCCCCGATAAACCCCAGCTTTGAAATGATCACATCATGAAAGCACAGAGCTCATTTTGAGGTCCTAACCAGAGAGCTCAAATCTCCTCTTTTCTTTCCCCCAAAGATGGTTGCATTTAAAAATAAATTCACTGTAAACAATTCCAGACATCTCTATGGAAACTTTTTGGAAAGCGGCTGAGTGAGGTCAAAACAAGCAAAGAGGATCGTCTTTGACCGTGATTTGAAGAGAGGCAGGTAGGCTAACTGGTGCATTAAACCATATGAGCAAACCTACATATGTATGAATAAATATGAACACTGTGAGCAATATCGATTCTGATTGGAGGTGGGAGTCCGCTGTAATCTTTGTTAGTAGTTGATCTTGTAGAAATCCAACCACACCCAACACTGTTTGGGGCTTGTGTGCATTTAATAGCAGCAATTGTTTTTGTTTATCTGGCTTCAGATAAGTGGCTCTGCCTTTCTACCAGACAGTACCCTAAGAAACAGGGCTGACGCCTAAGCCCCATCAGCCTAAGCCACATTCATTTGGATGACACTGGCAATGACAGAGCTACCCAGGGAGTTAATACTAAGGAACAGCTGAAAGCAATAAAGCAAATGAAAAATGCGGGGAAGCAAAAGCTGCAGGCTTCTGTAATGGAACAACCCATGGGCTTGGCTACACCAACAGTGTATTTGTAGCAGTTTTATAACTCCGTATGTTTTACTCTCAAGCATGAGGCTGTTCAAACATTTCACACTCTTAATTGTTGGGGACTTCTTTCTCGCCACTTGAGTACCAGCAGCTGAGACGTCAGGTTTTAAGATTTTTCAGTGCTAAGTGAATTATTACAGTGTAACAAATCTCGGACCACCAAAGACTTTGTGCTGCTATGTTGCCCAAGGATGACTATTTAAAACTTCACTGTCCTCCTGGAGCTAGAACTCAGATCTTCCTGCTCTAAATGCACAAGCCACCTCCCCCTGCGTGAGCTACAGGAGAACTGCCATTAGCAGCTGCCAAAGGTCTGTGACACACAACTGAGCAGCTCTTAAGCGGTACAGGGCTGTCGTATTTCCACACACCATCAAACTCTCAGTCACTAGTCCTGATTTGTTTAAATTTCAAGAAATGCTTTGCTGGATCATTTTACCACAAGCTGCATGGAGCCTCATAAATTTCCCCTTAGTTTGGTGGCATATTTGAATGACAAGCTGTAAATGCTAACTAACTCGTAACTAACAGAAGTGCAAATGCAAATTTGAATCCTCAGATTTTCCCATCTGTATTGGTTTAATTCCAAGTTCGTTAATGCTCTGAAAGTGAAAAACCCTACTTAGGTGCTGGCGCAGACTTGTTCCATGTGCCTACCTACCCCTTTGAACATTGGTGTGGCAGACTTGTGTTACACTGACAGGCAGAACAGAACTTGGAACCTCTGGAGCTGAGTGCAGGAGCCTCCACTGCTAGAGCTAAAAGCCAGCTGGCGCTCAGCTAAGACTCATTCGTTCTCTCACCAAGTGGTTTAAGTGCCATTTTTGACAGCAACTGTGAACCACTCCCAGTAGGTGCATGGGGTACATTTGGATGCCCAGTCTCAGCACTGATATTTCAAAGCAGGTGTGTTTCAGAGGTACTCTTGGCTGGCAGAGGCTCCTTGTTTTGGAAGCATACTGGTTGGCCGGTGGCATTGCTATACACGGAGGGTGAATCCCATGCGTCATGTATTTCATGTCTCCTCTCTACGGCTATGTCTACACGTGCCCCAAACTTCGAAATGGCCATGCAAATGGCCATTTCGAAGTTTACTAATGAAGCACTGAAATGCATATTCAGCGCTTCATTAGCATGCGGGCGGCAGCCGCGCTTCGAAATTGACGCTCCTTGCCGCTGCGCGGCGCGTCCAGACGGGGCTCCTTTTCGAAAGGATGCTGCCTACTTCGAAGTCCCCTTATTCCCATGAGCTCATTGGAATAAGGGGACTTTGAAGTAGGCGGCGTCCTTTCGAAAAGGAGCCCCGTTTGGACGCGCCACGCGGCGGCAAGGAGCGTCAATTTCAAAGCGCGGCTGCCGCCCGCATGCTAATGAAGCGCTGAATATGCATTTCAGCGCTTCATTAGTAAACTTCGAAATGGCCATTTGCATGGCCATTTCGAAGTTTGGGGCACATGTAGACACAGCCTACATGTCAGATGTAGAATTTTATGCTAACTGACCTGAGAGCAGGGGTGTTCCATTCAATCTAGGGATTATTTATTGGCATACTGTAGGATTGAGGAATCTTTTAGATGGGCCCAATCTCATGAGGTGCTGAGAGCTTCCTTCAAGGTGCTGACCAGTTTCCCCTTCCACTGACTATTCGTCTAGCTTGACCACTTGGCAAGTGAATGGGGAGAGGAATTAATACCAAGAGATGTTCCACTGCTATCAAGAAGTAAAGAGCAACGACTGTGGACAGACAGATAGCACACTCCAGCCAAACCATTTCTTCAGAGTTCCCAAATGTAGAACATGGGATAGCAAAAGGACTGTGCAGGCCTTGGAGTCAGGAATTTAAGGTTCACTTCCTTGTTCTGACACAAACTCGCTGCATGATTATCTATAAATTACTTAGCTTCTCTTCTCATGACTCAGCACTCTAGCTAGGACACATATAGTCCCCACCTTTCCAGTATATCATACCACAACACTGCTCATCACTATGACATCTTCTGCCTCTCCACAGATCACTTTCAATCCCACTGTTCTGTCACATAGTGGTCCCAGGGCACCTTCTGGGAGTCAAACCACACCAGACATGCCAACTCTTGTGAACTAATGGTGAGCGATGCAATTTCTGAGTGAAATTAAGCCTCACTCACCGTCTTGTGGTAGAACTCTTAGGCTATGTCTAGATTACAGCGATTTGTCAACAGAAGTTTTTGTTGGAAGGTATCTTCTGACAAAACTTCTGTAGCCAGATTGAAGCCAAATTGCCAAGTGGATCACAAGAGTGATCCTCTCTGTTGGCAGAGAGTGGCTGGGCTGCCTTGCTGCTCTCTCGATAAAATGGCCAACCAGAAGCACAATAGGCATGGTTGACAGACGGGCCCAGGGACCCATATCTCTGTCGACAGGGGTGTTATGCCTCATGGGGAGCAGGATAAGTCTGTCAACAAACGTGCTGCGTTCTGTCAATTTACTGTTGACAGAATGCCTTGAGAATCTGGATGCTCCCTGAGTTTTTTCACAAACCCTCTAGTGTAGACATAGCCTTGGATGTCAGGATTTATTTTTCAGCCCAGTAAGGAAGGGCTGTAACTGTCAGCCCTGGCACCAAAGTGATGTATGGTAGGGTCGTGCCTTCTCCAAATTTCTGCCAGGGTGGGAGTTGGCCTGAGCACAGCTGAGGGCCATGTGCCCGGGAAAGGCAGTGGCACCTCCTGCTCTCATAGAGCTATGTTAAGAAGCTCCTGGAGCAGGTGTACAAAGATATAACCTGTGCGCACACACGGCTGCTCAGTGATCTTGTTACGACTGTACACTTCAGATGGTTTGGAACACAGCCAGCATCTGTGTCCTGCACTGTACGTCAGGCTGTCTGCCTTTTGAAACCACAGCGTCATCACGTGATGTAGAGAACTGGGAAGCAAGACAGGGGTAAGGAGTGTGGTGGGAGAAGCAGGGGTCCTGGGAAGGGAACAGATGTAGAGACTTATGTGGGAAAGTTAGCTGTAGTTGCCACTAAGACCCTCTGTGTTGGGAGAGTGGGGCCACAGTGGCCAGTTTCTCTGAGTTTCAGGGGCAACAGCCCCAACCACTGTGAATGGAAAAGGAGGAGATAGCACCTTCCAGGAGGCGGCCAGCCCCTGATATCAAGTCCTGGTTTGCCAAGCATGCTTATCTCATGAAGCTCATTGCAACAGCGGTGTTGGCAGCTGTTTCAGTTTTATCATGAGACTCATAATATTTGGGCTTTTTCTTTGAGTCCCAGCTGCTGAAAACAAGAAATTCCTGGCAAAATCTCAGAGTTTGTTACTCAAAATGGTGCATTTCTGGCCTGCATGGTTGAAGAAGAGAGGCTGAGGGCTTGTGAGTCCCTCAGCAGCTCAGAAACAGGAAGGGAAATAAAGAGAAGTTATATTTCATTAAAAAAAAAACTCTCACCATTTTAAGCCAGTTTCATGATTTTTACTCAGTGGGGAAGGATGGCACCAAGGCAAACACAAGCCAACAAAAAACAACGAAAATAACATCAGCCCCTGTTCTTTGGGGTCTTCACCAGCCACCCATTTAATCGGGCCGCTAGGGGAACCCAAGCTCTCCCTGCTCCAAATTCCAGCCATGGGAGCCAGTAGAGAGCAAGCAAAGCTGTCTAATCAGCCCATCCCTCGCCTCCTCAGCCTGTGATCAAGCCTTTCTTTTCCTAGCTTCAGTGCATATCAGTATTTTTCTCAGGCTCCACAGCTTCTTCTGGTTCACCCTTTCTTTCACAGCCAGGGCTCCCCTCCCTGTCCCTCGTGGAGTCCCCCCGCAAATCTCAAGTGAAAATAACAAACTGAAGCCACCTCTGCCTTTTGTCCTTGTAATTTTCCTTGTGCACAGTTCCTCAAGGGAGGCACAAGCTCCTAGGGCCGCATCCCCTGGAGCCTTGCTCATGATTTCATAGTTCAACACAGGAGCTTACACACACACCTCCTGGCTCCCCTCTCTCTCTCCCTCCCTCTTCCCCTCGTTCCTCTCATGCCTCCTCCCAAGAGCAGGAATTCCCTATCTGCTCTATCTTCCCTTCCTCTACCACCCTAGAGCTTCCTGATCCTTTCCCAGCTGTGTCAATAATGGCAATTAAGCCATTCTGTCCAGCTCAGCTGGGGGACAGTTCTTACTTCACAGTCAAATGCTCCATTTCCCCCTGTGGCAGTATTCCAAACATATGCTTTTCCCTGGAATATGTCAGTGTTACGGGATTATGCCTCCGAAAGAGCTATGCTGGTTATGTAAGCTAGTGTTAGGGTTGTACTAGCTTTGTGAATCAAACTGCAGAAAGACCCAAAAATCCACCTGGCGCCGAATTTGAACTGGAGTCAGTAAATGTCACAGCCGGGGTTAGAATGCCTAGTTCCATGCTTAGGCCAACATGCCTTCTGGCTCCACTGAGCCTGAGTGCCCGGCTAAGGGATTAGGCCTCCTGTTTGACGTCTGTCCTGAGAGTATTTCTTTAATAATGCAAACAATTGCATTTAAAGGAGGAGGGCACTGATTTACTGAATCCATTTTTAGGAGCACATGCTACTGAGCGCTGGTTGCAAAACACCTAGCTACTGAAAGGTTTTCTACTGGAGTGGTTCTCATCCAGGGCCCGCTGGGGGGTTGTGAGCAGGTTTCAGGGGGTTCACCGGAATAAAGAAGACAGCAAGTCTAGTGGTAGATTGGCTGATATTGAATTTGAATTGAAAGCCAAAGACTGAGCCCTGCCACATGGGGTAAAAATCGAAGCCGAAGCAACTTAGTTTCATGGGAGCCCTGGCGGCATGGGCCCCTGGCAACTACCTTGCCTGCTACCCCCTACTGCCAGCCTTAGCTTTTAATCTACTGCATGTGCAGAAAAACAGTTATTATGGCACAAATGGGCCATGGAATGTTTATAGCATGTTGGGGCAGCTTCAGAAGGAAATAGGATGTGAACCCCTGTTCTAACGGCCTGCCTGGCATGCCAAGATAGTAACATTTTTGAATGATAGCCTTCAGGAAGTGGGATAATGACTTCCCACATCTCAGCAATAAACCCCAAGCCTGACAGTCACACAGTTCTGCACCAAACTGCCATTTGGTCTAATGGTCTTATTCCATTTAATTGGGTTATGAAACTTTGGTCACATAGAGAATTTGTTCTCCATCTAGGAATCCAGCAGACAGCCCTGCTTATGTTGCAGTGAGAAGGAATGTAGGAGAGTACCTGTAGTGAATAAAGAATGAGGGGGTCCTGACATAGAGCAGGTGAATATAAACAGGAGGATGAGGCAGGTGGGCAAAAATCTACTATATTTGAAAGAGTTTGTGCACCTGTCTGGCTGCATGTCCATCTGTCTGTCTGCAAGTCCATTTGTTCAAGAACTCCTCCTAAATGGTAAAAGCCAGGACCAGCACGTTTGGTATGCAGCCTCCTCTCATCATGCAGAGTCCTTGTGAGAAAAACATTAATGTTCACTCAGCTTCAATCAAGGAATAACAACATGGTAACCGAATGTCTGTGCAAGCCCTCTGTTACCTTGAAAGCGATAATTTGCCCTCCCCCTTCCATCCCACGCATTCTATTTATAGGTAAATAGAACAAAATAAAGTGATCCTTTCAAATTCATCCTTCCGAAGGAAGTCAGTGCTGGAAATAGGCTTCATTATTAATACATTATGAAATGAAATGAGCCACCCCTTGTGCAGATCATGGAATCATAGGGCTGGAAGGGACCTCAGGAGGTCATCTAGTCCAGCCCCCTGCTTCAAGCAGGACCAACCCCAACTAAGTCGTGCCAGCCAGGACCTTGTCAAGCCAGGACTTAAAAACCTCTAGGGATGGAGAATCTCTCTAGGCAACGCATTCCAGTCCTTCACCACCCTCCTGGTGAAGTAGTTTTTCCCAATATCCAACCTACACCTCCCACTTTTTAGCTTCAGACCATTGCTCCTTGTTCTGCTATCTGGCACCACTGAGAACAGTTTCTCACAATCCTCTTCAGAGCTCCCCTTCAAGAAGCGGAAGGCTGCTATTAAATAATCCCTCAGTCTGCTCTTCTGTAAACTAAACAACCACAAATACCTCAGCTTCTCCTCATAGGACATGGGCTCCAGCCCCTTAAATTATTTTAGTTGCCCTCTGCTGAACCTGCTCCAGGACATCCACATCCTTTTTATACTGGGGGGCCCAAAATTGGACACACTATTCCAGATGTGGCCTTACCAGTGCCAAATAGAGGAGAACAACCACTTCTGTAGATCTGCTCAAAATGTTCTTCCTAATGCACCCTAATATGCTGTTAGCCTTCTGGGCTACACAGGCACACTGTTTACTCATATCCAGCCTTTCATCCACCATAACACTTAGGTGCCTTTCCACTGTACTGCTGCCTAGCCAGTTGGTTCCCAGCCTATAACAATGCTTGGGATTCTTCTGGCCCAAGTGCAGGACTCTACACTTCTCCTTGTTGAACCACATCATATTTCTTTTGGCCCAATCCTCCAATTTATCCAGGTCACTCTGGATCCCATCTCTACCCTCCAGCTTATCTACCTCTCCCCCTAGCTTTGGGTCATCTGCAAACGTGCTGAGGGTGCAATCCAGTCCCTCATCTAGGTCATTAATAAAGATGTTGAACAACACCAGCCCCAGAACTGAGCCTTGCGGCACTCCTCTTGAAACCGACCACCATCCAGCTATTGAGCCATTGACCACTACCCGTTGGGCCCGACCATCAAGCCAGCTTTCTATCCATCTTATAGTCCATGTATCCAATCCATACTTCCTTAACTTATGGGCAAGAATGTTGTGGGAGACTGTATCAAAAGCTTTGCTGAAGTCAAGGTTTTTCACATCTACTAACTTTCCCATGTCGACAGGCTTGTTACCTCATCATAGAAGCTAAGCAGATTGGTCAGGCATGACTTGCCCTTGGTGAATCCATGTTGACTACCTGTGATCACTTTCCCTTCTTCCAAGTGCTCCAATATAGATTCCTTGAGGATCCCCTCCATTATTTTCCCAGGGATTAAAGTAAGGCTGACCAGTCTATAGTTCCCTGGATTGTCCTTCTTTCCTTTTTTAAAGATGGGCACTATGTTTGCCTTTTTCCAGTCATCTGGGATCTCTCCTAATCTCCAAGAGTCTTCAGAGATAATGGCCAAAGGCTCAGCAATGACATCTGCTAATTCCCTCAGTACCCTTGGGAGCATTAAATCCAGACCCATGGATTTAATGCACATCTAGTTTTTCTAGATAGCTCATAACTCGTTCCTTCCCCACAGATGGCTGCCCTTCACCTTCCCATACTGCACTGTCTAGCACCTTAGTGTGGGGGTGGTCTTTGTCTGTGAAGACAGAGGCAAAAAAAGCCTAAGATGCTTGTGGAAATGAATGTGAAGTGTTTTTCTAGCTGGCACAACATAGAAACCTGATGTGAAAAACATTCTGTTGCATGGCTGGTGAGCGGGCACAGTTACTGGGAAGCCATCCATTAATCCCCTTATTTGTCACAGAAACAGTTGGGGTGGAACAAGGTGTATGGTCCCGAGAAAAGGGGGCACACCATAAGACTGGGGCTGGGGGAAAGAGGAGAGAGCGACAGGAGACCAAAGGGCTAATGCAAAACTGTCTAGCACGCTATAGGCGATAGGTCTGCTTCTGAGTACTTTTTTAAAGTGCTTTGAATCCATAAAAGCAAAGCTCCACTGATCTTAATTTAGCACCAGGTGGGGCAATAATTCTTGATGGGGAGCCACTCCAAGATTTTGGTCAGTGGTAAGGTGGCACTTTTCTCTGGAGTGGGTGCAAGGTCTGGGATGGAGGTTGAGTGCAAAAGGGAGCTTGGGGTAAGGGACTACAGTGAAGGATAGGGTGCCAGCTCTGCCCCTGGGTTCTCCCAGCTGAAGCTGCCCCCAAACCTAGGGCTGGAGCTGCAGGCTATCGGGCCCTGGACTATCAGAGGTTCCACAGGCAAGGCCCCCGGTGCTGGAGCTGACAGGGCTCCATTCCCTGCAGGCTTCTGAGGTTCTTCCAGACAGACGGCTGCTGGGGTTAACCCATTCAGTCAGCTGCCAGCTCTCAGCCTTGGGGCTGCCAGGGTTCCCCTGGCCCCAGCAGAGCTCACTCCCCAGTGGGGTTCCCCCAAATTCTGGGGCTACCAGCATTCCCACACCCCAGAAGTCTCCCCAGGCCCAGTGGCATTCCTCTACACCCACTGGCATTTCCCCATACCATCTGGCTCCCAACCCTGCGCCCCAGGGCTGCTGGCAGAGCACCACACCCTGGCAGAGTTCTACCAGCCAGCTCCCAGCCCTGGGGCTGTGGGCAGAGATCCTCACCTTGGCAGAGTTCCCTCAGCCCCAGGGCTCCTGGAGTTCCCAGAAGCCAGCACCCTGGCCAGCTCCCAAGATCTGAAGCAGCTGGCAGGGCTCTGCACCCCAGCCAGCTCCCTGCCGTAGGACTGGCAGGGTCCCCTGCCCTCCTGCCAGGAATCCTGCAGCTGCCTTTCTAGTAAATGGCATATTTGAATATCCTGAAACCTCCCAATCCTGGGGTTGCCAGGTATGAAAGAATTTACTGTGGTTTGGTTGAAGGAGGGGGTTGTGACCTGGGCAGAGTCTTGAGGGGCAGGGTCCAGGAGGGGGATGGGTGTGGGAGAGGATTCTGACCGGGAGAAGAGTTTAGGAGTGGGTACAGGATCTGGGGCCAGGGCAGTGGGGCGCAGTGTCAGAATCAGGCTGTGACCAGGAGGTGCTTACCTAAGTAGTTCCTGGCCCTCATCACTGTCAGGCAAGCTTCCCTACTTCCCAGCTGACCCAGTCCACTGGCTGTTCCATTTGGTTCTCTGGGCTAAAGAGGAGAGCTTTGGGCACTGCCCCAACCCCAGCAAAATCTTTCAGCTCCCATTGGCTGGCTCTGAGTGTGGCTCCCGCCCCAGCAAAATCTCTTAGTTCATATTGGCTGGAAACTGGCCAATGGGAGCTGAGAAATTGTGCATCACTGCCCCCTAACCCTAGCAAAATATCTCAGCTTCTATTGGCACTCAATACTTTCTTTGTAGCCCTAGGGGCAGCCCACAGGCCAAATTAAAAGGCTTGACAGGCTGGATCCAGCCTCTGGGCCTTATCTTGCCCACTTCTGATTTAGCTGCTTCCCCAAGATGGTTTCAAGAATTGTCAGCACCATCATGATCAATCTCCCATGCTTCTTTTCACCATGTGGCTTTCTTAATAACTTTCCCACACTTGCCTGAGAAACCATCATAAATTCTATTGCACCACAGGAATCTATGGATAAAACAAAGTCCTTGGTTCAGGACTCTTTTCCATTGGAAAGATTCGGTTGGTGTTATAGGTCATGTCTGGCTTGACATCAGCAGAGCTATGTCAGTTCATTCCAGCTGATGATCTGACCCATATAAACAGCCAGGTATATTTGTCCCTTGTTTTCTATGGGACCTCTGAGATCAGGTTAGCCAGGTCACAATGGGGAGAGGGGCACAGGTATCTCGTGGAAATATGCAACCTGGTGTTTTCTGCTGATATAGCTTTAGGGCATGTGAAATAAACAGTCATTTTTTACCTTTTTCTCCTTCCTTTTGAACTGAGCTGGGAGCTTGGTGTACACCAAGTAGAAGTCTTTCAGCTGAATACATGTGGTTAAGCTGATTTTTATGGCTGGCCTCTTCTAGCACAGGAAGAATAAATCTGGTTTTAGTGCGAAATATTCTGAGTGTTGTTTCAGTGGTTACAAACGTGTGAAATCCACCTTTTGGGGACAAACCTGTTTAAAGAGCTAATCTTTTATTGACACTCCTGCAGTTGCTTGAAGGGCTTCAATAAAGAAGGTCTGAGGCAAAGCAGGAACATTTAAAACAGCCCTTCCAATGGCCACCTCTAGCCACTGATTTAGGGCTAAGTAATACCCCATCAACACAGCCTGAGATGCAGGCACAGTTCCTCCCAGAGCACACCAGCTGAACTGGGAGAAGGAGGAGTGCCCTGTTTCCTTCCAAAAGTCAGGAGAGAACTGGGGGTGGGGGAAAGGAAGTCCAATGTGCTTACAGAGCATGTCTGAATTAAGCAATGATAGTTCCTTCAGAAGTATGTAGAATGTGAATGCCACTTTTAGTCCTTTTACAGGTGCACCAGACCCTCATTAGTATACAAGTTATATACTGGTTCTAGCCTAGAGAACTTACAAATAACAAGCAGCCTTGTGGTGCTTTAGAGACTAACAAATTTATTAGGTCATGAGCTTTTGTGGGTAAAGCCCAGAAAGGGCTAACTCACAGCCAGCAGCCTGGCTTATAAAGTAGTGATTTAAAATCGCTTTGAAAGTTGCGTAGGCTTGGGTCAGATTGAAAGAGAATGTAAAAGAACTACGCTCCCCACCACTACCACACAAGTACACACACACACACTCTTCTACCTTGGAGGCTGGCTGCTCATTATCAAATGTAAATGACGGGGTAGGGGGAGGAAAGAGAGAAGAATGACAAGGTTCAGAACCAGCATCTGCTGAATTAAAAATAAAAGGGGAGGAGGAAAGCTGGGAAAAACAGATGAAACGTTGTAATTGCTTGGCAACAAGTTGCTATTGTAATTTAGAAAATTGGAAGCATCCGTTCTTAAACAGCTATAGCTTTCTTTCTTTTCTTTTTTTAAAAATTGACTGCAGCCCTTGTTTGCGTTCAGCTGCACCCTCCTATAGGATTACCCTCAAACCCTCACACAGGGCAGTAATGGAGCTCTCCTGCTTGGAGATGGGCTATGGAAGAAAGCATTTTGCAATTGTTTTGCAGTTCAGTCATTTAACGAGATTAGAGATAATTTGCCCCTTGGAATGCAAAACTGTTTCTACAGGTGCTAAAGCTTCCTGGCTTTTGGATTACAGGACTCATTTTGTCGAGTGCCATTGCCTTCAGTGAGGTCTCCAAGGACTGTAAATAACACAACAGCTACCCTCTGCAGCTGTGAAACTAATTTGCCAGGTTGAGCTACAAGGCTTGTCTTTTATAAAGCTCAGTCAAGGCAGATAAATATGCAGATGCCGATGTATTAAATGTGTTGATTAACTAATAGCAGTGCATAAATGTGGCTGTCCTGGCAAGCTTGGGAGCTTCAGAGAAGCAGCTCTGACCCAGGAAAGAGATGGCTGCTGGAAATCAGGCTAAAGCAACAGCCACAGATTTGCAACAGAAGCGGAGAAAGCCACTTTGACTCCCCATCAGAAGGCCTTAGACAGGCCCTGATCCTCCTGCTCCACAAAGAAGAGACGAAGTCCCAAGATTCTTCTGTATCGGTGAGGACTAGAAAGGCAGCTGAGCTCATGAGGCCTCTCCTGAACTTGGAACCAGGGGATGGCTAGGGCTTGAGGCCACCAGGGGATCCATCTAGCTGAATGGGAGAGCTGTCAGTCTCCCAGCCAGACAGAGCAGCCCAACACTTCCTGCTCCGTCTCTGCCACTGAATAAGTCCTAACAGGAGACCTTGAGAGGAGATTTCCTCTCTCTTTGCATTGGTTTAATTTGTGGGCTTTAAGTTCCATTGCAGGGCTGCTTGGGGGCCTCATTCATTTAACTTGATAGAGTCTTTTGTTTAATTCCTTTCATAAGAACATAAGAACGGCCATACTGGGTCAGACCAAAGGTCCATCTAGCCCAGTATCCTGTCTGCTGATGGTAGCCAATGCCAGGTGCCCCAGAGGAGGTGAACCGAAGACAATGATCAAGTGATTTGTCTCCTGCCATCCATCTCCTGCCATTTCCCTTCTTGCAGCTTAGTCCTTATCCTTTCTGGGAATAAAATGCTGTTTATTACAACTAGATTTGACAGAGAAATGCCACATTTCCAATTTTGGAAAGCTGCACCTCTGCCCTGCCACTTCCCATGATACCGTGCCCCTGACCCACCTCTTCCTTAGAGGCCTCACCCCTGCCCCACCTGCTGCCTGCTCGCCCATAAGATGCAGTTGGAGGACACCCCTGCTAAGCAGACTTTTGGTGTCTGTTCAGTACATCTGACCTAACACTGCCAAGTCCCTTCCAATCCACAACCAGACGCCTGGCAACCCTAACTGGAGAAGATGATTCCATGTCATGGAAGATTCTGAGGTGTCCAGATTTCCAAGGCAGAGTGAAAACCATACATTCTGAAATTTCCAGTGAAACAGGAGTATTAAGGAACCCTCAGGGAACTCAGAGCCTTGATGGCCAGGCTGCCATGGAGCAGGCAAGAAACATGCTTGACTACCAGTGGATTTTAGTCAAAATCAAACTGTGTACATGAAATGGTTCACTGTGGGCCAATTGGCATTGCCAACGGCAAATGTTTTGTCCACACTTGTCCTTCCAGCTCACTAATTTATCTTTATATTGGTCATTAGAACTGTAATATTCTTGAGGTGATCAAATTTGTTGCTGGTTCATACACCCTACCTGTACAAAGAGGCGTTGAGCACTTAGAACCTAAGGCTCAAGGGTAGGAAGGGGATGATCAAGTCCAGTGGGGATCAGAGGAGCTCCCGAAGTCAGGGGTGATAAATCAGAAAGATGTTTTACTTTATTTAATAATAAAGCTGTATAGGAGAGATCACTGGGAAGTTCTGCTTTCCATTTGTTTATATTAAGCTTGAAAACAATTTCCACCAAACAGTCTGATCTAAAGCCTGCTGAAGTCAGTAGGAAGTAGATGGTCTTTTCATTGATGTCATTGGGCTTTCGATCAAAGCCAAGTGAAGGATCTTCGTTAGTTCAGATAATCCAGTTTCAGTTCCCTCAGTTCTTCATGTCCACCTTCTTGTAATGAGGGATTCCCATGAATAAAATCATTAGTAATTGAGACCGTGTTGTCTCAGAGAAAGTGAATAGAACTTGGGTCATCCAATCACCTCTCATCACATCTGATGAAAGTTTATTCTCCAAAATATCTGTTAGACTATAAGGTGCCACAGGACTTCTTGCTGATCCCATCACCTCAGATTTTAAGCCTATTTGACATGGCTTAAATTAGCTCATGAATATTAGACAAGTCTGTGGCATTTGCAGTCAACATTCTTTTCATGGTGACATCTGTATTATAGAGGCAGTTGCACGAGATGTCTCAGTGGGAAGAATTCAGCACTTCACATGACAAGCTCAGCAAAATTCAAGACCAAGCTGCAAATCTCAAACATACAACAAGAGGTTCAGGTCCAGCCTGCTTACTGTGTTTATGTAGGACACGTGCCATATGCAGATCCTGAAGAATCTCTGCTTTCACTTTAAGAAGAACTCCCTAGCCCAGTTAGAAAATCTTCTGGTTGTGTAAGCTGAACCTTTACAGTGTCTTCCTGAAACAAAGACTAAGAGATGTGACCATGTCAGGGTCTCACCCCTCAGTGGCCGTGTCTACATTAGCCCCAAACTTCGAAATGTCCATGTAAATGGCCATTTCGAAGTTTACTAATGAAGCGCTGAAATGCATATTCAGCGCCTCATTAGCATGCGGGCGGCAGCGGCACTTCAAAATTGACACAGCTCACCACCGCGCTGCTCGTCCTGTCGGGGCTCCTTTTCGAAAGGACTCTGCCTACTTCGAAGTCCCCTTATTCCCATTTGCTCACAGGAATAAGGGGACTTCGAAGTAGGCAGGGTTCTTTAGAAAAGGAGCCCCGTCGGGACGAGCCGCGCGGTGGTGAGCCGCGTCAATTTCAAAGTGCGGCGGCCGCCCGCATGCTAATGAGGCACTGAATATGCATTTCAGCGCTTCATTAGTAAACTTCTCAATGGCCATTTACATGGCCATTTCGAAGTTTGGGGCTAGTGTAGACATAGCCAGTCCCACTTATCAGCTGTCAAAATGATTTGTTGACAGGTGAATGATTTGTTGGTAGGTTTGTTTCTAACTCTGTCCTGCTGAAAATGAAAACCAGTTCATTTGTTAAAAATAAACATGTTACAGGTATCGGGCTGGAATCATTTACAGATTTCTCTTTTTAGGCTGATGAATTAAAGACCGCTATTAAAATTACAAAGCTGATAAATTTACCAATTCATTCCTTGGTTTATTCATAGTATACTCCTCTAAATCAAGTTACTCGTGTGTAGCATATGCTTAAGTGGACATTGCCACAGGAAATGACTTAGTCTAACATGGAATATGGTCTCAGAAGGTTAGTCTCTAGCTTCCAAAAAAAAAAAAAAACAAACCAAAACCAAGCAATACTGCAGCATCTTAAATTTAAAATTGTTAAATAAAATTTAATAAACCTGTTAGTCTTCAAGGTGCTAACAGTATTGCTTGTTTTTAAGGACTGTCTATGAAAGGCGTTAATAGCAAAAATTCCATTTAGAATACACAAAGTAAGAACTAAATGGTCTTTAATCTGGCACTCCATCCATATGAAATTCCATGTTCTAATCTGTGAATAGAAGATATGCCAAATAAAGATTAGAAAAAGAAAAAAATGAGAATCAGCAAAAGGTCTTTCATTCCTCTTCTACCACTCACTGAAGTGTTTTATTTCATTTTATGTATGTTCAGAAAAGATGCTTGACAGGCAGCATGATAAGTGGTTTGGGAACTAGTCTAAGCTAGAGGCCATGTCTAAGCTAGAGACTTTACAGCTATACAACAGTGCCAATTCAGCTGTGGCACTAAAAGATCTTCCATGTAGACCTCTATGCTGAGGAGAGAGAATCCTCCTGTCAGAATTAAACCAACTCCAATGAGGGCAGGAGCTATAGCCACACCAGCACTTATGTTGGTATATCTTATATTACTCAGGAAACCCCACCCGGGGTCTCAACCCCCTCCTGCACCCACCTTCCTTCTCAGACCCTGCACCCCAATCTGTGGCCAGAGCTCCCTCCTCCACCCAAACACCTTCTCAGAACATGCTGCCACTTCATCCCTTCCCCAGGTCAGAATTTCCTCCACACCCAAACACCCTCCCAGATCTTGCACCTCCTCCTACAACGCTGGACCAAGTCAGAATCCTCTCCTCCACCTCAACTCTCTTCTACACCCTGCCTCCCAAAGCTCCCTCCCACATCCAAACTCTGTCCTAGACCCCACACTCCATCCATTATTACAGTAGAAAAGTGCAACCCACGATCGCTTACCAAAATTCTTGGTATGCCCCGCCCTTCCAAAAATTATTGCTCCCCCTGATCTAGAAACTGGCGGACAGCCTCTAGGCAGGAATGGTCACAGGCTCCTAACCCACTTCTGAAAATGGAACTTAGGCATGATCTACACTTAAAACTTGCATAGCTTAGGGGGCATGAAAAATCCACAGCCCTGAGAACACAGTTGTGCCAACCTAACCCCCACTGTCAACGCACCTGGGTCAATGAAAGAACACTTCCACTAACCTGGCTACTGTTGCTCAGGGATGTGGCATTCCTAAAGTGATAGAAAAACTCCTTCTATCGCTACAGTCTGCATTCTCACCGCACTGTAGCTACGCTGCTGTAGCGCCTGCTGTATGCAGGTGGCAGCAGGACTTCTAAGCCACCTCCTTGCTTTTGAAAAGTTTGTCTCCCGCGCTTAAGTTCCCCACCTGTAAAATGAAGATTTCACGTCCCTACCACATAAGAACATCGTGAGGATAGCTCCACTGAACTCAAATACTATGTCATCATAGACATAGATGTACTGCAGGTAGAGGCTGTAAATGAATGTCACTCTTCTACTTAGGGATGGATCAGAATTCTCAAAGACTGAAGAGATACAGCACGGACTTAGCAGCATCTACCCCACTCAGCTGTCTCTGTCCTGACCTTCAGGTCCAGCACAATATGGGCAGTTCACACTTCATGCCAATTCAACAGCTGCTTCTTCGCTGAGGGTGACAACTAGCAGCAGTTGCATTGGCTGATTTTCTGGAGCATACATTTCTCTACTAGGCATGGTACTGAGCTCATCAAGCCAAGCATAATTCAGGCAAACCACCCAGCAGACATCTGACAGAAGTGACATACAGTCTCTACCAAGACAAACAGAAGGAGGCCATTTCAAAATGGGTGTGTGGACACCTACAGCTGAAAACTTTCATGACAATATCTAGCTGAGATTTTCCTTTTCAGTGCAAAAAAACACAAAAGATCTACTACTCCAAATGCACCTGGCAGACAAACAGAAAGGGTTCTGTATGTTGCAGATAGAGCAAATTTACAAACTATTTGAACAGATGCTTGTCAATATCTCGTTACAATGTTTACGCATCTCTAATTCACTGGGAGGAGAAAGAATTTGCTGGGAAGAGGATCTATAATCCCAAAGAATATAAACATTTAGGCCTCAAATCAGCAAGGTGGGAGATGACCCACATGTTTCAAAGTATGTGCTTAACGATCTTGCTAAATCTGGGGCTTAAGCCTGAGCCCTAGAGCTGTCAGCTGTCTCTCCATAAAAGTCCCATGTGCAAATGTGCCAAGAACCTCAACACAGTTGATGCTCAAAAATCCAACCCAGGGCCAGATCTGCCTATTGTGGGCCTGGCATCAAATGTACTCGTGAACCTACATGGTAGCAATGGGGCATGGCATGAGGAATAGGGGCAATTCCCAGAGCAAAGGGGCATCTGGGGGCAATAGGACATGCACAGTACACTCAGGCACTGTTTAGAAACTGGCAGCCAGCAGACACCCTCTGACTTGTCTGGACCTGTGCTCCCAGGATGCCCCTTCCCCTTAGAGGTGTGCCCTCATGCCATGACACACCCCCATCTCCACCTAGCACCACTACCCACAGAAACACCCTTACAGACCCCTATGTCCAGCACCCCCTCACCTGAAGGTCCTCACCGACAGACCACTCCTGCGCCGAGTACCCCTGGCACAGTGACCCCCAACAGAAAGGATCACCAGGAACAGATTTATCATTAAACACACCATGTACAGCACATGGTCCCCATGACAGAGGATCCCCAAAATGCAACAGCACAGCAAGGTTCAGCCAAGCAGGCTGTCCATACCGGTGGCCCACACAGCTCCTGGAAGTGGTTGGCCGCTGGCACATCTCTGCACACCCCTGGTGAGGGAGGAGGCAGCTACACACTCTTCCCCCACCCTGAGCAGCACATGGAGACCCACTGCTCCCCTATCCCCAAGGGCTGTGCAGAGAAATGCCAGCAGCAGTGCAGCAGAGCTAAGATGATGTGAAGGGCAATGCCAGCGGCACCTCCCCCACCCCCGCAGGAACCACACACGCACGCTGGCCACTTCCAGGAGTGGCATGGTGCAGACGGAGGGAGGCAGAATGGGCAAGAAGCCGCTTTAGCCCTACTGCCCAGCTGCCCCCTCCTACCTATGAGCTGCTGCCAGTGGAGGATGTGGGTTGCTTTGGGAGCCACGCCACCCAAGGTGAACACCACCCCCGACCCTCTCCCACAACCCAACCCCCAGCAGCCAAACTCCCTCTCAGATCCTGACCCTTCCACCTGCTCCTGCACCCCAGCAAGGTACCTCACGTTACTTTCATTTACTTCCAGTTACGTATAATATCGGAGGAGGATGAAGAAAAAAACTGAAAACATGGGGGGCAGGGAGATAAGGGAGAATGCTCTTTTCTGTAGCTGGCCTTCAAGGCAGGGCAAAAAGGAAGCTGGGCACAGGGCCCTTCTGACTCTAAATCTGCCACTGAGCATAGCCAACCCTCTAGGATTGTCCGTAGGTTCCAGGCGTGAACGATTACGTCATGTGATGAAATCTCCAGAGACACATCCAACCAAAACTGGAAACCACAGCCACAGCCCCCAGGCCTGGTGCTCCCTGTACCTGCTCTACCCAGCACTATCACTCCCTCCAGAGACCCCACCACAGATCTCCCCACACCGTAACTTCACAGTGCCCTGCACATCACCCACTGCCCAGCACTCCTTGCCCAGTGCCCTTCCCCAAAGGCTCCCCAGAGACCAAGCCACCCATGCCTCTCCACCTGGCCACACTCACCACCCTGCTGGGATGGGAGGTGACTGTGTCTACCAGGCCAAGGCAGCCGTGCAGCTGGGACCAGTCCAGAGGCAGGGAGTGCTTCAGGCCCTCGGGAGTGGTGAGATCAGCCAAGTGGGAGCAGCCTGGCCTTGCTTGGCTCCCTCAGGACACACTTGCCTGATGGGCCTTGGCTGAGCTCCACCCACTGCCTCCCTCCACCACTAACCGAGACCCACCAGAGCCACTTGGTCCCAGAGAAGCAGGCAGCACCCCACAGGTGGCATGCAGCAGAGGCTGATTGGGAGCTGGAGCCAGGTCAGGGAGTGGAGCCGACCTCTGGAATGCAACCCCTGAAAGCCTGTCCAGCCTCATGCACATACTGCATGGCCTGCAGCCCTGCCTAACGGGCATGGCAGGACCAGCTGCTGGGCAGCAAGCCCCCTATCATGCTGGGTGGGAGCTGTTCACATAGCAAGGCCTGGGTGCTGGACTCCCCTGGGTGAGGGACCAGACCCATCCATGTGAGTGGGTCAGATGCAGAGGTGAACGTAAGCGAGTGTGCCCTGGTGCGCAGTTCTGGCAAGAGCTGGCTGAGCTGCACCAAAAGCCAGCAGGCTGCTATTTAAAGAACTGGCAGGGACCCATGTTGCAAGGGGACAGTATCTGTCAGGAATTTTAAATTACTTCCAAACCCTGGTTATATGTGTCTGTAAAGAGCCTGGCACCACGGCGCCCTGGGCTCCATTTTAAAGCTGGCACTGAACCCACCTTCAGTATTAGTACAATAATAATGTTCAAAAAGCAAAAAACAAGCATGGAACCAATAAGGTGCAAATGTAGGTAAACAATGAACGAGTAATCACCTTATTCTTCCTCTCCCTTTGTTTGCCTTTAAAAGGGTAATAGTGCTGTTGTTGCCATGTCAGTCCCAGGCCTGTGGGTAGAGGTAATATTTTTTATTGAACTAGCTGCTGCTGGTGAGAGAGACAAGCTTTCAAGCTCTGTGGAGCTCAGAAGCTTGTCATTCATCAGCAGAAATTGGTCCAATAAAGGATACTACCTCGCCCATCTTGTCCCTCTAAAAGTCTTCTGGTTAAGCCAATCAGCTGGAAATAAGGTCTTGATTCAGTCCCCCGTTCTCCCACTAATGTCGTGTGTGACTTAGATAAAGTTCATGCAAAGCCCAGTTTTGCTCCCTTTACTTATGTTTGAGTTTTGAAATCAGTGGCACTATTTGTACAGCGCCTACCACATGGGGGTCCAACTCCTGGTCCATGACTAGATTCCTACATACCATAGTAATATCAATCATAAAAAGTTATAGCATAGCTGAGCAACCTAAATAAGGGTGGATGTTCTTGCCATTATGCTATGCATAGCCCCCCAGACAAGGACTGACGGGGCTAAAGAGCAATTCTGGGCCCAGATGCCCATGTCCAGCCACACCTGAAGAGGAAGCCAAGCAGATGAGAAAAGGGGTGCAGCTAGGTACAGTGGCCTCCCCCGACTCAAAGGCAGAGGAAGCCTCCCAGAGGCCTTGGTGGGTGGTCCCAGAGCACCTTTGCCTCACCCCGCAGTGAATGACATCTGCTGCAAGACTTGCCAGAGGCGGGGCTCAGGGCTCATTAAAAGAGCGGCCTCTGAGGCCAGGAGCCAAAGAGCCCAAGCCAGACTGCCCAGATTGGTCAACTTGTTGCACTCACTGAACCCCAGAGCCACAGCCAGGCCTGCCGCTGGCCCAGTACCCAGAATTCCTGGGCCTACCTGGGCCCTCTGGGTCATGGCAAGCCCCATACTCACCCTAGAATGCCGACCCTAGGAGTCTGCCAGCTACCCCAAGAACCTGGACCTGGCTAAGTCAGTGACTCTGCCGGCTACCTAGAGGCCCAGGACCTGCGTGAGCCTCTGGTCCCGCCTCCAGTCCACTACCTCAATGACGTGGACATGGACTAGTGGCCAGACCTGCCTGTGGCTACTTACCTGGAGCACACAGACCTACCCGATCTCCCAGAGGGCCCAGAATGGGACTCTGTGCCAATGGCGGTGGAGGTAGGAAGCAGGCCGGTGAATGCTCTGCCAGAGCCCATGTCGGTGTGTTTCATCCTGGATCCCCACTGACGAGGTGTGAGCTTCAGGTGTGAACTACAGCTAGGGCTCCGGGCTGGGGCACAGTGGGGAGGAAGGGCCTGTGCTCCTCTGACCTCTCCCTCTGCGAGGTAGCCCCTCACCTCTTTCAGCCCACACTGCCTTGGTTATGTGTCCGCTACCCTGGCCTGCACCAGGACAAACTACTGGTACTGTTGTAACCACTCAGCCCTGCAAACAAGGCACTGAGCCTTATTACTGGCTGCTGCCCTGCCCTGCCCCAGACCCAGGGCTTGTAGACTGTTGTAACTGCTCAGGCCTGCAAACCAGGCACTGAGCCCCACTACTAACTGCTGTCCCGCCCCAGTGTGGGGAGCTTAGAAACTGGGTTACTTAGCTCTGCTGAAAGGCACTAAGCATATGGACCGCTGGGACTCTAGCAGAGTGATGTAATCTTTCCCACCCCAAAGGGGGCCAAACCCCTGGTATTGACTGCTACAGGGGGTGACAAGGTAGGGAGAAGGACATGCCCTGGAAACTCCTAAAAAGGAACGCTGAAGCAGCTCCTTTGGCCAAAGGGAACGTATTAGGCCCAGAAAGACTAAAGGTATAATTAGCACATTTTCTTCACTACCTTTTGCTATAGATTGCAGTGTTTGGACCACAGAGTTGGAGGTACATGTGGCCCAGGGAAGGCAACTCTTGGGTACCTGGCCTTTAGTGACCATCGCAGGACCCTAGTCTGGAACCAGGTGGAGTAGGAGGTTTCAGGCTCCCCTACAAATCCCGCCTCTGTACTAAGGAGAAATGGCCATGAGGTGACTCTTCCATGACACAGCATCCACCATCACTAGTGTCTGCCATCACATGGCCCTTAATCCCCCCGTGCCTCTGTTCCTCCTCTGTAAAATGTGGATAATACCACCCTTGTCTACTTGGACTGTGAGCTGTTAGAGGTTGGGACTGTTGTTATCTATGGAGATGACACTGCCCACATAAAGTGCTCAAAAATGAATTAGATATGGGGGCGGGGGATTAATAGTCACATATTACAAAAAAAAATCAAAAACTTTAGTGTTTTTGTAAGTTGCCTGCTGGTTTCTGAGTATTTACAGATCACATTTTCAAGCTTTGCTCTACTATGTAGTCCTGAAATTACTTCTTTTTTACATAAAAGCTGAGATTCCCATGTATCCCCATGACTCCATAGCCTGGGGCCTTAAGACAGATACCAAATATTGCAAGACTAAGTGAAAGACTTATGAGACTGGCTACATCTTGTGACTGTACAGCATATCTCTGCTACATGGTGCTCCATTACCTTTGCCTGAAGAGGCCCTCATGATTAGTGCACGAATGTTTTTTAAAAAGAGGGAATTTCTGATTATATTAAAAGAGCAGCAGTTCTCTTAAGAGCTGACTCTTCTGGAGGGTGAAAAGATGGTGAAAAGTCGCAAGCCTACTATATTCTTTTACTCATTTGTTCATAAGGAAACCCCAAGGTGCATCTTAGGGTCAGCAGCAGCTTTTCAGTACTGGACCACTAGTTTTCCTACACCTCTCAGCTTAAAAGGCACCTACAAGCAGATTTCATGAACCAAACTTGGTCCATAACATCCAACTGACTGGTTTTCTCTCCTCTGGAGCAACGCACTTTCTTTCAGAGCCATGGAGAGGTTTTTTAGGCAGGTTCTTTTCATGGACTGGTGTGTAGCGGGAGGCACGAAGCGCATAAGTGCACATTGTTAGCTCTTAATTGTTCACGCTCTCTCCGCTTTTTCCAACACATTCTTACCTCATCCTACCCTGGCTGGGTAGAAGCAGCCCCAAGAGCTGTAAGCTGGTGATTAGCACTTCATTTGACAAACAGGAAATGGGGAAGAAAAGCATCACTTTCAGAATTAGAGCCTCAGAATGAATTGAAGAAAGAAAGGGGAAAAACTGCACACTTTCCTAATTGCTCGTTAGAACCAATGGCCTTTGTGGTTTATTCTCCCTGTGTCTTCTTTTTAAAAGCATTTGCACAAGACGTTGCCATTGTCTGCCAGACAGCTCCAGGCTAGGACAAAATGAACTAATTGATTTGCAGTTATGTCACAGTGAATAGTGTTAACATACATCTGCGGATTCCTTGCAAGTGATTAATAACTTGTATTCCTGGGCCTAGAAAATTGAATACCCTTTTTCATGTAAAACTGGAGCATTTCATTCTCTCAACATCCCAAATATCTCCTCTATATTGTGAGTGACAAGGACAAGGTCAGGGATAGCCCGTTAGAGCAGTTGTGTTCATCTGGGTAAAACTTGGCACGTTTGTGTGGAGGCTTTCAGGAAAGATTAGTGGGAATTTGTAAAGTTGACACAACTTACTGTACAACTTGCCCGTTACAAACCATGCCAGTGCAGATGGTCCCGTTTCTATGACTCTGTCGTTGTGAAATTGGGTATTTACTTTAAGGGGTTTAGAATAAATTTTAAACACAAAACCAAAGTCCTAAAGCCAGAGAACATAAGGGAGGGTTCTGGGTTCAAACTACAGTCTATTTCTGAACTTTTTTGTAATAGACTTGCAAAAAACTTGCATCCAGATGCCTATAACTGTTAGAATGTTTGCATGCTCAATCCAAAAGTCGTAATTCAGCTCTAACAAAGATGTGGAATAAGACCAAATATGTATGAACAGTACCACAGACAGTGGCACCAAAAGCCATCATGAGCCCCTGAGCAAGGTGGGAGGGGGGCCCAGCTCCAAGCCCTTGAAGGGGCAGTGCCAAAGAGTGGAAGAGACAGGGCCTAGGACATTTGGTCCTCAGTGCTGCCTGGACTTCCCTCACTGCCATGGCTACCCAAAGGGCCCTGGAGCTCCGGCCGCTGCCACTGTCACGAAGTGCTGGGCCCAGAGGCAGCTGCCTTCTTCCCTCCCCTCTCAACTCACCACCCCCGCCCCCTGTTGGTGGGCCTGCATCTCAAGGATTCTTCTCTCCCACCTCCTCCCCAGCAGCTTATCTGTGGTACTAACACCCGCTATTTGGAGTGCAAGTTCTCTTCACTGTTCTCTTGCTGCTGTCAGACCATTCCCTGCCTTCTCATGAAAGCTCTCAACTTCCTGTAAAATCCATCGATCTGGACAGCTCCTACTGAAGCCAGATGCTGTGGGAATGCTACCGCTGGCCTGAGGCATCTCAGATCATTTAAAACTCTTGCACAGACCACAAAGGTTTGGACACTGGCTCTGTGGAACACCCTGCACATCTTCGCTTGTGATGGTTGGACAGATTTTGATTTTTCCTTCAAGCCATGATTGTCTTGCATTTTGCTATATCCCCTACAGCCTACTCCTTGTTTCCACCCCTCCTTCCAAAGTCCAAGAGGACAGTTGCATAACGTGTGCCAGAGGTGTTTGGTGGTGGTGAGTTGGGACCTTCGTGATGTTCCCAGTCAGTGGACATCATCCTAGTCTTCAGGTCATAAAACACATGTTATCATGTTGCATTACATTTTAGTCCACCTCCCACAGCAAGCAGAAGCAGGTATTCACTGTTCTTAGCTGCATTCATCTGGGGCCTTCACAAGGGGTGCCAATGTTTATAACAGTGGTCCTCATGGAAAAAAGTTGCAAATTAGCATGGCAGAAATGGCAGGAGGAATCCTTTATGTAGCACCATGGGATCAACCATAGCATTTAGAGGAGTATGGAGTAGGGATTCTCCTCATTTGGCTGCAGATGAGAGTGGGTGGGGATGGGTATGTTAGGGTGACTCCCCTTGGCATGGAAGAACAAGGTGGGTACGCCTCACCCCTGCATGCATCCCATGGAAAAGGAGAGCTTTATATTTGTCCCTGGAGACAGAAGCTGATGGGATGGAGTAAGTCTGGATTTGAGGCTCGTGGCCATTAGAGTTCAGGCAGGCCCTGTGGACAGCTGCAGAGCTCTTATGGCAGGACTTTGCTACAGATTAAGCTCCTAGCCTGGCTCTAGGATCTTGACATCTTCGAGGTGCTTTACCAGCATTAGCTAATCCTAGCTACAGTCACACAGCAGTTAGCTGGGAGAGTGCTCCCAAGACTTCCCTTCACCTTCCTGAGTGACGTGTGATAGACCACAGAACACTAGAACTGAAGGGACCTCACAACGGCATCGAGCCCAGTCCCCTGCCCTCAAGGCAGGACCAAGCAACCCAGGTCAACTGCTTGGAAAGCAGCTATGCTAACCATTACACCACCAACGCATAGGCTGCAAGTCTGCTAGGCAGGAGAAGACACTGCTATCCCAAACTGTCAGCCTAGCTCTGCCCACACGCTGCCCCCAGCCCCTGCCCCCACTTCATCTCATCTTCCTCAGGGTCCTGGGGCTGTCTGGGCTTCAGCCCCAGCAAGGCTGGGGCAGTGCTGCCAGCTCCATGGTGGCTGGGAAGGCTGGAGCTGGGCTGGGCCTGCACCCCGGGGCCACTGGGGCCCTCCTGCTATGCACCCTCCAAGGGCGGATTCCTGCCTTTTTCATGCTCCACAAAAGACTGGGCCCTGTGCCACCCACCCTCCCCCCGATGCTCCCGAGTGGGGTAGGGGGAAAAGGCTGGAGCCACACACCACCTGCTGGAAGAGTTGCTTGGCTCCCTTGGGGCCTTGGGCAGCAGGGGTGGGGTCTCATGTAGAAGGAGCAAGACTGGGGAGTTGTCTCCCTCAGTCCTACTTTCACCCACTCCCCATGGATAGACACGGTGGCAATACCCAAGACAGAGCACTTGTTAGGGCTGTGGTGGGAATGCAGCACCTATTGACTCCTTTGTGCCCAGACCCAGGGTTTAGGAAGGCCCAGCAGTAATACATACATTGTCCCAGTCACAACCAAGCCGCCAGAGCCACAGCCAGTTACAAACAAATTGTTCCCTACATACAGTAGCAATCGGTGTTAAATAATACAGCATTTTAGAAACACATTATGACAAAATACATATACATCAAAGCAAACAAAGGTTCCTTCTTTCCTTTGCCCCCAAAATAAAGCATTGCCTCATATTTATTAGATTTCAGTAGTCGTGTTTCCAAAGCCTGGGTGATTTCTCAGAGGATAGGGCAGAGCTGCTACACTCAAGATTAGTGATATTGCATGTCACATGACAGCTCATTAGGTAAAAGTAATTGAAGAGCAGTAAGTGATTTGCAAGAATTTTTTTTTTGAATATATTTGATATTGAGGTGAATATTATATGACGATAGGATGATGCTGGGGAATGAGAATACTTTTTTCAGTGGACTTTTTTCTCTAGCCTTTACGGGTTGTGTAGCTCGCTGATCATTAAAGAGTCGGAAAGCTTTTGTACATGCATGGCTGGGTAGGTGCCGGGATTATTATGAATGAGACTTTACATGGAAAAAATGTCAGCTTCAAAATAGCGAAACCGCTTCAAGACTGATGGTCCTGAGATTTTTGTTGCTGAAGGGAAAGAGCAATTCATAGGCTATATATATCATTGTTTTGTTTCTTTTTTTATTCAAATATTATGGGCTTAATTTAGTACTTCTGAAAACTGGGGACAAAAGAACTGGCTATCAACAGATATGCTACAGACTGGTGCTTAAACTTAGCCATAGCATACTATTTATGTCCTGTTCTCCTGCCCAACAGCATAAACCCCCTTACATTTCACCTCAGAATCATTCTTCACTGTCATATTTAATTCACAGACAACACATCAGTGCTGCACTATGAGTCTACAGAACTCATTAACATTGTAAATCATTCCTGACAAGTGCTGAGCTGCATTCAGGCAAGGAATGGAAATGTATATGACAATAGCTAACGCTCACATAGTGCTTTTTCACCAGGAGATCTCAAAGCACCTTACAGAGAAGATATGTATCATTATCTCTGTTTCACTGCTGTGGAAATGGAGGCTTAAGGGGTGCAAAGCAATTTTTCCATAGTCACTCATCAGGCTAGTGACGGGGCTGGTGGTTTCTTGAGTCCCCGTCTAATGCCTTATCCATTGCATGGATAAGAAGAATGTTCAGTGTAAACAAGCTCCCCACAGACCAGGACACACCAGCTCAAATCAGCATCAGACCCTGCCAGAATAACAAATGCAGAATTTGCAGACATATCTTCACTAGTTTGATGATCAATGCCCCTGGAACACATGTTCCCGGATTCACTGGTCCTTTACGTATAGCAATACCATGCCTGTCACAATATGTGGTGTACTTCATCCAGTGCACAAAATGCCCCAACAACTATTATATGGCTGAAACCAGACAGCCACAATGCTCTCGAACACACTGACACATGTAACCCTTCTGTTAACGCCAGATGCCTGCCAGAAGGGCCGGGTTCAACTCTTGTGGGGTTTTCCTATCAAGGATACAATCAACCGGCTCGAGCCCCCAACCAGTGGCCTGGGACAATTTCACCCCCGTGCTGGGTGCCTGTGAGGCGGTTCTCCCCCCCCCTCGCAAGCACAGAGTCTGAGATAGAAATGGCTTGTTTAATGACCATAACCTACCCCAAGGTTACAGCGACAGATGCAGTATATCTCAGCACAGAAGAGACAAAACCCCTTTTACCCAAATACCATCCCCATATGCAGTAGAACCCAGTCTCTTGCTGGGGCTCTTGGCCCTTTTCCACACACACACAGTTACAGGGTGTACCCTCTGCGGTGCAGTCCCAAACTCAAAGCCCACAGATACATCACCAGGGCAATACTAGCTGTCCACTTGTCTGTAGCCTCCCCTTGCTGTCACCAGCCGCCCGCCGGTCGCCGTCGTCTACCGCCGCCGCTCCTACCAGCCGCCCGCCGGTCGCCGTCGTCTGCCGCCGCCGCCGCTTCTACCGGCCGCCTGCTGGTCCTGCTGTTGTCCGCCAGTCCTAACCCCACTGCTTGGGACTGCCCTAAGGCAGAACCCAGTGATTTCAGCTCTGTGTGGCCTCAGCTGCCACTCTGTGATTTCAGCTCTTGGTATCTCTAGTGTGGGGTTTCACAAACACCCTAGTATCCAGCTCTATCTTTCAACAGGTGGGGAGGGTTAGTCAAGCCAGGCTTATAGCTATATGGCCAAGGCATAGGCAGGGCCAAGGCACTCAGCAAGCTGGCTCAACCCATACCCCTCCCCTCCTCTCTCACAATGCTTTAAACCAGGGAGCCCTGTGTAATCAATGTCTTACACAGCTAAGGCGACTGCCCTGTCCCCCCACAACAACCCAGAGCATTGGTGAGATCTCACAACTCCCACCTTAAGTGTCAGCTTAAATTGTGATTTTACAACTACATGTTTACAATAGACCAAATCTCATGGCTTACTTGCTACCCATTAGGCTTTGCCTGAAAAGGTATCACACATGCACACCTTTTGCATTCTCATGCAGATGACCTCTGGGAGACTCATTCCTCCCAGCCTTCAGCAGCACTGCATTCCTTCTGCCACATTCCCTACACACAGAAAAAGACAAAACCATCCCCTACCAGGTGAGTGAACACTTTAACGAAGTGCTCATTGGATGTCTGCCCCCTCCATCCTCCTCCTCAAATAAAATCTATGCCATCCCTTCAAAAGGTAAGGCTGGCCATTAAAATTCATAACTCTGCTGGACACTGAAAAGCATGGACATAACAGAGACACTGGTTTTATGGCTCCTTACAACAATTTGTAACACACTCTATTGCCTCCTAACACTTAGGCTACGTCTACACGTGCACACTACATCGAAATAGCTTATTTCGATGTAGCGTCATAACGTCTACACGTCCTCCAGGGCTGGCAACGTCGACGTTCAACTTCGACGCTGGGCAGCACCACATCGAAATAGGCGCTGCGAGGGAACGTCTACACGTCAAAGTAGCACACATCGAAATAAGGATGCCAGGCACAGCTGCAGACAGGGTTACAGGGCGGACTCAACAGCAAGCCGCTCCTTTAAAGGGCCCCTCCCAGACACTGTTGCACTAAACAACACAAGATCCACAGAGCCGACAACTGGTTGCAGACCCTGTGCATGCAGCATGGATCCCCAGCTGCCGCAGCAGCAGCCAGAAGCCCTGGGCTAAGGGCTGCTGCACACGGTGACCATAGAGCCCCGCAGGAGCTGGAGAGAGAGCGTCTCTCAACCCCTCAGCTGATGGCTGCCATGGCGGACCCCGCTATTTCGATGTTGCGGGATGCGGATTGTCTACACCTGCCCTACTTCGACGTTCAACTTCGCAGTAGGGCGCTATTCCCATCCCCTCATGGGGTTAGCGACTTCGATGTCTCACCACCTAACGTCGATTTCAACTTCAAAATAGCGCCCAACACATGTAGCCGTGACAGGCGCCATTTCGAAGTTGGCGCCACTACTTCAAAGTAGCGTGCACGTGTAGACGCGGCCTTAATGGTCCACTTCACTTGAAGTGATCTCCTACAGCCAGGCTTGTCATGGCAGGGCAGCAAGAGGGACAGCTGCATAGGGACCCTTTGAAATCCTACAGGAGTGTCACTCTTTTGCTCCACATGCCTTCTGAGGCCTGGAGGGAGGGCCCAGTGCCATGCCCCAAGCACTGCCCTTGGCCTCACCCCTTTGGCCTGAGGCTTCACCCCTTCCAGGCCGTGAAACCTCCACTCCACACCTTGCCCCTATACCCACGGCAGCTGTCAGACCTGCTGCCTGCAGCATGTGCAAACCCCTTGTACTTAATCTTGTTCACCCATGTACTTAGCAGGGAATCTTGGTTACCTTCTCCAGACTGGAGAAGAGCCCTCTGCAGCTCAAAAGCTTTTCTTTTCTTTTCCACCAACGGCATTTGAATAGTAAAAATACCAAAAATAATATAAATGAGTTTCAGAAGGGATATAAACAGTCGTGCTTCAGGGCACAAGTCAACCTTGAGCCAAGGGTGGTAGGTTATCCTATACTTTCATATTTCAGGGATCTTGTATCTTTCTTAGAAGCAACAATTATTTATCACTGTCAGATGATAGATTAGATGGACCAGTGATCAGATCCAGTGCCACAATTCCTACCGTCTACTGATGTCCTATCCATTTCCTATGCCCTATTTAGGGGTGTATGCACCCATAGCTCTCTATAGACAACAACACCATCCTTTTGCAGTATGCCACCTTCCATCTTCAAACTGCAGTACCGATGTTTGCCCCTTTAAACCTTACAGCACCCACGTGCACTAAATAACTACAATTGCTAATCAGAACCTGGCACTTGTTTTGAATTGTGCCAAATGTTTACCAGATTTCTAATGTGTACCCAAGGAGGTCAGGGTGAAGCCATCAAACTCCCTTTTGGGATTGGTCCTGCATTCACCAGGGAGTTCAACTTGATGACATCCTGAGGTCTCTTCCAACTCTATGATTCTAAGATAACGCATGGCAAGGAAGGACGGAATGTCAGTGAGTGAAGAATTCGATCCAGAGCCTACAATGGATACCTATGGTCTCTTTGATGAACTAGTAGCATTTTATCCTGAAGATTTCTCAGCAAATCATTTTCAAAGGCAGCCAAGGAAAAGAAATGTAAGATGTCTAGGAAACTGTAAAGAATTTTTTAAAACAAATTTAGCCATCACTCTTGGCTATCACCATGGTTTGAAACTAGGACCTACAGCATGAATCTCTGTGACTTGAGCTAAAGAACTAAGAGTCAGAGCCTCAAAGCTATTCAGGTATGTAATACTCAGCTGATTTGTTTCTAAAGTCCCTCATCTAACAAATGTATTAAACTTGTAGGCTCTATGGATCAGGTGCAGAGGAAACAGGATATACTCACTGAACAGTGGGCTATATTTGGTATTCAGACACCCTTCTGATGAGTATAATTTAGACATCTAGTTCAAACAGCCACTATCACTTTGCTGCAAATAACTGGTGAATGGTAATAAAGTAGCAAAGAGAAATCAAGTCTGCGCAACAGGTTTTCAGAATCATTTTATGTGCCTCATGGACCAAGTTCTCTAGTCTTGTTAATGTTGTGTACCTATTATACACATCTTGTGAGATATTGAATGGCAGACTGCTAAATGCAAGCTGCTTCTCAGTGCATAATCTGGGACCCCATGGCTACACCTACGTGGCCTCCTAAACTCGAAATACGATACGCAATTTGCTCTATGCAAAATTGTCTTATTTTGAGTTTATTTCAACATAGGCTATTTTGGCATTTGGCGCTGTCTAAACAACTGCAATGAGGGGTACAGAGATGCTGAAGCAGCAAGTCCATCATTTCAAAAAATATTTTGAAATAAGGGGTGTGTTTCAAAGTCACGGAGTAGCTATTTTGGGGTACCGAGGTATCCTGAAATATTTCGGCTGTGTAGTCATAGCCCATGGCTGGCACTGGTTTTTGCAGTAGTTAATTGCGAGGAACGTTTGGAGGGAAGGGGCGGGTGTACCATTAGAACATCACGACTTCTAATTTTGAAAAGTTGTCAGAGGTTCTTACTTTCCACCAGAGGGAATTTCAGAATGAAGCCAGGACTCTCCAAGATACCAGGGAGGAGACTAGAGATGGATGAATTAGCCTGCAAATAGAACAAGGACACATTCTAAGCATCCTCACTCACAGCCTCACTGAACTCAAACTGAATATTTCCAAAGGGCCAAAGCTCTCTGATGAATACAGCCCCCTCCATCTCCTAGAACGGGGTTGCACAAAGTGTGGGGCCGGCCCCCTCAGAGGAAATGAAATTTCTTAAGGGTGGGCACAGCACGATCAGCTGCTGGGTCTCAGGCTCATCCATCTCATTAAAAATGTTGAAATATGTTACTGTTTTCATGTACAGTAAACTCTTTCATATCCAGCTTTCGGTCACCTGGAACTCTCAGATACCAACCCTTTTAACCATAAACAAATTTCAGTTATGTTTTCCGTACGTACACTATAGTGAAAGTAAATACAAATAAATACAGCAAATGCAGTATAAGTTTACAGTGTACCATACTACTGTTGTTGGCAAGTAAAGTACTTGGCATACATTTTTATTTTTTTTCTCAATATCTAATCTTGTTTTTCTTTAGTGTTCTGCATTGCTAGATATACCTCTCTATTATCCAGGATATTTGAATATCCAGTAACCTCCCGGTCCTAGAACTGCCAGATATGAAAGCGGTTACCACATGTGCATTCACATTTATATACCAATTAATCAAGTTTTTACATTCTACATTCTTATTTTCTTACATACGCCGAAAAGTTTTTTTTCATATGAACATAACCTAAATTTCTGTTGGTTTGGATTACATTAAATTGGAAGGGTAGGGCCCTGCTAATTGCAGGGATGAAAAGTGGGGCCTGACTTAAAATGTTAGCACACTCCTGTCCTAGAAGAAAGCTAGGGGAATGGGGGAGGTCTCAACAGGCCCTTAAAACCCTCCCCCCATTGCCCAGCCAGCCTGCACTTCTTAGCTGTGATAGCAGGGTTTCTTGTCTGACAGACAAGCCTGTACTTGCTCGTCCAGCCCTGGAGGGTCTCAGCTTCTGCTCTTCTGCATCTTCAAGGGGTGGCCTCATGTGCCAGCTTCTGTTCTCTGAGAATTCTGAGGGGACGAACCAGCTCATCCAAGTTCCATTGCCAAAGTGAGGGTAGAGCCCATTGGCCATCCCCTCTGTTTTAGAGCAGTGCAAACTGGAAATTCTTTCCGTGTTCAAGGTCAGGTCTATGCTACAGACCTATACGAGTCTAGTGGTGTCACGCAGGGTGTGCAAAATCCACTCTCTCACAAAGTCTTCACTTAAGCAACAAAGCAGTGCAACAGTGCCAATGCAGTATTTAAGCATAAGCCTAGCCAAAGTGTGACCTAGCAGCAGAGGTGAAAGGAAGGGTGTGCACTCCAGTGAGCAGGCCTGCTGTGGGCGGATGGGGAGGCAAAGGAGAAAGATGCTCTAGGGCCTGGTCTTTCCAGGGGCCCCAGTGCTCTGGATGCCTTTGAAGTGCCCATACTGCTACTCCACCGCTTCGCATGACTGTGAGGGGCCCAGCGCCACAGTCCTGGCGGCACTGAGGGTGACTGCCCCAGGCTCCGCCCCTTCCACTCTTGGATCTGCCCCTTCCAGAACATGGAGTCGTGCCCGCAACTTACTTTGCCCCAGGCCCACGGTGGCTTTTTGCTCTGCTGCCAGTGATCAACTCTGGCAAGAGCTGACTGAGTTGAGGTAAAAGCCAGCAGGGAGCTATTGAAAGAGCTGGCAGGGACCTGGGTTGCAACAGAACAGTATCTGTAAGAAATTTAAGTTACTTTCATGCCTGCCCAGCAGACAAATCCACCAAAGTGGCATAAAGAAAGCACAGAAGTGACAGCATGAGACAAACACCACATAGCAGAATCAAGCCAGAAAGAGAGTCTGAAAGTGAAATGTAATGAATGCAAATATTTTATGTGTTACCTTATAAAAAGGCCCAGCCCCCAGAGCGTGGTGTGTGGATGCAGATTAGGTTCAGCCTAATGTTCAGGGCGAGATCTGATTGCACAGAAATCTCCCCTACTGGGTGTTTTTGTTAGAGAGTTCCCCTCAAAGTATCAGAAATCCTATAGAATTAGCCCATATTGTGAAATTTCTGTCATCTGGCCTCCTAACACCTTGTCTTGCTCCACAGCTACTACATGCACTCCGCAGGGTACTAGACTAGATTGTGTGGTACAATATGCCTACAAGTAGTCATAGAAGGCCTTCAGCACTGGAGTGGTAGTCCGAATCTATAGCTTAGACTTGCAATTAAATTGTTACAGACACTCTAGAATCCTTCAGTGAGTAGGTAAGAGAAAGCTCATGATCATTATCCTATCTCAGACAGATTGATGTGCCTGTTTCTCGTAGGCTGTGCTGCCTCTCTGAACGGTTTGGCATGCAAGTCTTTGTGACAATGATGACATAAGAAAGAAATGAGGAACCCGGCCTCCCTGCCCCAAAAGGAAGCAATGGCATCACGAGGCACTTGAGACAGACCCTTTAGCAGCACAGCAGAGCTGAGCATTGTACAGGTCTTCCACAGAAGCTGCCTCCTCTGCATTTGTTTACCACACATCCTGTCTTCCTTTCTATTTGCTTCACACATCACCGCCCTCATTATATTGTCTTCCCCCGCCTCCTCCTGTTCATGCCTTTGGTTTTTAGGTTCTTACTAGTTAATTCTAATTACCTCAGGCATTAAAATAATAATAATAATAAAAGCTTAAGGAGGTGCACTTCATTCTTCAACAGTCTTTTACAAGTAGTTCAGTGCTGGCTACCGCGGGAATCTGATTAAACTAATTACCCTGATTGGCTTGTTTAATCAACTGCTTGGTTTAATTGGGCCTTGATAATGTGGCACCGTGGAGTTCATGGTGCGTAATGTGAGAACCAGGAGACCCGTAGCACCATCGGTGACACCACTACAGAAATCTGCTTGGATTCCCAGCCGAAAGGGTGCATTTTAATAAATGCCCGCCTCAGCTGAGAGCCTAACCGTATTATAGGAGCTTGAATGGGTCTGAGATTTTCGTGATAATTAAAATTGTTAGGGGGGGAAAAAACCTTTTCATTAAAGGAGTTGTCCTTTCTCCCTCAGGCCTGGACTCCAAACTTGGAGCAATATCATGAATCCTGTCTGACTCTTCCAAAGAACTCTCCACTGCTCGCAGCTGGGCAGAGAATCCTTTTTTCCTGTTTTCCTCAGTCTGTATAAAGTCTCCCTCACCCGAAGTAAATACAAAGTCAACAGGTTACAAATTACCTTACACGAGGTAAATCCAGTCTGGAGGACTGTGGAATACAAACAGCTTTGGAGTAAGAATACCGAGGACAATGGGTTATTATGGTTACAGCTCTACTTGCTATAACAATAACCTGCAGCACTTTGCCCAAAGTCCTTCCTTTGTTATAGCTCAGCAATGTTTTATCTTTCTCTCCTTCCACTCTCTCCCACTTGTTTTACAGCAATGTGCATGAGGGTCGCCAATGCAACATATTGTCTGATTTCTTTTCCACTTTTTTCTCTCCTAGAACAGACCCAAATTTCAATTTACCAAAAATTCCCTAAAATTACAGATTCACTTTGACCTGAACCATTTTTTGAATTGCCATCAAACTGAAAAATAAATTATTTACCCAGCTCTGTTTATCAGGCTCTCTCTTAAGGCTGTTATCTAGAGAGAAAGGATAGTCTGTGATTATTGCATTAGCCTAGGACCCCTGGGTTCAATTCTTTCCTCTGACAAAGGCTTCCTATGTCACCTTCTGCAAGACACACAGTCCCGCTCAGCTGCCCGAGAAGGGCAGCTCAGCTGGCTGGGAGGCTGCAGCGGAACACAGCAGGATGCTGCTCACGCTGCATGGTAAGAGGGTAGGTGGCTGGGACAAGAGGAAGTGACAGCAGATACCCAATTCTAGCTATGGAAATTTTGTAGCTAGAATCGACATATCTGAAATCAATTTACCTGGCTGTCCTCGCTGAAGAAGATCATGGGGAGAGTTTATCCTGTCGACCTCCCTTACTCTTCACAATATGCGAGGAGCGGGTCAACTGCTGACCTCTGATAGGCCGATTTTGCGCATCCCCACGAGACACACAAAATCAAACCCCAGAAGATCAACCCTGTGCAGTTTGATCTTCCAGGGTAATGTGGACATGGCCTGAGACTCCCGTATTAAGCCAGCTCACCCTAGCACTGGCAGCCCAGCTACCAATCCAGGTAGTAGGAGAGAGGCAGTGAACCAAGGGAACTGGCTCCAGCAGGCACACGTGTGTGTGAATGAGGCACACCCTGTTCCCTACTTTGCCATCCCCCTGAAAAAAAACCCACGTCAAATTATGGCAAGAGGTGGACACCTCCTATTCTAGCCATTTTGTGTGAAGTGAGGCAGGCACCTAAGTCACTCTCACAAGAAATAACAAAGGTGCCTAAGTCATGTGACTTCAGAAGAGCCAGACCCCGCTGTGGATCACGAGCAGAGGTAGACATCTCCTGACAGCCTCACATAGGCACTTAGATCTGTGAGAGGGACAGGGTGGAAGGCAAAACCCAGCCATGGATGTGTGTCCTTGGCTAGCGTCTCCGTCTTTGTACTATGCTGGCTTTTGTGGATTGCAGTCTAGGGCACCTGCCTCTCCCCATTCAATGTATAGGGAGTATAGGCACCTAAATCAGGCTTTGGGAATCACAGTGTTCTCCTTATTATTTTCTAGGTACCCAAAAGTTAGACGCTGCTGTACTCAGCATCAGAGGTGAAAGTCAGCAGGTGTGCCCTGGTGCACAGCTCAGGCAAGAGCTGGCTAAGCTGCAGCAAAAGCCATCAGGAAGCTATTTAAAAAAAAATTCTGTCACGGAACCAAGTTGCAATAGGACAGTACCTGTAAGCAATTTTATCAAAATAAAAAAGCAGTCATGTAGCACTTTAAAGACTAACAAAATAATCTATTAGGTGATGAGCTTTCGTGGGACAAACCCACTTCTTCAGATCATAGCCATACCAGAACAGACTCAATATTTAAGGCACAGAGGTCCAAAAATTGTTATCAAGGTGGGCAAATCGGAAGAGCAGAGAGGCAGCGGGGGGTTGGGGGAGGGGGAAGTTAAGAGTTATGTTAAGAGTTAAGTTATAAGTGACATTGTCCCATGAAAGCTCATCACCTAATAAATTATTTTTGTTAGTCTTTAAAGTGCTACGTGACTGCTGGTTTGTTTTGATAGAATACAGACTAACACAGCTATCTCTCTGTCACTGTAAGCAATTTTAAGTTACCTTCACCCTGCTCAGCATCACAAAAACTAAGTCCATTGGTGGAGTCAGGCCAGGGCATTCAGGAGAAGTATTTACCAACTGCATATTCCTGACAACTAATGTATTACAGAAAACAGTTTAGTGTCTAGAGCACTGAACTGTACTTCAGAAGACAAGATGTATTCCTGGACTGTTTGCTGGCAGACTGCGTGACCGTGGGTAAATAACTTCACTGCTTCGTGTCTCCATTTCTGCATTGATACAAAGGGGATAATGACACTCGCCTCCTTTGCAAAGCACTTTGAGCTCTGTGGATGAAAAATGACATGTAAGAGCTGGGTGTTATTATTAATTATTTAGTAATGCCAAAAGACAGCATGACAGCCTTTATCCATCTGTTATAAAAGGTCTATGTAGTAAACAACACAGAGAAGCATTTTGCTATGACAAGACAGAGGCTTAGGGCCTGATGCAGGGCCCCCACTGAAGTTAAGGGAAACAAATGTGCTGTTGCTCCTCCATGTAGGCCATATTATTCATTTAGTGCATTTTCAACTGCTGTGTCTTCTGAGGTTCTCATTCAGTGCCCGTTGAACTCAATGGCAAGGCTTTAACTTTAGGCTTTTGGCCCCGTGCCTCACTAGGCCACCAGCCCCAATGCCATTCATAGCCCTAGCTCCCTGTCTCGGCCCCACATGTGGGGTCCTGTGTGCTGGCCCCAGCTCTAGGCAGGCGTGAGGGGCACAGACAGAGGTAAGGAGTATATGCAGACCAGCACCCTCACTCCAAAAGCTGGAGGCTTTGGGTCATACCCCAGGAGCCTCAGATAGGCTTATTTCAAGGGGTACAGAGAGATCCATACCAGCCTTATACACGGTCATGTACAAGAGTTTTCTTTCCTATCCACAGCTATTATCATAGTCCATTAATCTAAAAGCTCTGACACTGAGTGGCCAACCATCACCTCAGTTATACAGGACTACAGCAGTGCAATATACCGGAGCAACTTTTGTGTATAGACTGAGCCATAGAGGCTAAGATAAGTAATCTCAGCTACTTATTTATTAAGAACACCATACTGGGTCAGACCACTGAGCCCCAAATCTTGTCTTCCAGAAGTGGCCAATGCCAGGCACTTCACAGAGAATGAGCTTAACAAGCAAACATTGATTGATCCATCCTGTTCTCATTTGGCACTCAAAAGCTACAAACACCCAGAGCATGGTGTTGGTTTCCAAACCATCTTGGCTGATAGCTGTGGATGGACCCCATGAACATATCTTATTCTTTAGGAAGCCGTTACGGTTTTAGCCATTACAATATCTCCTGGCAATGATTTCCATAATCTGACTGTGCTTGGTGTGAAGAAGCACTTCCTTTGGTTTGTTTTAAACCTGCTGCCTATTAATTTTGCCCTGAACCATCCTATGGACGGGACAGTTCTATCAGTGGGTGACCTCTAGTTCTTGTATTACGTGAAGGAGTAAATAACGCTTGTTGATGGATGACTCACATTGCAAAGGGAAAAGCAATCTAATACAACCTTTCAGTGCCACCCTTTCGTACAGATATCTTGGGAATCAATACAACACCGAGAGAGTGCTTATTTTTCAGTCTTCAGCCACGTGTGATTTGCAGGGCGGGGGAAGGGGGGCTGATAGACGCCCAGGATCCTGGGCAAGGTGAGAAGAGGGGCTGCTCTGTGCTCCTAGAAGGGGAGGGGCCACACGCAGAAGGTTTGGCTTGGATTATGCCATGCTTGGCTCAGCCAGCCCTCTGAGTCATACAACACACAGCACGTGGGGCTCTGGCAGCTGGGAGCCCTTAGCCCTTTTGAATCACCAGGCTCTGGGGAAATTGGCCTCTTTGCCTACCCTTGTCAGCAGGACTGCCTGTGATTCATCAGTATCCTCTGACAAAGTAGATGATTTTAATTCCCCTGCCATGATCATCTAAATTTTCAAATACACAAGCAATGGAGTGTGAACATGTTTTAACTGTTTTTGAATAAAATAAATTACTCATTCATTTTTTATCATTCATTTTCATTTCCAAAAGTCTATCGATTGCTATGGACAGTTATTGTTCCAAAGGGCGCAGGAAGTTCTCATTCTAACACTGAATGCTTCTTTGCACTGGCAGAGCTTTACATGTATAAATTTCTAAACAGTTAAGAAGCACATCAGTTAAACTTTGGAAGAGCCCTATGAAGTGTTTGTTTTTGTACTGATTTTACGGATGGTGTGGAAGAAAAAGAAGGTTAAAAGACTTGACCGAGCCACACAGCAACAGCCACCACAGGTTCTGCCTCTGAATCCCTTCCATTACCCCTAGAAATAAAGTGCCCCCCATTTTTATCACTTTATGTAGTCCAGATGCTTCTTTTCCTGAGATTGCAGTCATGGTTCTGTGGTGACACAAAACTCTGGATGATATTCGTCGAGCATGTTGCTTCAATGAAGTCTCTCCAGACTGGTTGTACTAGTGGTTTCAAAGTTGCCTCTGGGTCTGTCTTGTGGTTAGGATTACAGATGTCCTCTGGGGACTCGCTTTCTCTATCAGTCAACATTTCATTTTAATTTGTCTTCCAGATCTGCAGCTATTTACTGCTGGAATATGAGACAAGGGCTCTCTGCCATCCCCTCCCATGTTTTACAAAAGTAACTGCTTCTTATATGGAAGGAAACACCTTCTGAGGCAAGACAGTATGTGTTCTGTGAAAATCTAGAAAGTGACTGGATCAAATTATTGATCATACTTGAAAGCCATTTTTCCTCTGTGACTGAAACTAAACGCTATGACCAGCTGTTTTTCTTTTAATTTGTAACTGAATGTAAGGTGGATTAAAAAAATGGAGTCAGTGGTGCAGACTTGAATCAGGCACAGTAGTGATAGGCATTGCCCAAATTTCTAGTCTGCTTCAATCCCAGTTAGCAACCTTTCTGCCGTCTTGGTCTTTCTCCAGAGCGAATGTCAACCAAGGGATAATTTCATAGTTCTGCTCTCTATGCCAAATTCAGTTCAGTTACATCAGTATAATTGCACAGAGGCTCAGCCTGGGTATGCACAAATTCTGCATGTGGACAGTTGAAGGTTGTTGCTGAAATGTTACATGTATTGCATTTGTCATGTATTGTTTGAGTTGCATTCATTATGGCTTGTGCTGTGAAGATATACATCAGCCTGAGCCTCAGTTGGAAAAAAAGGATGGTACCAGTGGGTAAAGTGCTACTCTTGGTTTCAGAAAAACCTCGTGGCTCTGCCACAGACTTCCTGTGTGACTATGGGCAGGTCACTTCACCAGTGCCTCAGCTCCCCATCCATTAACCGGAGAAACGAGCACTTCCCTACCTCACAGGTGTATTGTAAGGATAGCTACACTGATAATTGTAAGGTACAGCCATGTAAGTGCCATAAACCCCAACAGTACTCAGAGGTCTTCCAGAGGACGCATCAGCTGATTTAGATATTTGTTGTACTTTGCATCTGAGAATGAAACAGAGGAGCGTGACAGCTATTTTCAATAAATCACATTTCCTCAGGTTAAGGAACATCAGAGGCACCAGAGAATCTGTCCTTTGTATTTGTAATAATACTCCGGTGCTGAAAGGATGCTCCTTTCTCTACTTTCTAAAGCCTTAAACCTCTAGTTCAAACATTATACACTGCCCACTCTGTAGCCTGCTTGCTGCAGCTCTCATCTTTCCTGTCATTTTTTGGTGCCAGATAACTTTCACTTTAAAGCAGAATGGTTCATGAGTCAAGCATTAATAAACAGAACTTGGAGTGGAAACAAGGAAACCCAGGCTTCTCAAAGCTGAATTCCAGCAACCTATTAAATCAGTGTCTGGCTGTAGCAATATACACCCTCCATGTCCCTGCACAGCTGTCCAGCTGCAGCCTGTCTTTATAATGCATTCACAGATTGGCTGTCAGTGCTTTGAGTGATCACACATTGGCCATTGTCTGGGCTGTGCGCTGAGGATCTGTGCAACCTCTCTTTAAACAGAGATTGAAAGACCAAGGCCTATTAATCCTGTTGGGCTAGATTTTTCAAAGGTGTTTAGGTGCCTAATAACACAGATAGGCCCCTGCTTCCTTTGACATTTTCACTAAAATTGAGATTTTACAGCCAGCTCTTACTTTTGCTGATCAGAACATAAGTTCTTAAGACTTAAATTTGTACTGTAGAGGAAACCTTTTCAGAAGTGCCTAAGTAATTCAGGAACCTATGAGCCATTTTCCAAAGCAATTTAGGCATGAGGACCTTAATTCTCATTTACCCTACAAGTTGTCCCTTTTACCACTAGGAAATATATTCCTTTTTTTTTAAAAAAAAAAAAAAGAAAAACAGCTTCTGAAGAACATAATAACAATAAAATTGATGTGCTTTAAAAGACTCCTATACTTGGTAACTTCAATCTACTGAAGCAACAGCCCAAAAAAGCCACCCATTCTGACAAGAGCATTTCCCCAGGACTGAGAACTATGATAAGAAGGAATGTGAATATTTTGGGACCAATTATAAATGGCTTAATTGTCATGATCTCTAAAAAGGCCTGGGAAAAACTCATAACATGAGGCATTTACGCTCAGAGAGGTTATGTAGTTTGTAGTAGCAGCTAAGAGTAAAAAACCTGACCAGAAAATATTTTCAGATGTAAAATAATCTGAAGACCAGGTTTCCAAGAGCTCAGCTCCTCTTTAAAACCTAAATCAGAGTAAGCTTTTCAAAAACATGCAGCATTAGCAGCCCCCCGTGTACATGTGTAACCCACACACCTAGGTTGTGGTTAACTGTCCCACATGGTGGTATTTAGAGCATGTTACAGAGAAAGAATAAGTGTCCTCTACAGCCTAAGCTGAGAGCCAGCTAGCCTTTAGCTCAAGCTGTAAAGGCTTCTGAGCTAAGCTCCAGAGGTCCCAGCTTGGAGTCTGCCTATGGGCAGTTACACGTGTGATTCTTATGACCAGAGTTCTGAAAGCCAGTCTGCACACACAAGCTGGAAAAGTTGAACAGATTTAATTAAATCATTGTAATTTAGCATGTGGATACAAAGTAGATAGCTGTAGATTTGCAGGGCTCTATTGGTCTTGGGAACAGAATCTATTTGCTACAAAGCCCTCTTTTGTACAGCATGTGCTAGTCATGTAAAGGGGTGACACACAATGGAATGGCATCTTCCCCACAGCATGACCTCACATTCTATGTATGGAGGACACCCTTTTGTGGAACACCAGGCTTGCAAGTGTATAATGAGTACATAAGGCATTTGCTGGCAGGAGGGACCAAGGTAAGCAGCAGACAGCCAGTGATGACCACTAGCCAATTTCCACTAAATTTATATGCAAGACAAACTGGGAAATCAGAGCACATCACAGAGAAATTATATGTATAGTAAAACTGCCATTTTAAAGTTAGACAATTACATGCATAATTAACTTATTTGAACTTGAGTGTTTTCTAAAACAAGAAATCTATTTAAATATTTACACTACTTAAAAACAAAATGTTCTCCCTACTGTTTCCACTTCATTAGCACTCCTGACTTTTCCGAGTTTGAAGTGCATCCTTGAAAATTGCCTTTTTCATTTCCTTCTCTTTCACTCATATACTTTCTCACCAGCCACTTGTTTCCAAGACAATATTTCTCTGTAAAACTAACACCTAGATTACGCTTTCCATACATACTCCTCTGTTAATCTCGGATTGGAATCATGAAAGTCTCATAACGGCAAAACCAAAGTGGGGAGAAGTCAAGAGATTATCAAATATACCCAAGGAGGAGATGCCAAAGTCACCAGAGTTTTCCTCACCAATGTTATCCTACCAGAGAGGCCAAACTAGAGAGACATCTCATTGCAAGTGTAGTATTGAACACACAAGATATGCAAGTGAAAAACTGAATCAGCTATGGTCAAACAGAGCTGGTAAATGTATTTCCATTATGGAGAAAATATATCTTTTCTGAGAAATTTGTTTCATGTCTTACTAAAAAAATGTCACTGCACACCACTGAAAACAAGCCCCTGGATCTGTAATCAATCATAAACTGAATTCTAACCCAAACAGAGTCTGGTACTCATAAACAGCAGGACAGCTCTACTGACACAAAGATGCCCTAAAGTCACTGGAGAATTTCCCCAGCTCTGGAGAATCTTTAGAGACTCTGGTACCACTAACCCCTCTCTGGAGGTATTGCCAAGGAGTATCCCCATCCTAAGGATCTCTGTTACTGTACTGACTTCTTGGAGCATTGTCACCCTGTGTCTATCGGATCAGCCTTTAGGCTGCTCTAATTAATTCCAGAACTGGGTCAGTGCCTGATGGCCTCGTGATAGGGGGCAAGCATACCTGTGATCACCCCTAATGAATTTTGCTGCGTATGCCATAGCTAGATCTGAGAATCTGGCCCAGAATGTTGAAGGTTCTAAAATGTTCAGACATTTATTTTCACTTCCGTTTCCAGGGACAGGAAGCAAGAGTGCCAGAAAGCTCATGAAAAAGCCAGTTCTCTACAGGTTTCCAGCCTGATTCTGACAGCTTGGGTTCAGAAAAGGATCTAGACTTCATGTGTTTATCCAAAACCACCATCTCTAAAGAGAGAAAAAAGGCAGGAGTCTTAAAGCATCATAACTTTTAAGAAGACTAAACTAAACATGCTTATAAGCTAGCATGTCTGTCTGTAACCTCAGACCACCATTGGGGGGCAAAGTGGATGTTACTAATAACTGGATCCAATTTATGAGGAGCCAGGAAGAGCCAGTGTTGAGGAAATGAAATAAATAGTCTTCACATGGAACAATTAAAGATCAGCTGCGACGCTATCATACAATAGCATTCTGGTATAGCAGAACTACCATGCCTTCCTTTGCAATAATCTGAAAAGAGCCAGAATTGGAGGGATTAATTATGCACAGAGATTCTGTACACTATCTTTTACATGTCACCATGTATGATGGATAAAGCTGTTTGTGCCACCTCTTCATGCCCAAAATATTGTTGATATTCACTCAGCTATAAACATGCATGTCTGCTTGTGGTGTTTCTCTAAACTGAAGCAAACAATAGTATCACAAAGCACACCCACAGTTCTGTGCTGAAATGTAAACAGGACTATAAATAATAAGAAGCCTGCATATGGAATACATAACAGGCAAATGTGATTTGTGTCTAATTACAGCATGATGCTCTAGTGACTTTATAAACCACAAAAGCAGTGACATTATTGCCTCAGAATGAGAAAGGTTTGCGTATGTCAGTTTTGTATCAGGTGTAGACTAAACAGACTGATCATATGTCTTTCTCTATCAAATCTCCATGACATTTCTGTTTGCTCCCTTTTGATGAGCAAACCCTGTGGCAACTTCTGCTCCCCACCTTCCCACACCAAAATCTCTTGCTGTTTTCATACACACGACACTAAAGAGGGGCTCAGATATTCTGGTGACTGGCACCATGTAAGTACCTTCAGAGATATGTCTGCATGAGAGTGTGGGTGGGATCTGTGAGGATTCAGCTTCTTGCTGCTACTGGTGGATTTTCATCATTCTTGCCCACTATTGTCTGAACAAAAACTGGAAAAAAAGAAGCTGAATTTAAAATGGAACAGAAACAACACTCAACATTCTTTGCAAAGCCTTAATAGACTCAGGTATTCATAGACTTAAGGTACCAGTGTGTTCATCTAGTACAGGGGTTGGCAACCAAAATAGCAAGAGCAGTCATTTTTTCCACTTTGGTAAATAAAACCTCTGTAATTCAAGTGTTGCAATGCATGTGAATACAAGACAGTCCTTAATTAATGACATCAAACTATACTTTTTGTAACCCATATTTTAAGAACAGCGCACACACAATGATTTGTAACACAATACATGCTCACTGAAGGACCTTCACAAATTTTACATATTGTTTCTGGACACTTTATTAAAACAAAAAAAGCAGTAAAGTAGCACTTTAAAGACTAACAAAATAATTTATCGGGTGATGAGCTTTCGTGGGACAGACCCACTTCTTCAGACTATAGCCATACCAGAACAGACTCAATATTTAAGCTACAGAGAACCAAAATGTTAAATGTTTCTCTATGCCTTAAATATTGAGTCTGTTCTGGTATGGCTATGGTCTGAAGAAGTGGGTCTGTCCCATGAAAGCTCATCACCCGATAAATTATTTTGTTAGTCTTTAAAGTGCTACTTTACTGCTTTTTTGTTTTGATAGTATATAGACTAGCACGGCTATCTCTCTATTACTGACACTTTATATGTGTGTTTGTACAACTGTCTTCCTGCCTTTAACTCCCAAAGTTCTCTCTCTCTCTGGAGGACACTGGAGGAGTTATCCAATGTTTCGAGATCACATCATTTACTATTGAGATACAAGTTGTTCATCTTGGGACTTTTAGACGTTCACTGTTTATTGAAAATAACCAGGAGGTTTTTCACTTTGCAATTACAACATCAGGAGCCACAAAGACGTTCTTAAAGAACCGCAGGTTGCAGAGCCCTGATCTACATTATAACACAGGCCCTAAAATTTATTCTGTGATTTCGGTACTGAGGCCAACAACTTGTGGTTGAACTACAACCTATCTTTTAGAAAGGCTACCAAATGTTATTTAAAAACTCCAAGTTATAGAGAAAATTTACCACAAGCCTTAGAAAGCTGTGCCAATGCTTAATTATACTCACTGCAAAAAATTTTCATCTTATTTCTACTTCGATTTTTTTCTTAACTTCTTGCCACTGGATCTTGTTACACCCTTGGAGATTAAAAAGCCCCCAGATTGCCAACAAAGTGTGTGGCTACTATAGACTGCTATGAAGTCACCCCTTAATTTGTTTGATAAGCTTATTTTTTTTAAATGTCCTAAACTTTGAAAATACCTAAATAAAGGGCAACATTCAAAATACTGGGATATTAAAATATCTGATTAATGTCCTTAACATTCAATGTCCAGGTTTTCAATGTATATGTTTTAAGATAGGAGATACTCTTAAAGTATTACGAACACAGATTAACACTATAGGTGTTCAAACTTCACCTTATCATTGCATTCTGCCTGGGAATTGCCTTGGCTTTTAAAGATATATCAGAGAATTCTTCAGAGGGAATTTCCTGTAGTGTCTGTAAAACCCACTGATTAGCATGAGCTACAGTTTGCCCTGTGTGCCGGATCCACAGTGGATATTCGTTTGTTTCAACCCATCTAGAGAATCTTGGTCTTTTTTCTTCGAAGTTTTAGCAGCTCCTGCTTTTAGCTCAGGAATCCCCACGCTCCCGACCCTGCATCCCATATTTGGCAGGACGGTCCCGTATTTTTTAAAAGGGACTAATTGCCCCACATTTGGGCCCTCCCCCCCCCAGACCTTTTCCATCAGCAGCTAGCCCTACCCAAACAAATGCTAAAACTTGATGGAAATCACTTATCTGGAAACCCAATTCTAATTGAAAAGTGAAACAAATGCACAGGATGTATGGTAAAGCTCTTCCAGTTTTTAATTTACCATGCATCAGTTAGCAAAGTAACACAGGATATTTAAAAAAAATATCTTGATCAGTTTTCTGATAGCTACAAACCTCTAAAAGAAGTATGTTGTAAAAATAATTCTTTTCCTTCTAAACCATTAACACCTATGGAATGTGGGGTGGCCATACTCCCTACCGTGCCCTATTTCTTCCATCACCTCACCTTCTTCCACTTCCTCTTGAAGGGTGGGTCTGGACTGAGGGAAAGCACAGGTAGAAAAAATGGATCAGGGTCTAACTTTACCAAATGGGGGTGGGGTTCCACCTGCCACACTTGCCTGAGCAATTTAAAAGGGTCTGGGACTCCCAAGCCATTTTAAATTGTCTGAGGTCTCAGGTACTTGCCCTGTTTGCCCCAAATCTGTCAGTGGACCAAGCTGAGCCTCCTCCGACACTCCAAGCCCCTGGGTCCCCCTCATGCTACTCCCCAACCCCTTCATCTAAGGCGCTACTCTCACACCCCTTCCTTCTGGCCCAGTCAGGAGCACCCCCATCCCATATTCTGAACCCATTATTTTGTGCTCACCCCAGATCCTAGGGGACCCCACAAAACCTAATAGCCCTGGTGTCCGGAAGAATTAATCCAGCCCTCCTGTATGAGTCACATTACTTGTCCCCTTCTTCTGCTCTCTGCTCCCTCCTGAGCCCTGAGCCCTGAGCCCTGTTCCCCATTCTTCATGGGACTCCTCCAAACCCAGGATCCCCCCATCTAACTCCAGGCCTGGATCAAGCTGCCATTTACTCCAGAGACCTGCCCGTTTGCATTGCCTGTGGGCCACCAAGCTAAGTACAACCCATAAACAGCTGTTCCAGCTTTCCAAGTGGCTGTGTCCTGTTTCCCACCATCAGGCCCTGCCCACTCCTATTACCAGTCAGCGGTGCTGGAGGGTGGGGGCAGCATCTGAGACACAGCCTCCTCTGTCCTTCTCAGGCAGTATGAGCAAAGAGTACACAACCACTACACAGCCAGACCCTCTTACCACTCCTCCACACCCTCCCATTGCCCTGGGGACTAGGGGCAACAGCATGTTTAAACAATCTGTTTAAAGGGCCCACGCACCTCCTCCAGCCACTCCAGCTAGCTCTTTAAACAGTCAGGCCCTGCTGCTTTAAGAGCTGTCTCTTTAAAATTCAGGTCCCTGCTTTGCAACATACAGGACAATTAGCCTTTTTTTTTTTTTTAATGCTCTTCAGGGAGCTAAAAAGAGGGACAGTCCTGGCTAAAACAGGATGGGTGGTCACCCCATGGAGCAATGAAGTATGAGAACCACTGCCCCTAGCCCTTTCTTGGTAAAGTGGTCCAGCCCACCTGTGACTAATTAGCTACCACCTTGTCAGGCCTAAGGAGAGGCAGCTGTCTCTTACAACGGTCAGGGCTCATGTGGAGGAAAGGAGTGAAAAAGGCTGTAATAGGAGCCCATGTGGGCTAGGGAGAAGGACCTGCTGGGACAGTGAAGGCTCATATAAGAGGGGTGAGTAGAGGGAGTAAGGCTGATGATGAATTCAGGATAACACTATTATGAGCCCAGGTAGATGTGGTTTGAGAGGTGGGCTCAGTATAAAGCTGTACAAAGCCCATGTGGGGCACAGAACATCTCATATCTAACCACTCTGAGGCTGCGTCTACACGTGCCGGCTACTTCGAAGTAGCCACACCAACTTCGAAATAGCGCCCGCCACGACTACACGTGGCGGGCGCTATTTCGAAGTTGACATCGACGTAAGGCGGCGAGACGTCGAAGTCGCTATCCCCATGAGGAGATGGGATTAGTGCCCTACTTCGACATTGAACGTCGAAGTAGGGCACGTGTAGCCGATGCGCGTCCCGCAACATCAAAATAGTAAGGGGTCTGCCACGGCGGCCATCAGCTGAGGGGTTGAGAGACGCTCTCTCCAGCCCCTGAGCTCGATGGTTGCCGCGTGCCGTGGCCCCTTAAAGGTCCCTGCCCCCTGCCTTCCTGTGCAGGAAGCTGAGAGAGCGTGCAGGCGGCAGCACAGCCATGCGGCCAGCCTGCACGTCTCACAGTAGCCCAGAGACACACCCCCCGCTGCGATGGCCGCCCGCCAGCCCCCCAAGCGCCTCCAGGACACCCCCCGCAAGGGGAGCCAGGGCTCCCAGACCGGCAGCCAGGCTGGGAAGCGGCAGCAGGGCCCCTCCTGGACGGAGGCCGAGCTTCGGGACCTGCTGGGGCTCTGGGGTGAGGAGGTGCTGCTCCAGGTAATGGGGAGCAAGAGGCGGAACGCGGATGTGTTCACTCGGCTGGCCGAGGGCCTGGCCACCCAGGGTCACCCTGCCTGCACTCCTGACCACGTCAGGAGTAAGGTTAAGGGGCTGCGGCACGGTGACGCCCGGGCCCGGAATGCGGCCGGCCGATCTGGGGCCACCCCCGTCACTTGCCCCTTTTACAGGGAGCTCAGGAAAATCCTGGGCCCCCGGCACACCACCTCCCCTCCGTCCACTCTTAACACCTAGGCCGACAAGCCCCAGCAGGGCCCGGAGGCGGAGTCAGCCCCGGAGGCAAGCCCTGCACCCCAGGGGCCCACCCAGGAGCCCACCCCTTGGATACTGGAGGAGGAGGAGGAGGGGGGATCCTCCTCCAGTGACGGGGGGCTCCACATCGCGCTGCTGTCCCAGAGCTCCAGCAGGGTGTCCGCCCACCGGGTGTCCCCCGAGCGTGGTAGCAGACCATCAGGTATGTACCCCCCCGGTGCACACCCCCGGGGTTGAGGTGTGGGGGCAACAGACATGACCAGGGTCCTCCACATGCCCAGATGACCATGGCCCCAAGGACAGCAGTGGCATGTCCCTCAGAAGAGTGCATCAGCCCCTGCCCCACCAGCACGACAGTTCCATGCCCCATCCCTGGGGATGGGGGAGCAGAATCTAGGGTCCCTCGGGGGGAGGGGGTGGGACACCCATCATCATCAGCAGCATCTCCCGGGGATGGGGATGGGGAACCAGCAGCAGAGGGGTGGGGGGACAAGGGCCACAGCTCGGGGCCCACACTAACGGCTGTCTCCACTCTTCTTCCCCCCCTGTGTTCCGCAGCTGCACCATCGGAGGGACCAGAGAGCACCAGCGAGGTGTTAGTGGTCCCGGAGAGCCCACCAGGGCAATCACTCCAGGCCAGCCCCTTGGCGGAGCACCGACCAGCCCCAGGGTGGGGACGACGGTGGAGCCACCACCAGCAGAGGACAGCGACGGACCCCCAGCTGCTGGCGATCCTCCGGAGGCAGCTGGAGGTCTCGGAGCAGCGCCTGCAGGTGGAGGAGTGGCGGCTCCATCTACAGGAGCGGGCGCTGGCCTGGCGCCAGGAGGCATGGGGGGCCTTTATGCGCACTTTCGAGTGCATAGCCGACTACCTGGTCTCCCATGCCACGCTGGCCGCCGCTCTGCCCGCCCTGCCTGCTCCACCCGCCGCTCCACCTGCTGCTCCACCCACCACCGCACCGCTGTCCACCACCGAGGGGCCTTCCACCAAGGGGGACCTGGGGCCTGCTGACACCCGACGGCCATATTTGCCAGTCCGCCCAGCCCCCAGCCAGCCCCGGCCAGGGCTGAGGCCGAGGCGCGGGTCACGGCCGCCCACCCCCAGCACTGGACATTAGGGGGTGCAGGGCCCAGGACGTGGCCCCCCCCCTTTGTACATATCCCCTTTTACTTGTGTTTTGTATATAGTTTGTATTAGACCCCTGTTATTTTATGATACCCGCCCCCCATGTAAATACTTCTCCCCTTCCTTGTCTTCCCCTTTTTTTCCTTATTATCATATAATATATATAATATTTATATTGGTTGTAAATAATATAATAATAATAAGAGTTCAACGCTTTCTGGTTTCACGAATAACAGGTCTATTTTTATTTACAAGAAAAGTCGGGGGGGTTGCTCTCGGGTGTGGGCATAGGGGCAGGGAGTGTTGTGGAGGATGGGGGGGTGCAGTGGGGGGCCTGCCAGCGTTCACCCTGTGGCCTCATCGAAATGGGCCCGCAGGGCCTCCCGGACCCGGATCCCTTCGGGGTCCACCTGGCGACTGGGGGCAGCGGGTGGCTGCACGTCGGCCCTGCCAGCCTCCACAGCCCAGCCCTGAAAGAATGCCTCCCCCTTGCTCTCAACGAGGTTGTGGAAGGCGCTGCACGCGCCCACAATCTGGGGTTGTTGGTGGGGCCCACATCAAGGCGGGTGAGGAGACACCTCCAGCGCCCTTTGAGGCAGCCAAATGTGCGCTCAACCACCTGGCGCGTGTGGTTCAGGCGCATGTTGAAGCGCTCCTGGCTGGCTGACAGATGGCCCGTGTAAGGGTGCATGAGCCAGGGCTGGAGGGGGTATGCCGCGTCTGCGATGACGCAGAGGGGCATGGGGGTGTCCCCCACAGGGATCTCCCGCTGGGGGATGTAGGTCCCCGCCTTCAGCCGGCGGCAGAGGCCCGAATTCCGGAATACCCGGGCGTCGTGGGTGCTGCCAGGCCAGCCAACATATATGTCCAGGAAGCGGCCCCGGCTGTCCACCAAGGCCTGGAGGACCACAGAATGGTAGCCCTTCCTGTTTAAGAAGCGTCCTCCACTGTGCTCCGGGACACGGATGGGGATATGGGTCCCATCCAGAGCCCCGAAGCAATTGGGGAAGCTCAGGGTGGCAAACCCCGCAATGGCGGCATCCAGGTCCCCAAGCTGCACGAGCCTGTGGAGGAGCAGGGCATTGATGGCGCGGATGACCTGCAGGGGAAGCACATGGGAGAGCACCAGTGAGGGGTGTGCAGGGTGTGTCTGGCCCTCCCTTGCCAGGGCTCCCCTCCCCTCCCCAGGGCTCCCCTGCCAGGGCTCCCCTCCTCTCCCAGGGCTGCCTCCCCCTCACCGTGGGTCCTCTTACCTCCATGAGGACAGCCCTGACGGTGGCCTTGCCGATGCCAAACTGCTGGCCCACGGATCGGTAGCTGTCTGGAGTGGCCAGCTTCCAGACAGCGATGCCGACCCGTTTCTCCATGCTGAGGGCATGCCGCATGGTGGTGTCCTGGTGCCTCAGTGCGGGGGTGAGCCGCTGGCAGAGCTCCAGAAACGTCTGCCGGCTCATACGAAAGTTCTGGAGCCAGTGGTCGTCGTCCCACTCACCGAGCACCAGCCGCTTCCACCAGTCGGTGCTCGTGGGGTAGCTCCACAGCCGGCGGCGTGTGCGGCAGGGGGTGGGGGGCGGGGGGCTGCAGGGTCTGGGGTTGCTTGCTCCTCCCCTGGGGGCAGCTCCTCTTCTGTGGCTAGAATGTGATCAGCTGCCTCCTGCATGGCATTGAGCAGGGCGAGCACTGCTCCTACAGGGGCGGCTGGGTGGACCTCTGGCTGCTGCTGCTGCTGCTGCTGCTGGGGGTCCATAACTGCGTCGCCGAGGTGTGCGTGCCTATGGCTCTGCAGACCGGATGCTGTGCAGGCCGAGTGTGTCTGGGAGGGGCCTTTTAAGGGAGCGGCTAGCTGTTGCCCCGGAAGTGCTAGTCCGCCCTGTAACCCTGTCTGCAGCTGTTCCTGGCACCCTTATTTCGATGTGTGCTACTTTGGCGTGTAGACGCTCCCCTGCAGCGCCTACTTCGATGTGGTGCTGCCCAACATCGACGTTGAACGTCGACGGCACCAGCCCTGGAGGACATGAAGACGTTATTCATCGAAATAGCCTATTTCGATGTCGCTACATCGAAATAAGCTATTTCGATATAGCATACACGTGTAGACGTAGCCTGAGGGAGGAAATGAAAAGGCAAAGTCAGGCCCCTTGCTTCCTGGATCTATCTAAGCTGGGGAAGAGTGGGCCAGCAGCAAAGAGTATGTACCCAGGCAGCAGTGACCTCACCACAGTCATTCATGTAGAATCACATTGTCTTCATAAATTATGTGTAAATGGCTATTAATCAGTAACTCCTGCTGCACTCAGCTCTCCCCAAAACTAGTCAACGACATCACTTCCTTGCCAAAACCAACAGATTAAAACTAATTAGGAGTTTATAGGATAAATTGCTTTGGAAATACAAGAAGCCAAAAATAAAATTGGACAATGTTTTGGAGTTGAACTTTATTTGCATTTTGGACCTTCTGATCCCTGTATTCCCCACTCCTCCTCCCCTTGCCAGTTACTTTTAATGCCTTTAGTCAAATTGCCCCAAATGATGTTTTTTTTAATTTATCCTTTTCTAAAGCCTCATTTCAGGAGATTGGCTTGACTGACGCCAACTAAAGGGAAATGTTAAAATCTGATCTGTGCTATGAAGCGGTGTTCATCTCTGTTGGGGCCAAATTCTCTGTAGGAGTAAATGGGCACTGATTGTCTGGTAGTTCATTGATTTCAGTGGAGATGTGCCAATTCAAAGCAATTTGACCCAGAGTTCAGCAGTATAGAAAAAGCTACTAATGCTGACTGAGATAGATCTGCTGTTTTTGGAACTGAGCGTGCCTGTTAAGAGTACAGGATCCCCAGTCGTTGCTCTTAAGAATTATCTGATGACCAGCCTGCTGACAGAGGGGCAAAAGGGGCAGTTTCCCCTAGGCCCGACATTTCACAGTAGCCTGGTGCTCAGGCCACCACTGCTACTTTGGCAGCAGCTGACATACCAGGCCCCTTTGAAACACCTGCACACAGCTGTAAGGGAGAGGGGCAGCCCTGCAGTCTGGGTGGCACTAAGAGCTGACTGGTTTTGGCCCCACCCCTTCCAGGGCACAGAGCCAGACCCTCCTCCCACCTTGCCCTGGGGCCAGCAGCAGCTATCAGCACCCATGATCTAAGTGGGGGAGTATTTCAATTGCCTTGTATTTTACATTGTAATGGGTTAATTATATTTCTTTGCTGGTTATTCCACAAATTACAGTTGCAAATTCCAATACCAGGAGAGAACTAGTCATTTCTGGTCAAATTCAAGGAAGTACAAGTCAGAAACAGGAACCAACTGATGGGAAAAAAAAAACATTAATAGTCCAATACTGACTAGTAATATTTCAAGCACTACCTCATACACTAGAGACGCTGTTTTGGACCAACATTTTGTTAAGGAACACTACCATGTTCTACACTTGCAGTCATTCCAGTTTGCAACACTTTCAATGGAATCTCAAAGAAAAGAGAATCTGCTCCAAGTCATACAAACAAGCACTAAAAATATGTAGGCTGCAGCAGAAAATCCTTGAGTGAGGAGACTGGAGGCCCTCATTAAGCTCATTTATTACTGTTTTTGTTTGTAAATAACTCCTCTGATTAAACACCAGAATTTCCTTGGACTGTTGATAGAGGCTCAACTAGGCTGCTTCACTTGGAAGGAAGCTGAAAAACCATTTGCTACAGATTCAGTTCATGTGCATTCTTACTCCAAGTTTTATATTAAGTCTTCAAACAAATTCTCCTGAAGCCATGATATTTCATCTGGTTTCATGTCAAAAGCACCTTTGAGTTTTGCACTGATTTGATGCAGAGCAATAAATCATCCAGGCTCAACCGCTAGTACTAGAAATTGGTGGGAATTTTAGTGTGCTCTTCATGGAAAATGAGATGAGTTTGAAGATCGTCCTGAAACCCAGCATTGTGCCAGTTTGGCACAGGTTCATGCATGTTAGTCATGATATAGGGACAAAAACCAAGAATATGCATACTGGGTCATCTAGCTGGACTGCTGCCAGGTGCATCTCAGCGAATGCAATTTCAACATGATCCCATGCTCCCTTCTCATCCAGTTCCAGTCTCAATTGTTTTTTTGAACCCTGTTATAATTTTTGGCCTACATGACATCCCCTGCTAATGATGACCCCAGGTTGACAGTGCATTGTTTGAAGAAATAGTTGGTTTTGTTTGTTTTAAATCTGCTACCTATTAATGTATTTTGGTAACCCCTTGTTCTTTTGGTATGTGAAAGGGTAAAAAACACTTCCTTATTCACTTTCTCCATGGGACTGATGATTTTACAGACCTCTATCACATTCCCCCTTGGTTATATCATGTCTAATGTGAATATTCCTAGTCTTTTATTTTTCTCTTCATAATCAAACTTATGCCAGCCCCCAATCATTCTTGTTGTCCTTTTCTGCACTTTTGCCACACTCAAGGTATCTTTTTTTGAGATTAGGTGATCAGAACTGCATTCAGTCTTCAGAGTGAGCATACCATGGATTTATGTAGTGGCAATATCATGTTTTCTCTTTGATTACCTATAGTTTCCTAAGGTTAGCTTTTTTGACTGCCATTGCACCTTGAAATGGATATTTTCAGAGACCTATCCACAATAACTCCAATGTGCTTTTCTTGAGTGGTAACAGCTAATTTTGTAGGTATATTTAGGCTTGTTTTTCCATTGTGTATTATGCTGTACGTATTAACATCGAACTTCATCAGCCATTTTGTTGCCCCTTCAACCAGTTCTGTGACATACTTTTGTAAAGTTTGCAAGTCAGTTCTGAATTTATCCAGTGATTGTATATTGTCTGAAACTTTGCCACCTCACTGTTCACCCTCTTTCTCTCCATCCCTTATGAAAAGATTGATCATCACAGGTCCCAGTACAGATCCAATGGGAGCCTCTACTATTTACATCTCTTCATTCTGCAAATTGACCATTAATCCCTATCCTTTGTTTCCTACCTTTTAACCAGTTACTAATCCACAAGGACCACACCTTTTATCCCATGACTGCTTACTTTGCTTGAAAGCCTAAGGTCTGAGATCTTGTCAAAAGCTTTTTGATGATCCAAGTACACTATATCAAGTAGATCACCAATGTCCAGGTGCTTGTTGGCTCCCTCAAACAATTCTAATTGATTAAGGTGTGACTCCCTTTACAAAAGCTGTGTTGACACTTCCCCCAACATGTCATAGTCTTGTTCTCGATTACAGTTTCAGCCAGTTTACCTGATACTGAAGTTAGGCTTACCAGTTTGCAATTCCCAGGATCACCTCAAGTCAGAGCCATAGGATGAGGTGGGGTGGCCAACCCAGGCCCCACGCTTTTGGGGGCCCTGAGGCAGCTGCCCTATAGGTGGGAGGAGACAGGATTAGTGGGCAGGGCTTACACAGTGCGGACAGGCAGCAGCAGAAGAGGGTTGCTTCCCCTCCCCTCAGCCGCCCTCCACACTCACCATGTGGATGGCGTGAGCCTGCTCCACTCCATCACGGCCTCCTGGCCCTCTGAGCCCTGCTCCCCCATGGCAGTGGGAAGTAGCCGCCGCTCCCAGCCATGCCCAGGAAAAAAGGGCTCAGCAGGCCCGAAGAGTGAAGCAGAGGGAAGCAGGCTGCCGTTCATGCCCCATGGTGAGTGCTGGGGAGAGGCTGAAGGAAGGTGATCCCCTGCTGCTGCTGTCTGCTGCTGCATCTTACCCCAGGTAATCCCCAACCTGGTTGGTTGGGGAGGAGGGCAAGAGGGTAGGGTAGGGGTGGAGTGGAGAGTGGGGGCAGAGCCTCTGGCATGGGGGGGGTGATTACTTGTGACCTGCACCTGTGGCACTGGGGGATGCCCCGGGCCCTGCCACCCCCCACCAACCCAACCTCAGGAGAGTCCTGCCTCTAGTACCTTTACAGTTCAGTTCCCTACCTCTTTAAACACAGAATGGAAAGTTAAGTGTATCTGGATCACTGGAAAAGGAGAGAAAGAGACTAAGAATGCCAGAGAAAGCCGTCAAATCTCCATCCTAACTTCAGGAAGCTTTAAAATTTTTAATATGCTTCAGCCATGTTCACAGCCCTTTTGTGTTCAGTTTCCCAAACATCTGTGCAGCTGAGTTCTTCTGGCACAAAGGCTCACAGAAAGAAAACTGCAAAGTCACCTGCATAAATACTCGCAGGAACTAAATTTTAAATTCCCATGTGAAACACTCATGCTTGGAGGTATTTGCACATTGTTTCCAATCAGAGAACAGAAACAGTACCATGTGATATAGATGCCCAATCACAACTAACCAAAGTTGATTGAATGTGGAATGTCAAAGTATTCGAAGAAAACTCTCTAATCAAGAAAAAGAAAGACATTCATTTAAAAAAAAAACAACCCTGCCTGCTTATGAATAATGAACACACTTGAGGAAAGCACAATATGATTCTGGTAATTAAAACTGAATTGCCCTCATCAGATGAGTAGGCACCTGGTCAAGGTATTTGCTGTTGTAAATATCAAACACTGTTTTTAAATTTCAAATCTGCTCCAGAAACTTAATTATATTCTGGATTTTTAATCCTCGTAACATCTCTGTCACCTACCAAATTCTTGCCTATACACCAGGGGTTAGCAACCAAAATAGCAAGAAAAGCCATTTTTTCAAATTCAGAAAAAAAATCAATTCAAAAGCTGCAATACATGTGAATATGTGATGGTCCTTAATAAAGTCAAATTATACTTTTTGTAACTGTTTAGTTTCAGTTTCCTTTCTTAAAGGAATGCTGCAAGTTTCCTTTTCCTTTTCAAAATCAAGACTTTATTAGCAACCCTATCAAAACACAGGTACCATATCATACGCCCCAATGCACTGTACATATTAAAGGACACGTTAACCAATGTTTTTGAAACACATATCCTTTGCGATTTAGATATGAGTTGTTCACTGTTGGGCTTTGAGATGTTCGCCGTTTGCCAAAAATAATCAGGATGGTTTTTTTCACTTTGCAATTATAGCGTTGGGAGCCACAAAGAAGTCCTTAAAGAGCCTCATGAGGCTTCAGAGCTGCAGATTGCAGATCCCTGCTCTAGCAGGGAGAAGATCCAGGCACCTACTCCATAGTTTGTGCTCCCTCTTCTAGACTGGTTGGTCATACCACTACAGATCATAGTCAGAATTCTTCATGAGCTAATTATGGCTCTTGGAGACTTGGCTTTCAAATCCCAAGTGGTTGTGTTGTGCTTCTCCTGGATTCACAAGTCCTGAGCTTAGACTGGGGAGTTTGATTTCAAACTTAAGAATAAAATCAAAACTCTGCTGAACTTTTCCTGGATTTAGTGTTGAAATCACGCAAAGCCAGCGAGTTCTACTTGATTTTCAGACTGATGAGTAAGCCCACGTTCACGTGAAATTCATCTTGGGTTTCCTAAAAACTTGATCCGAGTTGGCTGAACCTTGGCAAATCTTCTCTATGATTCAGTTTTAGAACAAAAAAACAAAACAAAGCAAAACAGAAAAAACTCACCCTGTGCCTGGTTGACTATTTATTACATTTGTTACAGATCTACAGTGGACACACCTGTGTCTCTCTGCTGCGTCAGAGACCATATACAGAATATTAAACTAGTCCTGGCATTTCACAGTATCTGCTAATTACGATTGCATCTGCTGAGGTGCAGTTAAGAAGGAAGATGAAAATCAGGATGTCAGCATGCTTGATGCACATGTTTGTTTCCCCTTAGAGACAGGAGAGGATAAACACTAATTTTAAAACCAGTAATCTATGTTTCTCTTCCAAAGCCATATACATGTTCCCCCAGCTCCCCTTGGGAAGATGGTTGGAATGGGAAAGATTCTCAGGAACATGCCTGGGGTGAATTTCTGGTGATGCTCTTCTCACCCATTAAACCTGATTTTTTTTTTAAAAAAATCTAAGGAAACCAAACTGAGGTCTATGCAAAGGGTCTGCACCTGTGACCAAGCGGGAAATAGCAATAACTACAGCAGAGCCTGGGTGGATGGATGTGGTTTCCCAATAAAAATACATAAGTTGAGACTTCTTGCAGCTAAGCGGCTGTCGTCTTTTACCCTTTGAACCCTAATTTGAGTCCAACGTCAAGGTACCAGTGCAATGAGGAAAACAGATTTTTAGAGCATTTTAGAAGCTGAAATCTTATTGCTTATTTCTGTTAAGACACAAAACCAAAACATACCCTTTGTATTTACACATTTTTGTTTATCCACGCCAAAAGTTTTAAGGAACAATTCTCACTAACTGGCCATGTTCAAAACCTGACTGTATTTGATGTGACTAGACCATTTGTTGACCCAGATGTTTTGTACAGATGACGAATGTGATTCTCTTTTCACTTACACTGGTGCAAATCAGTAGTAATTCTACTGACAGCAATGGAATTGTGCTGATGTAAAACTTGTATAAAAGGAGGACCAAGCCCTGTATCTTTCGGTTCACTTATCTCAACTAATGAGCGAGGGGTGTGTGTGTGTGTGTGTGTTCATGTGCAGTCTCAGGGAGCTAGCTGTCTGTCCATGGTTCTCAAACTGATCTGGCCCTCAGACAAGTTAGAGCAATGCAGGGGCCGCTCTAATTTACATCAGCTGTCTAAGGTCTTTAAGACTATGTCTATATGGGAGAGTTATTTCAGGATACCTTGGTAACCCTGAATAGCTATTCGGTGTCTTTGAAACACTACTGTTATTTTGAACAGAGAATGGTTGTGAAAGTGTTTGTCATGAAGCTGCCACACTATAACAATAAGAAGATTTTTAGTTAAAAAAAAAATAGAGAGTGTGACTCAGATCTTCCGTATGTGATAAAAGGAGTGGGAGAACCATAAAAACCTGGCCTAATGTACCATACTGAAGTCAGCTGAGATTCCTTATCTTTGTGGAATATTTTACCATCTCTCTTTTTTTTCTCCCTTCCTAGAATACGAAGGGAGAGTATAAAGCCTCAAGTAAGTGTATTCTATAAATAGATGTTCAGTTTCAGGAGAGGTTTATTGCTCTGGTTAACTACCTTTTTCAAAAGCACTAGCATAGCCTGTAATGCGTTCTTATTTTTAAAAAGAGTTTAATGTTAGCAGCAGCATCTTCCTCCACCATAAAAATTGAGGAAAATAGGCAGAAAGGCCAGTAGCATAAATACCTCACAAAGAAAACGTTAAGGGTGCATGCACTGAGAGGGGAAATGTCTTCCAAAGCAAGACCCCAATTTGTCTAATGAGCCCATTAGGCCCTGACTGAGCAAAGCCATTTCTATTCACCCCGTCATTTAAGGACATGCTTAAATTTAAGCATGCATTTAATTTCCAGGAAAATAACTTGCTCATGAGCATGTGCTTAAGAGCAGTGCTAAATCTGGGTGGTCATGAGCATGAGCTTGCGTTTGTACAAAGTGCCTAGCACAAAGGAGTCCTAGTCCCGTGTAGAGTTCTTAGGAGCTATGATAATACTGCTGTAAGAGCTTTAATGAATTAGGCCTTTGATATAAAAGATAAGGGGCCTGATGCATTGCAACCTTCCTCCAGGTTCATCCTGGTGTAACTCCATTGCAGCTAGGCAAAGTAGGCGCAAATACAGAGGCTCCTTGTGTTTCTATAAGTTAATGAGTGATGTCATGGGATTTGCATTTAAAAGAGCAAGGTAGCTTTATTTCAGTGCTGTTAAACTACTCTCTCACACTTCCATGCATAAATATTTAGTGGGAGTTCTGCATTGTAAGTGAACTCCAAAGTACTGGTGAGAGCTTTGCAGTGCAGATTACAGAGAAAGAGGCACTGTTAGGTACACCACTACCATTAGACTAGATGATACACCATGGCCATGTCTACACTACCCCAAAACTTCGAAATGGCCATGCAAATGGCCATTTCAAAGTTTACAAATGAATCGTGGAAATACATATTCAGTGCCTCATCACAGAATCACAGGGCTGGAAGGGACCTCAGGAGGTCATCTAGTCCAGCCCCCTGCTTCAAGCAGGATCAACCCCCACTAAGTCATCCTAGCCAGGACCTTGTCCAGCCAGGACTTAAAAACCTCAAGGGATGGAGAATCCACCACCTCATTAGAATTCTGGCAGGCACGGCACTTCGAAATTGAGCCGCCGCACGGCTCGTCCAGACGGGGCTCCTTTTCGAAAGGACCCCAGCGACTTCAAAATCCCCTTATTCCTATCTGCTGTTAGGAATAAGGGGATTTTGAAGGTGCCGGGATCCTTTCAAAAAGGAGCCCTGTTTGGACGAGTCATGCGGCTGCAAGCTGCGTTAATTTTGAAGTGCCGCGGCTGCCGGCATTCTAATGAGGTGCAGAATATGTATTTCAGTGCTTCATTAGTAAACTTTGAAATGGCCATTTGCATGGCCTTTTTGAAGTTTTGGGACAGTGTAGACGTAGCCTATATGTCCATGCAAAGAACTAATAAAGAGAACCTTCGTCAGAGCTCCCATGGGTTAGCTGAATAATGAATCCATAATGTAAAAATGAACCAGTCTATTTCCACATTTTCTCCCTCTGAGGATCTGGGAGGTAGGAATGGAAGGGTGATGGGCAATGGTGGATGGAATAAGCCTTGACTCCACTGCCTACTCGCACAGGTTTTATGGCCAGAAGGGGACATCCCAATAATCTAATCTGACTTTCTCCATAACAAATCAAGGAAACTCACTCAATAATACTCTTTACATCAAACATACAAATTCCATTTGCGCAATAGCATATCTTTTAGAAGACATCTAATATTGACTTACAGACTCCAAATTTATGGAGAATACCTCATCCCTAGGTAAAGGACAATCACTTTTGCCTTTTAAAAGTGTGCTTTATTTCTAATCTCACTTTGTCTATCTTCAAGTTACAACCACGGAATCTCATTTCCACTAAAGAGTTTCATACTATCAGAAATCTCATCCCCTTGTGGTTACTTCCAGACCATGATAAAGCCACATCTTAACACTCTTTTCAATAATCAAGAGTCAGGTTTATTAGGCTCTCATTATAAATTATTTTTGTCAGACCTGGCTGGAATCATTCTTGTAACTTTTTTCTGAACTCTTTTCAACAGTTCAACATCTGTTTGGAAGTATCCCTATTGGAAGTGGGAGCTGGATTCAAAAGTAACAGTCTCACTAATGCTATGTACTGAAATGACACAGTTCCCTATTCTTGCTTCATTTTCTCTTACTGCAGGCATCTTCTAAACTACAACATTGCACTGGAAGTTCATATTCAATTAGTTTTCTGCCATTACTTCCAAGTCCTTTACATGTCACTGCTTTCCAGGTTACAGTCCTCCAACTGATAACCCCAAGGCTGTGAGTTCAATCCTTGAGGGAGACATTTAGGGGTCTAGGGCAAATAGTTTTTAAAAAAATCTGTCAGGGATGGTGCTTGATCCTGCCAAGAAGGAAGGGGACTGGACTTAATGACCTCTCCAGGTCCCTTTCAGTTCTATGAGATATGTATGTATATTAATGAAACTGTCATTTTTTGTTCCTAGATGCATGACTTTGCATTTGGCAGAACAGCTGATAAGAGGGAAGTGTTGGGGGAAGGAGGAAGTTGCCAGTGAGTGCTGAGCACCCACTCTTTTTTTCGAGGTAGTCCTGGTCTTTCTGTAGGCTCTTCTGGTCCTCCATATTGGCTACCTTGTGTCATCCACACGTTTTATTAACATGGTCCCACTATTTTTGCCAAAATCATTAAAGAAAATGGTAAATAAGATTGGTCCCAAGATCAGTCTCTGAGGATCTCCATTATCAACTTTTCTGAACTGCTGATTGATTTCACTGACATCCTCTTTTCCAGTCTCAATTTGTTATTGATTGGTTTTATTTAAAAAAAATACTGCCTTCACCTTTCCTTTTAATCAGGATTTTTGAAACATAAGTGTCTGCCTTCCCCATAGCAGTATAATATATAGATCTATAAATTATGTTTTGCACTATATTCTGTTTGCAAGTAGCCAATGCAATTAGATTGTGATCATTTGCACCTAGCAGCCATCAGTTTTTGGTTCAGTCCTTCAGTCACCTTTATCTCTCAGAATGAGGTCTAATGTAAAGCTGAGTTGGTTTCCATACTTTTTTGTGGTGGGAAATGGTTTTTAGAAACTCTAGAGACCATCAAAATGCATGACCCCCCCACATGGTGAAATGTACCATAATAAAGCATTTTTTCTTCCTACTTGGACAGTCAGAGGAGCTGAGTCAGCACAGAGGGTAGGTGATCAATTTACTGTTGCTGTATTCATGTAGAGAATTACTGCCTGCCAGTCAGGAGGAAGCAGTGGAGGCACTGTGACTCAGAGGTGTCGTAAGTCATAGTAGTTGCAGGGGCTACAGGTTGAACCTCTCTAATTCAGAGCTCTCTTGTCTGACAACATCCATAATACAAGATGATTTTAGTTAGCCAGATGACCACTCGTAATGGGTGTGGGCAAGTTTCCCTTGGTCCCATGAAGTTTGTTTCCAGCCACCAGTCCTGATTCCCAGTGTTCTGTGCTGTTCTTTAGCTGTAATTTACCCTTAAATGTCTTCTGAGAGCCCAGTCAGCAGTGGATGTGTTGGTAATGCTGCTAGACGACTTTGATTTCCTGTGGTCCGGCAAATTCTCCTGTTCAGCACCGGTCAGGTCCTGAGGGTGGCAGATGAGAGAGGTTCAGCTTGTTGTAATGATCTGGTGCAGCTTACGCACCATCTCTTGCTTTTGTATATGTGTAGAGCCACAACCACACCCACTGAGTTGAGGTCCTGCAGAGCAATCAACAACATAAGGCCATAATCACTGCTTCACCAAGAATATTTTGTAGTGTTAAACCCAACTGAGTTCATAACTGGCGTGGGTGAAAGTGGAGGTCTCAAGACATTTTTAAGAGATCAGAACAATAAACATCACTTTGCAATTTATTTACCAATTGCAAGCTTCTGTTCCCCTCTCAGAGTGTAAACATGGCCTTAACTCAGCTGCCCACTCACACAATTTCTTATGGTGCATAGACGAGGGGATTCACTGGGGTTAGTAAATCATGTTTTACTTATAGGTTACCCTCATCATTTATCGTCCTTAAATATTTCTAGCTGTCAGGAGCGTGACTGCTATTTTAATGATCCCAGGGGATGAAAGTTCCTTTGGAACATCTTATAACAAAAGGCAATAATAAACAGCAACATGAGGTCGAGCAGTTGGCTGTTTTTTCAGTTCCTCAGGGTCAGGGCTTAATATGCTTTGGCCTCCTAGGAAGAGTGGCTTGTACTTGGTGATTAAATGGTGGAGGCAGGAGTATGTGAGCCTTGGAAACAGGGCTGTTCTGAAGGCTTAGGGGGGTCCTTTTGCATATCAGAATAAGAGTCCTTGTACGCTGGCAGGAGCTCTAGTTTATGAGAAGACTCAAGGTAAGACATTATAGCCCAGACTAAAGAGGTTTCTTCTCCACACTCTTTTACTTTTTTAGGTTAAAAAGGGAAAATAGTTTCAGGTACTTTTTTAAAGCCTACCATGGTGGCTGCAAATAGAGATAAAGGCTATGATTCTGCCTTTAGTTAAACCTACACACCCCCAAGGGCTTCAGTGAAGCTGCATAGATAAGAGAGCAGATTTTTGTCCCAAATTTTCTATAGCACCTCTCTCTTCTTGGCAGGCACTTGATAACAAGTAGGATGTCTTCATGTCACCCTCCTGTTTGTGAATCTGTTGCTGGCTGATCAGTCCAATTCTGGAGCCACAGGTTTTATCACAGAAGGGGCAGATACTGGTAGTTGTTGGAGAGGCACAGGGCATTTTTGACACACTTTTCTTCTTCTCCACCTCTTCTTGTCTGCATGGGGGGGGACCTCTCAAATTGTGCCATCCCCTCATGGATAACTGTTCTCCAGTGGAGACAGTCCTGGGCCAGGTTCTTGCAAGTGCTGACACCGGTGCTGCACTTTTTCACGTGTGCCTTCAGCATGTTCTTGTTACTTCTTCTGACCTCCAATGCTCCTCTGTCCTCCTTTCAACACCAAAAACAGAATCTGTTTTGGGAGGTGCTGATCAGACATCCAAATCACATGACCAGTACAATGAAGCTGTTAGTGAATGATAATGGCTTCAATGCTGGTCATGTTCAACTCTTCCAGGATGCTAGTGTTTGTGTGCCGATCCTCCTTAGAGATATTTAGGTTTCTTCTGAGGCAGCATTCATATTGTTCAACTGCCTTCCAATGACACTTCTATGTTGCTCAGGTTTCACATGCATACAGTAGTGTTTGAACAACCACTGCAGGGTATACAAGGAGCTTTGTCTTGGGATAGCTGTCCTGGTTCTCAAAGACCTTTTATGTCAGGCAGGCAAAAGCAGAGCTTCCACGGCTCAGATGATGCTGGATTTCCGCATTAAGACTGACTTTAGAGGAAGGATTTCCAAGGTATGGAAAACGCTCCACGTTTTCCAGCAGTTCTCCGTTGACCTCAATAGATGGTACATGGGTATTTGCCCCTTGGCAAGGGTTGGTGGAGGACTTTGGTCTTTTTGATGTTTAGCGTGAGGCCAAGATTCTCGTATGCTTTGGTGAAGGTGCTTAAGATGGTCTGAAGGGCTCTGGGAGAAAGAGCAGCGTATTGGAGCTCCATGATCGAGGTCATGGAGGTCTTGCTTTTAGCCCTCAGTCTCCTGAGATCGAAAAGCTTCCCATTCATTCTATAGACAATATCTACACCATCGGGAAGCTTGCCATTAATGACGTAAAGAGTCATGGTGATGAAGATGCAGAACAGTGATGGGGCAAGGATGCACCAAAATGAAAAGGTGGAAGTGTGTTTCTATGTATATACACATTCTTGCATTCTATAGAATATACACCAGATTAAGGCACAGTTAATGATATTGTTTTGATGATAATTTTATTCACAATATTAATTCATTATATAGGATGTATTTGTCATATAAAATTGATGCAACATGCAGCTACAAATATGTAATTTGTAAAGTGGGAATCGTATATCTCAAAAACGAAGAGAAATGGACGACTGTGCCAGGAAATATTTAATACAAATCATATAAAACAGAGGCTCCAGTTCAGCACAGCATTAAGTATGTGATTAAGTACATCCCTCTTGAACCCAGCACTGAACTACAACAAAGAACTTAAGAACATGCTCAAGTACATTATTGCACAGGGAGCAGAGAGGAAAAATACACTCTGAGGCTGGAGAGTTAACTGTTCAGAAGCAGAGAGAAGAGAGTTTACATCCCCCCCTAAATAAATGAATCCACTAAATAAATAAATCTCTGTCTACATATGTAGATATGCCTGGAGCAGGGCAAATTATTCACTGTGAACAGTACCTAAGGCTGGACAAGTTATTTGCAGTGAAGAATTTATTCAATAGTTAGTCCTTTTTTCTTCTAACATTACCTTCAATGTTAATGAATTTCGCAGTTGCTGGTTATTTAAAATTATGCAAAAATGGTTTGTACAAGCAAGTAGCTTTTAGCTTACTTTGGAGTTTCTTGCTATATGTGTACAGCTTGAAACATTTGCTAGTCTTGTCATGCTAACGTGATAGATCATGTAAGTCTCATTGCACTGTTTCAGCTCATTAATTGCAGGACAGTGTTTTGTAAATAGGATGAAGCTTTTAATCAGTTCATTTCAATGTGGCTTTTCTGGCATGATAAGCCATGTAAGTGTTACCAGACTAAGAAGGTAGGTACGATCCACCCAGGACAGGATTTCGCATGAAGATTTAAGTTTGCACCATATTAGCCGCGTCTACACATGCACGCTACTTCGAAGTAGCGGCGCCAACTTCAAAATAGCACCCGTCACAGCTACACGTGTTGGGTGCTATTTCGAAGTTAACTTCAACGTTAGGCGGCAAGATGTCGAAGTCGCTAACCCCATGAGGGGATGGGAATAGCGCCCTACTTTGACGTTCAACGTCGAAGTAGGGAACATGTAGACGATCCGCGTCCCGCAACATCGAAATAGCAGGGTCCTCCATGGCGGCCATCAGCTGAGGGGTTGAGAGATGCTCTCTCTCCGGCCCCTGCAGGGCTCTATGGTCACCGTGTGCAGCAGCGCTTAGCCCAGGGCTTCTGGCTGCTGCTGCTGCAGCTGGGGATCCATGCTGCATGCACAGCGTCTGCAACTAGTTGTTGGCTCTGTGTATCTTGTGCTGTTTAGTGCGTCTGGGAGGGGCCCTTTAAGGGAGTGGCTTGCTGTTGAGTCCACCCTGTGACCCTGTCTGCAGCTGTTCCTGGCACCATTATTTCGATGTATGCTACTTTGGCATGTAGACATTCCCTCGCAGCGCCTATTTCAATGTGGTGCTGCCCAACGTTGACGTTGAACGTCAACGTTGCCAGTCCTGGAGGACGTGTAGACGCTATTCATCGAAATAGCTTATTTCAATGTCGCTACATCGAAATAAGCTATTTCGATGTAGCGTGCACGTGTAGACGTAGCCACTCAGTTGTTGTTGGTCTGGTGGCTGCTTGTTGGGTGGTACGATGCCATTTCTCTCCTTTCTCCCCAGGACAAACATGGTATTTCCTTGGCACTTTTTGATGAGAAGTCTTATGATGCCTGATCCCTGCGGCATGAACATTTTTTCCAAAAAACAAAAAAACAAAAAAACCCTATACACACACACACACAGCTACATATATATATATAAAATATTCACAGGAATGTTCAAAACACTTCTGCTATAAATGCAGGTGCAAAATATGTATTTCTGAGGGGGAGCTGCCCCCTGCACTTAGTGGAAGGAGCACAGTGCTGACAGTGAATGTGCGGGCCGGACTATGCTTGTGGGTGCATAAGGTCCCTTCTACACCTCCTATCATTGCCTATGAAAGGAAGAAACTAAATTTGATGCATTCCTCAAATGAATAAACACTATCTACTAGATCATGATATCCTAATGGGGGGGCATGCCCCCCTAGGGGGTGGGAAGAAATTTCAAGGGGGGCACGAGGTGACCCAGCCTCCCCCAGCTTCCTCCCACACCCACCCCAAGAACCTTTGCTTCTGGCTCTCAGCCTCTGCCATTTCACATGCACAACCCGAGTCAGCCACCATAGAAAGCAGGCAGCCGGCGAAGGCTCACGTGGAGCTAGCTGCTTCCTGCAAAGGTGAGTGAGTGTGTGTGGTGGGAGAGGAGGAGGATGAGGTTAGATGTGGGGCTGGCAGTGCCTGGCTTTGGGGGAGGAGAGGGGCTCCAGCAGACAGCCCTGGCAGTGCGGGGCTGGGATGGGTGGCCATCTTGGGCTGCACCAGGCACCCACAAGATGGGGCCTGGGCTGTTAGCCTGGATGGTCCACAGTCAATCTCCTCGGATTTCCCAATTAATGAAGAAAATGCAGAAGCATCTTTCACATTAAATTAATTTGCTTCTGCTGTTTCTGATGTTAAATAACATTTTCATTAAATTTTTGGGCCAAGAAAAACTATGTGCTTATTTTTAATTTTAAATAACATTTTTATACCAAGATTTTGTTTATTTTAAATTATGGATTGACTTTTTTGTTAAAAGGGGGTTTGGATGATGGTAAAGAAGAGGTGGTGGGGTGAGGGATTCTGAAAAAATTAAAAGCGGGGGGCATGATGCCAAAAAGTTCAGGAACCACTGTACTAGAGCCTCATATTCTTGCTCATGTCAAACAATTTATTCCATGAGTTCCCTCAGTGCCTTCAAACGGGACCATTTGAAAGCATAAAGCATTACTTCTCAGGAGTAGGAATCAGAACATAAAACCTTACAACTGGTAATAGTGAGAGAAGTCACCTGTTAAATCCTGAAGAAACATCTCATGCATTGGCAATGTTTCTATTCTATAACATTCATAGGTGCTCTTTTTTTTGTAATAGTTCAAACAAATACACCAGTCCTGCAAACATTTTTGCATGTAAGCAGCTCCTGGGAGAAGAATCTGCAAGTTCACACAAAGTTACTTACCTGTCAACATTTGCAGGATGAGGGCCTAAAGTTTTGAAATGTGTCCCCATGTGGCCACCCCAGGAGATTCAGCTACCGCCTAGCTGATTTCAGAGTGCACACAGCCACCTTCAGTGGGCCGTGTGCGTTTCTAGTCATGGGGCGCTCTGCACATGCTTTGGTGTATATGACAAAAATTATTCTGTCCATGGATGGAAAAAATTAGAAGGGGGAACACTGATCATGTTCCACTGACACTTCATGAAACACTGTTCCCTGTTTAAAAATACCAGACTATATAGGTGTTTTTAATCAATAAATTAAGACAAGTGTTCGCGCTGCATCAACACACTGCATTTTCAGAGCAGTTTATTCTTTGTGTGGCTCCATGAGTGGGGTCTTCTAATCTGTTTAAAGTAGGATTAATATTTGAAGCAAGTTTAGTGTTTTCACGGCTTGGTTAGAGCATAAGGGGAAAACACCATATTTTTAGGAATGTTTACAAATGAGTTCTGGTTGGGGCTTGTGTTTTGAAACCTGGGAGGCCAGCTATTGAGCCTCACTGTTAGTGTTTAACTTTAGGATTAGGAATTATTGAGTTAGGTTCATTAAAATAGCTGGACTTTGTCCCTAGAAAATTTAAGAAAACATGGTGAAAGCCTAGGAACCAAGGCCTCTTTGTGAGTAACAACAGGCTCATTCAGCTTTAAGCATATGGTAGTCTTTGTTTTCTATCTCATATTAAAATAAGGATAATTCTGCCTGTTCCTAGAGAATGTCCCAGTATATTCTCAGGGACTTAGTCGCTCTCAAAAAGCCCCATGTGATGTGATGAGAAATCCACTGAACCCAGTGTAGATTTAAATCAATGTCACTGAGATCAGAATCAGACTCTCCATTAATTTGCCATACTACCTCCTGAATGAAGAAAACCAAAAGGAAACTTTTGGCAAAGGGAGCAAAATGTTTCTCTCAGACTTCCGAGGCTGGTTAATTGATGGAGATAGTGTAAAATGTGCATAAAAGACCTGAGTAGAGACTGTTTTAAATGTCAGAATTTGCACATCCACTAACAAAGGCAAAAGGAGTGTTTTGTCATAGTACAGCACCATAAACAATACAGAGCCAGTTAGTATGCGTGTATGCTTTTTGGCACAATCTTAAAAATGAAGACTCCAACAAATTAAAATCTTATGCCCTTAGATGCAACAACTGACAGGCAGCAAACTTTTGTTTTGCACTACGCATATAGGAAGGATAACTGCATTTTCAGCAAGCCAAATTCTACCCTCGGCTACACCAATGCAGTTGAATTCAACAAAGTGCACAAGTGTAGCTCAGAATGTATTTAGTCTGCCATATGCACATGTACACATCCATCTGCACATTAGCACTCAACAACAGGATGCTGATTTGCAACAGTTCCTGAAGGATTTTAGTTTCATAATGAGCTTGAGAAGTTTGGGTCACAGACAAGATTTTGCTCCCTTAGAGTTTATGTGATTTTTTTTTAATGGGACATTATGCTCTTTTCTTTAGGGCTGGCCAGAGAACAGAAATTCTGGTCTGTGACAACTTATGAGATTTCAAAATTATGAACATAAAATGAAGGAAACTAAAGATCTTTTGAACATTTCCATACATCAGAATTCTGTCAATACATCCATTTAAAAAGTCAGGGGTTTTATGTGGGTCTTTCGCTCTCTAACTCTCTCTCTCTCTGTGTCTCATCAGGTCTCTCTCTCTCTGTCTCTCTCATCAGAAGTTACCAGATACTTTCCCATAGAAAACTGTGTCAAAAGTGATACATCTCCATTGAATGTTTTGGCTTTGACGAAATGTTCTGGTTAGCTCTAACGCTGCCATTTCAAAAGACAGGCAGTCTCTTAGTATGAATGAATGCTCTGTGTGTGTGTGTAAAAATGGCATTATTCTGATAGATAAAATGAGGCACTCTTCTGCATTAACTCTCTCTGTAAACCATGTACAAGGACTTTTGTACTACGTCACATTAGAACTAAATTATGTAGTAGGACCCCGGGATAAACGTAGTAAATCCCATATAGCAAGGATTCCACTTTGCTACCACAACACCTGTCCCCACCTCCTTGTTACACATCAGCCAACATAGCCTAGAACCTGCTGCCCAGCCTTCAAATTCCTCTTACGTGTTCCTGCACAGTAAACAGGCAGTGCCTTGGGTCACGAGGCAGCAGGGATTTCATGGCAGTCAAGGGTGCCTGTGAAAAGAAGACATGGTTTGTAGCACACCTAAGCCCTATTTAATATGAATCTGATGGTAAAATGGGTTAAACTACTAGCAGGCTCTCCAAACTCTCTGGTGACACATTGTGCCCCATGTTTTTAATGGAAATATGCTCATGAATATGCATAATGATGCTTTATGCAAAATTCAACTTCTAACATCATTAGAGAAGTTACAATCTGCTGAATGTGTATATTCTAACATGTACCATTCTTGCATTTGAAATTAGAAGTATGAAGCATAATCCTGTTTATTAATCTAGACATGTTAAGTCAGGACCATTAATAGAACTCAAGGAACTTAATGATCCTGTACTCAGGACCATGACCTGTGAATAGTCTTGCTTTTCTAGTAAGCCTCAACTATGGTTGGTCCTTCTAAGACATGTGTTTAGGTTACCTGTGCTGGAATGCATTTTGGATGCTGTATTTTCCCACTGGAAGCGTGAAAAGTTGAAACTGAATACAAAAGATTCCCATCTTTTGGCAACAGGGGTATAAAAGTGGGAAATCAAACAATATGCATAGCTGCCAAATGCCAAGACTATTTTGTTTACCATTTAAGGTGTCTGCTGCAACCACCTGGACCTGAGCATTTAGAAGCATCAGGGCCAAGGTGGGGGGGTCTTCCCAGCTTGTGAGAAAAGATTATTAGAACTACTGTTAGGGTAAGAAATTGTATGTAACAAGTTTATTTGAGTATTAGGCTTATCTGATGGGGTTTTGTTTTGCTTAATAACTTAATTGGATCTTTCTGTTATTGCTTGCAACCACTTTAATCTTACTTATTATACTTAACCAAATCACTTTTTAATTAATTGTTACCTGTGCATCTTTGATCAAGGGGCAAACAATTCATGAGCCTGCTCTTTACAAACTTTAGGCAGAGTAAAATGGATTTAATCTGGGGTGCTGGACCCACTGGGGATGTACTTCTGGGTGCTGTGTCACATCCCTTTGACTGAGCCTTCCCAGAACTGGGATGATCTCAATAGCTGTATTGCTTTTCTGTGGGCTGGGAGCCCAACTTTGTGCTTATGTAACCCACACACCTATGTGTGGTTCACTGTCCCCTGTAGTGAGACCTAAACCACTTGACAGAGAGAATGAGTGCCCTCTCCAGCAGGGGTGAGCAAGCTTTTTATACCTGGGGCTCCGCAACCTGTGTAAAACCCAAATCACAGGAAATTTCAGGCATGTTCATATTTAAAAAAAAAAAAAACTTTCAGCAAGTATAAGAAAATATGTAGAATGCAAAAACTTTAATCAGTGTATAAATGCAAATATACTTACATAAAAATAGTACTATATTACAACAATTTTAATGAGAAGGAGAGTGCTCTGTGTGTGTGTGTGTGTGTGTATAAACTCTTTATCTTGATGTTTCAAAAGCCTGTCCCACATACCTTCCAGCTTGCGGGTGAAGGGTGACCAAAAAACCAACAGCTCCCTGCTGTCTAAAGAGCCTGCTCTACCCCCACACCTTCTCCAGCCCTCCCGGGCAAAGTTGAACAAAACAAAAAATCAACACAATTACATTTAAAGCCAGAACTCTCTCGGGGAAGCTGAACAAAGGGGCTGTCCCAGCAGAAGCACACACCCCTTACTCCCACTCAGCCGCCTCTGCCACGCGTGCCTCCCAGCGTTCTCTGGCGGGGAGATGGGAAGTGATTCCAGCTCTCCCAGAAGGCGGTGACCCCCTAGGGGGCAGGAGGGCTGGCGGCACAGGTCAGCCTAGCCCAGAGAGGCTGCAGACGCCCCTGTCAGGGGGAGGACTAGAAAAGGAGCCGGCAGCAGAGGCAGGCAGCACTGCTGAGCTGGCAGAGGCTGGGGTGAGGCAGCGTTGGGCCCCGGTGGAGGGAGTGAGGTGATTGGGCTGTTGCCCTCCTTTTGAAATTTCACAATTTTCACACCCCTAATCTACAGCCTAAGCTGAGAGCCTGTGGGCTTTTAGCTCATATTGTAGAGGTTTCTGTACAGAGGTGCCAGGTTTGAGTTTGCCTGTGGGCAGTCACACTATGGCTTGGAGAGAGCAGGACAAGGTGGTGGGGTGCCCGCAGGGAAGGTAGGTAGGCTGAGTGGTGTTTCAAGACCTCACGTGACAGTGTCAAAGGCAGCGCTTTCTGCGCTTCTTTGTCATATTGGCACTTTTTTTTTTAATTTTCTCCAGAGTGCCCCATCCAGGGATCCCATGGCTGAGGCTGCTGGCGGGGCTGCGTCCACCAGCCGGCTCCCAGCTGTGGGACTGTAGGGTCCTCCCCACCCCTGAATTGGAATCCTGCAGCTGGGCCGCTGATGGGGTTCCTCATCCCAGCCAACTCCCAGCTGCAGGGTCCCCTCTGGCCCCAGATGGGCAGGATGAGTACTTGCCCCTCTTTTTTTTTTAAGGGCACTGCTCAAAGGGCTCTCTATGATAGAACCTGACATTACGTTTTCTGTCTCATCACACTATTAATAACTGGTAGGTTGTGTAAGATTGACTAGTATTTGGGGAGAACTCATCACTGTCAAAAGATGCATCTGCATTAATGTATGGATGGAGATATATGTGTTCCATGCACAAGTAAAAGGCATTCACAGTAATTTCTATCACTGGGGGAGGGGGATCTATGAACAACTTAAACTGTAGTTTGAGAATTTAAGAACTTAAGCAGAACACATCTTTTGCATGGGCCTTCTCCACAGGACTGAGGCGTTCCCTACACAAACTTGTACTGGTTTAATTTAAATTATTTTAAATTGATTTAGTTAAACCAGTACAATCCCTTATTTAGGCATTTTTATTTCAGTTTCAGAGCAACTTATTGCTTTTGACTTAAAGTGATTCCTAAATGACTCAAGCTAAATCCTCATATCTGTCCCATGAAAGCTCATCACCTAATAAATTATTTTGTTAGTCTTTAAAGTGCTACATGGCTGCTTTTTTGTTTTAAATCCTCATAAGCTTAGTTTAAACCAAAAGAAGAATGCCTTCATCACGTTTTGCACCACCAAATAGGTGTAAATCTTAAACTTTGCCTTAAACTTTCTAATTTGGACAAGGCCTGAGATTTCACCCTGACAGAAGCATGTGCAGAAAAAATTGCCACATCTTCAGCTGCACATAGATTTTTGTACACAATGGAGTCATATCCAGCAGCTGGGATAATTTTACCAGAAACTTTCAAGGTCTGTAAAATCTTTGGGGTTCCTCTGGGATGACAGATGGTCTATGAATGTAAGATATTTGGTTATTGTCCTGAACAGTTTCTATTGACAGGAGACTGAGCAAGCATCTCTCTTTCCCTCTCTGTCTCTTTCTCTCCAAATAGATTTAAGGTCTCCAGGCTCGGACAAAAGACCAGTACAGTTAGTTCCTGCTCTGGATATTTTCTAATAAGTGAAATCTCTGTTGTGATGTTCTCCAGACAGCTAGAAACATGAGGATATCATGACTTTGAAGTTCTGTGTTAACAAACAAGCAGCACAATGTGATGACTGTAAATATGTCCTTGCCAGCTTAGCTATCACAACCCCAGCATGTTTATTTAGGTGCTGTTCTCACTTTTGCAGGCGGTGGGGCAGTACATTTATATCACATAATAAATCTAATAGTCTGGAGAAGATAAACAAAACTGTCTGCTGGTCAGGGAAGCTAATCTCCATTTCATCCCTTTCCCCTTTATTCCTCTTCCTCAGTATCTTCCCTCCATTGCATTCAGCATTGGAGACAGATAAAGCTAAGGACCGATAAAAAGTCTACGGAACCAAGGTAACTGGTTCTGAAATTGTGACCTGTGACAAAGAGCCTAAATAGACTGGACTCTTTATTGGTGCTCACTGCTCTACCAAAACACATCAGCTCCCCTTCTGATTTAGATTATGTCAGAGAACAGTCCGGTGTTTGGCTGTGGCACATGATTCCGAAAATAAAAAAATCCTGCACTTTCTGTCCCGCCCTTTCAGTCATACACACATACCCCTTTCCTTTGTTCAACAGTAGATCCTGGCTACCGTTTGCCTTCTATGTCCACGTGAGTTGGTAAAAGATTACAGATGAGAAAGGGCCATGCAGCACTGGGGGCTTTGTGAGGCATTCTGGGTGAGTCAGCTTCCTCTGGAGCAGGGATTCCCATCCTGTGGGTCACCATTAGATTTTCAAAGGGTCACGGGCTGGGTGTCTCCAAACCGCATGTGGTTCTTTAAGGAGCCATTTGCAGCTCTGGATGCTGCTGCCTGACTCCTCAGGCTCCCAGTCCCTGCCCTGCCCCTCTGAAATGGAACTCAGTTTAATTGGTTTAACGGATGGCAGGAGGGATCCCTAACCCCCACCCTGTTTTTGAGTTGCCTTGGGTCACAAAGTCTTATTGGACTCTTACTGAACTGTCAACTGTGTCGCCATCTCAAAAATGTTGAGAACTGCTGCTCCGGAGGCTCTGAAAGAGGCCTTGGGGAAGTCCCATGTGACTCTGAACTGGGGCAGTATAATCACTCTGCATTGGAACCACTCCACTGATTGGCATGAAAACTCTCTTAGGCTTCCCAGTCCCAGTCCTGGAAATGCAAGAAATAGTCTTGGTGAGATCAGAGACATTTCTATGCCTTGTCACTAGTTAAAAATTGGTTTCATTTTTTTCCCAACTTTTCCTTCCAAAATCAGCCCCTTTTTGGCTACGTCTACACGTGAAGCCAACATCGAAATAGCTTATTTCGATGTAGCAACATCGAAATAGGCTATTTCGATGAATAACGTCTACACGTCCTCCAGGGCTGGCAACGTCGATGTTCAACTTCGACGTTGCGCGGCACCACATCGAAATAGGCGCTGCGAGGGTACGTCTACACGCCAAAGTAGCACACATTGAAATAAGGGTGCCAGGCACAGCTGCAGACAAGGTCACAGGGCGGACTCAACAGCAAGCCGCTCCCTTAAAGGGCCCCTCCCAGACACACTTGCACTAAACAACACAAGATACACAGAGCTGACAACTGGTTGCAGACCCTGTGCCTGCAGCATGGATCCCCAGCTGCCGCAGCAGCAACCAGAAGCCCTGGGCTAAGGGCTGCTGCCCACGGTGACCATAGAGCCCCGCAGGGGCTGGAGAGAGAGCATCTCTCAACCCCCCAGCTGATGGCCGCCATGGAGGACCCGGCAATTTCGACGTTGCGGGACGTGGATCGTCTACACGGTCCCTACTTCGAACATCGAAGTAGGATGCTATTCCGATCCCCTCATGAGGTTAGCGATTTCAACATCTCGCCGCCTAACGTCGAAGTTAACTTCGAAATAGCGCCCGACACGTGTAGCCGCGACGGGCGCTATTTCGAAGTTAGTGCCGCTACTTCGAAGTAGCGTGCACGTGTAGACACAGCTTTTGAGGACAGCCTTTTTTAACAAAGAGAAACTCCATATGATTACAGCTTAATATTACTGTTTGTTTGAAAAAAGCTGTGAAAACACAAGATTTCAGGTGGAAGAAATGAGAATGGTCTAAATGAAATTGGGAGAAATAATTGTATTCAGAGTAGATGCTAGAGACCTAAATTGTGACGAGTGCCCCATTGGTGTTAGATGCCGCACAAACACAAAATAAGAGACAGTCCCTGGGTGAAGTATTTACAACCTAAGTATACAAGGGTTTACATCCTAAATATAGAATTATTCCTGTTGTCTGGATGAAGAAATGAGGTGGATGGAAGGTGATTTAACTCTAGTCACATAGGTAGAATTCTGTGCAGATAGAAATTTTTACCCTTGTATTCAAATATCTGCATATAGAAATCAGCATCCACTGATCCACAGGAAGATGCTATGGGCAAAGGAGAGAAATGTGGTGCATGTGTGTCAGCAGCTCCTCCCAGCAACCTGGCTGTGCTGCCTCCAGCCCTGCCACCAGTGGGGCTGCACAACCCCAGACAGAAGACACAGTTGACAGAAAGGAAGCCGCATGCCTGGGAGGAGCTGGTTTCTGGGAGCAGTGGCATCTCATTCCTCCCCTTTGGCAGCGATGTTTTCTGGGTGAAGAGCCCTGCAGATCAGGAGATACCAATTCCTCTCTGTGGAGGTCTGCATATGCACAAATTTCTATCCACACAGGACACTACACACAGGGAGTCTGTGGTAGAATCAAGACTTGACTCTATATCGCTGGCATTACAGTACAGAGCTGTTGCCATAGAGTTCTTCTCACCTTCTGTCTTTGCAGTTTTGCCAAGATCTACTTGAAACATCAACAGACCCATTTGCCAGCAGGTGGGATCACACCTAGGACTTCTAGAGCTTAGTGTCTGAGCCTCTACTGCATGAATTAAAAATCACCTGCCACTTAGCTCAGGCTGCAGAGAAGACTCACTAATCTCTCTCTGAGATTGTGTGAGGAACCTGTGGCCCATGGGGCCTGTAGCTTGCCTTAACCTGATCTACAAGGCTCAGGTCTCTCTGGCCCCGTAGTGGGGCAAGCCAGTGCTGATGCTCCAGCCTCATGGGCAGGGGGCACCATGACTGGAGTACTAGTGCTGGCTCCTTGCTGTTGGGGATGGGGAGGAAGCCATGAGCCTCAAGGGCCTGATTAAGGCAAGTGGTGGCCTGGATCCAGCCCACAACCTCTGCCTGGCAGAGGGGAGGGCTCTATGCACTAGAGGGAAACACACCCTGTAGGCGCTTCCTCCCCTTCACTCCCATTGGCCGGAAATTACAACCAATGAGAGCAGAGTGGGGTGGTGCTTTCAGGGAGTATCTCCCTGCAGAGTGCAGGGCTGTGTGGAGCCACCTATGCCCCGCACCGTTGCAAAAAGTGAGCCAGGTAGGTGCCCCCAGCCCCTGACTCCTCCTGCTCAGATCCTGAACCCCAGCCCACTCCAGCACCCTACCCCCTACCCACACCTCCCAACCTCATCCTACCCTGTGCCCTTACCCCACAACCCAGTCTCTGGCAGCCCTGAACCTCTCATTGTTGGCCCCATGCCAGAGCTCTGAGGAGCCCTACAAAAATCTACCAGCCAGAAGAATTAATTTGGCTCCAGGGGTAACCCCTGAACCTCAGCACCTCTCTCCCTCCCTCCACATGGGGCTGGAGATTGAGGGAAGCAAGGGGTCTTTTTTTTCCATGAAGGTTGGATGCAACATCTGTGAGGGTTTTTTTACCCTTCTCACTTGGGGCCTAGTCATGTAGGGCTTTTTTTTCTTCTCATGTGTGCATGGCCCATGACTGATTTCTCTGTGGGTCTGTGGCACCCAGGCACAAAAAATGTTCCTCATCCCTGCTGTAAGCATTCTAGTGCTGTTACATGGGACAGAGCTGACACACCTCTGGGGTGTGGTGTTACATGCATTAAACAGGAAAGGAAATTCAGTTGTGATATATAAAGGTGGATACTGGAACTGTTATGTTATCAGAAGTTGTATTTTTGACTGTTCTTCAACTGTTGGAATTGTCGATACTGTATAGAAATTTGTGTTGTCCACATAGCCCATTACACTATACATATGTATTAGTGCCCTATTTTGAAGTAATTTTTTTTATTATTTATTGGCATTTCTGCAGTGCTCACCGCTGCACAGGCTAAGACAAGACATTCAAACCCTTAATACTGGGCCTGATATACATCCATTGCTCACCAAACGCAATAAAACTCTCAGTGCAGGATATGTGTTTCATGTGTAGTCTAATTATTTTTCCACTGTCTATAAACCTTCTACTCCTTCTTCAGATATACAGGACCTCTGTGGCTCACTGACCTCAGAGCATCTCGTTCAAAAAGGAAGAGCCTTGTTTGCAGGAAAGATGGCCGATACATAAGCATTCAGTGAAGCTACACAGCCTTCATCAACCTTTACACTCACGTGTTGGGCCTTGGGGTTTGTAAGCAATCAATGCCATATGAAATAACCCTGCAGCCCACACTACTGTGGTATATATAAACATTAGTTCTTGATGCAGTATTACAAGGGCAGTGGCCTGCTGAAATCAGTGTTCATTTCTCAGGGTGACTACTGCTGTTATTGCGATGCATGAAAACCTTGGTTTCATTGCAAATGTTTTGTCAGACATTAGTTAAATTTTTCATGCTTGTTATCAGTATTTTGCAGTCCAGAAGGGGAGTTGGCCTATGTGTAATGTGTCTGGCAGCCTTGTAACAAATCAATGGGCTGCAGACAACAGACACAAGCATTAGACAAATCACAGACCCTTTCTGGAGCTGGAAACACTGGTTCCACAAAAACACAGAAGCTTCTAGTTCTTGAGCTAATGTTGCCCACCTTAATTTTATGAGTAGTCTCAGAGAATGAGAATAAGGTACACCTTAAATGTGGGCATAATTTGTCCAATATATTTTAGTTCTAATGAAGATATAATGTAATTCATCATCTTGCTGGAGCAAATTTTTAAGAATAAAGAGCTAGAGCTCAATAGTAGCAAATGGAAGAGATAGTAAGAAGGGTTATGCCAGCATACCCAGAGGATTGAAATGTGACAATAGGAGATTGAAATAACGGACAAAAGGGGTACTTTAAGAGGACTATACCTAATGGAATGAGAGGTTCAGCCGAAAAGGTCTGCTTCTTTAATTTCAGCACAGCAAACTTAGCCAAGTAACAGCCGTAGATCTCCCCAGTAGGTGAGAATGAGTACTTTGAGTGGAATTCACATCTGGGAGGCAAGACAGCAAAAGGCCCATGTCTCACTCAAGTTTCATTTAAGCCTTATTTTTGAATCTGAAATGGTACATAGGCTTTAGAGGGTTCTTCCTCCTCTTTCAATTTTTCTTTTAAAAAAATCCCAAACCCTGACATGGGTTTAAAAAAACACTTCTTTAAAAAGATGTCTCTCTTTCAGCAACACGTTCCATTATTTTATGCATACATATAAACACACAAAAAACCATAGACATTCTCTGTTTTATTAAAGAACATTCTGGGAACAATCAGAGGCAGCTCATAAATGTCATATTTTGAAAAGCATAATGCACAATTCCCTCTTTAGATCAGTTTTTATGGCGAACAGTATACCAATGTTTGTGTATCATTTCTAGGACTATAAAATAACTTTTAATAGCTACTGGACTAATATCTGAAAGGTACAGTGCAATGCATCTGAAATTAATCTGCAATAATTAAAGCATAATATTTCATGTAGCTTCCCTAGCTCCCTTCTCTTTCTATGCAAAATCATGTGATAAAAGTGAAGTACTTTCTAGAAACATACCTTTGGCTGACAGCCACAATGTTTTTGGGTCCTGCCAGTTGGGGCTGACAGATAGCTACAGCAAACAGTTAACATATATAAACATGTCAGATATAAAACAAATATACTTTGAAAGAAAACAGAGAGCTGGAAAGGTTCGTGAAACAAGACAATGCTGTTGCAATTAGAATGAACAGAGTGTGGGGTCCTTAGGGCCTGCTTAGCAGATCTACCAAATGTGAAAGTACATTTCTTCTCCAATACTGTCAGTACCTAATACATGCCATGGAAAAGAACGAGGCAATTTGGCTGTGAAATCTAAGGTCTGATATAGATGAGATGAAAGCTTAAGCACAGAAAGCTTGAGGTGTCTCTGGATTTGTATTCCTGGAGTATATTGTATGGCTCTACATGCTGGAAATTGTTTTAAAAATTTAACCACTCACATGCTTGATCATGCCAGGTTCCTATGAAATTCTGGGCATCCCAAACTCCCACAAGTCATTTCTATGCTGATATTTTCCATCAGAATAGGTGGCATGCAAACATTTTGCAGGGCTGGCTCAAGAGGAATGATCCTAAAATAGATCTCCCATAATATTTAAGCTGTTCATAGGCCTTGTGAAATCCTTCCCTTTCCAGTCCACAAAAGATATATGTGTATCAAATAAAGTCCTCTCAGAAGACTAGAGATGCTCAAAATATTTCTGGCGGTTTTGTTGAAACATGAAATATTTCACCAAAAAAAAAAAAAAATCCAATACCAATGACATTTTTAGTTTTAACAAAAATTGAAATTATTTTCTTTCAAAAAAATTTTCATGATTTTAGACACTTTTGTGATTTTTCTTTCTCTTTTAGAAACTCACTTTCCCTCAGGATTTTACTCTTTTTTCCACTAACAAAAGAAACAAGGAAAAGCTGGTTTAAAAAGAAGTTCAACAAAAGTGTATATGTGTATATTGCCTCTTTTCCAAGAAGAGAAAGTTAGAAAAAGCATTTTTAATGTAAAATTGTGTGGTGAGGGGAATAATTTCTCTCATTTTAAAAATGGTCTCCCATTTTTTCTTTTCATGTGGAAAAGGGGAATGGGAAATAAATGAGTTAGAGAAAGCGGGGGCATTTGGATTTTCTCACTTTATTTATTTATTTATTTTTGCAAAAAAGATTTAAAAACTACAGAAAATAGCCTTTGCTGTCCCTGGGCCTCAACCCCTTTCTTCCACTGCACAAAGGGGAGGGGCAAGGGGTGTCAGGAGGAACCAGCGCGTGTGTGTGCTTGTTGTTTTTTAAGTTAATTTATCATCTAATTTCCTTATTTCAAATCAGATCATTTTCAAATCACCAGATTCAGATACCATGCAGCCAAGAGTTTTAAAAGAGCTGGAGAGCATGCTGTTACATTAATGTTGATTTTCAATAAGTCTTGAAATACCTGGAAAGTTCCAAAAAAGTTGTGAATGAACTTGTGTATTACAAGTATTGAAAAGGGTAGAAGAAATGACCCAGTTAATTACAGCTTGACCATCACCTGTGCATGGAAAAAGTGAATAAGTAAAAATTAATTACTTGTTCCCATAACAAAAGAACTAGGGGTCATCAAATGAAATTAATGGGTAGTAGGTTTAAAACTAGCAAAAGGAAGTTTTTCTTCACACAGTGCATAGTACACTTGTAGAACTCCTTGCCAGAGGATGTTGTGAAGGCCAAGACTTTAAAAGGGTTGAAAAGAAAACAAGATAAATTCATGGAGGTTAGGCCCACCAATGGTTATTAGCCAGGGTAGGTAGGAATGGTGTCCCTAACCTCTGTTTGTCAGAAGTTGTTGTAAATGGTTGTCAGGGGAGGGATCGCATTTTTTGATTGCTTATTCTGTTCACTCCCTCTGAGGCATCAGGCATTGGCCTCTGTCAGAAGACGGGATACTGGGCTAGATGGACCTTTGGTCTGACCCAGTATGGCCAGTCTTATGTGCAAAATTATAGAGCAGCTGATGACTTGATTAATAAAGAACTAAAGGAGGTAATGTAATTAATTCAAATTGACATAAGCTTATGGAAAACAGATTCTGTCAAACTAACCAGATGTGTTTTTATGAAACTTTAAGTTTAGTTATAAAGATAATAGAGTTTCTATATGATATTTAGACTGATTTACGATACATGACTTGGTGCCAAATAATATTTTGATTTAAAAAAAACTGTCACATATTACATGGATTTAAAAACTGGCTAACCAGTAGGTCTGCAAATGGAATTGTAATAGGGGAATTGCTTTCCAGTAGGTGTAATTCTATTGGGGCACACATGGATTAGCTCTTGGTCTTACAGTATTTAATGTTTTTATCAGTGACTTGGAAAAAACCCATAAAATCATCATTAATAAAGTTTTCAGATGACAGAAAAATTGGAGAAGTGGCAAATAATGAAGAGGACTGACCACTGAGTCAGAGTGTTCTCGAACACTTACTAAACTGAGTTCAAGCAAACAATATGTACTTTAATATATTTAAATGTAAATGTATACAGCTAGGAGCAAAGCATGTAGGCCATGCATACCACATGGGGACACTCTCTTTGGATTTGGAGGGTGGCGTGGGTAATCAGGTGCCCATGAGCTCCCACTGTGATGCTGTGGCCAAAAAAGCTTGAGATGCTGGGATGCCTTGTGTAGAAATTATTTACCTGTGTACCATATTTGACAGTGGCACAAGTGCTGCTAGAATCCCGTGTCTAGCTGTGGCACCCACAAGTCAAGAAGGATGTTGACAAATTGGAGACAGTTCAAACAAGACCCCTGAGAATGATTCTGGTGGTGTTGCTCACTGGTAGAGTGTTTGACTGAAGATCAAGTGGTACTTGCTCCAAATCCAAGTGCACCCTTAGAAACCTGGCTTTCCAGTGGAAACATTTGCCTGTCTGTTTCTGCCATGTTCAGTATGTCTACCATATGAGCATTGTTGAAATGAATATGAGCTCTCAGTGTTAAGCACCGAGGTGCTGGCTGTGATTACATAGTGGTTTGAACTCAGTGCTGTGGCCGCAGCAACCTTAGTTAAATCCAAGTCGCTACATGTCTTTTTTACCTGGAGAGGTGTTGGAATCTCCATCCCTAGAGGATTTTAATTTCCAGCTTGACAAAAGTCCTGGCTGGGATGATTTAGTTAGGGTTGCTCCTGCTTTGGGCAGGGGGCTGGACTCCTGAGATCTCTTCCAGCCCTAAGATTCTATGATTAACAAACATGCCTTACTGTGATCGACTCGAGCTCAATCTATTTAGGTTCCAAAAGAGAAGGTAAGGCTCAACTTGCTTACATTATATAAGCATCTATATGGGAGCCAAGTAACAGGTTCTTCAAAGTAGCAGAGAGCTCTGACACAGTCCAATCATGGGAAGCTGAAGCTAGCCTGGAAAAGAAATTTTTTTGTTTTAACAGTGCGAGTAAATAACCACTGGAACAATTTGTCAGTGGTTGTGGGGGATTCACCATTAGTGAACAGTTTGAAACCAAATTGGATTTAAAAAGAAAAAAGTCTGCCTATTGTGAGAAAGTTCTATGGTATGTGCATATAGGAGATCTCCCTCGATGATCACAGTGGCTGATCTTAGAATCTATCGATCTAAAAAAAATTTGCTCCCAACCTTTTGTATTGAGTGGTGAAAAAAAAAAACCCACAGAGGCTACGTCTACACGTGAAGCCAACATCGAAATAGCTTATTTCGATGTAGCAACATCGAAATAGGCTATTTCGATGAATAATGTCTACACGTCCTCCAGGGCTGGCAACGTCGATGTTCAACTTCGACGTTGCGCGGCACCACATCGAAATAGGCGCTGCGAGGGTACGTCTACACGCCAAAGTAGCACACATCGAAATAAGGGTGCCAGGCACAGCTGCAGACAGGGTTACAGGGCGGACTCAACAGCAAGCCGCTCCCTTAAAGGGCCCCTCCCAGACACAGTTGCACTAAACAACACAAGATACACAGAGCCGACAACTGGTTGCAGACCCTGTGCATGCAGCATGGATCCCCAGCTGCCGCAGCAGCAGCCAGAAGCCCTGGGCTAAGGGCTGCTGCCCACGGTGACCATAGAGCCCCGCAGGGGCTGGAGAGAGAGCATCTCTCAACCCCCCAGCTGATGGCCGCCATGGAGGACCCGGCAATTTCGACGTTGCGGGACGCGGATCGTCTACACGGTCCCTACTTCGACGTTGAACGTCGAAGTAGGGCGCTATTCTGATCCCCTCATGAGGTTAGCGACTTCGACGTCTCGCTGCCTAACGTCGAAGTTAACTTCGAAATAGCGCCCGACGCGTGTAGCCGCGATGGGCGCTATTTCGAAGTTAGTGCCACTACTTCGAAGTAGTGTGCACGTGTAGACACAGCTAGAGAGAGGAAAAGGGAGAAGAGAAAGGAGGAGTAAAGCTAGGGTAGGAACCTGTTTTATTTTCTCTCTCCTTTTCTTTCTTTTTTCTATTTGTCTCTCTCTTCCAAACTGGTGCAAAAAAGCAGAAAAATAAATGATTAGCAAAAAGAAGTGAGATGTGCAGTGCCCTGAACTGAAACATGGTTCGTGTGCATAAGTGTACAGTGAAAACTTTTGATTTTAAATGGAAAATTTCATGTTGAAGTTTCTCAGTGGAGAAATCCCAATTTTTCAATCAGTTCAAGAGCTGAAGGGTGACTTTCAGCTCTGTGCAAAGGACTAGTATAAATGCCCAAGCATCACTTAAGTCCCACTTAAACCTTCTGACATAAAACTTGACTATCAAAACAAAAAGCAGTCAAGTAGCACTTTAAAGACTAGCAAAATGGTTTATTAGGTGAGCTTTCGTGGGACAGACCCACTTCTTCAGACCAAGAAGTGTGTCTGTCCCATGAAAGCTCACCTAATAAACCACTTTGCTAGTCTTTAAAGTGCTACTTGACTGCTTTTTGTTTTGATAGTGTATAGACTAGCACGGCTTCCTCTCTGTTACTATTCAACATGCAAAACTTAACTAGTGCACAGGCCATTTCTGAGTCCTCTGCCTAGGAATGGATTTTACTGCTTGAGACAGATTCTCACCTGACTGTAAACTGATGTAGCTTGATTACTGTTCAGTGAATTTACACTAAATTACACCATTTGAAAATCTGATTCCCTTTATAGAACCCATTTCAGGGTGCAGTTTTAAAAGCAACTACTAAGTTCAAGCATAGAATGATGTAGGTAGGAATCAGGAAAACAGTTTTTACCCTTCTTCCCCAGCCATATAAAAGATACAAGTTCAGTAGTATGCACTTTGATTCCTGAGAAAATAACACTCAAATACCCACACACACACAATGGATTAGCTTGATGCAGGACCCCACGCATGAAACATTTGCTGCCCTGGAACTGCCTAAAAAGCAGTTTTTGGAAAGATGCTTCAAGCTTTCAGGCAAACATCTGTGCAAATTTTATTAGAAAGAATTAGACCAAAGGAAAATCAGGCAGCTGAAATATATAGATTGCCCCTGGGCCAAACGACAGGAGACCCCAGTACTTACTATATGAGAAAGAAATTAGACCTCTTTGGCTGTGTCTAGAGTACAAAAATACCTTTGAAGTTGCTTGCTTCAAAATACAACTTTGAAGTAAAAGACTTTGAAGTTGGGCATCTACACACACCCTACTTCGAAGATAAATTTCAAAGTAGGGCACTTCTCCATTCCCGGGAATGGAGTAAGGATTTTGAAGTTGGGCTCCCTTGTAATGGAAAATGTGTGTAGACTCTCTGCTTGCTACTTCGATGTAGTGCCTAACTTTGACGTAAACTTCGAAGTTAGCTCCTAGTGTAGATACACCTTTTGGGTTCTATTTTCAGCTGGTGTAAATTGATATAACTGCAGGACCACCAACAGGGGCGGGGGAGAAAGGGATAGTTGCCCCTGGGCCCAGCGTTGGCAGCCAGAGCTCTGGGCTCCTTTGAAATGCTGCAGCAGCACTGGTCTGGCTGTGTACAGCTGTGAGGGATTGCAGTGGAGGAGGGGAGGGAGGCAGGGGAGGAGGAAAGCAGCACCATGGTCCTTGACGCACTGAGGGCTTTGATCCCCCGCTCCCACACTTAGCCCTTCCCTTTCCCAGGCTCAGAGCCAGGCCCCTCCTCCCACCTTGCCCCAGGACCCATGTCAGCTATCGGCCCCACTGTATAGCCACATTGATTTTCGTGGAGCTGTGCTGACTTGCAGTGGCTGAAACTCTAGTCCCCAACACGTTCAGAATGACACTGGTTTAACTGGGCAAAGAGTTACAAAAGAACAGAATCCTAAAGAAGGGCAGTGACTTACCAAAATGTTGTTTCCAGATCTTCAGAAGAGCTCTGCGAAAGCTTGTCTCATTCACCAACTGGGTGATCTAATAAAAGATGATATCTTACCCACCCTGTCCTCATAAAAAACTGACAGCCCATCTCTAGAGCATGAAGCCTATGCACTATTTTAGATGGCTTAACAGAGATATTAATAAGGCATAGGTGTTCTGCTGGTCCTCTGCCTAAAGGTGAACATGGCCCAAAGAACTTGAACAGTATTTATTGAGTTCAGTGGGCATGGGACTGGCCTCCTAATTGGCAATGTGAGATCAGCTTTGTACTTCGCATAGTTCCCTAGACATCTGGGGTCTCATAGAATAGAAGAGAGCCCTCTGGTAGCAACAGAAAGAAGCCTTACCTTAACCTTTGAATTCTTTTCCAGAGCTTCCAGCATGAAGTCTGCATTTGTGACCACTAAGGGCCACACCTGACATCCTGTGCAATCAATAGGACTTTCTATTGAATTCAAGGGGCATTAGCTCAGGTTCTTACTATTTACCTTGTTTTGTCAGTGTGACTAACAATATGGGAAGTGACAGGTGAAGATTTTAAAGGAAGCTTATGTTTTTTTGATCCAGTTCCTGCTGTCAAGCGAGATACCAGCGACAGGTTCTTCATTCAAACAGTTAATTAGATCAATTGTAGTCACCTAATGTCATGAGTAGTCCAGGTGCCTTCTTTCCAACACCTGTGACCACTGACCAGACCAGTTTGAGCATCTTTATCATATTGAAATCGTCCTGTTATCAGAGAATCTCAGAATGGATCTCACATACCAATGAGCTAGGTGAGCAGTGTAATGAACTGGCTGGTGTGCCCATGTATTACTGTCCTCTCTTGGATGGAATCAGAGTTGTTTGGCTCTGCAGAAGAGAACCTGTACTGCTAATACATAGGAGAGGGCTCTGATTTTGGAGTGGGCAGATCAGGGTCCTTTTCACCCTATCACTGAAAAGTTCTACAAGGCCATTGTCTGCACTTCCACCTCTGAAGCTTCTTTACCAGACGTAGATCCTCTAGGCTGTTTCTAGTGGCTATTACTCATTTCTCAGCCTAAGTCTTCCTACTCTACTCTCCTCTCTCTTCCCAATATTTTAACTTTTTCCACTCTGGATACCCTCCAGCTCTTGCCTTCAGGCACGGTACCTTGCCTACACCGTCCCTAGTATGTTTTCCTCTACTACTGCAAAATGCACCCACGTGCCAAGGTGAATGATGCTTGAGTGGGAGTCAAGTGGTAAAAAGATGTTTGTTTGTTTGTTTGTTTTGTTTTATTTGGATGCCAGAACACCTGAAGAAACCAACAGGAGGTCCCTGTTGAGATGGTCACTGCACAACTACAGAAGAAATTGCTGTGCATGACCTGGAGGTATATGGTTAGCACACATCATGTCAGTTCGAGCATTTAGTTATTTAATATGTATCTGTTTGGGATTTTTCTATATGCATGGATAAGTTTTAGATAATTTTACTTTATATATTTGTGTGTTTGTGTGTGTGCACATGCATGCACATGCGTCTTTGCTTGCATGTACGGGGTTGTGTGTGTTTGTGTAGCAGAGGGACTGAGGAGGGAAAACAGGAAGGGATTAGTTAAAAGGAAAAACAAAGGAAGGAGAAGGGACTCTAAAAGGAGGGAGGTAAAGAGGATGGGAGATGCAGGGATCATGAAAGGCAGCTGGAACAAAGCTGAAGTGAAGAGGCTTTTATGGAAGGGGCCAGAAGGTTTATGATTTTCTCATTATTTCAATTTTGGGAATATGGAATATTTGCAAGGCAAAAGCACTTGAAAAAGTCAGTGATGACAGCATGCAGTAAGAGAAGGCACAGAGGAGGGTTAGACTACAAAGGAAACATATCACTTTGTTTATGCATCCAGCTCCTTTGCAATCAATAATTTCCAGTGTTGGCAGTATTTCCTATTGTTGATAGTACAGTTGATCATATGCAGGACTTCTCTGCTGTCAAACAATGTAAAAATCATGTGTAACCTTAGCAGATGATTCTTTTTCTTTTAAAGATAAAGTGTTCTGGTTGTCAAGCTGTCTGGAGCAGTTCTCGAGCATGAGTACCAACCTCCAGGCAGACTGTGCAGAAGTACAAACTGTTTGTGTGTTCTGTACTTAGATTTCACCACCCAAGTATCAAGTGTGAGTGTCTAAACCACTAAAAGAGCCTTAATGAAGAGTCACAAATGGTTCTTGGGTCTACTTTGCTACCCAGACAAGCCTGTCTTTGTGATAGATGCTCCCTTACACCTAAATCACATTATTGAAGTAACTCTTAGTCCCAAAGGGATAGTCAGTCACTAGTTCAATTGTACTTTAGCTTCTATAACAAGGGCAATTGCTTGGATCCCATCTTATTATAAAGCCAACAGACCTGGGTTGCCAGCACTAGGAACAGAACCTGGGCTGAGGAAGCACATCCTGAGCTTCTGAGACCTTCCAGCAGTTCTTCTCAGCCAATGCACCTGTTGTAAGGCTGACAGACCTGAGTTACCAGCACCAGGGATAGAACCAGCAAGCATAGGGGCTAAAGTGTTGTACTCTCCCACATGAGCTAAAGGCCTGCTGGCTTTTGGCCAAGGCTGCAGAGCACAGACTTTGCTTAGCCCAGGTGAGGTCTCAGTACCTTTGGGTACTACATTATGATAATCTAATGATTCATTAACCAAGAAAAGGAAATGAGTATTTACAAGAGTAAAGCAGAGAAACTTACGCAGACAAACTAGTGACAGCCTTAAACTCCAAAGTTGTGTCTACACTAGCAAGTTCTTTTGAAATATTTTTCTAAAGAAGGGGCTCTTTTGAAATATCCAGTGGAGTGTCTACACAAAAAGTATTCTATCAAAATTAAATTGAAAGAATATGGGACTCCTTTCAAAAGCGCTCTTCCACTCCCATTTCAGGAACAGCGCCTTCTTTCTAAAGCTTTTTCAAAAGAAAATGTGCGTAGATGCTCTGCAGGCCCTTTGTTTTGAAAGAGCAGTCCTCCGAGTGCCTGATTTTTTTTTTTATCTCTGGCCCCTTCTTTCGAAAGAGCACATCACTCTTTTAATCCATTTTTGTGTGTGTAGATGCTGTCTTTCAAAAGAAGTTCTTTTGGAAGAGATCTTCTGAAAGAACTTGCGAAAGATCATCCCAAGGGTATGCCTATACAGCAGTCTTATTTCGAAGTAACGCTGCTTCACACAAAAATGCATTTTGAAGCTGCACTTAACTATTTCAATATACGTTGTCTAAACACAAAGGCTATGTCTACACTAGAAGTATCTGTCTACAGATGTTACTGTCAGATGTTCCAACAAAACTTCTGTCAACAGATCACATCTACACATAAAAACAGATTGATATTTTGACCCACTCTGCTGACAAAAGGGCATCCTGGACCATCTGCACAGCTATTTTGTCAACTCATTTTACTCTGTGAGTTTTGTTGACAAAACTGGGGTTTTGTCAGCCAAACTCTCTAGTGTAATAGTAGTCATAGAGCCTATTTCAAAACAGCCATTGGATGCACTGGGGTTTATTTTGAAATAAGCCCTATTCCCTGTTTAAACAGCCTCTATTTTGAAATAGCTATTTCAGAATAGGTTCTATTCCTCATGAAATGAGATTCACCAATTTCAAAATAAGATGCTTGCTATTTTGAATTTATTTCAGAATAGCAGTCGTGTCATGTTAGTTATTGCAAAGTAACTGTGCTGTGTAGACATACCCCAAAGGAGAAGTAGAAGCAGTTGTAATATATAAGTTCTATAAATCCTCTGGTGCTAATCTAGGTCCATTTTCGTATGAGATGTTTTTATTTCCTCTCTCCAGAGTCTATGATGGTGGGAGGAGTCTGCTTGTCTTCTGGGGTAAGGACGGAGCAAGCAGGTCTTTGCCCATGAAAGTTTATGCTCCAAAATATCAGTTAGTCTATAAGATGCCACAGGACTTCTGGTTGTTTTTGAAAGAAGTCTTTGTCTTTTGATGTTTCACAATGGCTCATTTGCTTTTAATGGGCCGTCTAGAATACAGAACGTAACGCTTCTGCAGGAGGCCAGGCTTTGCATCAAGCCTACACTTGCCCTTTTGTTAGTGTGACTTTTATCAGATAAGGGTGTGAAAAAACCACATAAGTCACACTAGCAGAATTGCTGGTGTGAACAGCACTAAGTTGGTGTGAGACTTTGTCCCATCGATATAGCTTCTGCTGCTCATTGGGGGTGGTCTAATTGTGCTGGCATAAGAGCAGTCACATGGGAGATCTTACAGCAGCACAGCTGCAGCAGTACCTATGCCTCAGTTTCCTGTCTGTAAAACTGGGATAGTGCTTCCCTGTCTTAAAGGGGTGTTAAGAGGTTACATACATTGATTGTGATGAGCACAGAAGCTCTGGTGATGAGGGCCATATATATATTATTTCATCTTCTTTTATTGCAAGTCACTAACTCTTCACAGACTGTTCTTTTTATATTGCCTTCCTCTGTGTGCCATTACATTTTTTTTGTCTTCCCGTTAATGAACCTGAAATTTTCTTTTCATTGTATAAAATTACTTTATTTTAAATACTGAATAGACTGTTCCGTAACAATATGTATGTCTATGTTATTTAGGAAACCCAAATATGTTTCCCATTATATTAGCCAGGTGCTCTCCATCAAGGGAGGTGTTTATAGTGGAATCATACACATTTCAATAAAGGTTTAGTAGCTTTATGTTAGAGTGAGGTAGCCCAAACCAAATCCATCATTTCAACTTCACTGAAATGGCTTTTTGTCAGGATATGGTGTAACCCACAAATAGAAACAAGACATTACACTTATTTTAGGAGTCACTTAACAGGCAAATCTGAAAAAAATATTGATTATCTAGGTCGGATTAGGAAGAAACAGACACAATAATAAAAACACAGAAAAGATAGATATTTCCTGAATGCCTTATAAATCAGATGTCACCATGCATGAACTATTGCATTTTGCTATTGAAGAGCATATTTAAATGCTAATTAGAATCTTTTTTCAGTAGATGGTTAAGTAAAATTAAACAACCAGAAATGGGAATGGAAAAACATTTCTTTTTGTTACAGACAAATATTGAATAGGCATTTGTAGTATTAAATATGTAACTATTTGTACATCAATGAGTTAGATGATTAAATTGCTGAAGAGGCACTGCTGGGAAGTTCCACCTTCCAATAGCTTAAGTCTATTCATTTAGTATCTTCCTATAATCAATTAAAACCATTTTACAAATATTTATCATTTGCATCAGGCCTTGGCAATGTCCCCTATCTTCATACAGAATCCATAAATAAAAATGACCCTAACCTCAGATGTTTGAATTTAAAATAAATGATTTTAAGAAGGGCAGGAAAACTATTTCATATGAAATGAGAACCAACCTGCAAGCCTTTAGTTTTGAGGATCTTCTAAAGAAGGCTGTTTTTATATATATATACAATGTGAAAAATTACTCCTGTTTTACAGAATTCAGCACTTTTCATCCTTTTAGTCTTGGGCAACTCTTGAAAAATGAATCCCCATGAGATACTATTAGGTAAGTGTTACACCCATTTTACAGGTGGAACCATTCAGCCCTGGTGCAACACTATCGGAGCCAATGGAATTGTGTCCAGGCTGAAGATGGAAGCCAATTGAGGTAAAAGTGTTCAGGAAATGATAGATTTCATGATTCTAAGGAAAGGAATAATGAGAGCAGCCAAATAAGAACAAGAGACTTTTACAAAGACATATTTGGGCTCAAGGAATATTTAGGTTAGATATTACGGGAAGCTTCCTCACTGTAAGGGTAGTAAAGTTCTGTAATAGAGCTTCTTAGGAAGGTTTGGGAACCCCTGTGGCTGAAGTTTTTTAAAACAAGTTGGATAAACATCTGACAAGGACAGGTCTGGGTGTACATGGTCCTGCCTTGGCACAGGGAGTTGAAGTTGGTGACCTCTTGAGGTCTATTCCATTCTTACATTTCTATTATTCTATGATTATATTAATTTGACCCACAGGAAGGTTAAGGGTCCTATTCCAGGCAGGCCTAAGCACTTGCAACTCTCATGAACTTCAGTGAGAATTGCAAGTACTCTGCAATTCTCAGATTTGTATCCTTAGGAGTAAATTTTCTAATGCAAAAGCCTAAACTTCGGAATCTAACTTAGGATCCTAAAGAAGTGACTGGATTTTCAGCATAAACAATGGGTACCTTTCTCGTTCAGTTTCTGAACATCATTGTGGATAATCCAGTGAAAAAGGTAGCACCCAATGTACAGTAGCAGACAGCAAAGCAAAGTGAGAGGTTATGATGCATAAGCAGTGGGATAGAAAACAATACTGAAAAATTACAATGCCACCATGTAAAAAATATACTGTGTGTTTAAATATGCACCCATGGCTGTGTTCAGCTCTGGCCATCATGAAAGATGATGTCACAGTCCCCAAAAGGAGCTAACAGAAATAGAGTGATGGGTAACTGAAATGGTGAGAGAGATGGACAGAATTCCATCTGAGGAAAAAAGTGAAAAGATTGGGACTGTCTGCTTTAGCCAACAAAATAATGAACATAACTGAGAAGGCTAACCAGTCTCCTCCGTATGCCTTTTCTGCTAGAACCCAAACCAGTAGCAAAGGAGATTGAAAGATGGACCTGAAGAAACATTCTTTTTGCACAAGACAGGAGGTGTGAAACTCTCTGCCACAAGGCAGCATTGGTGTGCTTAGCAGGGTTTGAAATATTATTAGGCATTTTATATAGATGATGGAAACGTCCCCTGTAATTTTACATATATAAAATAATGAAACAAACCAGCATGAATAAGAACATAAGGCAACCACTAAGTGATGGAAGGTAGGGAGAAACTTCCTCTGTAGGTAGGTCATTCTAGGATATGGTGTTTTTTGCTCCTTCCTCTAAAGCTGTACGCAGAGGTCTTCCAGAGACTGCATCAACTCATTGAGGTATCTGCCTAGTTTTACAACAGGCGACATGAAAAGCACTAGAGAAGTCATTACATACTAAAATTGCACACAGAAAATGACTTGTTTATACTGATCTATATACCCTAAATCTAAATGTAAGTACAATCTTTATATTTCAAATAATTTATTTTATAGATGTGATAAAAATGAGAAAGTAAGCAATTTGACAGTAATAGTGCACTCCTACACTTCTGAATTTTTTTTCTCAGATTTTGTAAGCAATTAGGTTTTAAGTGACATGAAACTTGGGGAACTCAAGAGAAATGAGATTCCTGAAGAAGGTGCAGTGATCTGGAAAGGTTGAGAGTCACTGCTCAAAGGTATCTGATCCTGGTCGATATCAGAGGCGGGATACTAAATAGGATGGACCAGCGTTCTGATTCAGGATGGCTGTTCCTCTGTTCCATTAACGTGTGGGGTTAATTCACTCTACCTGCTGAAATCTGTGAGCCTATCCTTGATATTATTGCAATATTCCGACGTGGTTGGAAAATTTTCACTTGGCTCTGGCACAGTGCAAGGCTCATCACCCTCCTTGGATTTTGATCCCCACAGATAATAAACAAAAGCGAGGCTCTGAACAGCTTGTCATTGTGCGCCTGGAGAAGTATTACACAATATTAGCTTTGGGCCAGAATGCACTTTATATTTATTGTGTGTGCTGTTAGCCTTGAACTGTGAATGTAAATAACTGAACTATGTTGATCTAATGCTCACACCAGGTAAACCTCTAAACCTTTTTTTTTTTAAATGAAGCATTAAATTGCTCTCTCAAACTTTCCAGTCAAGGCATTTGTATGTGGTTCAAAGAAAATGTCCCACTGCAATTCCAAAGGTAAATAGCAGCATTACATTTACTGTATGTATAGTTATATTTAATCAGAAAACAAAGTGGAGGCAGACTAGCAATATAGTCACAATGCAACACAGAATTAAAGGGGCACCATCATGGTAGTAGCTCTGAAAGTAGATATGCCACACAGACATGTGGTTCCCCTTTCCTCTCTTCTCTCTCATTGTTGAAACTGACTGTTCTGGCATTTGAAAAGTCAGGTGACTCCACCGAAACAGACCTTAAGGCTACCAGCTTGTCATCCCTGAATTTCTCAACCAAATGCCGTGAGACTCTTAGGAGTGCTAAAGCAGGGACTTTAGTGTGGAAACTAAGCTTTACTGATGTTTAAAGCAGTTGTGATGTCTTGCTCATTGTGAACTGGATTTTGATGCCCTTGCTTATATTTAATACTGCCACAGTAATCCTGTTGATATATATTAGACTATGCAGTACTTCTTGAGCAGAGTAACGATGTCTGACTCAAGCCCCACAGTATATTGGATTCATCACATCGCTTCAAGCAAGCAAGATTATAGTCAAAAGCTATCAAAATCAAAGCTTTTTAAAGCTTCTAGAACAGCCCCCTGCCATGGAGAACTTGTTCCTACCCTGAGGTATTTGAAGACTCTGTGAATCTAGCACACATTTGGATAGGTGTGATTTTTTTTTTGGTTGGTTGTAAGATGAGTTTAAATATGTTTCCTGTCAATATACGCTCCTTAAAATGCCCACGATGGGCAGAGTGGGCCCTGACTAGCCTTTTAAAGGGTTAGTCATACCATATAAACCCATATTACACATGTAACATGTCAACCCATACGTAATATGGGTTGACATGGTGTAGCTAGCCCTTTAAAAGGGTAGGGAGGCCCAGTCTGCCCTTCATGGGCATTTTAAGGAGCATGAGCCCCTCTTAGAGCACCTGCAAAGAAGTGACTGCCTAGGTGTCTGCTTGGCAGCTAACTGGCTAACGAGCGCGTGGACCTGATGAAAGACTAGCAGAGCTCAGCTGGAGGAAGAGACAAGCTCCAAAGAGGGGAGCAGGGAGTGGAATCTTCCAGAGAACTGCAGGAGACTTGGCTTGCAAGGAGCTCTGTGCTGCCAGGGAGCCTGAGGGGACGCTGTACCATGCGCAAGCTGGCAAGAAGCAGCACATGGACCTGGAAGCTTCAGGCAGAAAGCACTGGAAGGTGTTGCTCTGCGAAAGGGACAGGAGGCAGATGAAGGCAGGAAGTGACCCAGAGAAACAGTAATGAGTCTAAGGAAGCAGATTGTACCTGCTTAATCCAGGGTACCTCGACTAGATCCCAGAGGAGCAGGAGGGCCTGGGTTCCTCTAATGACCCCCTTCGCCACAAGGAAAGAGAGGTAAAAGTCATCCTGATGCAAAGGGAACAGGAACAAGAACTATTGTGTCCAGGGCAGGGTTGAAAATCTGAATTATTTTTTCCCTTGAAGGGGTGGGACTATAAATGAGCTGGCCAGAGCACTGAGCTCTGAGAAGGGGTAAACCATACCCGTCCTTGAAAGGCCTGACCATGAGTGGCTGCTTTGGCTGCTCAGTGACACCTCCAAACATGGGTTTATCTGGGCCATGGGAAGGAAGGAAATTGCATGTCTTGGACAGCACATGTTAAACTATGTATGTCTACTGGTACACCACAGCCCCACCAGTTGGTTTTGAAAATGTTTTGACTTTAATACAAAGAGGGACAAATTGATCCAGTCTCCATTTCAGTAAGTGTTGGGCCTACCTCTTGGACCAGTGGCAGGGCATGCTTTCTGTAACAGCTGTTGCCAAAGGCATTGCTGCTGAGGAAGGCACTACCGAGAAGGGGAAAAAGGAAAACCTGAATCTTAGTGCCCAACCCCTCTTATTTTCCTAGCCCTATTCTGCGGGTGAATCTATACAAGGGAATAAAATTAAATTAATGAAAGTTGACTTTTTAACACTAGATGTTATAAAGTCAAAGTTCAGTGTCTGGAACTGCTCAGAAAGTCGATCTAGTGTGTCCCCACAAGGCTGCCTAAGTTCAAATGTGGAAGCAGTGCATTGTGGGCACCTACAGTTCCTACAGACCCATTGCATTTTAGGGTTTTGTACCAGTGTTTTGTGGGGAAAAAAAACTCACTACAAGTGGTTCTGGGTTTCTAATGTCATCATCCCAGAATGCATTTCCCTCACCTCCTACTTTCCACTACAAATAAATGGAATTTTTGTGTGGTTTTATATTGTCTGCTATCCTCCATCACAAATGGTAACATGGATGCCAAGAAACTACAAAGTTTGTTGCAGTGTTTTGTTTTGAGTTCCCACACTGTGATGCAGTATATTCTGAATATAATGCCTGTGCAACATGAGCTTAGTGCTTCCAGGGGCACTAATGGATGTGAAAATCTGGAAAGAAGCATTGTGGAATTGCAAGCAGCACTGGAAGCACTGCACAGCATGGAGCGCAGGTTGTGGAGCTGTGAAACAAGCTCAGACAGGTGTGATCACATCGTTTTGGAATCACGGGATGATCAACAGTGACTGCAAAACTTCTGCAGGCATAGGCCCACTTTCATGGAATTTTGTGAACTGCTGTTTCCTGCCCTGAAGCACAGCAATACCAGGATGAGAGCTTCTTTGACCGTTGAGAAGCATATGGCAATTGGTCTGCGGAAATTTACAGTGCCAGATAGTTACCGGTCATTGGCAAATCTATAATGGGGGCTGTTGTCATCCAGGTAGCCAAAGTGATCAATAAGCTTCTCCTATGAAAAACAGTGACTCTTGGGAATGTGCAGAAGATAATGGATAGATTTGATATTATGGGGTCCCCTAATTGCAGTGGGGCCATAGCTGGAATGCACTTCCCCATCCTGGCACCACCAGGTCTTAGAGAACATTATCCACAAGGGTTCTTTTCTATGGTGTTGCAGGTATTGGTGGATCACAAATGTCATTTCACCGACATCAACATGTGGTGGTCTAGAAGGGTTGATTAGTAAGTTTCCCTTTCTTTACTTCTGACTATTTGATTAACTAGTTTTAAGAGAACCCTCTACTAAAACCAGTACCTTAGTAGGACATAAAAGTTCTTTGTTATGCTTGAAATCTCTGGAAGCATTTTCAACATTAGAGGCCCTGTTGCAGCTCCACTTGAACTACTGTAAATGAAAGTTTATATTTACACATCAGGCCTTTTGTTTCCAGTTTAAAGGGAAACACAGTATAGAATTTGCACTAATCACAATGCCTCTCCAGCCACAAATCAGCTATAATTCAGTGAAGTGAAATGGAGTAAGAGCCATAGAATTCCTCTGCTGAAGGGCAGACATCCTCTAGAAAAACCAATGCCTTGCTTCCTATTTGTTTTTAATAAACACTTTTAGTTCAGCATCAACACCAACCTAGGAGGAAAGCCTCCAGAATGCACAAATGAGCAAGATTACATTTTATTTGTCATATGTATTTATTGTCTTAATTAAAACCAGCCATGGCAGCCATGGATTTATGACTCTTGGAAACATACTGTGGGTTTTTTAAAAAACGTTTTCCAAAAGCCACCCAAACTCAAAGGGTAAAGCTCTGTCCTCAGTTACTCCCATGCTTGATGAATGAAGTAAATTGAGTTGTTATTCATATAGAAGTGAGAATGGAATGTTGCCCATTATTTTAAAGCAATAAGTGTGTATGTTTTCTTATCCAATGTTTAGAAGCACAAGTGATTTACTCCAGAGACACATGATCAAGTCCTTTGTGAATCTTGTAAATAAAAGTAGCTATTTTGTACACATTTCAGTAGACCATAAGAGTCAGTCGCTATTGAATGAAAGATACATTTAAAAAAAGCAACTTTTTTATCAGTTTAATTTAAAATTTCTTGACTTCTTTATTCTTCCCTGGATGAGCTCATTTACATTTCTATGGTGTCAAAGGTCTCCAGATCTCTTGCAAAATATTAATTAACTCCCAGTACTTATGAGCGACCGGTGGGTATTATGCCCATTTATCAGGTGGGGAAACTGAGGCTTCATGTGACAAATCTGGATACTGCTTCAGGAGAGTCAGCGCTGACATGGAAAGGTTTGAGAGTGTTACTGTCCTCACTTCTCTTCTATATTATCACACTCTTTGTCATGAGAAGAATGATGGCTGCAGCAGAAGGACACTGATATTGTTTGGGCAAGAAATAAACTGTGAGATTTAGGGCAGGTCTACACTAGACCTGAAAGTTGATCCTAGATATGCAATTCCAGCTACAACAATTGCATAGCTGGAATCAACTTATCCAGTGTCGACTTATCTGGACATCCTTACTGAGGGAGGTCGGAAGGAAAACCCCTCCCATTGACCTCCCTTACTTTGCATGATAATGAGGAGTAGAGGGGATGACTGTTGAGCCCTGATAGTTCAGTTTTACATGTCTCATTGAGGTGCATGAAATCAAACCCTAGAAGATCAACCCTGACCAGGTCGATCTCCCAGTAACAGTGAATGTACCCTTAGATTTAGATGATCTAGTCACTCTGCATACCAGCTTGGATAGAATCAAGAGAAGCTTCATGAGCATAAAAGCAGATGCAGCCAATGTGGAACTTCAAGTCAGTGTGCAGATGAGCAAGATCAGCACAGGTGAATATGTGATAGATGGAGAAGAGTATGCAAGAACGGATGATTTTGTCCATCCTGGAGTCTAATATCTGCTAATGTCCAGCTCACTCAAGAAACATTACTAGGAAAGCCAGTGGACCATTTTCCTCTTTGTCAAACATCTGGAAGGGTAAGAAGACTGTAAATGCCAATTATGCTCTTCTCCTCACAACATGATTGGTACACTTCAAAAACCCAGCAAACTGTGGAAGCACTCAAGAGGAAGCTTAAAGCCCTTCAAAAGTATTGTGTTACCGGTAGCTTTACCAGGCTGCTGTATTACACGGCTGCTTGTTTTTTGGGAGGCTGGCAGGGGAGAAACATCAGCCCTTTCTTTTGTTACAGATTGTCTTTCCATTCACCCTCCGCCACATTTCGTACCAGTTCAAAACATCTAGAATTCTTTGTGGCCTGTCTCTCCTTGCAAATCTGAAAGAGGCAGAGGCGTTATAAAGTTTCCTGCTTCGCTCAAAATTGCATTATTCCAAGGCTAAGATCTTATTACAGTCCTAATTCTACAATAACACATTTTTTCCACAGCGTTTCCAAACCTCAAATGGTGTTGTGGCGTCAATGGTAAAGAAGTTTAGGCTCACTTGAGTTTCAGTCTCTCGTATTTAGACAGAAGAAGGAAGCGTTAATTTTCTTTATACATAAGGTGGTTTTATTTTTTTTAATGTGTACATATGCACCCCCAGACCCCAGTGATGCCACTGGATCTGCGTGCACAGAGTTCTGCACTCACAGAGGTCAAATCAGGCAGATTTGATGGAGCAGGCGGGGTAATGCAGCAATCTGGCAAAGCTGCTAGCAATTCGAGACAGGCGCACACTGGAGTAGCTAAGTGGGCCAGCCCACAGGACCTAGTGTACTAGAATATTAAATAAAGAGTATTAACGCCTAGATTGTGTTGAGGGAGCTCTGTGAATGTAAGGTGCTCCATGGGCATGGAGTGACCCCATGGCTGGGGGAAACAAACTCCTGCAGCTCTGCCCCTTCAAGCCAACGCGCCATCGCTTCTTGCCCACCAGAGCCCAGCCCCCTGCTTTGTAGCCATTGCTGGCCCCTGCCCAAGGCCCTACCTTACCCCTGGGTAGTGACCAACCTCCTGGCCCTGGAATTCTGGGGTGTTGCAGGTGCCACCTGCCCTGCTTGGTGCCAGAGCTCAGAAGAGCCAGGGAGCAGCACAGAGGACAGACAGTTCAGCGCAACCACCAGCCAGCCTGCCCCAGCCTCTGACGCTGTTAAAACAGGCTGGAAGGAGGAGCTTGGGGGGCTGCGATGGAGCATGAGTAGGGCCAGGAGAGGCGATTTGGGAGGACTGCCTTCCCCTTCCTGCAACCCCTGCCGCCTAAAAGCCCTGTGCCACGGGGGCAATGGTTCAGCGTGCTCATCAGACACACCGTGGGTATCTGGTTCATATCAGGTGATGATGGGCTCAGCAGACCACATTCAAAGTCCTTTCCAAGGCAGAATTCCAGTCACTTGCCAGTCAACATTTCTGCTGCAATTCCAGCCCCCAAAGCTCAAGCTATCAGGCTAGCCCTGGGAATACTGCAGCTCAGCATTGCGGGACTGTTGGAAGCCAGACACAGCATTATCACATTAACATCATCTGCCTGCAAGAAAGGTATCTTGCTTCTGCAGACGCAAAGTGCTTCAGCTAAGCCAGTGTTGACCTACTTTGCCACGCCCCTCACAACAAACACAGCTGAATGTAGGTGGTGTGGCCTGACATCTCAGATGTCACGCCACAGGCACTGGCAGAGGTAGGTGATGTGATTCACATGAGAGATTTCCAGATCACACGTGGTTACAAGCCACTGAATTGTAACTCTGACCAGTAAGTTCTGCAAAGACTAGTTCATTCAATTCTCCATGGAACTTACTTCAACAGCCATCCTCTGGACTGGGGATAACCTGCATCAGGTACTAATGAAGACCACTGGTGGTGTGGGCCTCTCACTACACTCTTCCCCTTATTCATGATGCAAAGTAAGGAGGTATGTTCCAGACAGACAGACGATCTTGATTCTGATTTGTGCTGGGAGTCATCCCTGAATGATCACAGCCAACTTGCATCATCTCTGGCCCGGGACGACTTTGCACACACCAAGCACAGAGCCATCTTAAAATAAAAACAGATAACCCAGGAGGTTCCATTTAAAATCCTAAAAAGGGGGTTCGCTCTGTTTAAACCCTTTTTACTTTTGAACAGAGCCATCTGCCTACAACTCCCAAACATGAGAACCTTTAACATGCCAAGATGTATCTTCAAGAAGGAAGACTGCACAGAGTACATGGATGTTCTAGAAAAACATGTCTCCATCATCCCAGTTGATCAAGTTGATTCTGAAGACCCATTTTCAATTCTCTGTGTGGGTCCATACCGGCAGGAGGCTGTCCCGTCTATACACTGTGCTTTGATGCTGAATGTGCTAAACTTCTCAGTCAGTATGACTTTTCTGGTGATCCAGATACTAACCACCTAATCAAATCACCGGAGGCTGTTAGACCATCTTGCTGGGAACAGGTGATTTGGAATCTAACTTTCACTCGCTCCAGCTAAAAATCCTAGAATTTGATTCATTCTTTCGGCAAAGCTCAGCAACCAACAACCTTAAGCTGATCACTTGTCAAGCCAATACAAGCTGCCAAACATTCACTGAATGTGTGAAAGGCCCCAGACAAGAAGTGTGTCAGAGGCCAAGTTCATGACTAATGGCATCTATTCCATTGGACAAATGACATTCAGCAACACACAGAGCTTTTCAGAGCCAATGAGTGAGGCAAAATTATGAGTGATATGAGGAGTGGTCCTACTGCTGGCTGGGACAACATGCTGTCAGAGTTCTTGAAGCACATCGGGACTCATGCTCACAAGTGGCTGGCACAACTGGGCTGCCAGTGGGAGAGAGGGGGAGCAAAGGGCATAGTTTCTCCAGGGCCTGGTGATTTAAAAGGGCCAGGGGCTCTGGGCTGCCACTGCTGTTTCTGCAACAGCAGTCAGAGCCACAGGCCCATTAAATTGTTGCCAGAGCACGTGTGGAGCACTCTGAATGGTGCTGAGGGCTGGCTGGGAGAAGCTAGCCTCTAGGTCCCACCCCTTCTGGGGGACTGGAGCTGAGCCCTCCTCCCTCCCCAGCCAGGGCCCAGTGAAGTCTGGCGGCAGGTCTGGCTGGCACAGTTCTTCATGCAAGCGGTCAACGAAGAGTGATTTTTCAAAGATGTGCAAATGTCAAAAGCCATTGTTCTCCTGAAACAAGGGAAGGATCCATACAATGTTGTAAGCTACCAACCATTGTGTCAGTGCCATTCAACGCGTTGAAGTCCCTAATTCTATACCTCATCTGCCCCAAAGCGGAGTCGATATGCAGGAAAGCCTGCTTGCTTGACCCTATCACCCTCCAGTGGTTTTCAGAAAAACCTGAGGACAGCAGCCACATTGCTGGACCTGAACGCAGCAAATGATAGTCTGGCACACAAGGTTTTTAATCAAATTGCCATTGGTAGTCAACACTGTTGACCTCTTCTGCTGCCAGAGACATTTGAATGCACAGGGAGACAGTGTTACACGTGGAAAACACAAATCAATAGTGCATCCCAAGGCTCTGTGCAGCCAAGGATACTTTTTCAACCTGTACACAAATTACGTTCTGTTCCCTGGTCCTGCAAGTTCAGATACACAGATGACCCTTGCTGAGGTGTTAAAACAGGGTCAGTTCCTTGAAGATGCTGTAAAGTAATCTCCAATGTGATTAAGAGGACTGAATGTTGTGTGTGGCATTTACAAACCAATGAGACCAAGGCCATTTTTTGAGTATTTCCATCTTTACTATGCCAGAGCAAATCATGAACTGAAGATCCTTCTCAATTGACTTTGCTTGAAACACTAATCCCATCCAGAAAGTGTAATTCCAGAGAGATCTCTCTCATATCTTAGCCACAGTTTTCCTCGGATGGGTAAGGTGAGAATGGGTAACGACCGCCTAAGCAAATTGGCTGATATTTGTTGGAAGGCTGATGCTCTCATTTTCTCATCATCCAGCTTAGCTCTGCAGCAGAATCCTGTGCTCTTGTCTGGCTCTATTCATCTCGCAGCAAGTTGGTTGACTCACAATGAAGCACAGAGAGAGTGTGGGGCAGGCTTATAAACACCTAAAAATGCAGATATGTATCTAATGAGACTTTATGGTGCCTCAGACTTACAAAAATCTGGCCCCAAGTGACTTTCCTAAGGCTACACAGGAAGTCTGTTGCAGAGAACAAACTGACCCTAGATCTCTTAAACAGTAAACTAGCGCCTAACCTGTGGACCATCCTGCTTCTCTTCTCCATATGCCCCAAACACTCAGCAACTTGCTATTAATATCTGCATTGTCTGTTGCTTCCAGTCCAAGCTCGTGAGTTAGAGGGGAAGTCTATTTGTCAGCTAACAAGGCCAACAGAGCAACAGGCTGCACAATGGGGCTCTAGTCCTGCAATCAGCTCCCTGCCCTCACTCCCAACACTGTTCTCTTGATCTATGGCATTCAGAGTTCAGTAAAACAATCAAGCCAGGTCCCTGCTCTACCAAGCCTGGGTTATATAGAGTAGCTCATTTACAAAGTGGGAATGGGGCCTCGTAATACACAGGACTGCCAAAATATCTTCTGTGTTTGAAAAATAGTTTGTTCTTTAGCAGTAAATTGGTTCTCTCATGCTGAAGGTTCACAAGGTCCATTTCCAACAACCTCTGATCGCACATAAGATGCATGTATATTTTAATAACACTCATGCCTCGCTATACGAGCACAGTGTGTTCCCAACTTTCTGCTCATAGGCAAAAACTCATAAAAGGGACACTAAATTACCATTAAAATGCATGAAAAAGTCTCTGATTGGTTCCTACAGCTCCTATTTGGGGGAAGGAGTGGCAGCATGTAGCTTGAAAAGTAAGTGAACTTTGGGGGGGCTGGGGGTTGGAAAAGGTGCACTACCTGTGGGGGGTGTGGTGGGCTGGGGGGTTCTGGGCCTGGTGGGTGTTGGGAGCGGGCGGGTCTGGGGGATGCGTGGACAGTTGTGGGCCAGGGGTGTTGGGAGCAGGCCAAGTGGGGCTATGGGTTTCTCCGCACCCTGGCCAGGGACCCCGCACCTGGCTCCACTTCAGCCATGGGGCTGTGGGTATTTCCATGCCCTGGTCAGAAACCCCACGGCTGGAGCAGAGCCAGGCACGGGCCTGTGGGGCTCCCCATGCCCTGGCCAGGGACCCCGCAGCTGGCTCGTATAAGTGAGGGAAATTCACTCTTTTAGTGAACAAAGGTATGTATTCATGTCCCTCATTTTAGCGAGTGCTCGTAAGCCGAGTACTGGTTAAACAAGGGATGAGTGTACATACATCTTGGTTTTGTTTATCCAGCAGCCACTGCCTGGGAATCAGGCGAGGAGATGATGACATTTAATTTGTCTAAATGACCACCTTTCAGCCTCTAAATTTTATTCCAGTCAATCCTAGCATCTGGAAATTGTGCATAAGGTTAGAGATCACTGATGCAAAGACAGCAGGAGTTGGGTAATTCCCTGAAGGAGAATCAATTCATATGTGAGTCCTGTTGAATGGATTTATATATCTCTGGTTCTAAAATGAATGTGAGATATCTGAGCCTTACTGTGGCTGCTGTGCACTTCCTGTAGCACCTTGGGATTGCTTGGACACCTTTCATCAAAGGGTAGGTCTTTACTTGCTATGAGATAGCCTGTAGAGATGATTCCCCGGAGGCTGATTTAGGTCTTCTAAAGACCTGCTAAATCTACCACTGATCGATCTCTCATTGACTCCAGTACTCCACTGTAAACTCCATCAGTTTTTCCAATTGACAGCCCCCCTGCCCCACATACACACCTCCAAGACTCTGTGGCAACTTGACATAAGGTACATTGATTCAGCTATACTGTCCAGGTAGGTGGAGTTGCATACTTTAGGCTGACATTCCACCATAGCACAGATGTGCCCTAAGTAATAGCCAAACCCAGGACTGCTTAGCTGATGAAAGAGAATTCTGCCTAATGTGGTAGGGATGCAGAGCCTGGTGTGCTGGTCAGGGAGCAGAGGAAAAATTTAAAAAAGAGAATATATGGAGATCTACCTAGCTCACAGAACTGGAAGGGACCTTGAGAAGTCACCAAATTTATTTACTTGCACTTACAGCAGGGTCTATATCATCATCATCACCCATCAATATTTTTTCTTTGCCCCAGACGGTATCACTTAAGGACTGAGCTCATAACCTTGTGTTTATGAGACCAAAGCACAAACCACTGAACTACCCCTCTCTCACCCTGCCAGCCTCTATTTTAGCTTTATAAACATTCCACCTTTGTCATTGCTAAAGGTGCCTGCAAGATCACTGAAATCACCACCATAATCAGGGACCTGCCTACTGCCAACAGGAGTCAAACCACTGCCACTCTTCATATAGGCTACTGAACAGAGATCTGATTATGGTAATTTTTGTTCATTACCACCAAGGGTTAGGTTCTGTGGAGTATTTTAGATCTGCAGCACCCTGCCAAATAAGCTGGGGTTCGGCAGACTGAAGCATGAGTGTTTTCAATTCATGTGTGTCTGTGTGAAAAATCAGCATGCAGGGCTCCTGGATGTAGGTATGGATTTCTCCAGAGTCTATCCAGGCTCCTGGTTATTGACTGATTCTGCAAAACCAAAGCTGCTTCAGATCTGTATTCCATTTAATCCGAACCTGCAAAACTCAGAGCTGGTTCTGATTTTGAACCAATCTCAACATGCCATTATTGATGCTCTGAGCCACCCAGTCCCACACCCATAAGAGCTGAACAAAATGACAGGGCAGAGAACGCACGATAATGCAGGAAATGGTCTTCTAAACCAGAAGTGTTGTATGCTTCTATGCCAATTATAGAAACAGGCATTTTTAATTCCATCATCTCTGAGCTTAGTTTACAGTCTGTGACCTGAGACCTCACCACACCTTAAGAAAAATACTTGTCAAATAGGCTTAACTTGTCATCTGCTACTGAAGAGTATGTATAGTGTCTGTGTCATCCTTAAAATATCCTGTGGACTTTCACTTACTGCCTTTCATATGTGAGAAAATACACCTGCAACCCAAGAGAGTCACTAAATACAACCCAATGACTGCTTCTCTCAGCCCCTCGGTCTGCTCTCCTATAAAAGGAAAAAACACAGTGAAAGTTAATATCCATTTATCTTCAATGACAGAGGCACTTTATCGCTTCTGATTGATTTTGAAGGTCACCAGCAAAAAGATTTGGAAAGAGAGCCGCCTTAGTCAAATAAATGTGGCACGTAGGTCACTGATGTAGCTAACAGTTGCCCAGTAACCTGAGTCTCCTGTTGCAACTTCAAAAACCAGTAGTTTACTGCATGGCAGTTAGTTGAAAGATGTTTTAATAAACATCATCCCAAGCATCTCCCCTGTCATTTGTTTTGTCAGTGATTGTTACCTGTGTGTGCTTCCAAATGCTACCGTTCCAATAGCCAAAAGCTGCCTTGTAAAATTCAACTGAACCACCCGTGCAGAATGCCAGTAGCTGCAGAATAATGGTTTCTACCTCCTCTGAGCATTTGCTCATCGCCATACTATCTGACGTTTCCGATAAAATCGTGCACACAGATCCCTCCGATGGAAAACGCCACAGAACAAGGCTTGGGAGGAGGAAATCTGTGGGAGGGTCCGCTCGAGGAAAGTCCCCCAGATCACATCAAGGAGTGGTGGGGTTTGTACCCCCTGCAGAACAGTGCTAAAGGTAGCAAATCTCCATTATTTGTGGAGAAACCCATAGGTTCTGGACCCTTCCCCTTTTGGGCAGCATGGCCACACTGAAACCATAGGACTGAGGCATCCCTCAAAGCTGAATAGCCCAAAGCTAGAATTAAGCCCTTTAATAAAAGTTATCCAGCTACCAGCATCTGCTTCTGGTGGCATAAGCCATGGAAGCCAAGGAAAAATTCAACCTTACCTCGTGTTTGTATTATGGTAGCACCAAACAGCGCGTGCGCGTGTGCGCACACACACATACACACCCCCCCCTTATGATTAGGGCTCCTATTTTGCAAGGCCCTATACAAATACATAGTAAGAGATGCCCTGGAGAGCTCAATAGTGAAATAGAGAAGACAAGCATAAGCGGGAGGAGGATATGATCATGGGAATAGAATTGCAGAGCTGGGAATAGAATGCAGATCTCCTGAATTCTCGTTCTGTACCCTCTCCCTTGCCTCCATCACCCGCCTCCTGCCCCACTTCTCATATGTAGGATTCTAACTGTTGGTAAAGCCCTCTTAAGCAGCAAGGTCTCTCTCTTCCTCAGGATCTTTGCATCAGTGGCAGAGGACAGCATGGAAATAATGTAACAAAAGGGGAAGGTGTTGGAGTTTGACCCGATTGAATCCCATTCCCCATGGGTGCAGAGCCTGACCATCCTTAAAGCAGCCTTCCATGCCTAGCACTCAGTGAAGCTGGTGCTATAGCCCTTCATGAAGGAAGGAGGAAGCAGCAGCTGGAGCTAACCTTTTGCTGGCCAGAGAGAACCCTTGTATCTGTGCAACACAATTAATTTAAGTAAATCTTATTGCCAGAAGAGGGGAGATGCTGTTTTTAAACAACTAGCCTGTGGCACAATTTCCCAAGAGATCCTGCAGTGAACACTATGGCTTCCATAGGATGGTGAATGGAAAGAGGGTGAGCGCCCACTGCTGTATTGCCCAATTAGTGATGACCGTAAAGGAAACTTTGGAGTCCCGGAGCTCACTATTGTTCATATTTCTGCAAACAGTGACGTGGGTAGGGACTGGCGCAATAATTTTCTATATATTTTAGAGAGTTTGTCTGTCTGTTTGATCAATAATTCCTCCTAAACAATAAAAGCCAGGACCACCAAGTTCGGCATACAGCTTCTTCTTTTCAGAACGTAAAACAGTGTAAGGGTTTGGTTGTCCCAGGGAAATGGGATGTGTCTGGAATGGGATCGTTTCTCATAAAACCACCCAGCAAAGAGACAATCACCCAATCAAGTACATTTCTCAAAAGCAGCATATCTGAACAAATGTTACCAAAACAAAAAAGCAGTCAAGTAGCACTTTAAAGACTAACAAAATAATTTGTTAGGTGAGCTTTCGTGGGACAGACCCACTTCTTCAGACCATAGCCAGACCACAAAAGTTCACCTAATTAATTATTTTGTTAGTCTTTAAAGGGCTACTTGACTGCTTTTTAGTTTTGATAGTATACAGACTAGCACGGCTCCCTCTCTGTTACTATTGAACAAATGTTGAAAGAGACTGAACCAAGATAAGATAGAAGAATAGGATGAACCTGGAATAGGATTACCTCTCAATAAACATTACAGAAAAGATATAAAGCAGAGAAACTGGGAGTAGCGCTCCTGTTTTGGCACAGTTACATCAATGCTTCAGGTTTGAAAACTTAAAGAAAACATTATTGGAAAGCAAATTGACCATAGGCTTTTTGTTAAAATATCATGAATGGTAAACATTTATATGGATGAATTAAAAATACACTTTATGGAATTCCCATTTACTAAGAAGAAGTGCTAAAATTATTTACTACTTATTTAAAATTATTTAAAATATTTACTAAAAAATAAATGGAAAAATTTTAACAATCCCCTTAAGAAATCTGAAATAAAAATTAACTTCATAAAAATAACTCTGTAATTTTGAACAATACAGTCGTTTAAAGAAAACATGTACATTTTCCTATTTTGGCCCCCACCCCTGCAAGAAAGGCCAAACCTTAACTGAGTTAAGGACCCAAGCGATGCCTGGTAAATCTGCTAGTCCTCAATATTTTCTTATATTCTTTTCTCTTCACTGCTGAGAAGTGTTGTAAAATTCACATATGAATGGTGCCTGCTTATTGGCCAGGGAGCCAGCATTAATCAGTAGTGTCTGATCTGGAGCTGCAGCAGCTTTCAGCCTGTCAGAAGGGGCTATTCTGAAGCAGTGAGGGAAGAATGTTCGCTGAGGCCAGACCTTAGCACAGGAAAGGCAAGCAAGCCCCAGAGATGAAGGCTACACTTGCATTCATTGTCAGAGCCCAGTTTGTTGTGTGTTCAGATGCTATAGTTCAATGTTTCCCAAAGGTTCGTCTGCAGCTCAGTACAGGTCCTTGGAAAAAAAATACCGCTCCTTAGAAAATACACAAATTATCACTATGTACTATTACTATTGTGAATAAATAATAAACAGTGAAAATGTGTTCATTTTTCATTTTTTATATGCATTTATATTTTTGGGCTGCAAAAAAAAAAAAAGATACTGAAAAAAAACAGGTCCCAACTTATAAAGGTTGGGAAACCCTGCTATAGTGATTGGCAAGGGTATAAAACCCCTATGATGATTATTACTAGAGCTTTGCACGGATACAAAATTGGTATCTGCATCTGTATCCATAGCGGCAAAAATGAGCCATGGATATCCAAGGATTTGCAGGGCTCTGTTCATTGCATTACTATTATTCTTTATTACCTGCAGCAGGCTTTAAAATATCCTTGAGAAAGTTACCTGTTCAATTGTCATTCTGCATTTTTCTGATTTTTGTTCTGGTATTTTGTGATTAGTATCAGTGTGACCATCAAGTACAAAATAGGAATGCATCCATTTTGGCAGAGTCTAAAAGTTGCAGGCTACTTTCACTGGGGTTGTAATAATAAATCCATGTGACCTTCAGCTCAGAAATGCATTGCCCTCAAATTCTCTTGTACCATTGGGGCTTTCAGTTTACGAATATGGGCCAGATTTTCAGAAGGTGTAAGACAGCACAGCTCCATTGGCTTTAGTGGGACAAACTGAAGACCCAGCCCATGTCTTTAAAACCTGCCAAAGCACTGTACACAGCAACGAGCAATCTTATATGCAGAGTGGCCAGATGTCCTGGGGCCTGGCATTTCCAGTGGGCGCAGACCTCCAGCTGCTGCCACTGCTGAAGTAGAAGGTGTGGCAGCGAGAGCTCTGGGCCCCTTTGAAATGCAGCAGCTGGACTCTAAGGAAGTGTGATGGGGGGAGAGCTCAGGTCTGACTACCCTAAGCCATGGCCCTTTCACCCTTGGTCCCCCACTTCCAGGGCATGGAGCCAGTCACCATTCCCACCTTGCCCCCATGCCCATGGTGGCTGTTGAAGAGACACAGTATTGCCAACCATACTTCCGCGCTGCTGTCAGAGCCAAGTGGCCAAAGAGCAGTAACTGTTGTCTGGGTGCCCAGCTTGTCAGGCAGCAGCACAGAAAGGTGACAATACCATACCACAGACTCAGAGGCATAGCCACGTTAGTCTGTAGCTTCACAAATAGCAACCAGTAGCACCTTAAAGACTAGCAAATGTATTAGGTCATGAGCCTTTGTGGGTAAGACCCACTTCTTCAGATGATTGGAGTAGACCATTAGAACCCAGGGTTTATGTATCAGGGAAGGAAGGAGGGGGAAAAGAGAGTTACCTGTCACTAATAGGACCAGTAGAAGAAGCAAATTAAGTGGGATAGGTGCCATTCCTGCAACTATGAAAGGTGTGGGAATTGCCCTTGTAATGCATGTGATAATACCATTCCCTGCCATCCTAACTTCTGCACTGCTTCAGATCTGAGATCCCAGCCAGTCACCCTCTCCAGCTGCCCAGTTCGAAGGCAGTGCTGCTACAAGCAGCCATGCAGAAGTAAGGGCTGCAATCCCCCTCCAACAACCTTGCTGTCCCCCCACAACTTCTTTTGGGGGTCAGGACCCTACAATTACAGCGCTGTGACTTCCAGATTGAAAGAGCTAAAATCATGACATTTGTGGGTTTTTTAACAATCCTATGACCATGAAATTAACTAAAATGGACTGTGACTTTGTTAGGGCGCCGCGCATAGCTGGTCTCAAAGTAGCTCACTCACATTGTAGCCTTCCTCATCTTGAATTTGTTCCACCTTACGGTGGAGTCCAAACCTGGTGGCATGGTGTTGACTCCACAGAATGTATTTTACAAAGCAGTTAAACGGACAGCTAGCAGCATTTGTTCCTGAGTGGACACAACACTTGCGTTGTTAGAGTGAGGGATTATTTACTGTTAACTGGTTTCTATTTAAGATAGAAGTGGGATGATATCTGAAGAGGCCAAATTGCTACTGTAGCAGTTGTATTCATAAGTGCCAATTCTGTGGGTGTTTCGGGGCTGGAGCACCCACGGGGGGGAAAAGATGGGGGGTGCTGAGCACCCACCAGTATCCCCTCTACCAGCATCTTTCCCGCACTCCCAGCTGGTGGCCCCACCGAGCCACACTTCCCCCTCCCTTCTCACCACAGGCAGCTGTTTTGCAGCAGACTGCAGCAGGGAGGAGCAAGGATGCAGCCTACTTGAGGGAGGGCTCGGAATTTGTGGAAGAGGCAGGCCAGTGTGGAGTGGGGGCAGAAGAAATTGTGTGGGGTAGGGAGTGTAACCTTGAGGAACAGAGTGGGGGCAGGGCCTGGGGCAGAGCTGGGGGTCGAGCACCCGCCAGCATGATGGCAAGTCGGCGCCTGTGGGTTTTTTTTTTATTAGCGATAGGCCTAAAGAATTAAATAAGGCTGAATATATAGCAAGAAGTAATATAGTCATGTCTCAGTCGTGCTGCTTCCCAGATGCTGACAAGTCAGACAACTGCCTTTTTGGCTCAGAGATCCTAAGTGGTGAAACTGCTTCCACATGCTTGTTCTGCAGTGCTGGCTCTCTTTTTGTGGTTGTTCGTACATATGCTATGCTTAGCAGTGACCATGGCGCGCTTTAAAACAGGGAGCTCCTCTCTAGCTGCAAAGAGTCCGTTACCAGTAAAGTGCCATCTGATACGGGGAGAGAGGGAAAAAAAAACAGTTTTCTATCCCGTGAAGTAATAACTTGCAACCTTAAATCACTTCCAAGCACTTTGTAATCCCTGGATTTAGGGTGTACAGTATTCCAGGTTAACCATAAAAGGTCTGCAGGATTAAAAGTAATAAATCAGAAGACAGGAAGAAAGGATAAAAAAGGTAATATAAGACTGAAATAACCAGTTGGGGGCTGGGAAGAGAAGGGTTACAGTGACAGTTAGGTGCAAAGGGAGTTCACATAAGAAAGTGCTTGTAAGTTTTTTTCCCCTCTCCCCAGCTTCAGGTTTTGAAGTAGAAGAACATAACTTTCGCTAGCAGTCTCTCACAGTTTGACTTCAAGCCTAAAGACAATTCTGGCCCTGTAATCTGTGAATCTACAACAGATACATCTAAGCTGTGTCTACACGTACACAAAACTTCGAAATAAGTGTCCCTCTTTCGAAGAACGGGCGGAGCGTCCACATGCGTAACACCGTCTTTCGAAAGGAAATCGAAGGAACGGGGCACAGACATCAAAATCCAAACCCTGATTCTGCATCAGGAAGATCGTCTCCTCTCAAAAAACTAAATCGAAAGAGCACACGTGTAGATGCTCCACACTGAGATCTTTTGAAAGATGGGTCTGCTATGGCATTGGTCAGCTGGAGCTTGTGGCCACTCCAGCCAGCAGCAGTGGGACTCTATGGTCCCTGCGTCCGGCCGCCTTAAAGCACGCAGGAAACCCATGCTAGGAGCAGCCCCTGCACATGCCCCAGCCCCACGCTCCCAGCGCCAAAACCATGGCAATAAGTCAGCCCCCATGCGAGCCCCCTGGCTCCCCCTCCAAGCCCCCGCAGGGCTCCCAGGGGGAGAAAAAAAGATGGGCCCCCTCCTGGATGGAACGCGAGCTGCAGGACCTCCTCGGCCTATGGAAGGAGGAGGAGGTCCTGAACGAGACAGGGGTCAAGCGGCAGAATGCCGCTGCCTTCAGCCACCTGGCACAGGGCCTCCTGACCAGGGGCCACCCAGAGCGTACCATGGAGCAGATACGCTCCAAGGTGAAGGAGCTGCGACAGAGCTATGCCCGGGCCAGGAACCAGCAACATGCCCCTACTACTGGAAGTTCCAGGGCATCCTGGAGCCCCAGGACAGCTCCCAACCCCCTTGTTCCTGGACACCTCGGCCGAGAAGCCGCAGCCGGAGGAGGAGGAACAGCCCAGACCACAGACCCCAAAGGGTGAGGGCACCACAGAGTGGTCGAGTGAGGAGGGGGACATGGCCATATACATCTCCTCCCACTCGTCCAGCCGGAGGGGTGCACACCCGCTCCGCAGGGTGGGGGTGATGCAACGGCTAGTCAGCCGCACACAGGACCGATGGTCCCAGGCCTCACACAGGCCAGCCCCACATGGTATGCAGCACCCTGCGGCGGCCCACCAGCGATGCCCAACACCCACCTTCAGTGGACAGCGCCACAAGCCACACACAGTGCAGCGGTTGGTCAGTTCTGGACAGCACCTGGGGCCTGCACACCACAGGGTGGGATGGGCCACCTGCACGAGAGACCCCTGGATGCACCCACATTGACCGGGAGGCCCACTCTGTGAGGGGCAGGTCAGTGCCCCTTGAGGGGGTCAATGTCCTTTGGGGGGGGCGGGGGCCCCGTGTGGGGGCTCAGGTGGCTGGGCCACAGCCAGGTCCCCTCTGTCTGGGGCACATTACTGACATGCTGTCCCCCTCTCCATACAGCCACACAATCCATGGGTTGGGAGAGCCCTGCACTGTCCCTCGTCCCCGAGAGCCCCCCCCCAGACCATGGAGGTGCCTAGATGTCACCCCACACAGCACACCATTGGGACCATGGCCAGAGAGCCCCTGGCCGAGGAGGACTCAGCCAGCCAGCACCAGGCCGAGGTGGCCAAGCAGCACCTGCAGCTTGCTGAGGCCAAGATGGAGTGGCAGAGGGTGGCCTGGGAGAGGCTGCTTAACACTCTGAAGGGCATTGGCTAGACCTCCAGGAGCATGCAACCAATGTCGCCTGCCTCTTCGCCCCCCTGGCAGCTCCCCCGGCTAAGCCTGCCCCCACCACCACTGCCCTGGCTAAACCCACTCCCCAGCCTTACCTGCCGGTGCTCCCCGCACACCCTCTCCTCCCTCCCGGGGATCCCACACTGGGGAGGCAGGGGTTCCAGGGGCCGGCGGAGCTCATGGCCCACCACCCCAGCCCCGGAATGAGCCCGCTGCCCTTTTCCAGGTTAAAGTCCCCCTGCCCCCTTCCAAGTTAGAGTCCTCCCACCTGGACATAGTTCACAATGCTCAAGTTCTCGATAAATGTTTATTGACCATACACCACCCCATGCTGTGCTCCTCAGGGGGATGATGGGTGGCGGATATGTGGGTGTAGTGCTGGTGGGGGTGAGGATGGTGGGTGGCAGATGTGCATGGGGGGTGGGTGTGCATGTGGCTCAGAGGTGACCATCAGCAAAGGCCTGCCTGAGGGCCTCCCGTATGAGGTGGCCATCCTGGTGGATGGGGGCGGTGCCCAGATGCTCATAGCCAGAGCCAGCCAGAGGCCCCCCCCGACGCCAAAGGCACCCCCCTTTCCCTCCACAATGTTGTGGAGGATGCAACAGGCACCCACCACCTGGGTCACATTCAGGACCCTGACCTCCAGCTGTGTGTGGAGGCACCTCCACCGCGCCTTTAGGCACCCGAAGGCCCGCTCCACGACTTTGCGGGTGTGGTTGAGGCACTGACTGAATGCATCCCAGGTGGGGTTGAGGTGTCCCGTGTACGGCCTCATGAGCCACGGCTGCAGGGGGTATGCTGCCATCTGCCACCATACAGAGCAGCATGGTGACATCCTCTGCCACTGGGATCTCCCTCTGGGGGATGAACTGGAGTTCCGGAAGACCTGGGCATCATAGGTGTGGCAGGACCAGCCCACATAGATGTCAGTGAGCCGGCCCCTAGCATCCACCAGGGCCTGGAGCACCACCGAATGGTCGCCCTTCCTGTTGACGTACTGGTGCGCGCTGTGTGGCGGGGCACAGATGGGGATGTGCGTGCCATCCAAAGCACCAAAGTAGTGCGGAAAGCCTAGGTCCTGGAAGCCGGCGACAGTGTTGTCCAGATCCCCCAGGGATGACCCTATGGAGCAGTATTGCACTGATGGCTCTGACGACCTGCATGGGGTGGGGCATGTGCTCTAGTGCAGGTGTGGTGGGCCATCTCCCCCTCTACCTCAGGGCCATTCTGCCGCCCCACATCTGGCCCCTTGCAGCAGTGGGTTCCCCTTGCCCCAGCCCCACCTGTGGGGGAAGAGTGACCCAGCCCTACCTTACCTCCATGAATACGGCTCCGATGGTGGCCTTGCCCACCCTGAACTGTTGTCCCATGGAGCAGTAGGAGTCTGGGGTGGCCAGCTTCCAGATGGCGATCGTGACCCATTTCTCCAGGGTGAGGGCTGGCCGCCTGCAGGTGTCATGGTGCTGGAGCGTGGGGGCGAGCCAGTGGCAGATTTCAATATGCAGAAGTTCCGCAGCCATGTTTCCTCACCCCACTCCCCCAGCACCAGGCGCTCCCACCAGTCAGTGGTGCTGGGGTGGGTCCAGAGGCGTCGAGGCCTCGTGAGCATGAGCGGGCTCTGCCAGGCAGGGGACAGCTGGGCAGCACGTGTCGTGTGCAGAGTAGAGGGTGGAGGGAGGACCCTTTAAAGGGAAAGGCTGGCTATGGCCCCAGAAGGGCTTGTCAGCCATGGGACCCTGTTCGCGGCATTTCCAGCCTCCCTTTTTTCGAAAGAGGGCTCGGAGCCATGTGGACGCTCTCTTTCAAAAGACCGTGGAGGCACTTTGAAAGAGCGGATTGAAATGCTGATCCGCTAATGGCGTCCAGTCCCTCCCTTTCGACAGCCACTATTTCGACCGCCGAACGTCGATATTCGCCCTTTCGAAAGGGTGCTCACGTGTAGACCCAGCTCTAGTGATTTGAACACATGGCTATGTCTACACTACAGCGATCTGTTGACAGAAATTACTGTCGGAAGAGATCTCCCAACAAAACGCCTGTTAACAGAATGTGGTCAGACAGCAAACAGGATCAAAAGAGCACTTCAGTGACCTGGAACCCCTGTCCATCAACAGAGGGCCCCCTGGAGCACCCACCCGGCTTTTTTGTTAACAAATTCTGTTGAGAAAGGCGTTCTGCCTCACGGGGCAGAGGCAGAAGGCTGTTGACAACAGTGCCAAGTTTTTTCATTAAAACACATTTTTTTTAGTATGGAGGCTCTGCAAATTTTGTCAACAAAACTCTCTAGTGTAGACATAGCTCAGAAGTTGGGCCTTAGACCTCAATCTACTCTCCCTTCTGACAGTGATTCTTTTAGTAACCTTGGGCTCATCACTTAAACTCTTTGCCTCAGTTTCTCCGTACGTAAAATGGTAATGCTACTTTCCTGTCTCAGAAAGGTGTTATGTAGTTTAATGCGGCTGTTTTAGAGGGGAAAACTGCCATGTAATAATAACGAGCTCAGTATTGGTAGTCTATAATATAGTGTAATGTGGAATGCTGCTCTTTTTTGTACAATACCCTTCCTGGAAAATACTGTAGAAGACTCTAACTCAGTGTTTCTTAAATTTTTAGAGACCCTGGAACACCAAACAATATTTTTAATGTGGAAAGTCTATGAAAATTTTCTGCAAAATTTTATGATCACATTGGGTAATTGTGTACCCTGCCTAGCCTGTCAGCACAATGCCTTTGGCAGGACAAGCACCTGGCCTGTCTAAAAATTAGTAAATTTAATACACAAATTAACTGCTTCAGTGTGGTCATGGATGTGTCTTCAGATGACACCTTCAGTGAAAAAGATAAGCTGCTCTCTTGCACCATTTGTTCCGCTTCTCGTGCGCCATTCCAGCCAGGCGCAAACACACACATGCAAGTATGAGGCACAGCTCTTCCTCTGCCACACTTGATTTTAAATTGTAATGCCCCTGTAAACATTTGTCATGGTCACTGTCTGTCCTTTTTCTTTCCTATATACTTTGGCAACACAGTTAGAAATCTTACCTGCACTCTATACACTTAACAACAATGTTCCAGGGATAAAAGATTTCTGCATTATTAAATTAAGGAATATTATTACTATGCAATCATAACAGTAATTCAGTGCTATTTCATAATGCAGTTTAAATAATTCAGGACATATTCTCTGGTAGGCACAGAAGCAAATGACATAACTGTAACCCCAGGAATGGGGTTAATTTGATCATACCTTAAAAGCCAATTCCTGCAGCTTCTTTGTGTGTCCAGTATGCCACGACTTGTAATTCTGTTCAGTGAGTGCAGAACGCTTCAATGGGAGATTGGGATGAGCACAGGACTGATGACTGGGGGAGGCAAAGGAGTTAACTACCCTGAGCCCCAGTGATTCAAAAGGGCTCTGGGCTCCCAGCTGCTATTGCCCCTTCTGGGAGCACAGAGCCACCCCCTCCCACCCCCACACATACCTTGCCCAGGGACCCAGCAAGTCTGTCTGCCCCCCCAGGTGCACAACAAATGCAGGATCTGCTCCTAGATGTTTATTAGTGATATAAACCCTGATCACAAAAGAGGTGCATCATTGATGTCTCACTGGGACTATAAAAGTGTGAAGTTATGCACGTCTGGATGACCATCTTAAGACCTTGTGAGCCTGGGCACATACAATATATGTTGGCCATGTAGATTTGGACTGTATGTTCCCTTCAGTCCACACAAACACAATGTATATTGATGGAGGTTTAGAATGAACATCAAGAGCAATATAGGACTCTGTGTTTACAATCTTTTTAAATTATAAAATCCTTTTTTCTTACACACACACACACACAGATATTCCTATGCATATTCCTAGAAGGAAAAAAAAAATCAGTTCCCAGACCTTACCATCCTGACCTCTGCGTCAGCCTCTCATTCTGTGTTTAAAGATTTATGCTGTGATGAGTGATATTGAAAACAGCTTCAGGCACCTTGGTCCAGAGCCAGCCCTTGGAAGTGTAGGTTCTTGGGCAAACTCCGTAATCTCATCCGCGAGGCAAGCTGTCCAGGGAAGGCATTAAGCAGAGCACTTACCATTAAGCAGAGCAGGGGAGGGACTTACAACTCATGTTTTCATGAGAAAGAGCCAGATTTATTTTATTGCAAAAATAAAAATGCAGGCACCTGGAGTAAGATGGCAGATTCTGTAGCATTGCACATGTCAGTTATCCACACTGATCCCTGGTTGGGCCTGACGGATCCTCCCAAAAGGTGGCCGGAGACCATTAGGGAGTTCACAGAGGCATTCTCAGAGAGGCTGCTAACCAAGAGGGGCTCCAAAAGCACAGCTCATGGAAGCCTGTTTGGCACCTGGATAAGAGTGACACTTTCCCAATGCTGTACGTGAAGAAACTCTGCACACAAAGGTTGTGGTATTCCAGGGCCTTTGTCCTAAGCCCATGGGGACTCCCCTCTCTAGGTGTTACAACAACCCATATGAATATTAACCGCAGTGACCTGTGCCTTCCATGGCAAGCTCACTCTTCTTCCTGATTTATGGATCATAGCCGGAGATCACGACAGGTGTACATGGCTGCACCACAGAAATGTAATTAACCTGTTTCGCTTGCCTCTCTGTTACATGGATCACAACACACTGTCAGTGAGCAAGTTTGAACAATGGCACTTTAAGTATTTGTGAGAATTTATCCATTGTACTGCAACTGTGCATATGTTCCTCTTTGGCACCCTAATACAGGCAGCAAAAGACAGACAAGCCCAACAAAATCTGAAACCACTTTTTATACAGCAGGGATTCAAATACTGGGCCAAAACCTGCAAATATTCTGCATCGCATCTCCAAGTCTGGAAGGGAGACGTTCCATTGCAGGTAATCCTTTGCCAGTCAAATGTTCAGTACCAGGCTTGCTGATTAGTTCAGCCCTTTGTGAAAAGCAAAACTTTTCACCCAATGACAGCTGAGCCAACGGCACTCATTGCCATCGGAAATCTCTGAGGCCAAGATCCTGGCATTGTTTTTAAAAAATGAACATTTGTATAATAACAAAACCAGAGTCGCAGTTTTAAGGGTATTTTTAAAAGAGTTCTGCAGGAAATACAAACCCTCATGTTTCAGGGCCTCTTCATATATGGGCTGTTAGCAGTGTTCTCTGTAAGCTGAAAGCTTGGGCAGCCACCCAGGAGAGTTTCAGGTGCCACCCAGTTGATTAGTAGAGCATCCACAGTCATCCACAGTAGGCAGCATGTGTCTCTGTTGGAGGTGCACATCCACACATGCCTTGGTGCTCATAACAAAATTTATCCTGCCCCCGGATGGATAAAAATTAGAGAGAACCCTGGTGGTTAGGTAGAAAGTTGTCCTATGACAAATTAGCCCGCAACTGCCCACTGTAGGGTTTTATTGTACTCTCCTCTGAACCAGCTGGTACTGGACACCTTTGGAAGTGGAATACTGAGCTAGATGAATCAATGAACTGATCCAGGCAGGTGCTGCTCCCATTAGAGCAGATCAACATTGTTTTGAACAAAAATCAGAAAAAAGCACATTTTTCTTCCTTCTAAACCAAACTTTTTGTGAAAAATTTCAATTATGTTATCAACTTTTGGGGGTTCATAATCGGCATTTATAAGGAAAATGGCATCGGAAATGTTGTATACTAAAAACCTGGTTTTCTGCAGCTGAAAATGATGCACGGACTTAGGATGGATGTAGCTATAAATAACTCTGATTTCATAACCTCATTTCCCTTAGTACAATGGTTTTCCATCTGCCCCAATGGGCAAACAGACAGTGGCTTAAAATAATGATGAAATTCCCTGGGAAGAAGTGAATCCGGAGGCTTTTGGATCTGACAGTGACTATGTGGCAAAAGAACAACTTGTGTAGCCAGATAGAACTACTATAAAGTATGTCACATTGTAGACTTTAGGCCACCTTTTACTGGATGCTAAATCTTAGCTATGTGTATTTTGGCAAGAGCCAAACAGCAGTACTGAAATATGTAATACACTGTTCATTTCTTCAAGACTAGCTCAGACTGAAGAGAAAGGAACTCCATTATATTAACTATTTAGCATTTCAGGCTTGCAGCGTGTTCTCATTGCAGACAGAACTCCCACAGATATTAAGGGGTAGTAACAGAGAGAAAGCCGTGCTAGTCTATATACTATCAAAACAAAACAGCAGTCAAGTAGCACTTTAAAGACTAACAAAATAATTAATTTATTAGGTGAGCTTATCTACTTAGGATACATTGATGACATCTTTATGATTTGGACCCATGGTATAGAGACTCTAGAAGAATTCCACAGAGACTTTAACAATCTGCACCCCACCATCAACTTATGCCTCAATTACTCCATGCGAGAGACACATTTTCTGCATTCTACAGTACAAATCAAGGATGGCCTGATTGGTACCACACTGTACCAGAAACCCACTGATCACTATACTTACCTACACCCTTCTACCTTCCATCCTGCACACATAACTAGATCTACTGTTTACAGTCAAGCTCTTAGGTACAATCGCATTTGCTCTGATCCTACTGACAGAGACTGAAAACTACAAGATCTTTACCAAATATTCATAAACCTGAATTATCCACCAGGAGAAATAAAAAAACAAATTGACAGGGCCAGACGAATACCCAGAGACCAGCTACTCCAAGATAGGCCCAAATAAGCCAAGAACAGAACACCACTGGTCATCACCTACAGCCTTCAGCTCAAACCACTGCAACGCATTATCAAAGACCTACAACCTATCCTTCTTCAGGATGCCACACTCCAGAAGGCCCTAGGTGACAGGCCTGTTCTCTCCTACAGACAACCTCCCAACCTTATGAGGAGTCTCAACAACAATCACAGTCTATACTGCAGGAGCACCAGTCCTGGAACTTTTCCTTGCAACAAAGCATGTTGCCAACTTTGTCCACGTATCTATTCTAGAGATACCATCACTGGACCTAACCAGGTTATTCACAGAATCACAGGCACATTCTCATATTCCTCAACTAACATCATATATGCCATCATGTGCCAACAATGCCCAGATTGTTTGTATATTGGAGAGACTTCAAACTGTCTTAGACAAAGAGTTAATGGGCACAAAATAGACATAAAAACACTCCTGATTCATAAACCGGTCAGTCAGCATTTTAATGGAGTGGGCCATTCTGTTAATGACTTAAAAGTTTGTGTCTTACTGAAGAGGAATTTTCACAACATTCTTGAAAGAGAGGCTGCTGAACTCTCTTTTATATTCAAAGTCGACACATTAACACATCGTTTGAACCGGGATGGGGATTTTCTGGGTCATTATAGGGGCTCTTTTGCATACTTGGCTTAATCTAATTCTTGATTCCTCCCGCCCCCACTTCTGCCCCTCTACTCTCTGATTTGCTCACCTTGATAACTTTTTTCTGATTTGTCCACCTTGATTACTATTTTTGGTTCTCTGTGCCTTAAATATTGAGTCTGTTCTGGTACGGCTATGGCCTGAAGAAGTGGGTCTGTCCCACGAAAGCTCATCACCTAATAAATTATTTTGTTAGTCTTTAAAGTGCTATTTGACTGCTTCTTTGTTTAGATATTAAGGGGAGTTCAGTGTATGTCAGGGCTGCTGGTCTGAGAGGACGGCTGGGCATAGATACTGACTTATCAAAAAGTTCAGTGAAAGCATCTTTCTTGGCAGGAATCTGCTCCATATTGGGATGGGAAAATTTGTTTTATGCAGTTGTTGGAGAGCTACATCCTTTTCTTTCTTAGCCGACAATAGGCTGCATTCAAGCCATGTGAAAAGGTGCTGAAACAAGGCAGCCAAAGAAATGAATTTCACAGTGAGAGCTGACACATCAGAGCACAGTGCTCACATATGCCTGCAAAGAAGAATTAGATTCAGCATAAGGTGTGGCTGTTATTGCCAGGACTTGTCCCATTAATGCTAAAAGGAGATTCACAGGCACAAGTGCAGAAAGAAACCCCTCCAGTACTGGGGATGCAGAGCAAGTTTAAGGCTGTGTCTGCACCAGCCTGGAAGATCAACCCACTGCAGGTCAATTTTCCTGGGTTTGATTTCACACGTCTGATAGAGACACATGTCTGGTTGATCCCTGTGCTCCTCGTAAGAAATGAGGAATAAGGGAGATCGACAGGACAAACTCTCCCATGGACCTTGTTCAGTAACGATGGCCAAATAAGCCAAGCGCAGATAGGTCAGTTCTAGCTACACAATTGCATATCTGCAATCGACTCACTTTGCCTAGTGTAGCCATAACCGCAGATGAGACACCTGAAAGTGTAATTTTCCTGCTGTGAATTGTAAAGTTCAGGCTTCAGCTGTGCAAAAGAAAGTAGAAAAGCTGTCCTAGCTGGAGCTCTCTGAATTGTGCCTTTCTTTAGTTGGTAGCGCTTCACGCAATGTCCTCAAAAGCCCTTGAACCAGTGGCTCTAGTCTGATATGTACATTAAAGATTGATCTGCAAAGCCCATTCTTTCCATTGTCTTCCCTGGGTGTTGGATTGTGCCTGAAGGCCCTGATTCAGCAAAGAACATAAGCACCTCAAGCCAAAGAGAATTTATGCACTGATCAAAGACAAGCACATTCTTAAAAGCTTTACTGAATATCTGGAACTGGGCTTAATTTTTCTTAGCAAAGTTTACTAAGGGTGGTTTAAAAATAAATAAGTCTAAAAAGCACATGAGGCTGACAGTTCTACTGAAAAAATAATAATTTGCTGAACGACACTTGATAATGGCAGCAGTAGCTTTTTTTTAAAGCCCTTACAGGAAACCTACAAAATATGTGCTTCAGCACGGAGACATTTTCAGCATTCAGCTATGGGGCACCCTGAACACAATTTAAAATGGAAAACTTTGGCACAGCCTTAGCCCCAATGTAATGAAACTGGAGCTACTCATAGCCAAGTCTGAGAAAATTATAAGCCATACGGAAATACAGTGATTTCAGAGGATGGGTGCCTCTAGTTTTCAAATTACCTGTATTTGCATTTAATTTCACTTGTACCATAAGCCCTGTGGCTACAATTATTTGAAATGAATATCCTAATGGAGGATAGAGGGGAACAGGTTTGCATATTAAATACTTTTTCCCTTCTCCTATCCCTATTTATACTTCTCTTCCTGATTATATTCCTTGGTCTAGTAGAGGTTAAAGAGACTGACTGCTGCACCAGTATCTCTGCTACTCACAACTCAGCCAGATCAATTTAATGCCATAGCACTTTGCTGGCAAGGCAAAGTAAACAATAGTGCCACATTGTAAAGAACTCCTGGATATCTGTCTGGGGTAAGTTTCTCAGCTTCATCAGAACTGATCTCAAATTTGAGCCCCAGAGCTGAGCATCCTACGAGTTTGAATCCAGAAGTAAACTTCCTAGCTGGGCCACGCTGCAAGGGCTGAGCAGAAATCAGAGCCCTAGTCAGTCCCTGGGATTTTACAGACATTCAGCACTGCACCCAAACTTTTCTTCACAGACCTGTCCCTTTTTTAAACCAGGGCGATGATTCCAACCTGGATGTGAAGTGGTGAACATAATCAGTGTGCCTGCGTCTGGGTAACGTTTCTCTTTGTGAAACCATCCTACAATTGCTAGAAGATTGTTCTGTCTTTGGGAAATGTCTTCTGCAAATTAGCATTGTGATGTGCTCATCTCTCCTTTCATTCTCCTTCCCAAACCAGTTACTTGTCTGCTGTAATTTACTCTTTAATGCAGCACTTCCCTATTCTCTGAGACAACAATCATGAAGCATTTAAATTCCAATTGAGTAGGCCTGTAGTGTAGAGAGGCTGTGGCTAGCACTGTGAGGATAATGGGAACCTGGGACAGGGGACACTAGTTCAAGGCCCCCCAGGATGGGACGCTACAAGCTTCTCCCTTACATTCCCATCTCCCTAGAGATGTAAATCAAGAAAATGAGGGGAGGGGGTGGAGGGTGTTTATAGAAAGAAAAGGGAAAATGGATTGAGTTGTGCTGAATGCTGAGACAAGGATCAGCCACACAAGAGAACTATTGAATAGCTGTGAAATCTGGAATTGAGCCATCAAACAGCCCCTGAGCTGCATGTGAATCAAGTCAATTGTCTTTTAGAAGCACCTGATTTTACTCCATAGGCTGCGTGCTCCGCCTTGGAATTTGAACTTGGTTGCTCATGTGTTTCGTCCAGTTAGTGATATTTTACAAAGGGGTCTCTTCTGAATGGGAAAGCCACAGAATCTGAGCAGTGGGGATCTGTCTACTCCCAGACACAGCGCAAGCAAACACAGGGCTGTGCACGGCTGGTACAAGTTGAAGGCACGAGTTCAAGGGACACTGCTTTCTGGGGTCTTATACGGTGCCAATTGCTATAGTATCCAAGTGCCTCGGGTACACTGCTGTTGAAGTAGTAACAGAGAGGGAGCCGTGCTAGTCTACACACTATTAAAACAAAAAGCAGTCAAGTAGCACTTTAAAGACTAGCAAAATAGTTTGTTGCTGATGAAGGATTCTCCCAATAGCCCTATTGTTACCATTCAGGGGAGCTGAGGCACGGACAGGCTAAGGTCACATGCTTCCTAAGATGCCTGTGACTTTGGGGGGCCTTGAGACAACTCACCCAAAAACTAAGGCACCTAAAATCTGGCCACTTTTGAAAGTCTCAAGCTAAGCAATTCTCCCTAGCTCAGAGTGGCTGCTGGAGCTGGGATTCTGATTTCAAGCCAGGTGTCCTGACACCTACACCTTCCTTTCTGTCCCCACTTGGCATGGCAGAGAACACTCCTAATTATAATTTATTACACTTACTCGTTTACTAATCGTAGGGTTATTAGTACAGTACATCAACAGGGAGGTTTAAAAGACAGAGTCGCTATTCAAAGAGCCTTTTAAAGTTTTATCAAGGTTTGACTCAGGACCTAATTCTGTTGCTTTATGTAGAAAATCTGGTCATTCTTTCTTGCTGTTTCTTTGCTGAGCCAAAGAGCAGCTGGACCTCTAGGCCCCTTTGAGATGGTGCCATTGCTCCACATGGGGTTATGAGGGACTGAGGGGGGCAGGACTGATTGCCCTTTGTCCCACACCTTCTGCCCTTGGCCCTGCCCCTTCCAGGGTGGGGGGAGCCAGGTGCACCTCCCACCTTGGCCCTGGGGCATTGGTGGCTGTCAGCCCCACTGCAGTCCATGAACTCTAGCCTAAGCTGTCTCACCTTTCAACTGCCCCTTTCCTGGGCAGACCTGAGGCTGAAATGGCCCCAGCATAACTTAGAGCAGCATAAGGGTGTGTCTACATGGCGGTCAGAAGTGTGACTGCAGCATGGGTAGGCAGACCCCTCCCAATAGCTTTCCTTTAGCTAGTGCTGCTAAAAATAGCAGTGAAGTTATGGCGACATGGGACTTCAGCTCAGGCCAGCAACACAAGGACCTGGCCTCTGCAGAACAGGCCTGCTGACAGGATAGCCAACAGGAACAATTATACTGGGGCCTGGAGATTCAAAGGAGTCAGCCATGGATAGAGCCCGGGCCCCTTTGAATTGCTGCTGGAGTGGTGCTTTTCATGGCTCAGGGCACTGTGGGGGGTGGGGTGCATCATGGTATGGGGGCATTAAGGCCTGGCTGCCCAAGGCCCTGCCCATTCGTCCTGAAGCTCCACACCTTCCAGCCTCACTCACACAGAGCCAGCTTTGCAAAATGCCCTTTAGTTAAGTAAGTATTAGGGTAGCTTTCTGGTAGCTGTTTGCTGCCCTGACAGTTCAAGGAGCTCAAACCAAGGCAGATAATCAAGTCCTACTCATATTGTCCAGGAGCTTACCACATAATTCAGACACTGACAGTCCTGTCACAACATATCTCCCTCACAGTGGGTATGAACATGTGTTCCCCAGACACAAAGCAATAAAGCATGGCTTATTTGGGCCAAATTATTTTTATTTCCAATTAAGACAAATGGCCAACAAAAAACAAATGAGATATGTGTTAGATCAAAGTGAGTGCATGCAGTATTTCACTCTACCACTCTTCACCTGAACTGAAACAATATGGCAGCAAAGAGACCCTCCCTGGATGGACTTCATCTCCGGTAGGCACCTCGTGTCTCAGTTACACAGTCTTCTCTCTTGCATGATGGGAGATGTAGTCTAGGCCATAGAAAAGAAGGAGGGCATGAAACATCTGAATAACTCCTTTGAAGTAGAGCAGCATCACAAGGGCCGTGTCTACACTAGCCAAAAACTTCGAAATGGCCATGCAAATGGCCATTTCGAAGTTTACTAATGAAACGCTGAAATACATATTCAGCACCTCATTAGCATGCGGGCGGCCACGGCACTTTGAAATTGACGCGGCTCGCAGCCACGCGGCTCGTCTGTACGGGGCTCCTCTTCGAAAGGACCCCGGCTACTTCGAAGTCCCCCTTATAGGGTGATAAGTCCCCCCCTTATAGGGGGACTTCGAAGTAGCCGGGGTCCTTTCAAAGAGGAGCCCCGCACGGATGAGCCGCGTGGCTGCAAGCCGCGTCAATTTCCAAGTGCCGTGGCCGCCCGCATGCTAATGAGGCGCTGAATATGTATTTCAGCGCTTCATTAGTAAACTTCGAAATGGCCACTTGCATGGCCATTTCGAAGTTTTTGGCTAGTGTAGACGTAGCCCAGGAGATGCAGCTTTTAATGTTGAACTGATTCAGAATCATTTGGGTCAGTTCAGCAAACTCAAATATTTTTATTTCAAGCAAACTGACGCAAACGAAAACATTTTATTTTGGTCCCCCCGCCCCCCGCAACCTTCTCTCCTAAAAAACAACTTTTGCAAAAACTGCATTTGCCATCAAAATAATTTTGAGGTCAGATTCCAGACCACTATGATCATTTTATTGCCTTTCACTTGAATGCCCCAAACATGTTATATTACGTTAATTAAACCTGCTGTAAGGCAACTGTCGCCTTTTCCAGAGGGGTAAACTGAAATTTCAAGACTCATTCAAGACTCTCCGTCCCATATGGAGTTCACAAATAATATCTGTGAAGAAGAAACTTCAACACAAATGTATGGAATGTGCTCTTGTATGAATGCAGAACCTGGCGTACTAACAAGTCTTCAAATCACAGGCTACAGCCATTCATAAACAGATGCCTGAGGTACATCCTTCACATCAAATGGCAAGACTTCATCACAAATGAGGAGCTTTGGAACAGAGCAAGACAAGAACAAATTGACATTGAAATGAAGAGAAGAAAGTGGAGATGGCTAGGCCACACTCTCAGAAAACCATCATCCAGCATAGTCTGTTAAGCTCTCACATGGAACCCATAAGGAAAACGCAAAAGAGGAAGACCTCGAACACCATGGAGAATTTCTACTGAGATTGAAGTACAACAACTGGGGTACTCTTGGAGCCAGCTAGAAGTTTTGTCCCAAGACAGAGTGAAGTGGAAGAGACTTGTAGATGACCTATGGTCCACACGGCGTACAAGGGTTAAGTAGTGGTAGTAGTATCGTAAAAACTGAGGTTTGTCCAATTTCATATACCAAGTCAAGGCAGAGCCAGAGATAGAGGCCTAACAATCCAAGGCCTTATGCATTCTAAATCCACTAGGACTGACCCTCTCTTTTCAATTATACCAGTGTTACACTGACTATACATGTCTTACATAGGTATCACTGGTGCTTTGACTTCCAGGGGAATTTCAGTGAGGAACTGACTAGACTTTTGCAATCCATTTGACATTAGAAGCATCATCTAGTAAAGCGTCTGTCTGTAGAGCTACTTTTGTTTGCCTGAAAACAACCCAATACCTAGTTTTCTAATACCATACAGAGAGCCAGGTCTTTCATCCAGGCGTCTGCAGTTCTGAGGCAAGCTGATACTTTAACTGCAGATGAGCTTGGAAACTCCCATTTAGCAACATAATGAACTGAAGGACCCAATCCTATGTGATTAATCCTCTTGAAATCAATGGGATGACTCCCATGAGTACAATTTTAAAAGACTGAGTTTTAACACAAGAGCCGTGTCTACACGTGCACGCTACTTCGAAGTAGCGGCACTAACTTCGAAATAGCGCCCGTCACGGCTACACGCGTCGGGCGCTATTTCGAAGTTAACTTCGACGTTAGGCGGCGAGACGTCGAAGTCGCTAGCCCCATGAGGGGATCGGAATAGCGCCCTACTCCGACATTCAACATCGAAGTAGGGACCGTGTAGTCGTTGCACGTCCCGCAACGTCGAAATTGCCGGGTCCTCCATGGCGGCCATCAGCTGAGGGGTTGAGAGACGCTCTCTCCAGCCCCTCAGCTCAATGGTGGCCGTATGGAGCGGCCCCTTAAATGTCCCCTCCCCCTCCCTTCCTGTGCAGGAAGCTGAGGGAACGTGCAGGCGGCAGCCCAGACACGCGGCCAGCCTGCACGTCCCTCAGCCAGCACAGCCATCCACCCAGCTGCGATGGCTGCCCGGCAGCCCCCCCAGCGCCCCCAGGGGACCCCCCCCAAGGGGAGCCAGGGCAGCCAGCCCAGCCAGGCGGGCAGCCAGGCTGGCAAGCGGCAGCGGGGCCCCTCCTGGACGGAGGCCGAGCTGCGGGACCTGCTGGGGCTCTGGAGCGAGGAGGAGGTACTCCAGGTAATGGGGAGCAAGAGGCAGAACGCGGATTCGTTCGCTTGGCTGGCCGACAGCCTGGCTGCCCGGGGTCACCCTGCCCGCACTCCTGATCACATCAGGAGTAAGGTGAAGGAGCTGCGGCAGGGTTACTCCCGGGCCCGGGATGCGGCCAGCTGATCTGGGGCCGCCCCCATCACTTGCCCCTTTTACAGGGAGCTCAGGGACATCCTGGGCCCCCGGCACACCTCCTCCCCTCCGGCCACCCTTGATACCTCGGCCGACGAGCCCCAGCAAGCCCTGCAGCCAGAGTCCGCCCCGGAGGTAAGCCCCGCACCCTGGGGGCGCCCCCCGGAGCCCACCCCCGGGACATCGCGGCAGGAGGAGGAGGAGGAGGAGGAGGAGGGGGGCTCCTCCTCTGCAGAATCCGGGCTGCAGATCCTCCTCCTGCCATCCTGGAGCAGCAGCCGGGCCTCCACCCCCCCGGGGATCTCCAGACCGTGGGAGTGGACCGACAGGTATGTACCCCCCTCTGGTGTACACCCCTGGGCTTGAGGGGCGGGGGTAATAGATATGTGTCCAGGGCCCCCCACATGCTCACATGGCCATGGCCCCAAGGATAGCAGGGCCATGGCCCTCACAGCAGTGCATCAGCCCCTGCCCCCCCCACACCCCGCACGACAGTGCCATGCCCCATCCCCGGGGCAGGGGGGAGCGGAACCTCGAGGGGCCCCCGGGAGGAGGGGGTGGGACACCCCGCAGCAGCAGCAGCAGCAGCATGTGATGGAGTGGGGGGAGTGCGAAAGGGAGACTCAGGCTACATATGAGCAACAAGAGCCGAATAGCTCCCAGGGGCAAAGGATGATCCTGGAGCTACAGCTGGCAGGTGACACCTCTGCCCTGAACAAAGAGGAGGGAGGAGCCGAGCTGGCTTGGAATTGGGGGGGGAGGGCGGGGGCCACAGGTAGAGGCTAGGGGAAGGGAGAGCTGGAAGGCAGCCAGCCTGAGGAGGGGGAAAGCTGCATCCCAGAGGGGCACCCCTTGGGGTCTTCTCCCCACGAAGGGTTGGAAGGACTGTCTCTTCCGACAGCTGGTGCTGTCACTCCTGGGAGAAACTGGGCATCTGTGGCCTAAGAAACCTCTCCTGTTGTCAGACCCTGCAGGGTGAAGTGAGAGTTGCTCCCACCAGGGGACGGGGTGCAGGGCAGGGGGACCCCTGAACCCCATCCATCACAGCAGCATCTCCCGGGGACGGGGATGGGGAACCTGCAGCACAGGGCTGGGGGGACAAAGGCCACGGCTCGGGGCCCACACTAACGCCTGTCTCCATTCTTCTTCCCCCCCTCCTCTCCTGTGTCCCGCACCTGCACCATCAGAAGGACCGGAAGAGAGCGCCAGCGAGGCATCTCCGGGACCATCGCTCCAGGCCAGCCCCTCGGCCAAGGACCGACCGGCCCCACGGCGGGCTAGACGGCGGACCCCGCGCCACCACCAGCCGACGGCGACGGACCCCCAGCTGCTGGCCATCCACCGACGGCAGCTGGAGGTCGCAGAGCAGCACCTGCAGCTGCAGGAGCAGGCACTGGCCTGGCGCCAAGAGGCATGGGGGGCCTACATGGAGACTTTCAACCGCCTGGTGGACTACCTGGCCCCCCATGCCGCGCCAGCCGCCGCAGCGCCTGCCATGCCTGCTCCACCAGCCGCACCACCAGCTGCTCCGCCCATCGCCATCCCGTCCGCCGTCGCCCCGCCACCCACCACCGAGGGCCGGAGAGCCGAGGGACCCCTGGAGCCAGCTGAGACTCGCCGGGCATATCTTCTGGTCTGGCCCGCCCCCAGCCAGCCCCAGACAGGGCTGCGGCTGCGGCTGCGGCTGCGGCGGGGCTCCTGGCTGCCCACGCCCAGTGCCAGACTGTAGGGGTGAGGGGCCCGGGACGTGGCCCCCCCCCTTGTATATAGTTTCAACTTATTAGTTTGTGCCCCCCGTTTGCCCCATCCCCCCCATGTAAATAGTTCTCCCCTTTATCCTCCCTGGTTTTCTTTTTATTAATGAGGACACTTGTTTCTTACGATTATAAGAACATAAGAACATAAGAACATAAGAATGGCCATACTGGGTCAGACCAAAGGTCCATCAAGCCCAGCATCCCATCTGCCGACGGTGGCCAATGCCAGGTGCCCCAGAGAAGGAGAACAGAAGACAAGTGATTTATCTCCTGCCATCCATCTCCTGCCCTTGTTATGAAGGCTAGGGCACCATACTTTATCCCTGGCTAATAGCCATTTATGGACCTGACCTGCAAAAATTTATCAAGCTCTTTTTTAAACCCTAATAGAGTCCTGGCCTTCACAGCCTCCTCGGGCAAGGAGTTCCACAGGTTGACTGTGCGCTGTGTGAAGAAAAATTTCCTTTTATTAGTTTTGAACCTACTACCCATCAATTTCATTTGGTGTCCCCTAGTTCTTGTATTATGGGAAAAGGTAAATAATTTTTCTATATTCACTTTCTCCACACCATTCATGATTTTATATACCTCTATCATATCGCCCCTCAATCGCCTCTTTTCCAAACTGAAAAGCTCCAGTCTCTCTAGCCTCTCCCCATATGGGACCCTTTCCAAGCCCCTAATCATCTTAGTCGCCCTTTTCTGAACCTTTTCTAATGCCAATATATCTTTTTTGAGGTGAGGAGACCACATCTGCACGCAGTACTCGAGATGTGGGCGTACCATAGTTTTATATAGGGGAAGTATGATATCTTTTGTCTTATTATCGATCCCTTTTTTAATAATTCCTAACATCCTATTTGCCTTACTAACTGCCGCTGCACACTGCGTGGATGTCTTCAGAGAACTATCCACTATAACTCCAAGATCCCTTTCCTGATCTGTCGTAGCTAAATTTGACCCCATCATGTAGTACGTGTAATTTGGGTTATTTTTTCCAACATGCATGATTGTTTTATTTGTACATATTACTTTGTTTCCACATGTTGTATATAGTTTGTTCTTGTTTTATATATTTACAGTTAAAAAAAAAGTTCTCAAAGAAAAAGAAGTTTAAGTTCAGCCACAAGTGCTTGCTGTCATTTGTCCAGGAAAAGTGGGAGGGGGGTGCGGTTGGGTGCTCCATGGTGTGGGCGTTGGGGCAGGAGTGTGGTGGAGGAAGGGGCGGGCAGTGGGGGGCCTGGGCAGAGTTCACCCCGCGACCTCATCATCGAAGTGGGCCCACAGGGCCTCCCGGACCCGGGTCCCTTCGGGGTCCACCCGCCGACTGGGGGCAGCAGGTGACTGGACGTCGGCCCTGTCGGCCTCCACAGCCCAGCCCTGGAAAAAGGTCTCCCCCTTGCTCTCCACCAAATTGTGCAGGGCGCAGCAGGCACCTACAATCAGGGGGATGTTGTTGGGGCCCGCATCCAGGCGGGTCAGGAGACATCTCCAGCGTCCCTTCAGGCGGCCAAATGAGCGCTCCACCACCTGGCGCGCGTGGTTCAGGCGCTCGTTGAAGCGCTCCTGGCTAGCGGAGAGATGGCCTGTGTATGGGTGCATGAGCCACGGCCGGAGGGGGTATGCCGCATCTGCGATGACGCAGAAGGGCATGGTGGTGTCCCCCAGAGGGATCTCCCGCTGGGGGATGTAGGTCCCCGCCTCCAGCCGGCGGCACAGGCCCGAGTTCCGGAAAACCCGGGCGTCGTGGGTGCTGCTAGGCCAGCCCACATAAATGTCCTGGAAACATCCCCGGCTGTCCACCAAGGCCTGGAGGACAACAGAATGGTAGCCCTTGTGATTCAGGTATCGTCCTCCACTGTGATGCAGGGCGCGGATGGGGATGTGAGTCCCATCGAGAGCCCCGAAGCACTTGGGGAAGCCCAGGGTGGCAAAGGCCGCGATGGTGGCATCTTGGTCCCCCAGCCTCACGAGCCTGTGCAGGAGCATGGCGTTGATGGCACGCACAACCTGCAGGGAAAGCACATGGGACAGCACCAATGAGGGGTGAGCAGGGTGTGCGTGGCCCTGCCCTGCCCTCCCCTCCCCTCCCCTGCCCTGCCCTCCTCTGCCCTCCTCTGCCCAGGCCCCCCTCCCCTGCCCGGCCCTCCTCTGCCCTCCCCCGCCCTGGCCTCCCCCGCCCTCCCCTCCCCTCCCCTCCCCTGCCCTCCTCTGCCCGGGCCCCCCTCCCCTGCCCTGCCCTCCCCCCGTGGGTTCTCTTACCTCCATGAGGACAGCCCCGACGGTGGCCTTGCCGACACCAAACTGCTGTCCCACGGATCGGTAGCTGTCGGGAGTGGCCAGCTTCCAGGCAGAGCTGCCGACCCGTTTCTCCACTGTGAGGGCACGCCGCATGGCAGTGTCCTGGTGCCTGAGTGCGGGGGTGAGCCACTGGCACAGCTCCATAAATGTCTGCCGGCTCATCCTGAAGTTCCTGAGCCAGCGGTCGTCGTCCCACTCCCCAAGCACCAGCCGCTCCCACCAGTCGGTGCTGGTGGGGTAGCTCCACAGCTGCCGGTGTGTGAGGCGGGGGGGGGCGGGGCGGGGTGCTGCAGGGTTGGGGGTTGAGCCCTGCTGCCCTGGGGGCAGCTCCTCCTCCGGGGTAGCAAGGAGGTGCTCAGCTGCCTCCCGCATGGCATGGAGCAGGGCAAGCCCTGCTCCTGCCGGGAGGGCTGGGTGGACCTCTGGCTGCTGCTGCTGCTGCTGCTGCTGCTGCTGCTGCTGCTGCTGCTGGGGGTCCATGACTGCGGCGCCCGGGGTCTGTGTGCCTATGGCTCCTCAGACCGCGTGCTGTGCAGGCTGAGTGTGTCTGGGAGGGGCCCTTTAAGGGAGCGGCTAGCTGTTGCCCCGGAAGCGCTAGTCCGCCCTGTGACCCTGTCTGCAGCTGTGCCTGGCATCCCTATTTCGATGTGTGCTACTTTGGCGTGTAGACGTTCCCTCGCTGCGCCTATTTCGATGTTGGGCTGCGCAACGTCGAAGTTGAACATCGACGTTGCCGGCCCTGGAGGACGTGTAGACGTTATTCATCGAAATAGACTAATTTCGATGTCGCTACATCGAAATAAGCTATTTCGATGTAGGCTTCACGTGTAGACGTAGCCAAGATGAATCATGCTTTCCCTGAGCATTTGTAAGTGCCATTGGTTTTAACGAGGAGGTAAGGTGGGTATAAATTCCTTGTAGTTAGGGTGACCATATCTCCCTGTCCCAAACAGGCGACAGGGAGATATAAGGGGAGGAGTGGTTCCTCCCAGCTCCGTCAAGCCCCAGGGAGCCATGAAGGAGGTGGCAGCCACCAGCCTTACCCCGGAGCCCCAGGGAGGCGGCAGCTGCCCCAGCTCTCCCACATCCTTGAGGCTCTGGCAGAAGCTGGCAGAAAAGGTTGGGGGTGGGATGAGGACCCAAATACAGGACAGTGAGTCCCTTTTTAAAAATAAGTCGGGATGCCTTTTTTGTGTCCCAAATATGGGACCGTCCTGCCCGATATGGGACAGATGGTCACTGCCCTTGTAGTTTTTGCGTCTATTCTCCTTTTTTCTCTTTTCCTGTGAGCTCCAGCGCTCGGTACATAGTTGACATTTTCATAAGCAAACAATATTAAAAATAGTCAGTGACTTTATTGTATAAAAAGAGTAGCCAGTACTCAGCCAGCTCCCTGGCCCCCACCCCCTGCCAATCCCATACCTGGGGCTGCAGAGATGAGTACTGGCATGTACCAGCACAAAAAAATCAGTGATAATAGGAATCAGACCAGCGGGATGAAGGCTAGACCGGGGATAGATTGGAAATGTCTGTGAGCCAGTTTCTTAAAGTCACTCAGTTCAGACAGGAGGTCATTGGTAGGGCAGTGGGAGGACATGCATTGTTTACAGTCCCTTGCTACACTGGAGACTCCTGCTATTCAGTTATTCACACTGCGCCTGATCCAAAGCCCATTGAAAGAAATGAAAAGATTCTCATTGACCTCAGTGAGCTTTGGATCAAGCCCGCAGTAGGTAAAAATACGTTCCATGCCCTTTGTAACCAAGCAGCCAGAAAAATATTGCAGCACACATAATCAATTCCAACAGTGTTCAGTGCTATCCAATGCATCCAAATGTTGTGTGTACTCCACACAGACTTGCATGGCTAGCACTTTCCCTTTGGAGTTGTTGACACACCACAGAGTTGGGCAACCAGGAAAAAAAATCATTTTCCCTTCAGCTCACCTTCCCCCTAGTCTAGGAACCCTGGGTCAGATTCTGCCACTAACTTGCTTGCTCTGGTGACTCATAATAAACATTGCAGGTTTACATTTGCTTTGACAGCAGCTGCCGTTTAGAACAAATTGTCCACAGAAATAGCCATGTCACCATGCTCACAAGCATCTGACTGTATCCACAGATGGTGACTGCTTATTAACTCATTTCAGGTTGTGACCAATGTTCCCTCCACTTTTTTCTATCCACGTGCAGAATAAATTGTATTATGTGCACCCAAGCATGTGTAGATGTGCATGTCTGGCTGTGGGCACATTGCCAACTGAATCTTTCCTGCGTGGTCACCCCAGCACACAGCTTATAGGAAACTCTGGTTGTGAGCCCCTTGCTCGTAATAGTGAGCAGAGACTCTGGTGGATTGTTCCGCAGAGTTGGATAAGGAGTTTACTACTAGGCCAAGCCTATTCTGAATAAATAACACTTACATACTTAGGAGTATAGTTGGGAGTGTTCTGCTAATTATTAATACTTTGGGGGATCTTTTTATCCACTAGGTACAGCTAAGCATTTTCAGCTCCCACTGTGCAAGCAGAGGCTGGGTTTTTTGCCTTGTTATGTTTTGCTTTGTTTTTTGGTTCATTGTGAATTCCACATTACAACAGTTAAGTTAAAAAGATTATGCTGGGTCAACCCCAAAATGAAATTTTTCAGTTTTTGGCAAATCAAAAAGGGTTTTAGGTCAAAAGACACACCTTTTGTTTCAATTTTGGCATTTTTAAACTTTTTATTCTTAAAATAAAACTTAAGACAATTGCAACATAATTATTGACTCTAAACGCTCCATTTTGAATAGCTTGAAATGAAATATTATTTTTCCCACAAGAATAATTTGGCAAAAACTATATGAATTTGTAAGATATGGTGGTGTTGCCCAATCTGCACTTTTCACTGAAAAAAATGTGTTGGCTGAAAAATTTCATCCAGCTCTAGTGTCAACTGTAATTCCCACTAAACATACTTGTTTGTCTGCATATGGTAGTTTTACACTAAATCAATGTGTAAATACTCATGCATAATGATGCTACACTGAGAACTTATAGAACGATACTGCTCCTGCCACCTGAGGTTTTTATATGTGCATAATTATCTCTCTATGTTAGGGCTTTATATTTCTGCCAGTCATAATACCGCACCTTCAACCTTTGTATCTACTTGTGCATATTCCATATATACATTTGCTCATATACTGTGCTTAACTGTCACTGTCCATATAAAACACAAACATGCTTTTAAAATAAACTGAATTCAAGCTAGATTTATTGCTGTGTTCAGTAAATAACTGGATACCCAGAGCCAGGCAGTCAGTCTAGCTGGGCTGAGCTAGGACTCGTTTTGAGTAACCCAAACACCTACCTCTCCTGTGCATGTGCTCAGAGTTTACTGTGTGGGTGGGTGTAGGGATTTATGGGTCTAACTGGAAGATGCATGGGACATATTCATGTTGGCTTTGCTTGGCTTTGCTCTGACAACAGGCCACATTTGGCATTTTGGAGTGGATTTCATTTTGAGGTTTTGAGTTCACACACAAAACTGAAGAAAAATTTGGGGACTGGGTGGATCACATGGGCTAAAAAGGTTTTTATCAACTGTAGTTTCTGAGTCTGGAAATGCTCTAGCAGCTGGTATGTGCACAAGTGCATGTGTGTGGTCTTGATTCTGCAGCCTGAGCTATGGAGAGCTCTTGCGCCCAGATAAGGAACCTCACTGGCTTCACTTCCATTGCTCAGACAGCAGAATTGAAACCTATGAATGCAGAGTGGGTAACTGCATGTGTAAGTGGCGCAGGATGTGTAACCATGTGTGCAAATAACAATACTCTACATTTCTACAGTACCTCCTATGCCAGGCCTTCAAAGCCCTATGCAATGTGTTTATGAGTTTTTCATAGTACCAGTGATATTGGGCAGTATTGTTGTCCCATTTTACAGGTAGAAGAACTGAGACTAAGTGTATATCTACACTTAAAACAGCACCATGGCACATTAGTTAGTGCACTTCCTTGAGAGGTGGTAGCAAGATCAACTGAGGATTTCTTCCATTAATCTAGTACTGTCTTCAGCAGGAAAATTCAACGTCCCTTAGCGGTGTAGCTATGCCAACACACATTTTCAGTTCCAGCCCTAAAACGGGTTAAGGGACTTACCATGGTTACACAAGAAATCTATGACAGAACCAGCATTGCCAACATGCATTGACTCCCAGCATTTCCTGTCTCCCAGTCCTAGGTCCAGCCACCCAACCATTCTCCTCTGCCTTTCTTTTCCTGGAGCTTTGCATACGCTCACATGTGGTTTGTGCATGTCCAAACAGAGGTGCTGGAACAATTTTTATTGTGGGGGTGCTGAGAGCTGTTGAACCAAACTGGAAACCCTTGGATATAATGGATACTACTCCAAGGTGGAGGGTGCTGCAGCTCCCCACACACCTCTAATTCCAGCACCTCTGCATATAAATATTGCATGTGTAATGTTAGGCTCAACCCCAATGCCTCCAAACTGCTAAACAGTATTTTTCTTATTACTGGAGCAGCACCTCCTCCAGCTCCCACTGTCTGCTGCAAGTATATCACAAACCTACATGATTCAAACATTGCTCACAGCTTTGATCGTTAAAAAGAAAAACCATCCTTCATTGCCAGCAACCAAAGCTCATTTGTAAATTCCTCAAATGATGCATATTGGTGCAAAGAATGTTCTCAAAACCATTCAATCTTCCATATGCTGAGTGTGGGCTTTTGATCAGGCCATTGGCTGAGTTGTTTTTTGAAGAGAGCTTGTTCCTGTCAGTACACAGCTATGACTGTAGCCAAGCAAAAACCTGCTTGGCCCAGCTTCCGTGCCTGGTGAGCAAAGGTCATGCTTTAACAGGATTATTTCTGTCTCCCTTGTGGGCATGGTTGGTAAATAGCATTCAGATTTTACAGTGTTTACCTAGAGCTAAACTGGTTTTCTGATATGTTTATGAGGGCTCCCCTCTCTGACTTGTTTTTGTTGTATTTAAATTGCCCTCACTCATTCTCCAGGAGCTTTGTCATGCCAAGCAGAGACAAGCCCAGCTGTCCTCACACATACACTGAGCACCTTCTTGTACCTCAGCCAGGTTAAAACCTACACTCTGGCTCCCTAGCTTGGGGCATAGTGAGACGCGGTTAATCATGGATGGTGGTGAACCTACGGCTGGGAGAGACAAGCCCTCAGCCCTGCTCCCTCTGCCCAAGACCCTGCCTCTCATAAGCCCCCTCAGAGCCAAGCCCAGCACCATAGGGGCAAGCCCCTCCTTGCCCTCTGAGCATGGGTTGTCTGCATCCCACAGCCTTCCCCATAGCACAAGTGACTTGCAGCTCCCCACTCGGAACACAGTTAGCCCACATCCCCTCCCCGCATCCAAGCATGGGTGGCCCACGGCTTTCCTTGACTTCCTTGAAGCATGAGCAGCCTAGTCCCCACCCACCATAGCACTTGCTGCCCTTCCCCTTGCCTTCCCTTGGCTTTCCCCCACTTCCAGAGCACGGCACACACACACAGAACACCCATCTGCCACCAGCCCCAGCTTCTCCAGCCGTGGAGAGTGGATGGCCCCAACCTGTTTGGATCTGGAAGGCCAGGGAGGACAGGTGGTTTGTGGCCCCAGTATGCCCCAAAGCATGGGGAAAGCAGGCAACACTCAGCCCCAGTTTCCTTGGACCCAGGAGGGCTGGCAGCATCTGGCCCCAGCCTTGGAAGGGCTGAAGCCCAGGAGCTCCAAGAGTCTGGGGGAGCTGCACTGAATGAGGGGTGGCTGAAGGTGGAGGGTGTGGTGGGCCAGCCTGGCAGTTTGGGAAGACATTGCCGTCCACTCTCTCTTATGCACACCACACAAGGTTTTAATCTCCCCACTTGGAGCAGGCCATATCCTGGTTCCTAGCCCAAGATCCAGGGACTGGCCAGCAGAGCTGCTCCCAAAGCAGAGATGAGGCCTAACGACTTCCACAGCAGAGTCTCCAGCCTGGAGCTCAGTGACATTTAGCACTGGTCCATGAGCCAGCACAGAAGGGTGGATCCCACATTTTGGTCCCCAACCAGGAACTCAGTGATAGTTAGTGCTAGCTAACTCATCAGCCCAGCACAGACATGCCCCAAGCATGGTACAGAAGGGTGCTTGGCCCGTGACTGACACACAAGCCATTTGCCTGGCATAGCTCAGGCCCAATCTCAATAAAGCAGGAAAAGAGCTGCGTTCAACTCCATAGATACACAAAATATCCTGGTGGCAGCAAGCGTACGGTTCAGGTTCCTAGACTGCAAAATCACAGGCCATTTAAAGGAGATTTCCATCAACTATTAGCAATATGTGGAATATGGTTTAGGCTTGAGCTGTTCTGAGTCCATCTGATACATAGTCTAGCTGCACAGATATTTCAAGAGAAATGTGATTGTTAAAACATGTAATTTCTCCACTTGGGACTCAAGAGAGAACATATGCTACATTTAAGGTTAGCGGCTCCTGAAACTGGATATTGATTCATGAATGAAGCCAATGACTCACAAGGAAATACTATTTGTTCCTCCCAACAATAGTTTACATATTGTCAATACACATTAACTGCTTCCCTGCAGCTTCCATTCACTATATATCTCACTCAGACTCATGAAATCATACCTACCTGGTACAACCATTTTCTATTATTCATTAAACAGGGGAAGCTGGAGTGTGCTAATCACTGCATTGCTCCAAAAATGCTACTTTCCTTGTGTCAACACAGGGAGACATACCTAAGGTCTCTTTCACCTGTCTGGCCTGGGTCTCAGAGCAGTGTGAATTTCAGCACTGGTTGATCTTGCAGTTAGGGACCCAGGATTCCAGGCAGGCATATGGCCTATCATGAAGCACGCATTGCTACAGCTTCATTGCTCCAGGATCCAAGCGAGGAAAATAAAATCTATCATGGGTGTGTCATCTTGCACTGTAGTCACGCTCCATGATTACAGAACAGACAAACCCTTTGTCACTGGAGATACAAAATGCAACAAAGAAGTCAAGGTGATAAAAGCTGTAGTACTGGAAGCACCAGACGTGTGACATAAGGTAGGGTTACCATATTAGACCTTTCGACAAAGTTTAGAACATTATAACTGTATGACTAATGTGTTATAGCACATTATTGCAATGGGAGTTGGTAGAGACTGATACAGATACACTCACTCTCCGGGGTGTCCTCTTTCTTGAAAGTTCAAATACAGGAAGTCAACAGACTGCCGCCCCTTCTGCTGACACCAGTGTTCTGTTCTAGCACTAGTGTCACCCCTCTGCCATGTGGGAACAAACATTGGGGCCACAGGTTGGATTCCTGGTGGAGGAGAAATCAGTGACAGAACCTGGATCTATTCTAAGTGTCACTTGCTTACACAGATACAATAGCCTTGAAATGCAATGCTCAAACACCATTCAGGCCAATCTCTGCCTCCAGAAAAGCCAGCACCAGTCCTTAGTCACTGAGGAGCAATTCTGCCTCAAAAATTCATTCTAACCACAGGCAAAGGCAGAAAGTAAACTTCTTCTCACACAGTTCCCTCTCTTCCCAAAGTACTTCACTCTTATTGGCTACGTCTACACGTGCACCCAACATCGAAATAGCTTATTTCGATGTTGCGACATCGAAATAGTCTATTTCGATGAATAACGTCTACACGTCCTCCAGGGCCGGCAACGTCGATGTTCAACTTCGACGTTGCTCAGCCCAACATCGAAATAGGCGCAGCGAGGGAACGTCTACACAGCAAAGTAGCACACATCGAAATAAGGGATCCAGGCACAGCTGCAGACAGGGTCACGGGGCGGACTCCACAGCAAGCCGCTCCCTTAAAGGGCCCCTCCCAGACACACTTTCATTAAACAGTGCAAGATACACAGAGCCAACAACTAGTTGCAGACCCTGTATATGCAGCACGGACCCCCAGCTGCAGCAGCAGCAGCCAGAAGCCCTGGGCTAAGGGCTGCTGCCCACGGTGACCACAGAGCCCCGCAAGGGCTGGAGAGAGAGTATCTCTCAACCCCCCAGCTGATGGCCGCCATGGAGGACCCCGCTATTTCGATGTTGCGGGACGCGGATCGTCTACACGTCCCTACTTCGATGTTGAACGTCGAAGTAGGGCGCTATTCCCATCCGCTCATGGGGTTAGCGACTTCGACGTCTCGCCGCCTAACGTCGATTTCAACTTCGAAATAGCGCCCAACACGTGTAGACGTGACGGGCGCTATTTCGAAGTTACTGCCGCTACTTCGAAGTAGCGTGCACGTGTAGACGCAGCCATTCTGTTCTGTTCCTTGCCTAATGCCAAATTAACACCACCTATCTTCCCACATGTCAGAACTGTTATGAAGTCTTCCAAGATCATCTTCTCAGCATGCGTGTTCAGGAGACCTGGCTATAGGTTGTCAGGCCTAGTGGCTAGAGTGTGAGTGCCAAAGCTAAGGGTCAAGACAGAGCAGAACCAGGAGGTGGAGCTGAGGTCAGCAGGGAAGTCAGAGTATGAACATCAGAGCCAAGGATTGAGACCAAAATGGAGTCAGGAGTCAGAGCTGAGGGTTGGAACCAGATCACCAGTGGTCAGGGAAAGCAAAACCCAGGCTAGTGCTGAGATACAAGTAAGGCTGGGACAGGCTAGGAGGAAAGCTGGATGCAGGGCAGGATTTGTGCTGGAGCTGTGGAGGATCAGAATAGGAGCAGGACTTAGCAGGGCAAGGTCTCCATGGGCATATGTATTGAGCAACCAGAAACCTACTTTTGTTGCTGAGCTTCAGAGTCATCTGCTGGCTTCCTCACCCAACCAGGCCCAATGGTCCATCAGGCAACCCAGCAGGCTTGTTAGGGTGTCAGGAATAGTGAGCAGTCCTAGCTCAGCCCTAGCTATCTACATTGTTAGTTTGGGATATCAACAACCACAGCAATACTTAGTATCTCCCAGATCCTTTCCACCTTTAACTGCTATATTAATTCTTACACCACTTTTGAAGTAAGTGAATAGTATTGTCTCCATTTTACAGAGGGAGCAAATGAGGCAGAAAGGTTAGAAACAGCCATCTTTAGGCATTCAAGTTTGAACATTTGGACCCCTGTTTCTCTGACGATAGATTCTCGTGGGCAATGTCTGAAATTAGCCAAGGTATCTGCCAGTCAGAAGACATTACTTTTCACTCCTTCCTTTGGAATGCCTTAGGGCAGGGGTCTGCAACCTGCGGCTCTGGAACCACATGTGGCTCTTTAAGGACTTCTCTGTGGCTCCTGACACCATAACTGCAAAGTAATAAAAAAACCCTACTGAGTATTTTTGATAAATAGTGAACCTCTAAAAGCCCAGTAATGAACAACTCATATGTAAATAGCAAATTATATGTGATCTTGAAACATTGACAGACCCAGGTCACCAGTGATAGAACCTGCAAACATAGGACCCAAAGCCCTGCACGCTACCACTTGAGGTAAGTGGCAGCTGGCTCTCGGCTACTGCTGTAGAGCAGGGACTTCACTCACCCTATTATGAGGTCTCAGTACCTCTGGGTACTACAGTTGGCTAACTCCTCCTTTGTTTAGTAGGCGCAGTGCATTGTGGGATATGACACTGTATGGCTACGTCTACACGTGCAGCCAACATCGAAATAGCTTATTTCGATGAATAACGTCTACACGTCCTCCAGGGCCAGCAACGTCGATGTTCAACTTCGACGTTGCTCAGCCCAACATCGAAATAGGCGCAGCGAGGGAACGTCTACACGTCAAAGTAGCACACATCGAAATAGGGATGCCAGGCACAGCTGCAGACAGGGTCACAGGGCGGACTCAACAGCAAGCCGCTCCCTTAAAGGGCCCCTCCCAGACACAGTTGCACTAAACAACACAAGATACACAGAGCTGACAACTGGTTGCAGACCCTGTGCCTGCAGCATAGATCCCCAGCTGCCGCAGCAGCAGCCAGAAGCCCTGGGCTAAGGGCTGCTGCCCACGGTGACCATAGAGCCCCGCAGGGGCTGGAGAGAGAGCATCTCTCAACCCCCCAGCTGATGGCCGCCATGGAGGACCCAGCAATTTTGACGTTGCGGGACGCGGATCATCTACACGGTCCCTACTTCGACGTTGAACATCGAAGTAGGGCGCTATTCCTATCTCCTCATGAGGTTAGCGACTTCGACGTCTCGCCGCCTAACGTCGAAGTTGGTGCCGCTACTTCGAAGTAGCGTGCACGTGTAGACGCAGCTTATCTGTGTTTTGATCGTGTTCCTAATAAAGTCTTGATGTTGAAGAGGAAGCTTGAGGCATTCCTGCTGTGAAGGGCAACACACATTTTAAGAAAGAAAACTGAAATTAAACCTGAAGTAAAAGTAGCAGAATTAAAATGGGGCCAGGAGTGAAAGTCAGGAAGGCAGTGGTACAAACAGACAGGTAAAGTGTGAGGAAACAGACCATGTAACAAGTTAAGTCAGTGCATCACCACTGACTGAAAGGGAAGATGGAACATTATGACTACTGGGGTGCGTCTACACTAGCCGGCTACTTTGAAGTAGCTGGCTCCACATCAAAATAGTACATGTCATGTCTACATGTGCTGTGAGCTATTTCAATGTTGAAATCGACGTTAGGCGGCAAGACGTCGAAATCACTATTCCTATCTGAAGATGGAAATAGCGCCCCACTTCGACGTTCAACATCAAAGTAGGGTGTGTGTAGACAATCCGCATCCTGCTACGTCAAAATAGCGGGGTCCTCCATGGCGGCCATCAGCTGAGGGGTTGAGAGACACTCTGTCCAGCCCCTGCGGGGCTCCATGGTCTCTGTGTGCAGCAGCCCTGAGCCCAGGGCTTCTGGCTGCTGCTGCTGCTGCTGCTGCTGGGGGTCCATGCTGCGTGCACGGGGTCTGCAACTGGTTGTCGGCTCTGTGGATCTTGTGCTGTGCAGGCCGAGTGTGTCTGGGAGGGGCCCTTTAAGGGAGCAGCTTGGGGCTTTGCTGGCCCCTTATTTCAACGAGGAGCACTTGTGTGTGTGGACGCTCCACATTTCCTTCCAGGGTGGCTCCTTTCAACGTTCTCCATCACTACTTCGACGCTGAATGTCGATAGCACCAGCCCTGGAGGACGATATGTGTCAAAGTAGCCTATTTCGATGTTCTTACTTCGAAATAGGCTACTTTGACGTAGTGTGCTAGTGTAGACGTAGCCCAGGTGGAGCATATGGACCTCAGTGATCTATACTTTGGGCATCTTGCTTTACATGATGCTGCAACTGTGAATACCTGCAATGAATGTGGAAGGCTCCTGTGATGTACAACAGGTTGTTAATGAAAAGCCCCTGCTCCTTAAACTGCATTTGGTATCTCTTATTTTTATTTACCTTTTAAAATGATCTCTGTTAAACATGTTCTAGAAAGCTAGCTGCGATAATAAAACTTCACAAAGTTTATATACAAAGATAGATTAAGAACCAAATCTTTGGCATGGTCCCATTGAAGTCAATGCAAGTTTTGCTGTGGACTTGCATAGAATCAGGATTGGTCATATGTGAGTGAAATTAGATCCCATCCTCTTCCATTAATGAAACACCATGTAAATATTTTTTTGTTGTTTTGCCTAAATGTCTTTCGTCCAACATTCCCAAGCATATTAATTTCCCAGCTATGAAATTAAAATCTGATCTGTTGTCTCCACTAGGGCTGGTTTTGCAAATCCTGTTTGCACAGATAGACTGAGGGTAGCCTAAAATCACAAACCTGAGATTCACCAAACACGTTCTGTTTAGAACATCGTGCCATATAAAATTAATTGCATTCCAACTCAAGGGAACATGAGCCCATTTCTGAATTCAGGGCCAGCCTCAGGAAAATGTGTGCCCTAGGCAAAGAATTCATCTTCTTCTGCCCATCCCTCTGCAAGACTGAAAGCGGGGAAAATATAATAAATCACAGCCTGGCAAGTCAGTCAATGTAAATAAAACAGAAAAAAATGTATCTATCTTAAAATCAGATTTAGAACTTTTCTTTCCTTCTCAGTTTTGTTTTCAGTTCAATTTGTTCATTCCTTTCTTTCTCTTCTTTTTACCTCTCTCACTTCAAACCTTTTTTCTATCAGTTGTTTTTCTTTGCTGTCTTTTATTTCATGTCCTCCTCCCAAAACTCTTCCTATCTCTCTCCCCCTATTGCTTATCATCTCTCTTTCCTTCTTTTATAATTTTCTTTTCTCCTTAAAAGTCCTAGAAATATATTGACACTTGGTAGACTTATGTGATTTTTTTCTCCACAGGGTGAATTCTCAGCACTTTTTGAAAATCAGCTTTCAGATTTTTCAACCTGGACATTCAAAAAGGTACCCCAACACCAATCACTAGCCTTTTCTGAACATCTTGAAGGGGATATACACATGTATGTATATAATATGCAATTTTTGTAGTACAATGTAAGACACTTAAAAAGCACTGTCTTTATTACCCAGCCAACATTCCATGGTGGGGCAGGATATGAGTATCTAGATATTTAAAAAAATAATCAGTAGTGGTAAGAAGGGATCCTACATGAATTCATAATGTATAGTCCTGACCATTAATTTTTACTCTATTGCTTTGTGAGGATGTTAAAATATGGTCTATTACAAGTCACGTAAGGTTCAAGCAATGTCAGAAGCTGTTAAACATTCTGATGGCTTGACCACATTGTATAATTGTAACAGTAGAAGTAAAGTTAAAGCAATACAAACATACTAATGTGGATGTAATTCAAGTATAAATCTGTAGCTACTGGTATACTATTCCTGTAGAAGAAAGAGATACCAAGTACCTTTAGACTGGTTTAACTGTGTTCACACCATGGGTTGTACAAGAGTGAGCATATTGTAAAAAATCACATAGCCTAGCTGAAATAGCTATATCAGTACAAAAAGGAGGTGCACACCAGGCCTAAAACCCAACCAGAAAATGAACAGTAAAATATTACTTTGTAGCTGCCTATCCTTGAGTCAAAAGCTGCTGTACAGATTTGCCATCATTGCATGACACATGACTCTGCCATCTGGAGCGTTGTGTGTCTATTATCAAAGTGATCATAAACGCTTTCAAAAGGAGATATTTTGCTTACTCCACATTTCTACCTCACACCTTCTCTGCTGTGTGTCCCCCTTTCATATGGTTCCCAAACTGTTACAAATGTCAATGAGTTTGCAGCTGACAAAGGGAAATTAGGGCCAGGTGTTTATGCTGAGACACAAGCCAGGAAAGCCACAGACAGAGAGGGAGTGCAGAGAAGAAATGTTCAGCCCTGATTTGATTTTCCTCAAGAGGCTGTTCTCCAGTTAACCCCCAAGTGGCATCATGAAGGACAGTCCCAGAGTGAGGCATAAGGTTTAAAGCAAGAAGTCTTCTTTTATCTGGTGGGCCCCTGAACCATCCCCATATCCATGCACAAGAATAACTTCAACAGCATAACGCCAGCAATCATTGCTAGTTTATAAATGCCATGAAGTCCTAATCAGAGGGGTAGCCATGTTAGTCTGTGTCCGCAAAAACAGCGAGAAGTCCTGTGGTACCTTATGAAGTGAGTCTTTGCCCATGAAAGCTTATGCTCCAAAAAATCTGTTAGTCTCTAAGGTGCCACAGGACTTCTCATTGTTTTTATGAAGTCATAAACATATTTTGTACTTCTGCAGCAGTTTCCATCTAAGGATCCCAAAGCACTAATGAATTTCAGACTCATCCCAGTTTGTACCAAGTGCGGGGAAACTATGCACAGAGATCAAGCCAAAGAGCACACAGTGAAGACTGTGGCAGAGCCAATCATGTACCCCAGATTGCTAGACTGACAGTGGTCTGCTTTCATCATTGAAACATGCTTCTTTTGTCTAGAGGGAGTCAAAGCATCACAGTAAGTCCTGTGATGCCATTTGTCTTCATTTCCAGTGGTGTGAAGGCACGTTGGATCTAGGGTATTAGAGAGACAAAGTGGGTGAGATAATAATCTTTTACCAGGCCAACTTCTGTTGGTGAGAAAGACAAATGTTCATCCTCCACAGAGTGCTTCTCCAGGTCTCTATCAGACTGAAAGCTTATCTGTCTCATCAGCAGAAGATGGTCCACCTGGTTGTTCTCCACCTGGTTGTTCTCATTTTCTCTATTGTTGCTTTTCAGGTTCCAACTCTCCAAATAGTTCTCAACTCCAGTGGGCATCCCAGGAGCCCAAAGGCTACACTCGAGAGTTTTGTTGACAAAACTGGTGGAGTGTCCACACACAAATTTATATCTTCAGTACGTCAGCAAAAATCAGCACTTTTGCCAGAAATCTTCTGCCTCTCTGAGATGAGGAGGACCTTTTGTAGACAGATTCTGTCAACCACAAAGCTGTGTGGACATTTTGCAGGGGGCCTTCTGTGGACAGAAGCCTTCTGGTTCACCGGGCAGCCCTTGCTGAGCTTCCGCTTGGCTGTTCTGTTGAGAGATGGCTGAGCAGTCCAGCTGCTCTCTGTCGACAGAGCGGATCACTCTTTTGATCCACTTTAGTGTACAGCCGTACTCTGTCAACAGACATTTTGCTGTACAGTCTCTTCCAGCAGAAACAGCTGTCGACAGATGTTTCTGCTGTAACTGTAGCTGAACTATCTGATCCAAAGCTGAGCTCTCTATGACCCAAGATTGAGAGAAGGTACAGAAAGTCCCTGAAGTCTGCTAGGGACTTTGCTATTATCAGTCTAATTGACATGGATGAAGCTCAGGCAACATGTTGATGGACACTAGATCAAAACCCTAAAATAGATAGGTCATCACCAAGTTTCCATAGCTTCCTGGTTGACTGAAGATTTGCCTTGAAAGCTTAGTGCTTCATTTTCACAATATGAAGGCCAGTTTAGAAGCCAGAGTAGATATATAACCAGGTTTGCATGACAGTGATAGGAGCAAACTAAAGGTTCCTTGTGGAAACCCAGCCCTGTAATTTGCATCTGTGTGAACTTGCTCAGTTTCCATTTACCCAGCTATGTCATAGTGCTGAAAAATAATTGGGAGGTCCCTGGTAGCACTATTATAGGGTAGGCTGTAAGTTTTATTTAGCTAAATGTATAGGTAATTATATCTTGCAAGAAATGCTGTTTGTGAGTTATGATGTGCTTGTCTGTATGTTCCGATCATTCTGCCATTGAAGTCAGTCCTATGGCTTAATCCCTCTGACCATGGTCCATTTTGAGTTGTACACTTGGTGCTCACAGGTTATACCCACGCAAGCTAAAAAGACAATACATTGAGCCAAAGCTGGTGGGCTGATGGCACAGTACACATTAAGCACAGCACACATGCCTTTCCAGCCACAGATCTCATACCCCTCGTTTACATGGATAAAGGACAAACCCTAATGCCCTAGAAAGGGTAAGTATTTTAAATTCACGGTATTGCCAACCCCAAACCTTCCAAAATCATGAGTCAAGGGCCAAAATCGTGTGAGTTTAAAAACAATAACACTTGAGTGGGGAGGAGGAGAAAGGATTGACCTTTTGTGTCTCCATGGTGCACTCAGGTCATATTTTCACCTTTTTTCCTGCAAGCATGTGGTTCTTTTTTAAAAGAGAAAAGGCCAGAGGATTTATATGCAACCATATGATTCCCATAGACTGAGGCTGTATCAAATGCAGCCAGACTCACATTAAAATCGAAAGAAATGGCAATACTAGGCTGACCAAAGATGAAGCACAATATTAAAACACCTCACTCTCAGCACAATTAGCTTTACTCATATCAAACCAAATGAGAGGAAGCAGTATTTTTGATGACTAATACCTAAATGGAAAATAAAATCAGAGAAAACAGTAGGATTAAACAAACATTTATCTCATTGGTATTTTAACAAATTTGCCCACACCTTCTTCTGAGATAGAGATATCTTGGAACAAGACACTATGTCACTCGATCTTGTAAGGCTGTTGAACGTGTTGCTCTCAAGAAGTTTGGTAAAGTTTCAGTATCTTAGCTTCACTTAGGTCGTATGGAATAGCTTGCAGAATGATTCCCTTACTACTGACTTCGCTGATGTTGTTCTGTTGCTGGCGTTGGTCTTAAATTGTGACAAGGTAGTATTGGGTTTGGCCAATGCATTCTCATGATAAGGTGGATGTCAAATACATTGTGTAGTGACTTAAATGGGCCGAGTTTTAGACAGAAAGTGCACTCCATAAAAGGGCATTATAATCAAAACTGGCATCCTGGTCTAAACAGGTGGTGATCACCCGGGAATAGTCAAGTCATTTTCCCTTTCAAGGTAGGCTCTATTTTCATGTCATTATGTGCCACTTGAAGGTTTTTTCCTGCCTTTACTTCTTCTGCCCTCCAAACCCAGTTTCATGTTACAACCTCAAATACTACCCTGTTAGAACAAACTGCATTTATTTCCCCAAATTATCTGTCTCAGCAGAGACTGTCTAGTGATTAAAACAGGGAGACAAGAGCCAGTAATTCCTGTTTCCAATCTCATCTGTATTCTGGCTCCCTCTATGGCGACGTCTACGCTACAGAGATCTTTTGAAAGAAGCTCTTCTGAAAGATCTCTTCTTCTTTCAAAAGAGTGCATCCACACACAAAAAAGTGGATCAAAAGAATGATTTGCTCTTTTAAAAGAGAGTGTCCACACAGCCCATGCTCTTTCGAAAGAACGGGCCAGGGATTGAAAATGAAGACTGTTGTTTTGAAAGAATGGCCCTGCGGAATGTCTACACACATTTTCTTTCAAAACAAGCTTTCGAAAGGGGCGCTGTTTCTGAAACAGGAAAGGAAGAGTGATTTCGAAAAGAGCACCACATTCTTTTAGTTTACTTTGGAAAGAACACTTTTGTGTGTAGACGCTCCATGGGCTCTTTCAAAAGAGCCCCTTTCTTTCAAAAACTCTTCTGAAAGGACTTGCTAGTGTAGATGCAGCCAATGGCTTTAGACAAGTCACTTAACTGTGTTGTGACTCAGTTTTCCTATTTACAAACCACAGCAATAAATGTAGTCATCTACCTCATAGAGAATGCTTGAAGGTAAATCACTGGGGAGAGGGATCTGCAACCTGCAGCCCCAGAGATGCATGTGACTCTTTAAGGACTTTTTATGGCTCCTGATACAATAATTGCAAAGTTTAAAAAACCAAAAAACTTCCTGATTGTTTTCAATAAACAGTGAATGTCTAAAAGCCCCATAATGAACAGCTCAGATCTAAGTAGCAAGCACTGTATGATCTTGAAATGTTGGCTAACTCCCCAGGCATCCTCCAGAGACGGAGAAGTTTGGGGAGTGAAAGTCAGGAAGCCAGTGGACCAAACACACACGTCAAGTGTGAGGAAAGAGAATATGTAAAAAGTTTGTGAACATCCTGCAGTAAAAATGTATCACATTACAAATCAATGTGTGTGCACTGTTCTTAAAATAGGGGTTGTCGAGCCATTCATTCTGTGTTATTTATTATGGACCACCTTGCGCAATTCACATGCATTGCGGTTCTTGAGTTTTTTACCGAATTGGGAAAAATGGCTCTTCTTGCTATTTTGGTTGCCAACACCTGACATAGGGGATGATTCAGCAATGCACTTAGGCACATTAAGTCCTTTGCCAAATTAGGGCATAGCTCATTTAGGCCCTGTTCTTCTGCTACTGAATTCAACAGCAAAACTCTTGCAGGTTTCAAAGGTTCAGGATCAAGCCCTTAGTTAAGTACGTAAACTCATGTTTAACTCAGGATTCCACTTAAGTATGTGCTTTAAGTCTACCTAGCATTGATTTAAACATATACTAATGGTCTGTCCTGAGCAGGGGTGATTGGCTAAATTGGACCTTTCATAAAGATATTTAAAGATTTAAAATTTAAAAAAAAAAAGAAAAAAATACAAAATTCTACCTATCTCATGCTCCTCTTGCTCCATCCCAGACTGAGAGATGTTTGGGTCTGTATCCAATTGAATTTCATAACTTGAATTTCATAACTTGAATATCATAACTTTGACTGTCTGTTCCAAAGCCAATTGTAAATACTAGTATACCGACGTCAAATGCAATTTCAGATAACCTTATGGTTATGACAAATAAAGACAAGACTGCAATGCACTCAGACACATGAAAATGCCAAAGGATCTGGTCTTGCCAAATTTCCTCACACAAATAGCCCTGTTTGCTTTGAGTCTGATCACTTTGAAACCCATGGGAGTGTGCCCATTGTTTTCATTGTTTTCACAAGCATAACCTGTGATGGGACTACTAGCACGAGCAAAGGTCCAAGCCCAGCAATACAAGTTGAACCTCTCTAATCCAGCACCCTCAGGGACCTGACAAGTACTGAACAAGAGAATTTGCTCGATTATGGGAGGTCAATATTGTCTATCATGTTATCAACTCTTCCACTGCTTACTAGGCTCTGAAAAGACATCTAGGGGGTAAATTACAGCTGAATAACAGCACCAAACACTGAGAGCCAAGACTGGTGGCCAGAAACAAACTTTATGGAACTGCGGGAAACTTGGCCACACCCATCATAAGTGGTCATCTGGCTAACTAAAATCATGCCAGATTGCTGATGTTGCTAGACAAGACAATTCCAGATCAGAGTGTTTCAACCTGTACTCCTGAAACCTAGACCCGTTGTTTCACTGGTGTAGACTTTTAATTCCTTAATTTTGCAACACAGATCATTTTGGTTTGATGTACGAGGAAAAGGCTACCACATGTTCCCTATAAATGGAATAGTTCACTTGGGTAGATATTTTTCAAAAACCTCTCTGTCCTGTGGTAATTGGCGGGCCAAGTCCTTGGTACATGTTTGCTGCAAAGAAAATACGTGTTCCCTAATCAGATGAAAAGGAGGAGCGTGAACTGCTAGAGTAATTTGGATGTTACCCTCACATATGGGAGTAATAAGAACTGGCTTGATAAAAGCTGAATGAAAAGCTTTTATTTTCCCTATATTAAACACAGCACAAAAATAAACATTTTTATTAAGAGACATAAAGAGAAAAATGAAGATGTAAGATGTAAAAGTGAATGGGTTTGCTATTTTAAAATATATACTTGGCTTCTTAAGCTGTAAAAATACATAACAATTTCTTCAAGCATTTTAAAAAAAGATCAGTTTGGCTGGCACAAAATGTCTACAGCTGACACGCAGAGATAGACTTTTTATGCTGTCTTTCCTTGGCTACAATATTCAGCTGGAACACAATGAAACGCCAGCTTTACTATTCTATTTTATGAGGGGCTGTACATAACTACACACACGCACAAAGATATTTGAAGAAAACCTGGGTCTATAAATAGTTCATTTACAACTGATAAAGCCTATAAGATGTTCATCTCATGTTTAGCTACGTATTGCTTTGGGGGTCATGAAAGAAGCATATGCAAGGACAGTAATAGAACTGGAAGGTTAATGCTTTAAGTCTCTCTACCCCCAGAAATAGCCTGCTTCTTCTGTTGTCCTATTTATCTAAGGTATTTATGTGGCATCTGTGACCAGGTGCCTGGGCACCTCACAGTCTTTTAGTGTACTTATACTCACAACGCTCCTGCAGGATGGAGATGTGGTGCTATTATCGCCATAGGATGGATGAGAAAGTGAGGCACATGGAGACTCGATGCCAGGACATCTGGACTGAAAAAGTAAGTGTTTTTTAACTGCTTTCCAGGGATGTAAGATGGAGACTGAGGTGTCTTCTGTCTGCTCCTGCAAAATTACCATCCAAGCCAAGTCAAGGCCAACAGCATCTAGGTGCATGCAGCAGCAGAGCTATCCCATGCTCCAGGCTGACAGTGAGCTGTGCCAGCCAACCCTATTTCTGGAGCAATTTACTTCTCCCTCAGCTGCTCTGGCCAACTTTTTTGGGTGGATGGCAGCAAGTGTCCACCCTCAACCCACCCAGCTGTGTAAGAGAATTGATGGGCTAGCGATAACTGTTCCCCTTGCCATAGGCAATGTGGGGGGTGCACGGGGGCTCATGAACCCCCAGCATTGCCCCTGCCTCACTGTCAGCAGCAGGTCACTTCCAATGAGTACAGGGTCCTACCCCAGAGTGACACAGCCTGGGAGCAGAGTGAGCTGAAGCTCAGACCATCCTAGGTCATGCCACTTCAGGAGAAGGAGTGGACTGCCCCACACTCATCAGAAGTGGGCCGGTGCTTCCATGGGAAGAGGTGTGTGGGGGCAGAGCATAGGAGGAAGAGAGAGAGGCGACAGTGGACAGGGGGAAAGGGCATGTAGTCAATGCCCCGCCTAGAATCCCCGCACCGGTTTGCCTGTGCTCCTGGCTACATTGCCATGCGTACGGGAAGTTCATACAGATGTGTAGGAGGACATTCTATGCTCCCCTCATCAGGGTCACGCTGTGGCCTGCACATACTCTCCACTTGTGCCAGTAGCCCCAAAGGCTTCCAGGGTGCCCTAATGTTTGATTTTCAAAGCCATCTTTTAAAGTCAATCTCTAGCGCATCCACAGAAAGAGAGAGAGAGAGATTGGGGCGGGAGAAAGGAGGGGAGGAGAAGGCCCTCAGTGGACAGGCCTAGGCTCCCGCTGAGAGTTATGCCTTATTTCATGTTTTCAGCCACTTGAGAGCGTTAATTACTAGAGAATTTTAAGGGCAGGTTTGACAAACACCTTTCATGGAGGGTCTAGGTCAAGGGTGGGCAGTAATTTTTATGGGGAGGGCACCCCAAGATTTTGTTAAGTGGTCAAGGGCTGCAATTTTCAATGGAGCAGGTGCAGAGGCTGGGATGGAGGTAGAATGCAGAAGGGAGTTGGGGGTAGGGGAGTGGGTTGCAAGACAGTGTGTCATTTCTGAGAGGGAGTTTGGGTGAAGGAGGGGGCTGTGACCTCAGGCAGGGTATTGGGGTGCAGGGTCTGGGAGAAGGTATGGGTGCAGGAAAGGATTCTGGCCTGGGGCGGGGGCATAGGTGTGGGTGAAAGTTTTGGGAGAGAATTGGAGTGCACTGCCAGATGCAGGCTCTGGCCAGGAGACACTTACCTAAGAAGCTTCCAGGAAGCAGCACTATGAGGCAGGCTTCTCTGCCCGCCAGCAGCTCCGACCCACTGACTATTCCATGCGGCTCTCTGTGCTGTGGGGGAAGGGCTTCACAAACTGCCTCCACCCCCAGCAAAATCTCTCGGCTCCTATTGGCCAGAAATCAGCCAATGGGAGCTGAGAAATTGCATTACACTGCTCCTGCCCCTCCAGCAAAATCTCTCGCCTCCCATTGGCTGACTTCTGGTGAATAGGAGCTGAGACATTTTTCTGGGGGTAGGGGCAGCAGAGAGCCACCTTCCAAAGTAGGGACAGGCCATGGGTCAGATTGAAAGGCTTGGTGGGCCAGACCCAGCCCACAGGCCTCATCTTGCCCACCTCTGGTGTAGAAGATAGGTCCTGTCATGAGTGCTGAGGGCTGAACTAGAGGACCTGTGAAGGTTTCTTCCGGTCTCATGATCTTATTTTTATTGGGCTTCTTCTGTCGTGTTCTGTATAAAAGCTTCCACTAACAGTAACTAATCCTCCAGCTCTCCCATAACAATATTCCATTGAGCCCGAAGGGCCTGGCACAGCACACCACAGAAATACGAATTCTGGAAACTGGATCTCTATAGTAGCCAATCACTAGTTTGCCTTGTCTCTCAGGAAAATGTATTTAGGGTCCAAAGCCCTGCAGCTCTCCCTCCCTTAGTAGTCCCACTACCTTCATCAGTTTATAGTTGGCCTTACCTATGCCTTAATGTCTACAGGGCTGGTAGGGGGAGGGGGAAGGGGCGAATGCTAAAAGAGCTTTCTCCTTTTTCACATCTCTAGATTGGTACCATCTATAATTCCAGTCCTCTAAAGCAAGGACCAGGTGTTTGTACAGGAACTGGGAAGGACAACTGCTGTTTTCTTTCATTATTCTTGATTCAGTTCAGTCTGAGAGGGTGAACCATAGTTTTGTGGACCTTGGGGAGATTCCTGCAATAAGAAGAGAGAAAACAGCAAAGTTGAAAAACTGGCAATCACATCTTCACACCACACCCCTGACCCCAGGCAAAGTTTTCATTAGCTGATGTGGTTTGCGGATGCTAAAGCTAAACTGTCTCCCTGTGCATCAAGTTTCTGGGAACTAGTTTTTGTGTTCGGAAAAAAGTCTCAACCCAATTCAGGATACACTGTGCAGAAGCCCAGCTGTTTGACTGAACTACTATGGGCAAACAGTCCCATCCATGTCCGGTCTCTAGGTTGGTTTTGGTCTGGGTGATGAGCAGGAGGCGTATATGTGCATTATGCAGACTCTAAGAAATGCTGACATGAGAAAGTAAAAATGGAAAGCACATTGAACATGTTAAATAGAATGGTAGTTTTGCAAACATTAGTGCTGGCTGCTTTCTGGTAATGCAAGTTTTGTATCCAGCTAGTCCTTTCTATCAAGTACCACTTAGTCTGTGGGCTGAATTACCACATCCCCGTGCAAGTAATTTAGCAGATCTGAGTTCTTTTGGCGAAATGTGTGTATTTGTTTAAAAGCCTGTTATCATTTTGCGGATTTGGATTTTATGGAAATTTTTTTTTACATAACAAGTAAGCGTGGGGTCGGAAGGTTCAATCTGATAAGTAGGTGTGTATAATTTAAAATGTTCCTCTAAGTAGGCCAAAAAAAAAAGGGTTACCACATATTCAAGTGAATAAATGTAGTGAGATATCAGCCCTTGATTTCTATAGGAGCCAAGTAAGTGATACTTCCTGGAAAACTACAACAACCACAGATTCCATTTCTCAGTCCCACAGCTTGAGCCTCTTTGTAAGCTAGGACTCCCCTTGTGAAGAAGTAGGGCATTGCTAAGGAGGGGTAAAAGTATCTAGAATAGTAACAGAGAGGGAGCTGTGCTAGTCTACATACTACCAAAACAAAAAGCAGTCAAGTAGTACTTTAAAGACTAGCAAAATAATTTATTAGGTGAGCTGTTGTGGGCCAGACCCACTTCTTCAGACCAATGGGTCTCTCCCAAGAAAGCTCACCTAATAAATTATTTTGCTAGTCTTTAAAGTGCTACTTGACTATTTTTTGTTTTAAAAGTATCTAGGTGGATGACAGGGAATAGCAATGGGTGACTCTCAAAAGGTATGGAGTCTGGGTTTTGTTGAATGGAGCAAGGTTTTCTGTGAATTTCTTCATGGTACTCTACAATCAATGAGAGTTTTGTCATTGATATTACTGAGGCCAGGTTTTCAAGCCAAACACCTATTCAAAAAGTTCATCTGAACCTGTTGAACCTCCTGGCTCAAAGTCATGAAGAGAAGGTTTCAGTGGCTATGTCTACACGTGCCGAGTTTTTGAGTTGTCAACTTTATCAGTGATGGGGACCCAGTGAGAAGAAAGTACTGGTTTGTATTCTCACTTAACTTCCACAGGCAGATCATGTTCACATTTGCAGCACTTCCATCATCAATTAGAGTGGCACACTGAGGGCACCTATCCCACAGTGCAGCTCTTTCCATTGTCAGGACAGGTCTTGTGGGAATAAGAGGGGGAGCTGGGATTGCAGGGTCTCCTGGGTCCTTGCACAGCCTCCTCTCGCCAAACACTGATCAGCTCCAGCAGCTCAGCATTACTCCAAGCAGGGAATTTTTTGCTCCATGGAGCAGCCATCACCAGACCAAATGGCAAGTGAGTATTTACTAAGGGGAATTTCAAAGTTCTCTCAGACTTGATGGTGTTGATGTCTGTTTCCCTAGCATGAGAGTGGCACAGCTGCTGGCCAGAGAAGTGGGATATCCTCCGGAGCCTAAAAGTTGTGTAAACAGGAAGAATGCGTCTTCACTTGCACATCACCACAAAAGTGGCACTAGTGAGAACTGTACGACTCTTGTGGAGATGGTTTTCTGTTTGTGAGTTTCACCACAAAAAGTCATTTGCCAGTGTAGCTGTGCCTGTGTTTTTCAACACATCAAGGACATTTTGCACGGTAAAAGTTGTAGTGTAGACACAGATGGTGTTACCACTCTCTGGGTTTTGTTCCCAGTTGAAAACAAAGATGAGAAAAAAGCTATACCCAAGTTTTTCAGGAACTTCCAAAAGGTTGCATTGAACTTGTTTCTAAGAATTGGCAAATACATGGCCAATGATTTTGGGCAAAAGGACAGAGACCAAATTATCCCTTCTTAGCCAAGTCACCAGATCTTGAGAATGATGCACTGGAGAGGACCTTGCTCTTCACTCAGTGTATAAAGGACAATGGTCTCTGGAAGACATTTGGTTCTGTTACTGCAACTCCACCATACTGCATGGCTCTGAGAGCAGGGGGAAGGCCCAGAGCCATGCTCCAGGCAGCGCTAAGAGCTGATTGCCTTTGGTCCCACCCCTTCCTCCCAAAGCTCTGCCCCTTCTCAGGCAGAGACCCGGGCACTGAACAGCTTGCCTCCATTGGCTGTCAGCCTTCCTGGTGAGGGTAAAACTCTTTTTTAAGGTTGCTGAGCAGATCTGCTCTAAAAGCAGATGGGGAACTCCCAAATTGCTTTGTGTCCTTCTCACTCAAACATTTTTTCTGTGATAACTCTGTGTTCGGCTCTATTACTAATAAGAAGCTGTGACAGGAAAAGCAAAGCAGTTACTCAAGGTCCCACTAGAACCATTTTTTTCTGTCTTAATTTAAAGCCTTTGAGAATTGTTCTGTTTCAAAGCTCTCTGGCTTTTCCTCTATCCTGATTTCCTTTTGCATGGCCTTTCTGCTCACTAGTGTCTGCACAAGTTCCACTCCTGAAGTCAGTGAAGTTACATGGAGCACATAGTGCTGTCAGCTTTTGAAATAATAAATACTTAGTTCTTATACAGGGTGTGAGCGGTTTGCACCTGGGCCTGGGTGACCTACTGGCTAGGCCCGCTGGCCAGGGCCTGTTGGGTGGGTCCTCAGCTCCCACCCAAGCGTCTATGGGTTAAGTTTGGGGCATGGCCCTGAGAATCTAGTTCCCTCTTTTGGCAGGAGAGGGGTTCCCAGGAGAGGAGCTCTCTGCTCCCCTCAGTACCTGGGGGAGGGTCCTGGGCTGCGCCCTCTGGCGGCTAACCGGGTGGCAGCTCTGGCCTGGGGCCTCCTGCCTCAGAACAAACTCCTGCCTCTTCGCTGGTCAGCACCAAACTGAGCTAGCCTCTTTCCCTTTATACCCTTCTGGGCCTGACACTGGCCACAGGTGAACCAGGGTGGAGCTGATTGGGCTAACAGGCCTTGTTTAACCCCTGCCTTGTCTGGCCTCCCTCTCACACTCCTACACAGGGCTTGTCATCAGCAAATCTCAAAGCACTTTAAAAAGCAGATGAGTATCATTATCCACCTTCTACAGGTGGTGAAACTGAGGCATGGGGTGGTGAAGTGACTTGTTCAACAGCACCCAGCAAGTCAGTGGTAGAACCAGGAATAGAAGGCTGGTCCCCCAAATCAGATGCTGAAATGCTGATGTATATGTCTGTTCCTGTCCACTTTAGTTTTCAAAGAGTGACTACTTCACAGGTTGCTCGTCTACTTGTAGGACAACTTGGCTAGCAGCATCAGCCTGTCCTTTGTCTTTGAGAAACAGGTTTATCTCCTCCCCAGACTTGTCTGGCAAACACATCGCTGTCATCATTTCAGCCTATGTTCAGAGCTTTACATACAATATATCTACACACATTGCACCATGAAAGTATTGAGTAGTGAATTATTAGTTTTCAAATGATACTTCACAAGGTACGTTTTGTACAGAGATTATTATGCGAGTATGTAGGGGGTGAGTACAAGGGTGTGAATAGTCACTCATCAAATTACAGGAGGAGAGCCTGGATCTTGTTAAGACCCTCACCATCTGACTGAGGACAGGTCAGTTGAAAGCAATCTCCTTTCGTCCATGACCTACAACCTATCCTTAATCAGGATGCCACACTCCAGAAGGCCCTAGGTGACAGGCCTGTTCTCTCCTATAGACAACCACCCAACCTTAAGAGGATTCTAACCAGCAGCCACAGGCTATACCACAGGAACACCAGTCCTGGAACTTTTCCTTGCAACAAAGCCCACGGCCAGCTTTGTCCACATAGCTATTCTAGAGATACCATCACGGGACCTAACCAGATTATTCACAGAATCACAGTCACATTCTCATGTTCCTCAACTAACACCATATATGCCATCATGTGCCAACAATGCCCAGATTATCTGTATATTGGACAGACTTCAAACTCTTTTAGACAAAGAATAAATGGGCACAAAACAGACATAAAAACACTCCTGATCCACGAACCAGTCAGCCAGCAGCTTAATGGAGTGGGCCATTTTGTTAATGATCTGAAGGTCTGCATCTTACTGAAGAGGAATTTTCACAACAGATTGGAAAGAGAGGCTGCTGAACTCTCTTTTATCGTCAAATTTGACACATTAACACGTGGTTTGAACTAGAATGGGAATTTTTTAGGTCATTATAGGGGCTCTTTTGCATACTTGGCTTAATCTAATTCTTGACTCCCCCCCACACCCTCCTACCCCCCTTGTGCCCCTCTACTCTCTGATTTTCTCACCTTGATAACATTTTTCCTATTTGTCAACCTTGACTACTATTTTTGGTTCTCTGTGCCTTAAATATTGAGTCTGTTCTGGTATGGCTATGATCTGAAGAAGTGGGTCCATCCCACAAAAGCTCATCACCTAATAAATTATTTTGTTAGTCTCTAAAGTGCTACTGGACTGCTTTTTTGTTTTCATAGTATATAGACTAGCATGGCTTTCTCTCTGTTACTATTCTTTCATCCATGTAATGCTGAAATTGCTTCATGTGTAATGTGGTTCTTTTACTGGCTTATGTGGTTCCTCTTTGAAGGGTCACATTTGAGTCCTTTACTTTGGAATCTTCCTGATCTGTAAGGTTTCAAAAGTGTCTAGGTTAAAAATTTTCTCTACATAGATAAATACTTTAATGGGCTTATTGGACCAGACTCTTAACTGGAGTCATCGTCAAGGGAATGAAGTGGTTAGATTTATTACCTTAGTTGGCTAACTTATTGTATGCTAAATACTATTTGGGTGGGTTAATTTATTGTAATATCCTGCAGATAATGAACATCCCCAAAATAGCACTAATTTTTGCTACAATGAAGAGAAACAAATATAATGGGCCTGAGTCTCATTTCTACTAAGCCCCCTTAGTATATCCTTGTAATGGGGCCTCAAAGTGATAATAAATATAACTTCTGCTGCCAAGGCCCCTTTGCACAGCCACAGTGGTATAAAGGGGACTTAGAGTAAATGAGGATCGGGCTCAAATGTTTTAAAGAAACCATTTTGGTGAAACCCTTTAAAGAAGAATACTTCTAGAGAAGCTTCTTGGTGAGGGAGATGGTGCATCATAGGTGCAGTGCATCCTGGGAAATTAAGAAATGGCTCAGCTGCACAGCCTGACCCATAGAGGGGAATATGAGCAATGAGGCACCCTAATGACAGCACCTATGAGGAACCACCATGTCCATTTCAGTATATAAATATTTTGGGGTTTAGCTCAAATGTTTTGGTTTTCAGGCCAGAACTGATAATTGTTGCTTTTGAGCATTCAGATTTTGATGAAAAGACCCACATTTGCCATGAAAATCAGGCACTTAAAATTTTTTTGTTAAAATGCCAACTTTCTGTCAAAGAGTTGAGTCAGAAATTTTTCTGCCAGCCTCGCATATAAATCACATTTAAAGGAACCTCCCTGGCTGTTGTAAAGCTTCTAAAAATGGTCCCAAGTTCCCATCAATTACTTAGCCAGAATGTCACTGGAAAATAGATGTAGGAAGGAGCAGAGTTATTTTCCTACTTAGTGTAAAAAGTAAGTACAGCCCAGTATCTACCCAATAATTCCTCCAATCTGTAGCCAAGGGAGAACAGATTTAACTTTCCCTGCTCAATGGCATGGAATGGTAATGGTAACAGTGCCTCTAACTGAACCACTACTCAGCAGACATACCACAATTCCTGGCTGCCTGGTTCATCATATCTGACAAGGGTTTCACATTTGTTCCAAGGGCGTATTTCAGTCTATAGGCAGGAGAAGGAAGGTGTCACTGCATATATGATCACCCTGCAGATATGGAATCTTAGGCAGTTTACTATATTTGTATAGCACTTCATCACTGCAATACTGTATCTTTAAAAATGCAACAAACTGATTAATCATGTTAATTATTGCCCGTGCTCTTTTCCATTAAAAGGAAGAGAAATGGTCTGAAGTACTGGTGTCTTTGATATCATAAACTCCATACAGCTGCCAATACATAATTGAAAGGAAGGAGGAAAGACCCTATTTCTGAGATGGCAACAATGAAGCAGTATTCCGCACCCTTCTGCTTGCTGTGTGATGGTTTGGAAAGCAGTTTCTTACTCTGACCTTACAGCATGGCTGTATCTGAATTTCCCACCAAGGCTAACACATGGATGTCATATAGAGATTCCAGTGGAAACAATGCTGAATAAGGATATGCCTAGTCTAGGCTACCCTCAGTTGGATATCTATCCCAAGATCTTGTATTCTGAAGCAAAGATTTTGTATTCAGAACCAGTATGATTGTCAAAACCTCTGCCATGAAGCCTCTGGGGGTTCCATGCCAGTCCCAAGCCTGGTTTAAGGAGGAGGATTGGTCAGATGAGTGACTGTGCATTGACTGTGAAACAACAATACAAATGAAATCTGATGCCAGTACGACTAAATGATAAAAGATGCCAGCTCGGATGTTGCCTGGATAAACAGGGTCTGCAACACCATTTGAGTGATTGGGGTTGGGTCGATAAGTTGGCTACTGTAAGAAAATTACAACTAACACATATGCTATCAATTGGAACATGGAACGTCTGAACACTGTGGGTGACTAGAAAGTTAGAGCTCCTTTGTAAGGAGATGGAGAGATACTGATGTGATGTATTTGGACTGGCTGGGATGCACTGGACAGCATCAGGAGAGATATGCGGTTGCAAAGTCACTTGGTCAAGGAATTAAACAAAGCATGAGGCAGGAGTCGGATTCCTTCTTAGCAAAAGAGCTAGAGGAGCATCATTAGGATACAAACTGGTGAGTGCAAGTTTGATGGTAGCGAGATTCAAAGGAAAACCGTTCAACATCTTGGTCATTAAGGTGTATGCACCCACGTCAGACACTATGGAGGAAGAAACTGAGATATTCTATAAAGACTTGACAAAGATGCAAGAGGAGATACTGAGGGCAGATGTGTTGATCATCAGAGGAAATTGGAATGTGAAATTTGGAACAGATAACAAAGGTTGGGAGAGAGGCATGGGAAGGTATGGATATGAAGAAAGAAACAAATGAGGTAAGAAACTATTAGAGTTTGCTACAGAGCATGAGATGGTGATCTGCAATATGAGATTCCAACAAAAGGACTATAGGTAGTGGACATGGCGATCGAATGATGGGAAGTCCAAGAACATGGTAGATATGATTTTGGTAAGAAGATGGGTAACATCAGTACAACAGTGCTGAACTTTCCAAGGAGCGGATATAGACTCGGACCAGAATCTAGTGATTGCAAACATCAAATAAAACTGAAGAGAAAGTGCAAGACACTGTTTAAGAAGAGAAGAGACGTGGCGAGGCTAGGCAAGGAAGAAATAGGGAATGTGTACAGAGCAGCACTTGAACAGAAGATTAGGAATGCAGCCACAGAAAAAGACCTAGATAAGAGAGTCGAAGAGATAGCCATGGCGATAGAAGAGGCAATTAAGCAGACTATTCAGAAAGAAGAGAAGATCAATAAGTGTATTACACAGGAGACACTGAAGTTGGTCCAAGAGAAGAGGGCATTGAAGATCAGAAGGGATGAGTCCAAGAGGGCGGAATAGCAATATAGGGTGAAATGCAATGAGGTAAGGGAAGCGACCAGGAAGGATAAGGTGAAATGATTAGAGGAGCAGTTTGAAGATACAGAGAAGTATTAAGGTGAATGTGAGACCAGGGAGTTGTATGAAATGATTAGGAATATTAATAAGAAGTGGCAACTGAAGCAGATGGTGATCAAAGACAAGAACGAAGAGGTGCTAATGAACAAGGAGAAGATTGTTCAGCAATGGATGAGATATTGCACTGACCTATACAAAGCACAGTTGGACCCAAGTGTCCAAGAGAGACTGATCAAAGAACTGAAAGAGATATCTCCACTCAGCATTGAGAGTGAGACCAATATTTCGAAGGAGGAAGTAGAAAGAGCAGTGAGATTACTAAAGAACAAGAGCCCTGAAAATGACAAGATCATGGGAGAGATGATCAAATACAATGGAGAAAGTATGATTCAGGAAGTATGCTGACTATGTAATATAGCATGGAAAGAAGGGAAGGCATGTAAGGAATGGATAAGATCCATGTTAGTGACAATACACAAGAAAGGAAGTACATTGGAGTGCAAGAACTACAGAACGATTGCTCTAACAAGTCATCTAGGCAAGGTGCTGATGATGGTACTGACAGAGAGACTAAGATCACAGATAGAAAAACATCTAGTGGACAAGCAAGTGGGGTTCAGGAAAGATAGAAGTACCATGCAACAGATATCGTCCCTAAGATTGATAGTGGAGAAAGCTCAGTGAAAGAACAAGAACATATACACTTGCTTCATTGATTTTCAGAAGGTGTTTGACAGTATAGATCAGAAAGTGACTTGGGCGGTGGTGGAGTCATATGGAGCGGATAGCAGACTGATACAGTTCTTGAAGGGTATCAACAACAATGCGGAGGCAGCAGTGAGAATGTGCAGGGAGTTGGGAAGTTGGTTTGGAACGAGTAGAGTTACAAGACAAGGAGATATGGTATCACTGAGTATCTTGATCGCACATCTAGAGAGAGCAATGGACAAGATCAAGGAAGAGATAGAAGGGATATCTGTGCACAGGAAAAGAATTAACCACTTGAGTTTCATGGACAATATAGTTATCTTTGAAGAAGAAGAAAAGAAGCTAGCAAAAAGGGCGCAGGTGCTAAACAAGGAAGGGAAGCGGTATGACCTGATTATGAACACCAAAGAAACAAAAACAATGATATTCAGAGATAAGAAAATAAGAAGTAAGATAATTGTAGATGGGATTGAACTAGAGAATATAGAGAAGTTCTCATATCTGAGGAGCAATATAATGTATGATATAGACTGTAAGAAGGAAATAGTGACTAGAATAGCAAAAGCAAGAGCGAGTTTGAAGGTGATGGATAAGATCTGGAAAAGCAAAGCAATTAGCTTAGGAATGAACGCAAGCATCTTGAAAACAGGTATTTAGCAACGTGTTGTACGGATGTGAGACATGGGTGATAACAAATATTGCCATTCAAGAGGAGTTGTTATAGAAAGAGCCTGAGAATAGGATGGATGCAGAAGGTCACCAAAAGGAATTATATAGAAACATACAGGCGAAAGAGAACCTACTGCACAAGGTTATACAATGGAAGTTACAGCTATTCAGGCATATTTGCAGAATGAATGGTGAATGAAAAATCAAGACCCTGGTATTCGGCATAATGGACTGTTCGAATAGGAGAGGCAGACCGCACAGAGAATGGCTAGATGATATAGTAGATTGGTGCTGAGATAGTCTACAGAAACTAAGCCACTCCACGCTGGACAGTGAAAGATGGAAGGAAATAGTGAGAGAGACATCAGACACCAATGGGCGCTGAGCCCATGGTTGTTGTTGTTGATGATGATGATGATATTCAAAAAAAGCATCAAATCTGTACAGTTACCAAAGAGAAAAGATAAGAGGATTGGTGCCGTTTTTTTCATTGATGTCAAGCTAAATCTGGGATGTGAGAAAGTTTTTTATTTATTTGACTATTAAAGTGGAATGCACCAAACTCAGGTTTCAGGTTATGGAAAAGAGGACCCTATTTTGCAACTGGATCTATGATGGTAGACTCCTGCGGCCATGCAAACCCCTCTTGATTTCAATGGCCATGCAGGATCCAGTTGACCAGACGGTTGATTTGTTGCTTACGTTAGTAAATGGCAGCTGGCTAGCAGGTAGGGGTGAGAGGGGCAGTTGCCCCAAGGTTCAACAATTCAAAAGCACCCAGGACTCTTGCACAGGTGATTATACAATCACTGCTCAAAGTGGCTCTGAGGAGTGGGCAAGGCTAGAGCAGTGCTCTCTGGGCCACACTGAGGGCTGGCTGCTCCGGCTCCACTGCTTCCTCCCAAGGTCCCATCCCTTCCAGCAGCATGGAAATGTCCCTCACCTTGTCCAGCGGCCTACCAAGTCTATTGGCCTCTCTGCTGCTTATAGACTGGCAGACACCAGACAGCTGGTGCATACGTACTGCAATGCTTGAAAAGTGACAAGAGGTCAGCACATATTAAAGACTAGATTTTTTTGAAGAACTCAGCTCCTGAGCTTAGCACACTAGCTGGGTCTTAGAGAAGGTTTGGGTTTTGATGCTTAGATCTGAATTCTTCCATGAAGTTTGAGTGAGATGTGGAACTGAAAGAGGGCAAATTCCCACTTCTAGTCCGATGTGACCAAAACAGTGAGATTTCAGCCCAGGTTGGTTGAAATCTTCTGAGATCTCTGATCTCACTTTAGACTGACAGTTCACAAGAGATTCTGGAACCTTGGGCTCTGAATCATAATCCTACTCCTCTTTCTTAACCTCAGTTTGTAAATGGCTGTCTCATCTCATCCAGACCTCAAACTCACCTCAATTTGTCTCTAAGATGACTCTCCAAGGAGGCAATTCCCACTGCTACTGCACAGCAAATTTCTCTTGAAAATTTTCTACACAGCCCATTGGAGAGTTATTCTCCTTGTTCATTCTCGTACCTCACTGTTGATCTGTTCTCCATGGATCTGAGGCTGCCAAAACCCAGACACCATCCTCAATCACAGGAAGATAAATTATCTTTGTTCTTTATGCCCTGGGTACGATTGCAGCTGCTGTAGCTCATTCTCCTGCAGCTCATTCTCCTGCTTCATGTCTCTGACCTCCTACTGTGAGGATACTCCAGGGATTCCAGATGTTACCGTTGTGCTGGAATTTTATGGAGACACATCTGCAGTCTTTTCGAGAACTCCTGGGCTGTAGTCCAGCAGCAGCTGTGGAGAAAGGAAGTGTATAGTGATAATGAAACCTTGCTGGTCTCATTTTATCTTTACATTTTCGTTCTGCATCCAGGCATCCATGTATCAAAGCAGAAGTGTCTTCCAAGCCTGGAGACTGAAATACAATAGGAGAATATTTTCCCATGATATCTTCTAAAGGGTGGACTGGATGAACCTTATGAAGAAAGTAAAGAGATGGTTGGCCACATTCAGAGGTACAGGTTAGACTCAGTTATACTGAGGCCATGTCTACATGGAGAATTAGTGCATGGCAAGCTGGAGTATAATACTAGATCTTACTAGCCTGTCACGAGGCCCTTTGACAGGGGATGGCGGAGGCAGAGGGGACAGTTGCCCTCAGACCCAGCATTTCAAAGAGGTCTGGAGCTCCAGCTGTCCCTGCTGATGAAGTAGCAGAGGTGGCAGCTAGACCTCTGGGCCCCTTTGGAACAATGCGGCAGTGCTGATCGGGCTGCATGTGGCTGTTAGGGAATGGAGGGGGACAGCGCCACGGTCTGGGTGGCACTGAGGGCTGACTGCCCTTGGCCCCACCTCTTCATCTCTTGGCTCCACCCCTTCTGGAGCACAGACCAGGCCTGCCCACACACATTGCCTCAGGACCTGTGGCAGTGGCAGACACCCCTTCCTGCCACACGCTAGCTGTCCATGTGGACCCTGCTGCTATGCACTGAAATTTCTCTAGTGGCAGTAAGTCAGCACGCACAAAGGACAATTTAGTGCACAATGGCAGGGTTTCCATGGACAGTTAGTGTGTGGATCAACATAATGTATGATCTAGACTGTAAGAAGAAAATAGCGACTAGAATAGGGAAAGCAAGATCGAGTTTATAGACGATGGATAAGATCTGGAAAAGCAAAGTGATTAGCTTAGGAACAAAGCTGGGCATCTTGAAAATGTGTGTATTCAGCAGCATGTTGTACGGATGAGAGACATGGGTGATAACGAAAGAGCTGGAAAGAAGAATATTGGCGTTTGAAAGGAGGTGTTATTGAAAGATTCTGAGAATAGGATGGATGCAGAAGGTCACCAAGGAGGAATTATATAGAAAGATACAGCCGAAAGAGAACCTGCTGCAGAAGGTTATAAAACGGAAGTTACAACTATTTGGGCATATTTGCAGAATGAAAAATCAAGACCCTGGTATTCGGCATAATGGACGGGTCGAATAGGAGAGGCAGGCCCCACAGAGAATGGATAGATGATATAGTAGATTGGTGCGGAGCTAGTCTACAGGGCCTAAGCCACTCTGCACTGGAGAGGGAATGATGGAAAGGAAATAGTGAGAGAGGCATCAGACACCACTGGGCGCTGAGCCCACAGTTATTGATGAGGAGGAGGAGGAGGCTGGAGCACTCTAGACTGACAGCTGAGCTTGCCAGGAACGTCCTCCCTGTCTGAGAGTAAGAATTCTACAGAATGAAGTGCTCTATGGAAATCTTACATTGCCTGACGTCTTTGTCATTGTAGTCTTGTCTTTTCATTTTATTCCTGTGATGGGAGAGGAGAGGAGAGAAGTCAAGCCTGCACATGGTGACACAGGTCAGGGAAGCAGGCTCAAGGAACGCGTATTCATGCATTCTGCAGGGAGGCTCAGAATCTGCTGCCTCTCCTTATCTCTGGTGGGTTTGGGACCAGACCTTAGATCTCCTAGGGAAGATTCCCGTGTCCCAGCCACTAGAATCCTCTCTTTAGAAATAACAGGTTCTACAGTGCAAGACAATGTCTGAGCAGGGCTGTCCCAAGGAGCAGGGGTACGGTGGGAGCAGGGCCAGTGGCTGAGGGAATTGGCAGATGTCATTGCAGAGCTTTTGGTGATTATCTTTGAAAACTCATGGCGATCGGGAGAGGTCCTGGATCACTGGAAAAAGGGAAATGCAGTACCCTTCTTTTAAAAAGGAAAGAAGAATCCAGGGAACTATAGACCGGTCAGCCTTACCTCAGTCCCCAGAAAAATCCTGAAGGGGGTCCTCAAGGAATCCATTTTGGAGCACTTGGAAGAGGGGAAAGGGATCAAGAGTAGTCAACATGGATTCAGCAAAGGCAAGTTATGCCTGACTAGTTTGATTAGCTTCTATGATGAGGTAACAGGCTCTGGGGACATGGGAAAATCAATGGATGTGATATACCTTGACTTCAGCAAAGCTTTTGATACAGCCTCCCACAGTATTCTTGCCCAGAAGTTAAGGAAGTATGGATTGGATACATGGACTGTAAGATGGATAGAAAACTGGCTTGATGGATGGGCCCGATAGGTAGTGGTCAATGGCTCAGTGTCTTTCAAGTGGAGTGCCCCAAGGATTAGTTCTGGAGCCAGTACTGCTCAACGTATTTATTAATGACCTGGATGAAGGGGTGGATTGCCTGGCTAAGTAGCAGTGCAGCAGAAAAAGGCCTGGGGATTACAGTGGATGAAAGGCTGGATGTGAGTCAACAGCTTTCCCTTGTAGCTAAGAAAGCTAATGGCATATTGGGGTGCATTAGGAGAAGCATTTCCAGCAGATCTACAGAAGTTATTATTCCCCTCTACTCAGCACTGGTGAGCCCTCATCTGGAGTATTGTGTCCAGTTCTGGGCCCCCCAGCATAGAAAGGATGTGGATACATTGGAGAAGGTTCAGCACAGGGCAATGAAAATGATTAAGGGGCTGGAGCACATGACCTATGAGCAGAGGTTGAAGGATTTGGGCTTATTTAGTTTGCAGACAAGAAGACTGAGGGGTGATTTGATAGCAACCTTCAACTTCCTGAAAGGGGGCTCTAAAGAAGATGGAGAGAGACTGTTCTCAGTGGTGACAGATGACAGAACAAGGAGCAATGGTCTGAAGTTACAGAGGGAGAGGAGTAGGTTGGATATTAGGAAAAACTTTTTCACCAGGAGGATGGTGAAGCACTGGAATGTGTTACTGAGAGAGGTGGTGGAATCTCCATCCTAGAGGTTTTTAAGTCCCAGCTTGACATAGTCCTGGTGGGGGTGATTTAGTGGGGATTGATCCTGCTTGAAGGAGGGGGCTGGAGTAGATGACCTCCTGAGGTCCCTTCCAGCCCTATATTTCTATAATTCTATCAAAAAATTTTTACCAATGCACTAGTCATGGGGCCCTGGGCACCCCCCCCGACCATGCTGCAGGCCATGCCCCTCCCCCACTGTGCTCCCACTGTGCCCCCTTGCTCCCTCCTGAACCAACTGAACCAGGGATTACCTGGGGCAGGGCATGGTGATGGCAGCAGATGGCAACAGCAGGTGGTGACAACAGCAGCAGCAGCAGCAGCAGGGGATTGCTTCCTCTCAGCTCTCCCCACAGGCACCATGAGGTATGAGCTGCAACCTGCTTCACACCACCTTGTCCTCTTGGCCCACCGAGCCCCACTTCTCCATTGGTGGCAGAGAGCAGAGGCTGCTTCCCACTGCTGCAGAGAAGAGGGGCTCAGCAGGCCAGGAGGGTGCAGCATTGCAAAACAGAGCAGGCTGCCATCGGCATTGCCTGCATGATGAGTAGGGGGCAGAAGGGCAACCCCCTGCTGCCGCTGCTTCCCACTGCCACTGCCACCCCCTAGCCCAGGTAACCCTCTCCCATCCCATGCACAGGATGGCTGGGACAGCCACTGCAGGACCCCAAAGCACAAGGCTTGGGCCAGCTGCCCCACCTCACCCTGTGGACAGCATGACTGTGTGTGAGTTAGGGCTGCCAAATGTCTGCTTACCAGGCTGTTGAAAGTGTGCTTGGTGGGTCTGGCAGGCTTCCCAAAGAGGCAACATGCCCCTCTGGTTACCAGGTGTAGGGACAGCAGAGGAGCTCTGTGTGCACTTGCTCTCCCCCCGCCCCCCAGCTCTGCAGCTCTCCTTGGCTGGAAACCACAGCCCATGAGACGTGTGGGGTTGGGGGCTGCAGGCAAAGGCATCACTTCGCACCACTCTGAGCTCCCTGGCCACCCCTGCACCTAGGGGCCAAAGGACTTGTGGGGAGCCGCCCAAGGAAAGTACCTACCAGAACCCACACCACCCTCTTAGCCCCTAAGCCCCAGCATGGAGCCCCCTCCCCTGCTCTGAACCCCTCAGCTCAAGCCCCCAGCCTGGAGACCCCTCCTATATACCTATCTCATAGAGCTGCAACAGACCTTGCACAGCTATCAAGTCCAGTCCCTTGCCCTCACAGCAGGACGTATCACCACCTCTGGCAGATTTTCCCCCCCCTTTTTAATCTATTTGCCTTTGATCCCTAAATGGCCCCCTCAAGGACTTAGCTCACAACCCTGGGTATAGCAAACCAATGCTCAAACCACTGAGCTATTCCTCCCTCTCAGCTGAATCCTTCAGTCCCAGCTTTACCCCAAAGCCTGCTCCCCAAACCCTGCCCCAGTCCAGAGCCCCCTCTGTAACCCTGAACCCCTCGTTCCTGGCCCCACCCGACAGTCTCTCTCCTACCAAAGCCTTCACCCCTTTTTCACCCCAACTCCCTGCTCCGGCCTCCTAAAAATGAGGAACTGAGTGAGTGTGGGAGGGAGCAAGCAACAGAGATAGGAAGGTGGAATGAGAGAGGGCAGGGCAGGGCCAAAGAAGGGAAGAGGTGGGACAAGGATGTTCTGTGCTGTACAGTTAGAAAGCTGGCACTTTTATTCTGAATTGTGAAATACACAAAGGATGATCCACATTCCAGCCTGATCATTATATCTAACTTGTTGCTTTCTGAAGCACTTTGGAGTGTTTCTAATATGAAAACACTTATAGGCTCCCCTTCACATTTGGCCAGTTGTGCCCAAACTAGCTCTGAGCTCACTTTGCTGAATGAGCCTTACTTTATTTTCACACCAAAACGCTAGCCCTTAGCAGCCCAGTTAGAAAGAGCACAGCCAGAAGATCAACTTCATTTTATTAGAAGAATAAGGCATTTGGGTGTCACCTTGTCAAACAGACTGTCAATGCACAGCTCTGGAGAGCCTGCTCCTAGCTCGTAATTCGTAACAGCTCAAGCAGTGTCTGCTGGAGAACTTCAGCTTGTCATTCTGTTATAGGTTACAAGACAGAAACAATCTCTCTCTAGTTACACGTCATTGTCAACACAAGAAATATTACTTTCCTTCCCCTTCCATTCTGGCTGAAGCCTGGCTGAGAAGCAGGTTACTTTAATTCCTATTTAAATTGACATACCATACTAGTGCCCACTTTAGAAGCTGACTGGGGTGAGTGGGGAGAAGGGGAACAATCCTGATACATAGACCAGAATGGTATTGCTGGTGTCATACTATAGAGTATATAGAGGTCAGAAGCTGGTTCTTAAATTCACTGTAGCTGAGCTCTCCATATTGGGGTACATTAAGAGGAGCATTTCGAGCAGATCTAGAGTGGTTGTTGTTCTGCTCTGTTCAGCACTGGTGAGTTCGCATCTGGAATATTGTGTCCAGTTCCTGCCCCCACCACAGGAAAGAAAGGATAAGGCTGTGCTGAAGCAGGTTCAGTGGAGGGCAACGAAAACGATTAAGGGTCTGGAGCACATGACCTATGAGGAGAGGCTGAGGGATTTGGGCTTATTTAGTTTGCAGAAGAGAAGACTGAGGGGCGATTTAATAGCAGCCTTCAACTTCCTGAAGGGAGGCTCTAAAAGGGATGGAGAGAAACTGTTCTCAGTGGTGACAGCAGAACAAGGAGCAATGGTCTGAAGTTACAGAGGGAGAGGAGTAGGCTGGATATTAGGAAAAACTACTTTACCAGGAGGTGGTGGAATGCGTTGCCTAGGGAGATGGTGGAATCTCCATCCCTGGAGGTTTTTAAGTCCCAGCTTGACATAGTCCTGGCTGGGGTGACTTAGTTGGGGTTGATCCTGCTTGGGGTAGCGGGGCTGGACTCAATGACCTCCTGAGGTCCCTTCCAGCTCTATGATTCTATGATTGTTTTTTCCCCCTTATAACTACTGGATTTCAAATTAAACAAGATTTTTTATACCTGGGATGGATGAGTGGATTCAATACAAAAGAACTAAAAGACAACATAAACATGTGACTAGCAGTGTGCCCTGTAAGCTGAGTGCTTGGGCAACCGCCCAGGAGAGATTCAGGTGCCACCCAACTGATTAGCGGCGTGCCCACAGCCGGCAGCATGTGTTTCTATTGGTGGTGCACACCTACACATGCTTTGGTGCACATAACAAAATTTATTCTGCCCATGGATGGAAAAAACTCCCATTTGGTTTCGGGAAGAAGGGGCCTTTGATGTCGGGGGCGGGGGTTCCTTTCGAGAGGCCCCCGTCTACACAGGCAGCGTGCATTTTGAAAGTGGGACTTTTGAATCGTGTGCGGCTGCTAGTATGCTAATAAGGTGCTGCATATTCATAGAAGTGCCTCATTAGCATCTGCCGAAATCCCTCATTACCATGCTCCTTCCAAAAGGAGGGTGCGACCATAGACACAGCTTCAGTGTTACACTAAGGTTATGTCTACACTAGGGCATCCAGCTTCCCAAGGCATTCTGTTGACAGTAAATGGACAGAACACAGCACTTTTTTCAACAGCTGTATCCTGCTCCCCATGAAGCATAATGCCTCTGTTGACAGAAAGCTGTCTGGATATTCCGGGGGGCCCTCTGTCTACAGGCAGGGCTTCCACGACACCGGGCAGCCCTGTCTGCTGTGCTTTGGTTGGCCATTTTGCCAGTAGAACGGCTGGATAGTCCGGCCACTCTGTATCGACAGAGCGGACTGTTTGTTCAATCCACTTTACACATATTTTGTCAGAAGATATCTTCCAACAAAAACTTCTGTTGATAAATCACTGTAGTCTAGGCATAGCCTATGAGAATTAGCTGACCTGAAGTTTTGAAAAACTACATTGCGAAAGCTGTTCTCAAGCAGTCTCTACGTTAGCTATCAGTGGCAGCGTTAAAATGAAAGAGTACAGAGGTTGGAGGTTACAAACAGAGCTGTGTATACAAAATTCATTTTCTGGCTACTCCTCTGAACTTAGAACAGCTAATCTTAACAAAACAAAAGCAGACAGGCAGGAGACATGGACCAGAAAGGCACAGTCAACCTGACTTATCAAACAACTGTTTGCTTTTTGACATTGTTTCATTCCATTAACAATTAGTGATCTAAGACAGTTCTACCAGGCGATTGGAAACCTTTACAGCTCCAGGGGGAAGAGAGTGTATTCTCTTAATAGTTTTGTTAGCTGAACAATTTATTCTTTATTTATGTTGGCTTTGATGTGAAGGAAGAAAGTTAAAAAAGAATGTACAAAGTGGGCAGTTTCGTGATACACATATATTTGTCAAGCGAAAGACGCTTAGGAGATGAGGGAAAAACTGTAATGTGAAACATTACAAAAACACAATTAGGAATTTAGCTATAAAATTATTTGCAGTCTAACCTGTTTTCAACTTTCATTTGCCTGGTATGAAGGTAATGTCTTTGTAATGGTATTTCCAAAAAAAATAAATACCAGCCTTGAGATGTAAAGTTAGCTTGGGCGCTGGCCTAGCCAAATGCTCCAAGCTGCTAGGAAAACGTCTCAGATCCCAGAGTGGGCACTGACTCACCACAGCTTTATGAAGGAGGCCTTTTCACAGCTGAGATTTGCTAAATGCCTAAGAGAGTTGGGATTAAATTCACATAAGTGAGAACTAGTTATTGAAATCTATCTATGGTACAAGTTGAACCTCTTTAGTCCAGCACCCTTGGGACCTGACTGGTGCTGAATGAGAGAAGTTGCCGGACCACAGGTGGTCAATATTGTCTAGCAGCATTGCCAACATTTCCACTGCTGTCTGGGCTCTGAGAAGACATTTAGGGGTAAATTACAGTTAAATAACAGCACAGAAAACACTGAGAGCCAGGACTGGTGAGTGTAAACAGACTTTATCAGACCACAGGAAACCTGGCCACACTCATGTAACTGGTCATCCAGCTAATTACAATCATGCTGGATTACAGATGTTGCTGGACAATAGAGTGCCAGAGTAGAGAAGTTTAGCCTGTACTGAGATGGTACCTATTGCCATGTAACTGCACACCTCTCACGTATTTCTCCTCATAACCCCTACATGAGGGAGGGAAGTGCTGTACAGCTGGGGAAGTGAGAGGTAAATAGTCTGTGGGCTTGTCTACATGGGACAGCTATACCAATATAAATTGAAATGTGAATTAAACCTCCTGTGTGAAATGTGAATTAAACGTCCTAAACCAGTATAACTCCTTGTGTAAACACTTCCCTCTGAAATAAAAATGACTTTTTCGGTTTAGCATATGTTGCTTTTGAAAGGGTTTAATCTAAACCAGAAAGAGTTGTCACTTACTCCAGAACCATACCATTCACACAGGGAGGTCTATCTCTGCTCTTTGACTCTTCTTTTTTCACCTCAGAGGGGGAGCTGTGTTAGTCTGTAGCTTCATAAATAACAAGCAGTCCTGTGGCACCTTAGAGACTAACAAATTTCTTAGGTCACGAACTTTCATGGGGAAAACCCACTTCCTCAGATGAATGGAGCAGAAAAATAGAATCCAGGGTTTATATAGCAAGGAGAGGGGGAGGAAAAAAGGGGTCACCTTTCACTAGTAGGACCAGTTGATTCCCAAAGGTGTTGCCCAGGCTCACACAGGAAGTTTGTAAACCTTGCTGTTTGAAGTCCCAGCCTAGTTCCCTGACTGCCAGGCCACCCTTCCTCACCTAATTCCCTTGGCAAACTTGAAAATCTCCATTGCAGGGCAGATGAATGGTGAGCAGTGAGCGTCTGTCTAACTGCTCCGCTTGACTGATCGCCCAACAAAAGGAAGTAACTGCCACCTGGGTCCTTGATGGCATATAGGGCCTGATCTTTTCACATGGGTTAGATCTGGACCTACTCCTATGTGTATGCTGCTTTGGCCATGCAAGCACTCATGCATAAATTTGTCATTCTCTAACCATTTGTTACCCATGAATGTTCATTACCCTAATGAACAAATTTTTTCATCTTTAAGGTGCTACAGGACTGCTTGTTAATTGATCACACAATGAGTAAGGAGCATGCCCATAACAAAACTCTATTAAAAAGTGACTTGTCTTATGAAAGCTCCTAGCCAATGGGAGCTACAGATCCAGTCCTCAGGGCAGTGCCTGTGCCAGGGGCAGCGGGCAAAGCCTCCACATCTCAACCTCCGGACATCCTGTCCTAGAAGGTGGAGGGACACGTCTGCTGCTTTTGGGAACCACACAGACCTGGACACTGCAGCCTGCTGGACTTTTAGTGGCCTAGCCAGCTGTGCTAACCAGAGCCACCAGTACCCTTTTCAATCAGGCTTTCCTGAGTGAAGACCAGATGCCTAGGCCCCACCCCTTCTGCTGTTGACCCCACCCCTTATGGCAGCACAGAGCCAGGTCCCCCTCACACCTTTCCCCGGAGCTCATGGTGTCTGGTAGTGCTAGAAACAAGAGAAATGTGCACCAGTGTAATGACCAGAGCAGATATCTAAAGCGCAGGTCAGGGATTCAACCCCAGGTTCTTGGTGTCTCTGAGAAACTGGTAGTGAATGACAGGGAATGGATCACTCACTAATTGCCCTGTTTTGTTCATTTCCTCTGACGTGCCTGGCACTGGCCACTTTTGGAAGACAGGAAGGATGCTGAGCTAGATGGCCATAGGTTTGACCCAATATGGCCTTCTTATGTGGATGAGCGGTTCTTCTCAAGAGACCAAGTTGTCAGATATATTGCCTGGCAGAAAAAGAATTATGTTTCACCCATCTAGGTTGTTAACCAATTGTTTTCAGTGAGGGAGTCTTTTTCTGCTTCCTGATTGGAATAACTATCCTGGCATGGCAAAGGCCTGGGACAGATGTTTTGCTTAATACTGATACTAAAAAGAGAGTCTTTCAGCTTTGCACTGAAGCTCACTGCTCTTCCACAGCATGTCAGCAGAACACAGGCAGGAAACGCTTTTGGTAGAGGAGTTTTGTTGCATATTTCCCATTCTTGTCAGGAGAGGCAGGATGCCTATGTGAATATTTACAGCAGAAAACGAAATTGCATGTTAACTCCACCAATAAGGACATGACGTGCTCTAAGTCCCGTGTCATCACAGATGACCTGCTATTTACAAGTCTGAATCATTATAAATCTGATATTTCACTCATGAAATGGCACTGCCAACTGTCAGCAAACCAGTGAACAGTGAACAAGGTTTATTGTACAGCTACTCAAAACTATGGCTTTTCACACTCTTCTTTTTTTTAAATAAATGAATAACATTAAAGAACTCCAGCAACAGTTCTGTGGGGAGAAAAGTTAGTAAGTCTCCAAAGAACTGACAACTGGGAAGGAATCCAGATTGTTCGCATTAATGGGTCAAGAGGAGGCAGATCCGCCAAAGGCGCGTCTTGGGGGAACAGGTGGGGAGGTAAAGGGGACAGTTTTCATGTGGCCTGGCAATTCAAAAGGGTCTGGGTCTTGCAGCCGCTGCCACCTCTACTGCAGGAGGCCCTTTAAATCAACACTGGATCACCACGCAGTGTGCTCCCAACAGCTCTGAGGTCTGGCTGAGGATAGAGTCGTGCTCCCAGCACAGTTTAGGGCTGTCTGCTCCTAGCCCCACCCCTTATGCTGAGGCCACGCCCCTTCCAGGAGCACAGAGCTGGGCCCTCTCCCACCTTGTCCAGCAAGTCTGTCAGCACTGTATCTCAGTGCCCCAGCTTTGTACTGTAACATATCCGTAGCCATATTTACAGTTTTACCCAATAACAGCGACTTGTGTTATATGGTAGCACCTAGCAGCCCTGTCTCAGCCTGAGACCCCATTTGTGCCAGATGCTTAAGAAGAGATAATGAGAGATAGTCCCTGCCCCAAAGAGTTAATGATCTCCAAGACAAACAATGCACGGGAGATAAAGCTGGTCTGGAATTTTTTGACAAACCATTTTTTTATCCAGAAAGTGCCAATTTGTCAAATGTAAAAGGAGCTTCAAAATTGTGAAAATATTCCATTTTAATATTTTCTGCATACAAATTTCTGTTTGATCTTTTTTTTTTTTGTTCAAAGCGATTTTGTTTAATCAAAGATAATTGGATTAAAATAACTGAAAAATGGTTTGAAATCTAAAATGTGGGTTTCGCAGGTTTTTGTTTTGTTTTGTTTTTGTTATTGAAATGTAAAGTTTGAACTGAACTGAGCTCAGGTTTTGTGTTTGGATCTTTTGTTTGAGAAGCTTTCCAAGAACTCAGGTTTTCATCTTGATTTAGGAAAAAATTCTTAAATCTCAGAAAAAAGTGGAAGGAAAGAGGAAGCCGTTTCCCACTCTGGTGTAGTGGAAGGGAAAATAGAAGCACGGTGAGAGAAAATAACTTGCCCAAGATCATACAGAACTAAGCCATAGGTATGACTAGCATTAGAATCTGGATTGTTGCAGTGCATAGGGCGTGTCTACACTACATTGCAATTAGATAACTGCCGCTGACCTGTGCCCGCTTACTCAAGCTAAGGTATGTTTTAATTGCAAGTTCTGGGGCCCTGCCACTTCAGAGGGTCCTAGAACCCAGTATTCAGCCTAAACCCAGACATCTAAACTGCAGTCAAACAGCTCCACAGCTGCAAATGTCTAACTGCTGTGTATCTGTACCCTAAGGGCACAGCACAGAGCTCCAGAGCATTGGCTTTCAGTCACTTTTATTTCTTCATGATCCTGGGCTACTCCAGGGCTGGAGTTGCTGCAGGCATAGCCTCCTGCAAGGCTAGATTGCCTGTTAATGGTCATTTATATTCTAGTAGTGTCCAAAGACTTCTAACTGAATTGTATTACCATTGTGCTAGTTACTGCAAAAACACCAGTGACTGGTGAGCAGGCCTGCCAGCAGAGTGTTGAAGGGGTGGGGGAAGGGCAGCTGCCTCTGGACCCAGCATTTCAAAGGGTCCCAGAACTCTGACCCTCGCCACTGCTACTTTGGCAGTGTCAGAGCCTGAAGGTCCAAGCCCCTTTGAAGCACTGTGGTAGCCCTGCTGCACTGTTCCACGTGGAGCAGGGGGGCCCAGCACCAAGATTCCAGTGGTCCTAAGAGATGAGTGCCCTAGGTCCCACCCCTTCTACCCTTGGCCCCACCCCTTGTGGCAGCACAGAGCCACGTCCCCCTCACACCTTTACCCGGAGCCCATGGTGTCTGGTAGTGCTAGAAACAAGAGAAATGTGCACCAGTGTAATGACCAGGGCAGATATCTAAAGCGCTGCTGCATGTGTCAAGACAGATGTAAGACAGTTATAAGAGCACATTCTCAAGCGCCTTGCAAGGAGACAATTAGTCAAATAAGACACACAAACATGGACTAAAAGTTGTTCCTAGAAATGATTCATTGAACATCTGCCACTAAAGAACAAAAATGTAAAAATATCACAACTTTTTTGTAGCTAATTCTGAAACAGAAAAGAGATTGGTTCTCACAGTAATGTTCCAAGACCATTTGTCCAACCAGCTCTGTACATATCCATTTTCAAACCATAAAACAACAGCTGGACTGCTGGTGATAATAAATAATAACAACAATAATAAATAGCAACATGGAAATGGAGAGTAAAAGCAGGTCACTACAATTAATTTAATCCATGCAATTACATGGGATTGGAAAGTCATATTAGCAGCCCCAGGATATTTTAGCAACCTCAAGAGTCCAAAAAAGGAAGTTATTTTCCACGCTCCACATATAACCAGTTTCCTGGTAGGAGGGAATTGTTTTAGCCTGTAGTTTTCTAATTAAACCTTGGAAGAAGGCAGCAATAAATGAGATTCTGCCTTCATTTACTCTGAGGAAACTCCACTGAAATTAATGGAACCAGAGAGGTAGCCGTTTTAGTCTATATGCTAACAAAACAAACCAGCAGTCATGTAGCACTTTAAAGACTAACAAAATAATTTATTACGTGACGAGCTTTCATGGAACAGACCCACTTCTTGGCACTGGTGCAAGTAAAAGCGGAATTTAGCTCAGCATCTACAAAGTATAAACATCTCCACAGAAACACTCGATTCTGATCAGAAGGCAATGGCTAGAGTCAATTAGAATTTTAGTAGCTCAGTTCCTCAGGCAGTGAAAGGATCTAAAATGAGGCATCCTCAGTGGAGACTTTACAGCAAACAAAACTGCTGTAAAGAGGAGGAACAGCAAGGGAAATGTAGTTTTAGTCTCTGATAAGAAACTCTGAGGTAATTACAGATTTGGGGCTAGCACGTGGAAGTGACACATTTAGCCCCAATGGATAGTAAATGTCTAATTGACAGGTTATGCAGATTGACAGGTGTGACTTGCAGTGCTAAAAGGAATGGGAAAATGACAAGGTTGATGTTCACACTGCACAGTGGATTCATGCCACAAGAGGCCAAGTTCTCTGATCCAGCTGAGATGTGCATACTGACTTCAACTTTTCTCAGAAGTAAATCCCCATAGAAACCTGAAATCAAGACTGTAAGTGAAATTCACCCACCTCCAGAAGGGCAGCACAAGCCATATGCCCATTCAGGCCCACAGACACAAAGAATTCTGCATTTTTTCAGGGGATTAGACTAGATGGGTTCCTTAACGGTTCCTTCTAACCTTGAGATATTACCATTAATTTGATGTTTTATTGTTGTCATTTATTATTTCTTATGAGGTTCCATTAAATCCCATTTATTTTGAGGACTTCAGTGTCACCAGTGAATATTGGTCCCATTGGGCAAATTTTGCTGTCATTAGAAACAGTGCAGCAGCACTGGCTTTAATGGCGTGGCAACGGAGAGCTGACTTTGTCCCAAGTACATCCTGCACTTTTGAGATTAAACCACCTTCTTCTCCCCATTTGGAGGTACAAAGGCAAACCACGCAGCTTGACAGAGTCAATGTTTTAAAATAGTTCTTTCTGACTAAAAACCTGCAAATCTCCTTCTGAAGACCTGGATTCAAATCTGTCATAATTACAGTTGAAAACACTTGGAACAGGCTTGGTGCTCTGCTGGGAACTGAGCTAGGAGAGAATCAGTTCCAAAGTGGAGTAGAATTTAGAAAAACTGGTTTCCTATGCCTAAAAAAGACCAATAACTGGAATGAAAAGATGCCACAAATTGGGATTCCCTAAACCTCTCTCTCTGGGCAGCTTGTGTAAGTCTATGCTTGAGGAAGTGCTACAAGTGTCTCACTTTGGTTATGCATTTTTGTAGCATTGTTTAAAATTTAAATATAATTTTACAGCAATCCCAAGCTTTTCTCCTGAGAACAACACAGTCTTGGAGCCAAGGCTGGGCAGAGTGTATTCTAGTGGAAAGGGCACTGGACTGGGAGTTGGAAGGCATGGATTCTAGCCCTTGTTCTGTCACTGGACAGCTCTGGGACCATGAGCAGACCACATCACTTCTCCATGGCTAATTATTGTTGTTGATTATCTGTATTGCAGTAGCAACTAGAAGCACCAGTCATGGCCCAAAATGTACTGTACAAACATAGAACAAAAAGATGTTCCCCCCCTCATGTGGCCTAGAGTCTAAAATCTGAAAGCTCTGTAAGGCAAGGAACTTCTCCAATGATATGTATATGCAGTGTCTAGCACATTGAGTCCCTGATCTTGGGCAGGGGCCTCTAGCTCCTACCCCAGTACAAGTTATAAACACTAATAATGTATTCTGATATTTGCTATGCTGAGGCAATCAAACGTATCTCCACTACAGTAAATGTGTAAAGCTCATTCAGAGAGACAAGGCGGGTGACATAATATCTTTTATTGGATCAACTTCTGCTGAGAAATAGACCAGCTTTAGAACTTACAGAGATCTCTTCTTCAGGGCTGGGAAACAGGAAGTAGATATTGCTGTTAAATTTTGCTTCCTTACTTGCTATGTTGTGGAGTTTCCAGTTCAGACAGCAAAATTTAATATCCTGCACTGAAAAATGCAGAGTTGTTGTAGCTGTGTCAGGACCTGATCTAAAGACAACGTCCATTTATTAATATCTAAATACTGGAGACATCATAGCAGAATTTTCAGAAGCCTTCTTGGTCCATTGCTAAATTTGCACATTTAGCAGTTGACCACCCGGTGGTCTGTCACACACCATCCATCCTCTCCTTGCTGGTTGCCCCTACTTGCGATGGCCTGCCACAGTTCCTTTCATGATAATTTTCAATCTCCATGCCTGGGGATGTACCAAAGTACCAAAGTTTGTACCTGTTGATTTCTGACTGCAAAATCCGCTTTTCTCCAGTAACATTTCTCACAGAAGTTTGTCATCATTTCCAATTAGTAGATATGCAAGAATCTTTGCCAGCCCCACATCTCCAAGGCATCAATTTTCTTCTTGTTAGTGGCATTAGTTTCCCAGAGTTCACATCCATAAGTCACCATAAAAATAATTAAACCTTTCACTTTACCATTTGAACCTTTGTATATCTCAAGATGCCCCAGTTTTTCTACACTTTCATATGGGAGGACAAGGCTGAGTGAGCCATTCCTCGCCTTCTTCCACTTTCCTTGGAGAAGCCTTTTTGGTTGGATATATGCAATCTCCAATAATTACATTCATCAGCTGCCTCTACAGCTTTACAGTTGATCATGATATCATCTTGTAGCCTGTTATTATTGATCATGTCAGCATGATCATTTCACCGATTCAGAGATAGCCTCACTACTTTTTCTACAGATTACAGCGTTCATAGCATTGCATAGATGGTAGCATATTGGAGATAAGTCAACAAGCATCCACACTTGGAAGTCCCAGTTCCTTTCACTTAAGCCCTGGAAAGTTTTCGTAATCCCATAATAAATTCTGCACAGGTTGAAAAGAGATGGGGACAGAATTGACCTTTGTCCTACACCCTGCTCAGTTGAAAAGCACTCACTACTTCCCATTGCTGTTCATAACTTGGTCTGCTGTTGGCATTATAGTCTTGCAATGAGCTTGATGAGATGCTTTGGAATGCCCAGGCCTGACACTATCTTTCAGATACTATCATGTTGGACCCTATCAAATGCTTTGGAGTAGTCAATGGAACACATAATAAGTAAATGATTGCATTCCTGTTACATTTCAATGACCTGGCAGATATTAGTGTTTTGAGCACATGCCTCGCCCCTTTCTAAAACCAGCTTGATATGGTGGATGTTCTGCTTCCATCATTCACTTCATGTGATCTTGAATTATGTACAGCAACACTTTATTCAGATGCAATGTCAAGGACATAAGATGATAGTTACTGCACCGCGTCATGTGCTCTCCCATTTCTTTGGTAAGGGAAAAAACGACTCCCTTCATTCATTCATCTAGCCAACGTGTAGTCATCCATACATTGTTGCAAATTTTCCATGAGTTCCATACCATGATCTCTTATCACTATTAGCAATTCTGTGTGTATGTTATCCAGACCTTTGTGCTTTCCCAGGCTTCATTTACATAATACCGTGAATCACTTCCATGCCTAGGATGATGGATCTGGTTCTATATTTTCTTAGCTTCCTGTACTGTAAATTGCTCTGAGGTATAAAGATTAGTAGGGTAATCTCTCCTCCTGTGTTTAATATCTCCAAGGAGTCAGTAGGACATAAGTCCTAACTCCCTCTGATCCATATGAAACTTCCAAATTTTGTTTTCTTTCAGAACGCAACATCTTTGGAGCTGGAATTGTCCTCAGTTTATGTCTTGTGCAGTGCTGAGCATGTCATCAGCGTTTAGAGAGTAATAAACAGAGAGAGAGATTAAACACAGAGGCAGACATGGACAAGTCTCCCAGAGTCACAGTGTTAGGTTTACTCCTGAATTTATTGTAGAGAATCTGTAGGCAGTGGAAGCAGATTGCTTGTTGGCCCTGGGTGCCAAAGGATCAGAGACAGAAGGAGTTGACTCTGAAGCTAGGAAACAAACTTCAACACCCAGCAAAGGTATAAATCTTATGCAGATGTACCATACTGAACCTTAAATTGGATGTTTATGCACAGCAGTGGCTTGAGTGAATGGAGTCTGCAGCCATCTCTGATCATGTCTGAAAGCAGCTTATGCCATTTGAGATAGGAATAGGATTGATTTCAATGGACTATGGATCAGTCCCTCTGATCCCCCCCACTGTGTCAATATCTTGATTTTGTCTTGAGATGGTAGTGCTATGAGAAAGCCACAGGGAGGGTGAACTTCAAAAGATCTGGAAATTTTGTTGGGTTAAGGACCCAAAAATGCAGATGCTTCTCCAAAATGTCCAGCCTCCTGGGACTTAAAACGTGAGTTAGAAATTCCGGTGGAATACTCTTTCTTGAGGTACCTTGGCACTTCCACTGCAGGACCCAGCAGTAACTAGGAAGTGTATAAAAATTTGTCTTACACCCTGTATGAAAGCTTGAGCTGACTAGCTTATTGTGGTTAGGATTTTTAAATGAGTCCTTCTCTAATATCCTCCTTCCCCTCCAGATCCTGACTCTTCAGGAAATTTTTTATAACGTAGGCCTCAACAGACCTGCCACATGCATAACAGATGAACAAGAGGTCTAGGCCAAGCAATTTGTTAGAAATTGGATACAGAGCTGATAAATTGTTTATTGACAAAGAACATTTTTAAAATGTTTTTTCTTATTTTATTTTCTGCCTAGTTTATTAGCATAAGGTCATTCTGATTTTTCACTTTGGTCCTTTCCTTCTTCATATTTCCCTTGTCTGTTCTCCATGGATTAGCCATTCCATCTGAAACTACACATTCAAATTCTGTCCAGCTGGACATTTTATTATTTAATTTTCTTTTTGATTTCCCAAAGCCCTCCACTTCCTGTTCTACAGATATTACATTTTCCGAGTTAAAGGCTGAAAGATCATGGAATGTAAAGGAGCATTTTTTTTCTTTTCTATCAGTAGCTAACAGATGGTTGTTCTGCACTGAATAAAATCCATATTATATGAGTGTGACCTGCTGCGCAGGGCTGGGAGGTTTTTGTGGTGAATTTTAACAAGTGACAGGTTGGCCATGGTAAAAGGAAGTAGAGTTAAAAAATAAAAATATCAAAAGGTACAGGTAGAGTTCCGCATTCAAAATAGCTTTTCTGTATCTTTTCTTGTGGTTACAGAGCTTAATTTAGGGTTGAAGATAAGAGTTAAATAGAGCACAGACCTTGTACCGGCTGTTTCCCAAGGGAGTGACTACATTTGGAGAACATATTTGAATAGGATCAGAGAGGTTGTCGAGTTACTCCGTATCTTCAAAAAAAACAAGAAGTTCTGTGGCACCTTATAGACTAACCGATATTTTGGAGCATAAGCTTTTGTGGGCAAAGACCTGACTATGCTCCAAAATATCTATTAGTCTATAAGGTGCTACAGGACTTCTTGTTGGTTTTTATATTTGAATACGGTCTACTGGCTGCTCTGAACTACGCTTTTGTAAATCTAGCAAGTCTGTGTCCATTGGGAAGATGGGAAGCCTTCTACTCCCTGTCCCCCTCCCCCAACACATTGGGAACAGCTTCACACTGAGATTCCATTAGTCCACTCCTGTGCATTGCTGCAGGTGTGTCACTGAGTTCCTGGGCCAAACTCAGCTCTGGGTGCCACAGGTCCACAGGTGTAAATTCAACATGACTCCATCTATGTGAACAAAGCTATCCTGGCACTTCATTGATGTAAATGACATCTCAAACTGGTCCTAATGCTTTTCAGTCATAAGAATGCTAAGATTCCCTGCTGCCTTTGAATGGAACAAAACCCTTGGTATTGAGCTATACTGGTCCCGGAGATGCAGTAGCTGCCACTAAAATCAGGCTGGAATTGTAGCAGGGAGATGAAAGCTAGTTGAAATTAAAAGATGTGATAGGATACAATGTCTCTTTATTTACCAGAGCTGGTGATCTTTGCTCTGCATCTTTGAAATTATGGGAATCCCAGGTTCATGTGATCTACATAATTGTTGTTTCTATATGGTTGGTTCCCCCTCGCCATCCCCCATCCCACAAATTAGACATTCCAGCTTGTCTCTTATCCTCATAATGAATTTTTAGGATTGACCTAGTACTGAACATAACCACTCCTCAAATCAGGGTAATTTTCAGTCGCAGCTTTGGTCGAAGGAGCTGGACTCAGAGAAGGACCACATGCCTAGCTGTATAGGGGGGTGTTCTGGCACTCCTGGTCTCAAATAGGAGTTATGAGGGGAGAGCAGAGGGATCCCGTAGGCTGGCGAATCTAACAACCCACCCGAGACAAATAATTGGCCGCACCAAGTTCAGTCTGTAACCATTTCATCAGAGATCTGTTTGGTTCTTTAACACAGACACAGAGAAACCGGAACAATAACAGAACAACAATCCTGTTCTTGGGCTAAGATTGTGACGGCTCTCTAGTCGCATAATGTGCTGAATCATCTCCTCAGCACAGCGGGGTCTGCAGGGCTTTCCAATCTGCCCCCCCGACCAACTTTCTGTAGTACAGGTTGAACCTCTCTAGCCTGGCACCCTTGGGACCTGACTGGTGCCCAATGAGAGAATTTGCTAGACCACGAAAGGTCGATATTGTCTAGCACATTGCGGACACTTACACTTCTTACTAGGGTCTGAGAAGATATCTGGGGTAAATTACAGCTAAATAACATCACAAAACACTGAGAGCCAGTGGCTGTAAACAAACTTTATGGGACCACAGGAAACTTGGCCACACCCATGACAAAAGGACATTCAGCTAACTAAAATCGTGCTGGTTTATGGATGTTGCCGAATGACAGAGTTCCAGACTAGAGAGCTTCAACCTGTAGACACCAAGGACAAACCTCTCTTATAGACCTAAGCGGCCATCCTTTATATCCATGACTGCAACTCATCATCCCCAATCAATACATGTTGTGTAGAGGGTCCGATATTTCCCATTGCATGTCTGCTGGTCACCTCTCCAAAACAGGGCTGGCTGCTGCCTGGCCCTTAATGGGGCAGACTGTCTTGGTACAGTTGGTAAACCAAATTACATTGTTTTGTTCCTCTGATGTGGATGTGCACAACTGGCTCTTTTACTTGCTTCTGCCACACCTCAGATTAAGTGCCCGGTCTCACATTAGGCTTTGTTGCCAGTGTGCTGAATCCCAGACCCAATAAACCCAGCAGAGGTTCCACAACCCTTCTACGCTGCAGCCCAGTGCTCTGTGGGATGGCAGCAGTGGCCTCTGCAAAATCATGACCTAAATATATGGTTATGGGTCAGTCTTGTCATTTTGGAAAGCTCCCAGAGACTTCACCATCGGGGAGAAGATGACAGCAGAGGAGAAGTGCAATGGCACAGGCTCTGAATGGGTTGGAACAGTGGCCTGCATTAGTCAGAACGGCCTCTGCCCTACAAACTGATTCATCACACTTACAGACATGCTGAATCCAAATTGGATTTCCAGTCAGCGAAAAAAATTGCAAGTGTCTTTCTCCCACCTGCCATCTGCATCCTCACCATTTGTAAGGAACCTAAAAAACTCCCTTCGTGTCAAATTGACCACCATCACTGTCTAACCATTGGAGAAAATGAAAACTGTTGGGCACAGGTCCCTAAAGAGACCACAGAGCCTCTGCCTCCCACAGTATAGTAGGTATTAAAAGACAAATGCTCCTTATTAGTGGCATACTCAGAGTATACCTACTTCTCATGGCTATCCTCAGACATTGATTTTTAATCGTCATCGTCCCACAAAGAACCCCTTTAAAGGGGACCGTCATTAATCCTGGCTTACACCTCTGTTATTCCAATGTCAATGTTGACTTCGCATCATTTAGAAAAAGCAATTCCTTCTGAGAGTGATGGGAAGGACAGAGCTGAAAAATATCTCTTGAGTGTGAGAGGTCTTTCTTTTTCTCTGGTGTGTCTCATAGAGTCTTATAAAAACATTCTTAATCTCACACTGTGCCTCGTTTCTTTTTCATTTATACAGCAGAATCATGGGGGAGGGGTGCATCTTATTCATTACCCACAAGAGAAAGTATTTGGCATCGTTGAATTATCTGTTGCCTACTGAAAACACACTTGCATAAGTACATCGGGATGAACAAAAATCAACCTCCCAGTAAACATGTGGACACAAAGCCAAATTTTATAGACTCATTCTCCCATCTCCATCCTGGTCTCTTAACATTCATTCTGACAACCAGTCAAATCTTAATCCTGCATACTCCCATTTTTCCCATGTTCTCTCAGTCCCTGAGCAAAACATTTTTACAGACAGGGTTGAGTGTCATCTATTTCACTGTACTTAAAGTTAAGTGTGTTTAAGACTTTAAGTTGTGTGTTTTGCTGAATTAGGGCTTCAGCTGCTCTGCCGGCTGCACTTTTATATCTTTCCTATAGCATCCTTAGGTGTTACAAGAAGTTTACTGACATACTTGACTTGTAGAAAGACCAGGTGGGTGACGTAATATCTTTTACTGGACCAACTTCTATTTCTTTCACGTACCTGGTCTCTCTAATGTGCTGGAACCAACATGGCTGCTCTGCCATGGGTATTCAGCCCTTACTGGACTACATTAAGGTGACTAGGTAGCCCTATCAACTTCCAGGCTGCACTTGGAAGAATAGCCAGGAAGGGCTGGGACCTAACTGCTTTGAGTACCCAAGTGGTGGTGGGGGTGCTAGTTAAGCTAGGCTTGAAGCTGGTACATCCAGAAGAGATAAGAAGCCATCTAGGGAAAGAGCAGTGAGGGATGAGGGAATAAAGCACAGAGTTGTTAGGGTAAGGATACCTGGAATGGAACCTGGAGCATGAATTTCCTCATTGGTCCCTGGATAAGTGGCACCATCAGTACTGGAGAGGACTGCAGCAGCCCTAATCTTTACCCCCATTTTACAGATAGGAAAACTGAGGCAAAGAACAGTGAAGTGATTTCTCCTAATCACCCAGTAGGTCAATGGCAGAGCTAAGAATAAAACTCATTGACTGTTGCCCTTCTGTCTGTTTGACCAGCATTAGTAAATCAACAGTCGGTTGTATGAACAGGGGCGTTTTGCTGCATGAGTTACCTTGCACAATGCCATTCATAAAAGCTATGTCTATACTAGTGGGTTTTGTCGACAAAACCTGGGGAGCATCCATATTCCCAAAGCAATGGGACAACAGTAAATCAACAGAATGCAGCATTTTGTTGAAAGCCATATCCCACTCCCCATGAGGCATAATTCATCAACAGAAAGCTGATCTGGACGTTCTGAGGGGCCTTCTGTCGACAGACAGGGTTTTCAGGACACCGGGCAGCCCTGTCTGTCGTGCTTCTGGTTGGCTATTTTTCTGATGGAGTGGCTGAGCAGACTGGCCACTCTCTGTCTACAGAGCAGATTGCACTTGCCAGTCTGGCCACAATCTGTCAACAGAAGTTTTGTCGGAAGATATTTCTGACAAAAACTTCTGTCAACAAACTGCTGTAAACTAGACATCGCCTAACTGTGGTGTTCCAAGCTTTTTAGAGAAGTGCTGTACAGTAGATTAGACTCTGATTTAAGTTTTAGTAGGGGGAAGTGGAGGACTTTATTGTATTTCCAGAAATATTTTTAAATGTAAATGAGTGAAAAAAAGGATGGGGGGTTGGATTGCCAATTTCCTCTTTCAGTCTCAGAAATCCAAAGTTGACAGCATTCAACAAATGTCCCCTATTACTACTCCTCTACTTAAGATACATTGATGACATCTTTATGATTCGGACCCATGGTACAGAGGCTCTAGAAGAATTCCACAGAGACTTTAACAATCTACACCCCACCATCAACTTATGCCTCGATTACAACATGCAAGAGATACATTTCCTGGACACTACAGTACTAATCAAGGATGGCCTGATCAATACCACACTGTACCAAAAACCTACTGATTGCTATACTTATCTACACCCTTCTAGTTTCCATCCTGCACACACGACTAGATCTATTGTTTACAGTCAAGCTCTTAGGTACAATCGCATTTGCTCTGATCCAACTGACAGAGACCAAAAACTACAAGAACTTTACCAAATATTCATAAACCTGAATTACCCACCAGGAGAAGTAAAAAAACAAATCGACAGGGCCAGACGAATACCCAGAGACCAGCTACTCCAAGATAGGCCCAAAAAAGCCAAGAACAGAACACCACTGGTCATCACCTACAGCCCCCAACTCAGACCACTGCAATGAATTATTAAAGACCTACAACCTATCCTTAATCAGGATGCCACACTCCAGAAGGCCCTGGGTGACATGCCTGTTCTCTCCTACAGACAACCTCCCAACCTCATGAGGATCCTCACTAACAGCCACAGTCTATACCCCAGGAACACCAGTCCTGGAACCTTTCCCTGCAACAAAGCCCGCTGCCAGCTTTGTCCACATATCTTCTCTGGAAATACCATCACTGGACCTAACCAGGTTACTCACAGAATCACGGGCACTTTCTCATGCTCCTCTACTAACGTCATATATGCCATTATGTGCGGACAATGCCCAGATGCTTTGTATATTGGACAGACTTCTAACTCCCTTAGACAAAGCGTCAATGGGCACAAAACAGACATCAAAACACTCCAGATCCACAAACCAGTTAGTCAACATTTTAATGGAATGGGGCATTCTGTCAATGACCTAAAGGTATGTGTGTTACTGAAAAGGAATTATCGCACCGTTTTGGAAAGAGAAACAGCCCAGCTGGCTTTTATATTTAAATTCGGCACATTAACACATGGTTTAAATGGTGATGGGAACTTTCTGAGTCACTATAGGGGCTTGTCTGCATACTTGGCTCAATCTAATTCTTGACCTTCCCCCCCACCCCTCCACTCTCTGATTTGCTCACCTTGATTATCTTTTTCTGATTTGTCCTCCTTGCTTACTGTTTTTGGTTCTCTATGCCTTAAATATTGAGTCTGTTCTGGTCTGGCTATGGTCTGAAGAAGTGGGTCTGTCCCACGAAAACTCACCTAATAAACTATTTTGCTCGTCTTTAAAGTGCTACTTGACTGCTTTTTGTTTTCATAGTGTATAGACTAGCACGGCTTCCTCTCTGTTACTATTCAAGACGTAGGCGTGTATGTATTCTCTATATAGATATAGTTAACACTATAGCTGCGTCTACACGTGCACGCTACTTCGAAGTAGCGGCACCAACTTCGACGTTAGGCGGCGAAACGTCGAAGTCGCTAACCTCATGAGGAGATAGGAATAGCGCCCTACTTCGACGTTCAACGTCGAAGTAGGGACCGTGTAGACGATCTGCGTCCCGCAACATCGAAATTGCCGGGTCCTCCATGGCGGCCATCAGCTGGGGGGTTGAGAGATGCTCTCTCTCCAGCCCCTGCGGGGCTGTATGGTCACCGTGGGCAGCAGCCCTTAGCCCAGGGCTTCTGGCTGCTTCTGCGGCAGCTGGGGATCTATGCTGCAGGCACAGGGTCTGCAACCAGTTGTCGGCTCTGTGTATCTTGTGTTGTTTAGTGCAACTGTGTCTGGGAGGGGCCCTTTAAGGGAGCGGCTGGCTGTTGAGTCCGCCCTGTGACCCTGTCTGCAGCTGTGCCTGGCATCCCTATTTCGATGTGTGCTACTTTGACGTGTAGACGTTCCCTCGCTGCGCCTATTTCGATGTTGGGCTGAGCAACGTCGAAGTTGAACATCGACGTTGCCAGCCCTGGAGGACGTGTAGACGTTATTCATCGAAATAGACTATTTCGATGTTGGCTGCACGTGTAGACGTAGCCTATATGTGCACATGTTTCCATTGTTTTATTTAATTCTGTCAGATTAACTACTTCAATGGGTTCTCAAAACTACACAGGAGAAGCTAGCCTACAAGGACTACTCGCATGAGTAAAGACTGCTTATTTAAGTAAGGATCAGACCGTTCCTGGGGGCATAGCAAGGGAAACCTATTTAACCTAATGACCCATAATGAGAGCCACTAAGTCTGGACAATATTAGCAAAATTATGCTTAATGAGGATGCATTCAGCTAATGCTAATAGCTTAAGTGGTGTTAAATAAGTGTGAAATTCTAAGCTTCAGTCTCTCTTAATATGGAAATTGTCAAGCAAAGATCAAAATCCGAAATAAACCCATCTACTAGGCCACCCTGACCCTGCCCTGCTTCTCAACACGTGTTATCTTCTCTGAGCCTGCTGGGCTGGGCGCCTGTGTCCTGTCTGCTGGTGTGCATCTCTGCACCAAATGTGCAGCCACCGAAAGACCGAGCAACTCCCCCCTGTACTCCACCTGACACGTAATGGCAGTTATTATTTGAGTGTATCACCATGATTTCAAGTGGCAAACAGACAGCAACATCAATGCTTCAGCCTACAGTCTGTCAGTCAGCACGGTCCTGCCCTGGAACCACTGCTTGGTCCCCTGGAACTTGAGACAATACCTGTGTCCTGTGTGGGGAGGTAGATGAAAAGGGTTTCTATTATTGCACCACACCTCTAATTAGATAACCTGTTCCCCCATTACCACAATAATCTTTCCTTCAGAGAAAACACCGACACTGAAAATAGAGTTATTGTTATAGTAGATGAGACCAGTTCTCCAGCATGCTGTCTGTGGGGGTGGCCAGAATCAGATGCTTCAAAAAACAGCGCAAGAAGCCCTAGAGAGTTCAAAGATGGAATAACCTGCCTATCAGAGAAGCCTCTCTCTTGCCCTAGGTAGTTAGTAGTAAGTTTATTCCTCTTAAAAATACACATATTTTTATGCTTATCTCATGTAACTATACATATGGTCATTACTTTAGCAAGGTTCTATGACTGTGTTGTACTGGAGATTAGACTGGCTGATCACAATTGTCTCTTCCAACCATAGCATCTATGAATCTGCTTCTAGTCAAAAGGACACAGCACCCAAAGTGCCCAGCTATTTTGGTGTCTGAGTGGAAGGTGAGTTCTAGAAATCTGACCCTTAGTGTCTAAATCTTTATTTTTCAATCCTGCCAAGCTTTTGGCATCAGCAGTATCATGCAGCAGTTAATGCCGTAGAATCAGTGTAATAAGATTTTTCTTTAATCACCTGCAAGTTTCATTTTCATTTGCTTATGTCTTGTTCTTAAGGGCTGCTTGCAGGAACACCTAATTTGCCTTCTCTTCATAAAGTCCCCACTGATGGTTCTTCCCTTTACATTAAACAGTCTGTCTTTTCAATTTCTCCTCATCTGGATGTTGTTCCATGACACTATACATTTCCATCACTCATCTCAGGGCTTTTCTGCTTTAGCTGTATCTTACTGGGGAGGAAGTAAAACAGGATTTATTTGACGTAAGGGCATGCTATCCATTCACAGAATTGTTTTCTCGACATTTTCAGCATTATTCCCTGACCTGTTTATTATACCTCTTAGCATGCTCTAGTCATGTTTGACAGCTACAGCCGACAGAGCCATGTTTTGTTACTGAGCTGTCTACACCAAATCTTTCCCCAGATATATCATTAATTCAGAATCCAGCAATGTCTGCATAGTTTGGATTGATTTTTCTGACCACAGGGTATCCCCTTATATTTTTCAAAAGTGAATTTCAGTTGCCTTCAGGCAGCCCGGGCGGCTGGCTTTATTAGATTCCCCTGGAATTCTGCAGTCCTCGCACACCTCATCCATCTCAATATTACTTGATCTGAATAAAGGGATACAAATCTGTTCTCAGGTTAGGGTCTCTGATATGAGAATTTAGAGCTCCTGTTCAGAGCAGATATTAAAAGTCACACCCAAGTAACCAGCTGTCTGAGGTATTTCTACATTCCCCAGGAGTACAGTATCTGAGCACCTCTCAGTACCTAATATAGGGATGGGGACCCTATGGTTTACCAGCCGGATCTGGCATTTGAGGCTCAGGGCCTCCCTCCGCCCCAGTGGGGTGATCTGTCATTGGTGCTACAGCCATGTGAGGGATGGGAGGACACTGAGCCCCAGCTCCCCTATCTGTGCGGCTGCAGCATGAGCGCTGGCTTTCTGCTGCTGGGAGAGAGCCCTAAAACTCACAGGTCAGATCAAGGCAAGTGACCCACAGAGTCTGACGGGCTGCAGGAAGAAATGGCGCACAAGTAAGGTCAGTCCCTGCACTCACTTGCAGGCTCCACCCACCATCGCTCCCACTGGCCAGGAATTGTGACCAATAGAGGTGACAGAGGATGGTGCCTGCAAATACAGGGCAGCATGGAGCCACCTGTGCACCCCGGGAGCTGCACCAGGAAGGTGCCCAACTCCCGTGCTTCTCCTATCCAGCCCCTGCATCTCCAGACCCTCCCCTACCCACCTCCCACTCAGCCCTCACAACCGCAGCCTGCTCCTTCACCCAACCTCCTGTCCAGACCCCGCACCCTCACATCCAGCCTGCTCCCCAGAAGGCCAGTCCTGCACACTTAACCCCATATTTTGGCCCCACCCCGAAGCCTTGAGGGACTCCACAAAATCCACTAGCACAGGCACCCAGAAGAGTTAATCCAGCCCTGGAAAAGCCCTGGGCCTCAGGGTCCCCTTCCCCTGTGGTTTGGGAACTGGAGAGGAGTGAACTGTGTGGTCCCGACTGAATTTTCTGTGGGTCAGTACCAAAAAAGATACCCCACCCTGGAGTTAAGTGACTAAGCTGACCACACCCAGAAGTTAACCATACCTTACAGCTAAGGAACTGAATCACAGGGACATACAGGGACTCATAGAAAGCCCATGGTAGAATAAGGAATTGAACCTAGGTCTCTGGGATGTAGGCTGCATCCTAGCAATTTGACCACCTTTCCTTTCCTGAGGTAAGCTATTAAAGTCCCACTCAATATCCTTGCCCAAATTATTCCTTCTACCACTGCCGTTCAGTTTACTTTAACAGCTGGTGGATGCACTCCACTTGAGGTGACTGTATTTCACGTAGGCTAGGTGTACACTAGAGAGTTTTGTCAACAAAACTGGCATTTTGTCCATATTACAAATGTGTTCAGTCGACAGCAAGTTGACAGAATTTGGCACTTCTGTTGGCAGCGTTCTGCCATTCCCCCAAGAGGCAGAACACCTTTCTTGACAAAATCTGTTGACAGAAAGCCAGTGTGGACGCTCTGGGGTCCCTCTGTCGACAGATTGGGCTTCCAGGACACTGGGCAGCCCTGTTTGCTGCGCTTCCAGTTGGCCGTTCCGTTGAGGGAGCAGCCAGGTAGTCCAGCTGCACTCTGTCGACAGAGAGGATCAACAGAGCAATCCGCTTTCATGGGTGCATCTACACTAGCCAGCTACTTCGAAGTAGCCAGCACAACGTCGAAATAGCATGTGTTGCGTCTACACGCGCTGTGTGCTATTTCGATGTTGAAATCGACGTTAGATGGTGAGACATCGAAATCGCTATTCCCATCCGAAGATGGGAATAGCACCCTACTTCGACGTTCAACGTCGAAGTATGGCATGTGTAGACAATCCGCGCCCTGCTACGTCGAAATAGCGGGGTCCTCCAGGGCGGCCATCAGCTGAGGGGTTGAGAGACACTCTGTCCAGCCACTGCGGGGCTCTATGGTTGAAGCGTGCAGCAGCCCTTAGCCCAGGGCTTCTGGTTGCTGCTGCTGCTGCTGCTGCTGCTGCTGCTGCTGCTGGAGGTCCATGCTGCATGCACAGGGTCTGCAACTGGTTGTCAGCTCTGTGGATCTCGTGCCGTGCAGGCCGAGTGTGTCTGGGAGGGGCCCTTTAAGGGAGTGGCTTGGGGCTTTGCTAGCCCCTTATTTCAAAGGGGAGCGCTTGTGTGTGTGGAAGTTCCACATTTCCTTCCAGGGCGGCTCCTTTCGATGTTCCCCGTCGCTACTTTGACGTGGAACGTCGACGGCACCAGCCCTGGAGGGTGTGTAGACGATACGTGTCAAAGTAGCCTATTTTGATGTCCTTACTTTGAAACAGGCTACTTCAACGAGTGTGCTAGTGTAGACATAGCCCATGTGTGGCCACAATGTGTCGACGAAAGTTCTGTCGGAAGACCTCTTTCAACAGGAACTTCCATCAACATATCGCTGTAGTGTAGATGTAGCCATATAGTTTGGGTACGAAAAGATCTCTGTAAAGGTAAAATGAATAAAGGGAGCCTTTGAGAAAGTAAAGGGAATTCATACAGTGGTTCTCTGCCTTTACTGAGGTATCTGGTTCTATTGCTGAAGGGAGCGGGGAGACTGGTTGTACCTATACGATATTCTGGTAAATGGTTGACACGCCTCCCCAATTTTTTTTATGCCCCCTCCTTTCTTTGTAATTGTTCCTATCCAGTGGTATTTGACACCTGCTGGGGAATTTTGGCCAAGAGCCAGTAGGAGTAGAGAGCAGCTGAAAGTGGTTTGGCTGATAATTCTGTGGTTTCTGCATAGAGCTCCAGGCTAGTTTCACACAAACAATGAACAAAGTACTGCTTCTTGCGTTTAGAAAAAGAAAAGCGGGCGGGGGCAGTGAAATCAGGTTTTTACTATTGGACAGATTTTCTGACAAACGCAACTTTACATGAGTATAGTAGCTCAATTGCAAATTATTTCTGTCGAAACAGGACGTACAGTCAAAATTCAGGCACCAAAAGGCACTGCAGGTGCTAAGAGCTGCACAGATTGACAAAGGAACCCGTAGTAAAAACAAGTAAACTGTTTGATTTCTGGCTCTGGAGATTTTGCTCAGATGCCACTTGTTTACTAAGTTCTGAATGGCTTTCGGCATTTACAGATGTAAAGCCCCTGACTGGGAAAGTCATTAAAAATTGGCCGAAAGCTTGGGTTAAATCTGAGAAAATCCATGGGGAGCCAAACTAGTTAATTATGTTTTTGTAATGCACCTATGAGAACAATGGCCAAATCTCTGAGCTGTTTGAAGGAACTGTTTAAAAGCAAATTAAGGAAATATCTACCGTAAATGTACAGTTCAATTGCAGGCTAAAGAGGGAACTTAAGGTAAACTTGTTTACTCTGATTCCGAGCCCACTTGAATATTTAACTCAAAATGCTCCTAGGTTACCCATGAAAAAAGCGACACCAAAGCAGAAAAAACATCCCCTGGGAAAAAGTGTGAAACAACAGAGCAAAGAATGAAGAAAAAAAAATAGAGACTGAAAATGACTGAATAAAACCTGAATCCCAATTGACAACTGAACGAAGTGTCCCATGTTACTGCAGGATCTGAGCTGTCTATCTTCAGTTGTTTGTTAAATTTACTTATGCCCTGTCTTGAAAATAGTTTGCAAGCTCTTTGGGGCAGGAACCTTCCCTCACTGTGGCCACATCTACACTACAGCAATCTTTCGAAAGAAGCTCTTCCAGAAGATATCTTCCATAAAAACGTCTTTCAAAAGAGCACGTCCACACACAAAAAAGCGGATCGAAAGGGAGTTTACACATCCCCCTCCCTTTCGAAAGAATGGGCCAGGGATCCAAAAATCCAGTGCCATGAGGACCCCTCTTTCAAACGACGGGCCCACGGAACAGCTACACACACGTTTTTTTCAAAAAAAGCTTTCGAAAGAAGGCACTTTTCCTGGTCTGGGAGCAGAAGAGGGCTTTTTGCGTGTGGACACTCCATGTGTTCTTTCGAAAAACGGACGGATTTAGCGAAATAACTTGTTAATGTAGCCGCAACCTGTGTGTTTATACTATACCTAGCACAGGTAGGCTGTAAACTTGATTGAGTCTCTCTGCCCAGTCATGTGGAAAATTGATATTATCGTAATGTAATAAAGTGATCACGATAGGGTTTATAGAATTTCTCCCAGAGTATTATGAGATGGAACCATGCTGCACCCCTCATCCTGGGTTGTAAGAGGGAACTCCACCCGTGCCCCCACAAACACACACAAGCTCACATGCACACTCTGTTATGATGCAGTTGAATAATCCAGCAAGTTGCCAGGCTGCAGTCCTGAGAATAAAGTATTATTTTGTTGATCTGAGTGGTCCGCTTACAAATGGTAAAGTGTAGAGTTCACAGCTGAGATCAGGTCCCCATTGTGCTGGGTACCATCCGAGTATATAGGAGGAGACATTCCCTGGTCCAAAAGAGCTGGCTGAATAAATAGTAGAGGGTGAGAAGGGGCACAGAGGGGTGAAGTGACTTATCCAAAGCCACATAGTATGTCAGTAGGCAACCTGGGAATAGCTGCTGTGTCATCTAATCAGTGTTCCCTCTGAGTGCTTGGGTGGCTACCCAGGAGAGATTCCAGTGCTGCCCAGCTGATTAGCAGAGCGCCCACAGACAAAAAAGCAGATCAAAAGATCAGTCCACCCTTTTCATAGAGAGTTTGCACAGCCCCCGCCCTTTAGAAACCATGTGTTTCTATGGGTGGTGCACATCCACGCATGCCTTGGTGCATATAAAAATTTTATTCTGCCCATGGATGGAAAAAAATTGCTCCACCCACTGGACCATAACATCACTGACAGCAAAGAGACTGTTCAAAGGACGGCCACGTACAAGGGTATTTATTTGTGCCAGCCCAACTTTCCCTCCCCATTACATTACTCCTTAGCTTGATACGCATCTTTTGTTTTTTTTCTTTTAATTGGAATCACAGGAAGAAGAAACAGTGAATTCAAACAAGTTTTGCCAATCTCCCCAAAACAGTGTGAGAGCTCTATCTAGCTCAGCTGGATTGTGTGCTTGGAATACAGTACCCATAGAAAGCCGGGGGAGAAGGGGAGGTGTCTCCTTGCTGAGATGCCTCATGATCATCCTAAGGTGGTTTCCAGCTAGACTATCCCAGGAGCAAATAACTACTCCCACCATTCTATACTAGCTTGTTTCCTGTGATTGATATATTGAGAAAAGAGAGAGAGAGAGAGAGTAATTGGGTGAGCTAGCAAACATATATTACCCCCATATACCCAGTTTCAAGATACAGGCAGTCTGTGCAGTCTGGATAACTTGGATACATAACCTGAATCAAACTCTATTGCTTGGATTGGGTCACAAAATCCTGGGCCCCTGGAGCCCGCTTATCATCAGTGCTGCAATTATACTTGGATAAACCATTCAATCGGGTATTTCAGCAGTGACTGCTATCGTGCAATCAAGAGCCTAGCCATGTGCAACTGGCTGCTCCATTTCCGACTCGCAGAGGACCTACTTTCTGTGGATAACTTTATACGAACGCACCAGGGCATGTAAAATAGGCACCAATGACCTTATGATACACACATGACCCAAAACGGAAGAATTTATGTCACTGAAAACCTCAATCTTTGTCTAAATTTGTATTTCCTGTGTTTGTTACCTACCCTTGGCAAAGCCTGTAGTCTCGTTTTGGAGTACTCATTAGGTTAGATTAAGGCATTAATTCTGCAAGGCCAAGGTATTCACTCCTGCTTTAATTTATGAGTGATAGGTTAAAGCAAGTGAGAGGGAGGAAACGATGTGATTTGGAAAAGCACATTTTACAATAGTCTGAACAAAAAAGAGGCATCTAAGCCAACGGCTGGAGTCTGAAATATGAGGCAACGTAAGATTAGTTAAACCTGCCTGCCAAATCTTGAGGAGCCTTACAAGATATTTCAAAGTTGTACTAATTCCACGCATCATCATGACTCCGTTTAGTGGGAGGTTTGGGCAGGGCAAAACCTGCTGTCAGCATCCACTACGGTTATTGCTTCAGAGGTAACAAAAATATCAGCTGCTCGATTAATACCAAATTTTGTAATGCAGGAGAAGAAAAGGAATTGGACTGAAAGCTAAACGTTTAATTAAGAGCAAATTACCAAAGGGCTTGACCTGATTCTCACCGTAGACTGAGAGATAACCTATAGCTTTTAAAAACAAATGCATTTTATTGGAAGAATTAACAACCACCAATTACGGTGCATAATTACATAACCTAGACACTACCACGTGTAGCCTGAGTCAGAAATCTACCTGTGTATGTAGGTTTCTGTTCCCCTCCCATTATTGTGCTACCTGAGCACAAAAGCCAAGATTTTCAAAACAATATTTGAAGTTAAGCTGCTGAGTCCCCATTTATGCTCCTAAATAAGTAGCCTGCTTTTCAAAAGTGCAGTTCACCCAAGACCTCCTACTAAAGTCAACATGTCCTGCTGTATCCCTGACACCTCCTGGTATGGAAGCCTTATTTCTAACAGACTACTGACTGTGACGTCTTCCCTTGAGCTCCGTGCACAGGAGAAAGTGGTGGAGGAGAAGCTTGTTTGTTTAGTGCTGAAACAGCTAATTTATGTACTTACACGGTGACTGAGGAAAGTTCTGCTGTAAGTGAGTTTATTAAGTGGAGTCAGTATGTCTGACAGCAAACAGAGCCTCAGCAGAGAAGACAAGGCTGTTAATAGTAAAAAAAAATATAATTAAGAAACCAGTTTAAAATAGCTCCTCCAATTACAGTGTTGCTTGAAATACTGTATTCTGGAAACATCTGTATTTTAATCATGCGTTAGAGAAGTGTAAGCCACTGATTTTTCTTCCTTATTTTTCTTTTTTTTGGATAAGTCTGTGAAGAGAAAATACCCTCCCCCTCTCCCCCACACGCTGGACTGCAGCCATGAATTAGTAAAGACCGTGTTTTATAAGTGCATGTATATTTTAATATTCATTTAAACAATGTTTTTCTTAGTTCTTTGACTAAAGGATTTTTTTATTTATTCAATATCAATTATAAAAAAAAACTGCTCAGGAAAGAAGAGTGTGGTCTGGCATCACCTTCGTGTGGGGCACGTTGAGCCACAGAAACACCCCTGGGTTTGAATACAAGGGTTTAAATGGATTATTCACACTGTAAACTCTTCAGGGCATGAACCTTCTTTATGTTTTGCATTTGTACAGTATTGAGCATGAAGAGATTCTGGTCTGTGACTAGAGCTCCTTGGCTCTAACACAACAGAAATTATTATTATCATTATTATTACTATTATTATTGATAAGAATAGGCATTGGAGCTGCATACAAACCATCCCTGTGACTCCAGAATTCTTCTGAAGACCATATTTCCTCCTGCCCAACTCTCATGACCTGTGGAATGGTCCAGAGTGCAACAAATGACAGATTATTTAATCAATATTTTTAGAGTTTACCACTTGTCTCCAATTTCCCATACTCCGCTTCATATGCACACACACCATTTTAAATGCCTGTTGAACGCTGTACCAGAGAGTGGGACTTTTCAGCTTAGAAAAGACGAGACTAAGGGGGGATAAGGTAGAGGTCAATAACATCATGACTGGTATGGAAAAAGTAATTAAGGAAAAGTTACTCACTTGTTCTCATAACAAAAGAACTAGCAGTCACCAAAAGAAATTAATGGGTGGCAGGTTTAAAACTAACAAAAGGAAGTTTTTTTCTTCGCACAGTGAATGGTAGACCTTGCAAGAGAATGTTGTGAAGAGGACTTTAACAGGGTTTAAAAAAGAACTAGATAAATTCATAGCGGTTAGGTCCATCAATAGATATTAGTCATGATAAGCAGGAATGGTGCCCCTACCATCTGTTTTTCAGAGGCTGGAAATGGATGACAGCAGAGGGATCAGTTGATAATGACCTGCTCTGTTCTCTCCCTGTGGGGCATTTGGCATTGGCCACTGTTGGAAGACAGCATACTGGGCTAGATGGACCTTTGGTCTGATGCAGTATGGCCATTCTCACATTCTTACCATACTTGCTGTCGACGCTCCACATGTATATTTTAGGAGCGGAGTAGTGTATAAACCAGCGGTGTCCCATAGCAATTCAAAGATGGCCAAACTTGTGGCTATTGCCTTTCCATATTCCACATTATAGTATACAAAACTCTATAGAGCCAGGCACCCCCGAGCCCTTCCCCCCATTCTAATTCAATGCCGGCAACTCACCAGAGCTCCTAGGGCTGCCACGCGCTTCTCCCACCAAGCAGTGGGGCACATGGACAGTGGGCAGACAGCAGCCTCTGCATGCGGCTCTCAGGAGGAGCTGCGTTGAAAGGCTCCAAGAGCCACAGGCAGCTTGAGAGCTATAGGTTGGCCACCCCCATCTTTGCCACAAAGCAGTGTCCTATTCACTACATGCGGTAAGTGGTGAATGTATTGGAGACCCCTGGTACACACTTTCCTGGCAAAGGGCATTTCATACAAGTTAGTTTCCTTTCTTTCTGGTGGCAGGAGAGGACCTCTTTTGTCTAAACGAGAAAACAAATGACTAGACTGTCCAGTCCCTTCCCATTCCTCAACACCCAGCTCCTCTGGGACACAAAGCAGACCACAATGAGGAAAAGCTTTTGTTGGAAACTCTCATTAAAACAGTGAAAGTATACCTGCCAGGCCAGATCCTCAGCTTATGCACACTGAAGTCAAGGGGATGAGCTGAGAATCAGTTAATTTCATTGACTTCAATGATTCCAGGCAAATATATAGAAGCTGAGGATCTAGCAAGGTAAAGTTAAATTCTATATTCCCTTTCCTTCAGGCTGTAATACGCTGTAATTGTGCAGCTGATCCAGTGAGCATGGCATTGTGTACAATTGCGTTTTCTCAACTTCACCCGGTGGCCCTTTCTGAGCAAACAGACGTGTTCTTGGGGGTATGTCACTGATTGGATGGCACCAGCCTTGAGCTCTGGGGGCTGGTTTGAGGGCATCTTATGATCAGGCTCCTGAAAGAAATGAGTGCAATAGCCTCAGATCACTCTCCGGTGAATGGCTGCTTCCATCATAAAAACACCACAAATATTCTGTTAGAGTTTGGCAAAAGTTGTGGTGCTTTCTTAGCCAGGAACTGGTGCCCAGTTGTAGCGCAAAATGAATATTTCTCGGTGAGAGACAGAGATTGGATTAAAAATCTTTATAGGAATGGGAGCTATACTATGGTGTGTAGAGTCATGTGAGCATTTAGGGATTTGTTTGTTTTTCAATACACCTCCTGATATACCTTTCAATGTTTCAACAGTTTGTTTCTCTGCAGAAAGCAGCTGCTATTTTGCGTGACACAGCCGATGCAATGAGTTACTAATGAATCATGTTTTGCTCTGTCATTGAGATTTTCCTTTTCATTTTAATTGAAACTATGTAAGTGTTCTTTGTGTATGAAGAAAAGAAAAAAATAAGAAAAAAACATTACCTGTGCTTCTCTGTGTGAACCAGTTCACCAGAGGGGCCAATTCACCCTAGAGTAACTCCACTAACAGGGTCAAACATGCCTCCGAGTTTTAGTATCCAGTTCAACCAGTCCTGTAACCTTCACAAGAATTGCTGTTGATCGGAAGCATTTACTGAAGGTTTAAAAGCAAATGCACATGGGGGATGGAGGGCAGGGAAGGAGGGAGGGAAAGGTGGAAGCATTTTGCAACTGGAAGACTGTGTGTAGTATTCAGGCTTTAACATTGCCTGCATTCATGGAGTAATGCCCTTCGGTTAAGGAAAGCACCGTAAACGCAGCTCCAGTCTGGTCAGATGAATGAAAGGCGTCTTACAGAATCTGTATGTGAGGTCACTCGCGTTACACCTGAAAAGCTGCTAGAGCCAAATTGCCCTATTTATAACGACACATAAATCACACCTTCCAAAGCAGGCAAACCTCCTTACATCAGTGGCACAGGCAGAATACTAGAACCTAGGCAGCTAAGACCTTGTCGGCAACATCAGCCTTGTCTTCTTGAATGTTGCTCCCTGGCAGCCACCTAGCGTAGGCAGCACTGCTGCGCACCCGTGATTTAATTTCAGATCTCTGAGGGTATGTCAACATGACCAAGCTTTCTCAACAAAACTTACGTCAAAACCCAAAGTTGCCAGAGGGTGTTCACACTGGCTCCCTCTTTCAACAGATCATTGTCCACACTGGGGGCTCTGTCATCAACCGTGTGCACAATGCACTGTGGGTATGTATCCCACCGTTCAATGTTGTGGGAAGGCAGAGCTGATCCCTGTGCATCTTGGGCATCCCTTCGAATTTTCCCACAACATCCTCAGCTTCCAGAAGTGGCACCATGACTACCTCTGTGAACTCCCCATGCTGAGGAATGTCAAGACAGAACAGCAGACTGTCTCCCTCACCCTGCGGCAGTCAGTAGTCTGCCTGCTGCTGTGTTCCTAGGGCAGGGCAGGGCAGGGCAGAACAGGAGAAGTCCGATAATTCAATCTTTGTTTGTTTGTCCCGCAAACAAAGCAGCAGCACGCTCAGCTGTCAGGTATGTCCCAGAGCTTTGAAAGGGGTGGGGCACACATCTGCAGGGCAGTGGAGGTCAAAACACTGAGCAGAGGCATCAGGACAGGCATTGTGGGATACTGGTGGGAGTCATTTCTGGTCACAAACCAAAGAACAGTGTCTACACTAGCTCTTTGTCGATAATAAAGGGAGGGGAAAAGAAAAATGTCTCTCAGGGTGGAATTTCCTGTTGCTGAAACTGGGCGTTTTCCCAACAAAAGTGTATATGTTTTCATTATTTTGTTGCCGAAAGGCAGGTTTTTGGCAACAAAACTTTGAAGAGTAGAGACATCTTCAGCGTCTGGTATCTTCCTTTAAACCCTAGGCTACACCTACACTAGAGGGTTTTGTCGACAAAACCCATGGAGAGTTCACACAAAACATTCATGAGACAGAACGCCTTTCTCAACAGAATTCGACAAAAAAGCTGTGTGGATGCTCCAGGGGACCCTCTATTGACGGACAGGGCTGCTGTGCTTCTGATTGGCCATTCTGTTGTTAGACCAGCTAGTCAGTCTGGCCACTCTCTGTCAACAGAGCAGATTGACAGAGTGATCTTCCGCAAGCAACTTCTGTCGACAGATCACTCTAGGAGAGCCATAGCTCCAGACTGCTGTCATGCGAACACACAAGGATGTCCACTGCCACTTTAAAAGAGAACCACATAAATAAATTGCTGGCCCTCTGCTTATGTGGAAAACCCAGAAAATGTTAACCTTTCAGACTCAAGACCTTCCAGGGAAATTAACCGAGAACCTTAAATGTATTATTTGTAAACTCTTACATTTTCAAGTCCATCTCAGGAGTTTGGGGGACCTGACGCGTTTTTTGAATGGTTGGGATTGTCACTGATAACAAATGCTAGTTCTTGCGTAGAGCTTTTCACGAGTAGATCACAAATTGGTTCACAAGAGGGCAGTATCTTTGTCTCTGTTTTACAGAAGGGGAAAATGAGGCACGGAGAGGCAGGTCTCCTAGCAGGGTTGGTTAGAGCCAGGAGTAGATCCCAGTCTAGTGCTCTGTCCCACATTGCCCGCACTGAAGTCAATGCTGAGACAAGATGCTGGTGATCAAGAGCGTACCCACCATGCTGCATGAGCCTTTTCCGAGCTAGATTGCACAACATAGGCTACGTGTACACTGCGACGCTACAGTGAAATAGCTTATTTCAACCCAGCGAAACTGAAATAAGCTATTTCGACACATAGCAGCCACACGTCCTCCAGGGCTGGTGCCATCGACGTCGACGTGGGAAAGCACTTAATTGAAATGGGCCCCACAGGGGGACCGTCTACACACAAAAGTAGCCCCAGTCAGAATAAGGGGGCTAGGAAAGCCTGCGGACAGGGTCACAGGGCGGACTAGCCCTTCTGGGACAATAGCAAGCCGGTCCCTTAAAAGGCCCCTCCCAGGAACACTTGGCCTGCGCAGCTCAGGTCCACAGAGCCAACAACCGCTTGCAGACCCTGTGCATGGGGCATGGACCCCCAGCAGCAGCAGGAGCAGCAGCAGCCAGAAGCCCACACAGCTGCCTCCAAGGCAGTGGCCGCCCTGCTCAGCGCCATGGAGGAGGCAGCCCAGCACCTCCTGGAAGATGAGCTGTCCTTCTCGGGGGGGGAAGGAGCCGCCCCAGACCACCATGTAGCCCTCCCAGCCTCCCCCGGCTGGGCGCATCGCTGGCTATGGAGGTACCCCACCAGCACAGAGTGGTGGGAGTGGCTGGTGCTTCAGGAGTGGGACGACGACCACTGGCTCTGGAATTTCTGGATGAGCCGGCAGACTTTCCTCAAGCTCTGCCAGTGGCTCACCCCTGCCCTGCGGCACCAGGACACCCCCATGCAGCGTGCCCTCGCTGTCGAGAAACGGGTCGACATCGCTGTCTGGAAGTTGGCCACTCCAGACAGCTACCGCTCCGTAGGACAGCAGTTCGGTGTGGGCAAGGCCACCGTTGGGGCTGTTTTCATGGAGGTAAGAGGACCCCAGGGGGAGGGAGGGACAGCGGGGGAAGGGGGGACCCCAGGGAGTGGGGGGGAGCCCAGGCGGAGGGGAGACCCTGAGTGCACACCCTGCACACCCCTCACGGGTGCTCATGTCCTCCCCCCACAGGTGGTCTGTGCACTGAATGCTCTGCTGCTCCACAGGCTCGTGCAGCCTGGGGACCTGGATGTGGCCATCTCAGGGTGTGCTGGCATGGGGTTCCCTAACTGCTTCAGGGCACTGGACGGGACCCACATCCCCATCCGCACCCCGGACCACTGCAGAGGACGCTTCCTGAACAGGAGGGGCCACCACTCGGTGGTCCTCCAGGCCATGGTGGACAGCCAGGGCCACTTCCTGGACATATATGTTGGCTGGCCTGGCAGTACACACAGCACCTGTGTTTTTAGGAACTTGAGCCTGTGCCACCAGCTGGAGGTAGGGACCTCCATACCCCAGAGGGTGATCCCTCCGGGGGACACCACCGTGCCCCTCTGCCTTGTGGCAGATGCAGCCTACCCCCTCCAGCCCTGGCTCATGCACCTCTACACAGCCCACCTCAGTGCCAGCCAGGAGCAGTTCAACACTCACCTGAACCATGCACGCCAGGTGGTCGAGCGGACTTTCGGCCACCTCACAGGCCGCTGGAGGTGCCTCCTCACCTGCCTGGACATGGGGCTCCCCAGCATTCCCCCAGGTTGTGGGCGCATGCTGTGCACTCCACAACCTGGTGGAGAGCAAGGGGGAGGCATTCATGTGGGGCTGGGCTATGGAGGCTGGCACGGCCTGCCCCCAGCCAGCCACTGCCCCGAGCCGCCAAGCCAACCATGAGGGCATCCAGGTGCGGGAGGCCCCGTGGGCCCATTTTGACAATGCTGAGGGGTGAGCACTGGCACAGCCAGCCTGGTGGGCCACCCACTGCCCCCCACCCCACCATCCACAACACCCTACACTGCCCCCGCACCTACACTATGCGCCCTGAGAGCACACGACACGCTTCTGTTTTGTTTTAAATAAACCAAACATTCTTGAAACAACAAAAATGATGAACTTTCTAAACATGAATGGGGAACTATGTACATTGGGGGGGGGACAGCTACTAAAGGGGGGTGGGACAAGACAACTATTTACAAAATGGGGGGGACTATGTACAAAGGTGGGGCCTGGGTGGCCCAGTCCTTGGCCCCCTTCCCCCGCTACTGTCCAGCACCCGGCATGGGGGGACACGACCCACGTCTGGGCTGGAGGCCCCATCAAGGCTGGGTGGGGAAGGACCGGGAGGACCGGAAGGTATGGCTGGGCTGGCCCCTGAGCCCCACGGTCCTCCTCCTCAGCAGGATCCAGGGCAGGTGGAGGGCGGCTGGGAGGGACGGCGGCCAGAGCAGCGGGGGGAGCCATCTGCTTGGCGATGTGCTTGAACATCCTCATGAAGGACCCCCAAGCCTCCTGGTGCCAGGCCAGCGCTCTCTCCTGCAAGTGGAGCTGGTGCTCCTCCACTTGCAGGCGGTGCTCTGACACCTCCACCTGGCGCCGGAGGGTGGTGAGGAGCTGGGGGTCAGCGACCCCCACGGCTGGCTCCAGTGGTGGCGGGCTCGTCCTGGGGCTGGTCCCTGCTACGCCGCCCAGCTGCCACAGTGCGACGTCCCCACTGGGCTGGCCAGCACAGCGGATGTCGCACCCCTGCTGCTGTGGCCCTCAGATGGTGCAGCAGTGGAATAGAGTGGGGAGAGTGAACACAGCTGTTAGTCTGGGCCCTGACCCATGGCCCATGCCCCCCACCCCTCCACTGCTGGGTCCCCATCCCCTGTCCCCCAGGATGATGATGGGTGTGGTGTCTCCCCCCGCCAGGTGTGACTCCCTTCAGGGGTTCTGCTCCCCCCTATCTCCAGGGATGGGGCATGGTGCCATTCTGGGGGGCAGGTGCTGATGGGCTCTGAGGGATGTGTCACTGCTGTCCTGGGGCCATGGACTGGCTGGACCATGGTGGGCCGAGGTCAGCTGGGTGCGTGGAGGGCCCTGATTGTGTCCCTTGCCCCCACCCCTTAACTCAGGGGTGTGCACCTGGGGTAGATACCTGACGGTCTGCTCCCACGATCGGGGGACACCTGGTGGGTGGACACCCTGCTGGAGCTGTGGGAGGCGAGGTCAATCAGGAGCCCCCCGTCACTGGAGCCCTCCTCCTCGTCCTCTGCTGTCCCAGGGGTGGGCTCCTCTGGGGGCCCCTGGCATGCAGGGCTGGTCTCCAGGCCAGACTCCAGCTCCAGGGCCTGCTGGGGCTCATCGGCCGAGGCATCAAGGGTGGCTGGGCGGGGCGGGAGGAGGTGTACTGGGGGCCGAGGATCTCCCTGAGCTCCCTGTAAAAGGGGCAAGCAGCAGGGTCAGCCCCAGACCGGCTGGCCGTGTCCTGAGCCCAGGCATAACCCTGCCACAGCTCCTTAACCTTACTCCTGACGTGGTCAGGAGTGCGGACAGGATGACCCCAGGCAGCCAGGCCCTCGGCCAGCAGGGCGAATGCTTCTGCGTTCCACTGCTTCCTCCCCATTACCTGGAACACCTTCTCCTTGCCCCAAAGCCCAGGCAGGTCCCAGATCTTGGCATCTGACCAGGAGGGGCCCCGCCACCTCTTCCCCCACTGGCTAGACAGCTGGGAGACCTGGGTCTCCTGGGGGGGTGCCCTGGGGGCACTCAGGGGGTTGGCTGGCTGTCATGGGCATTGGGTGGGGGATCAGGGTGTCTGGAGGGCGTGCAGGCTACGCACGTGTCTGTGCTGCTGCCTGCATGTTCTCAGCTTCCTGCCACAGGAAATCAGGGGGTGTGGAGCTTTAAGGGGCTGCTGCACGTGGCAACCCTAGAGCCCAGGGGCTGGACAGAACGTCTGTCAATCTCTCTGCTAATGGCCGCCGTGGAGGACCCTGCTATTTTGACATAGCGGGACGCAGATCATCTACACATGCCCTAGTTCAAAGTTGGATGTTGAAGTAGGGCGCTATTTCCATCTTCTGATGGGGATAGCGATTTTGACGTCTCGACATCTTACGTCGATTTCAACTTCGAAATAGCCAGCTACTGTAGACGCGGCTATAGGGTTACAACTGACACTAAGGCTCCAACCTTGTGACTACTTGTGGAACTGAACCAGTGGCAGCAAAGCCTCAGATAGCTAACTACAGCAATACTTTGTCATTATTACCCTTCTGATTCACAAGTAGCAGTTTCAGTCGAGGCTATCAGCACAAAGTCCTCTGATCAAGGATTGCAATGTTGACATTCCCAGCATGTTTTCATGCTTGCATAGTATTGTCTTAGCAATGAAGGGTCCTGTGGCACCTTACAGACTAACAGAAAAGTTTTGAGCATGAGCTTTCGTGAGCACAGACTTGGAAGTGATTTCCAAGACCAGCATCTGATGAAGTGAGTCTGTGCTCACGAAAGCTCATGCTCAAAACTTTTCTGTTAGTCTATAAGGTGCCACAGGACCCTTCATTGCTGTTACAGCTCCAGACTAACACGGCTACCCCTTCAATACTAGTATTGTCTTGTGGCTTGCTTGTTTGTTTGTTTATCGTAGCTAGAGTCTCTTCCAGAAGCACAGCTGGTTGGTAGCCCATCAGAACCAGAGCACACCATGTCATACCAAAAAAAGTCCCATAACTTTCAGATCAGTTGTGTGTGCGTATTTGGAAATTAGCCAAAGCAAATCCTGAGTTGCATAGACTTGGTGAAAAACGAAAATGTGTGGGGGTGAGAAGGGCTTGTGGTATTTTGGGAGAAGAGTAAGAGAGTAAGATAGTATATTCAGCATAAATCTAAAGTAATAAATCAAACAGGAAACTAAACCGCATGCTCTTCAAGGTGAATAAAGTCTGATCTTTATACTAAAAATCATTTTGAAAGCTGAAGCTTAATATTTCCCTTTATAACACAGGGGAGGTTTCACTCTTCATTCCCCCATATTAACTCTTCAAGAGTTATGCCCGTGGATGACACTTTGCTCACAGAAGCTATATGTTTGGGGGAGAGAATGAGAGGAAGGCTTTAATATTTAGTAAATCAGACCTTGTGGAGATTAATTCTTAACATGTGATTTAATGTTAAAAGCTTCAGGGCGTGAAGGGGATATTTTTTTTCCATCTGAAACGAGATAGAGGGAGCTAAAAATTAGTTCTATAGGCACTTTTTAACTCAGCCAACCAAACTGAAATATGTTCTACATTGAATGTTTATGTCTTTTTTGTGGAACTAATGCTTGCAGCAGCAGCAGAATGATGAACTCAGTGATCTAACTGGTCTTTTCTGTTCCAGCCTGCTCTGCTATTTCTTGTTTGCCTTGTTCCACCAATAACACTGGTTGCAGGAGGTGGGAAGTAAAATAGTAAATTTCAATTGACATCTCATCCCTGTTTTTCTTGTGCAGTGGTATTGGTGGGATTGCACAAGAGGGTCACATATTTTCACATACAAGGTACAGAAAGTTCTTTGTCTTCTCAGATATGGACATCCAAGGTCCAGAGGACAGTATCTGTACAGAGGGAGGATAGGTCTTTTAAACTACCTTCCAGATGTCAAGCTGGGAACTTTCCCATCACATGGGTTATTGTCTGCAAAGCTGCTCCACACTCACAGGATGGAAGGGAAACAGGCCAAGCTGGTGCACAGCTATGGTGACGCTGAGAACATCAGAGAGGAGCCTGTTGAATTTGGTGCAGGGTCTATATTAGTGGACAATGAGGCAAGTGTAGTGAAGAGCTCCTAAATGTACTCATACAGCGATCTTATGTAGTCATTTGGCTTGAATAGATGGAATCAAGCTAGTCAGTGTAACTACCTGCAAATCCTGTCCGTAATCTTGGAGTAAAGTAGGCCATTACATTATCAGGAGGTAAATGTAACCATGTAGTCATTGTGTTAGACTCTCTCTCCCATCAGTGCTTCCACTCTGTAAGAATGTAGTTTTCAGCTCCGAGGCCATGCTCATCCTCTGTACCTGGCAAAAGGATCTGCTGTCCAGAAGGTTCCTAATAGTTTACCTGTCAGATGTTTCAAGTAAGATTGGCATGTCATGTTGTGGTTGAGATTTGCTCCGAAGATGCAGAAACTAGTTGTCCTTGTATAGAGATGGAGATAGGTCCCTTGGCAAGAAGATTATTCTGATGAAAAGTAGTTGCCACTGTCTTGGTTTCACTAAGGATTAGTCGCCATTGTTGGAATTTAGTGGTCAAAATGTCCACCTCTTGGCTGAGATTCTTTTTCATTCCTATAGAAATTGCTTCTGATGTTAAATAACAAACTCATCATCATAGATGTACTTCTTGGCCTGTGTTTCAGGAAAGTTGTATGCATGTATACGGCAAAAGAGGAGAGCCAAAACTGACCCTTTTCGAAGGCCACTACAGAGACATCGAAGTTGGTGGATTTTCTCCCTGACTTGCAGAATTAAGTTTTGGTTACTTATAATTTCTTGGATGAAATATGCCATCAGCCCACAAGGAATAACTTATAGCAGCTTAGATCAATGAGTACAACAAAAACTTTATTTCCCAAATCAAATGTGTTTTCTATATTGTCAGTCAAACACCTGATCTTGGGTATAGTATCCCATCCTTAATCCAGTGAGAATAAAAAGTAGCCAAGTACTGATATTCTAGTTACAAAGCGTGGCAAACTATTACAGTGCTGGATGGAGATTCTTGTCTATGAATGTTCTTATCACTTCCTGGCTGATTCTCCTTAATGTCCTTATTTGTAGATTCAGTTTGCAGGCAAATAAAATCTGAAAAACCACAGAATGGGAAGAAAGTGTAAGATCCTGCTGGGCTAAGGACCACTAACAGATGTATGGTATGTATTATATTTTAGCACTCTTGAGCTGTGTCTACACGTGCACGCTACTTCAAAGTAGCGGCACTAACTTCGAAATAGCGCCCGTTGCGGCTACACGCGTTGGGCGCTATTTCAAAGTTAACTTCGACGTTAGGCGGTGAGACGTCGAAGTCGCTAACCTCATGAGGGGATCGGAATAGCGCCCTACTTCGACGTTGAACGTCGAAGTAGGGACCGTGTAGACGATCCGCGTCCTGCAACGTCGAAATTGCCGGGTCCTCCATGGCGGCCATCAGCTGGGGGGTTGAGAGATGCTCTCTCTCCAGCCCCTGCGGGGCTCTATGGTCACCGTGGGCAGCAGCCCTTAGCCCAGGGCTTCTGGCTGCTGCTGCGGCAGCTGGGGATCCATGCTGCATGCACAGGGTCTGCAACCAGTTGTCGGCTCTGTGGCTCTTGTGTTGTTTAGTGCAAGTGTGTCTGGGAGGGGCCCTTTAAGGGAGCGGCTGGCTGTTGAGTCCGCCCTTTGACCTTGTCTGCAGCTGTGCCTGGCACCCTTATTTCAATGTGTGCTACTTTGGCGTGTAGACGTTCCCTCGCAGCGCCTATTTCTATGTGGTGCCACGCAACGTCGAAGTTGAACATCGACGTTGCCAGCCCTGGAGGATGTGTAGACGTTATTCATCGAAATAGCCTATTTCGATGTTGGCTTCACATGTAGACGTAGCCTTGCTGTGATAACTAGTTCTCTGCAAGATTTCCAGGTTTCCTTGCCTGGGTTAAAGGATAATTATTGACATAATCATGGGGATTGGGAGGTTGAATGTACAGGAACGTGAGCATCTCTCCTTGATGCATGGGAACCAATTTCTGTACTCCTTCATGTCAATCTAAGCACTGGCTGGGGCAGTCAACATTTTATTATTGAAAAGAGAAGTGAATATAGTATAATCCAAATGGTCATGATTTTCAGCCTGCCTTGTGATTATTTTGAAGGTAACTTGAAGGGATCTGATTTTCAGAAAGCTCTGAGCACACGAAAGTGTCATCAGTTGGACAAGATCATAAAATCGGTGGGCACGTTTGACAGTTTTGGCCAATGACTTTAGGGCTGTTGACATTTTGTCAGCCTGTGTTCTGATGTAACTTCTGGAAAACAGGGAAGATGCTAACTGGATTGAAGAGTGAGAGAGAAGGTTCTCTTCCTGGGGTGAGGGTGAATGAGCATTTCCAAAAGGGGTCCCTTTTGCATGTTTAGAATCTGTATGTCTATGATTTATGCAAATTCAAATGGCTCAGGAAAAAAAATAATTGTCCTTAGTCACAAAGGCACAGATCTCAAAAAGTACCTGGAGACCTAAAGACACACAGAGCTGACTAACGGGGTTTTTAGATACCTCTAAGATGCTCACGCACTTCCGTAAATTCCAGTCAGTGCCTATCTTCATCTTTAGGCCTTTCAAGAATCTGACCCAAAACAATCTCTTGAAGATGCTAACAGTACCATTAGGTCACATTTTCCTACACTGACTTGTTCCAGTTTCCTTCTGAGCATTGTTGTAAAGAACTATTTGTTTTCATCTGCTGGCTCATAAGAATAATAGCTGGAACTACCTGGTTCCATTTATGACGGACTCACGTGGAGCCCTCATCCTGCTTAGGGCAGAGTCTCCACCTACATGATACAGGCTGAAGAAACCCCTCCCTTAAGGCTGAGCTTATTGATCACTCACATAAGCCAATGTAAGCTTCAACCTTTTCCTAACGTGTAGCTCTTTCTAGGGCTTCTCTGCAGAACCACCCTAGTCCTAGCCTCTTGTTACTTCTGACTTCAACAAGGCATTTCAAACCCTCTTCTTTCCTGGTCAGAGTTCACAAAGTCAACTTGTGGCCTAAGTCAGCAGTATTTCCTCTCTGTTTCTATTGTAGAATGGCAAACAAAGGAGCCCTGTATTCCAATGCAGAATATTGGATCCGCTGCCCCGTTACCACACTTTATCTAGCAGGTTAGGGAGCAGTTATTAAATACATATGATCTGTAATTATAAACTTTTTACTTTAATCTCATCTCCCTTCTCGCTTTTGGCTCTCTTCACAATGAAATGCAGAGCTGTAGGAACATGTTCCCTGTAAGGTATGTGCCTTTCTCCTGCCTCAGTCCATGCTACCATGCAGAGTGCCAAGCTACATTATCAACACTGTGTTAACTCTTGAGGGCTCAGACAAGTATTAGTTCATCATTTGGCAGCAAGATGTTCCTGGGAAATATTCTACCATCTGACTCCACCACCTCAACCAAGCTTCACAATCATCATTGCTGTGTATGGTATTAAATTGGTTTATTAATTGTGTAAAACATATATTGTATATGTATGTACTGTCTTTTGTCTGCTAAAATTTTTCCCCCCATCTGCATTAATATGTATGAGAAAATTGGATTCACGAACATCATTTTGCTTAACGTAGCATTTTGCAGGAACATAATTACAACATTCAGTGAGGAGTTACTGCATTATGTTATGCCAGCTAATTTTTCTGATAACCAGATATTTTGCTGCAACTATATTACAGTCATTCATGTGCAGAGCTGACAGCCTGAACTCCAGCCCCTATCACTCAGATAAATGGTGTTCTATTGTACAAATGGGGACAAAGTGTGTGTTGCAAAACTTCAAAGTGTATGTCAAATTGTGGACTATGCAAACTTAGCTAATTAAAATCAAAATTGCAATGGAAGCCTTATATGACAGGACACTGCAAATTAATTAGGGCTTTAATTATAATGCTGCTGCTCCCACTAATAAGAATGGTGGCTGTGCAGCACCTTATGCATACCAGCCAAAGTTTCTGGTAAGTATCCAATGGATATTTTCCATCCCACTATCTTGACTTCTTTTTCCACTCTCTCTTTTAAGCAGACTACAAATCCTAACAACATCTGAGTGAAACTTCAAAGTCAGGGCATTTAACATTAGGCAAAACAAATCTGACCACCCGTATGTACAATGCTTCTTTCATCACCCCATCTAGTGACAAGTGACCCCATAATAAAGAATCATAAGTCACTCCATAGCTTCAAACCCCGTTTCCTCTTATTTATATACAGTGCTTTTTTAAAAAAAAAAAAATTGAGGAGCCAGTACTCAGCTGCCTCCCTGCTCCCCCTCACCTCACCATGGCTGGGGCTGCCAGAAAGGGTCTATGCACCAGTCAGCTCCCAGTTGCCTGGCTGGTGGGGTCTCCCAGCCACCTGGCTGGGGATCCTGCAGCAGGGGCAGCCATGTGCTGGTACTCAGAACCAGCAAGTACTGGCACAAAAAAGCACTATTTATATATATAATTTTGGAGGGGGAGAGAAAATCTGAGTGTGAAGAAACCAACAAAGCACTGAAAGTCATTTCCCCCTGTTGATTCCTCCTTTGTTGAGTTTAATGTTAGCACCATTTCAGAGCACTGAAAGGGCTAGTTTGTTTTCAGTCACAAGGATCATTGTGCCTCAATTAAAATAAAAAAGCAGTCCAGTAGCACTTTTAAAACTAACAAAATAATTTATTAGGTGGTGAGCTTTCGTGGGACAAACCCACTTCAGACCACCAGTGCTACTGGACGGCTTTTTTGTTTTGAAAGAGTATAGACTAACACGGCTATCTCTCTGTTACTGTGCCTCAGTTAGAGATGGTTTATTTTGACTTTTTATTCTGACATTTTGCTGTGCCCTGGATTGAGTTCCCAAAAATGCATTTTCTTTAGAAACTTATGTTGGATTCAAAAACAACAAGAAGTCCTGTGGCACCTTATCGACTAACAGATATTTTGGAGTATAAGCTTTCATGGGCAAAGACCTGCTTCATCAGAGAGTCTCGTCTGCTAAGACAAGAGATTTTGTGGTGCATATTTTCTTTAGAGCATCTTCATGTTATTGTTATCCTCCTCTAAGGCTGATGGCCCTGGTCCTTGGCAGATGAGATTGAACCTCAGACCTTAGGACCTAAACCCACAAGCCTTTACTGCATGAGCTAAAAAGCCAACTCCCTTTTTCCCAAGGCTGTAGATCAGACTTCGCTCATCTTTTCTTAGTATCTGTGCCTTATGCTCCTCTCTTGACATCCATTTCTTTTTTAAATGGTTTTTGCTTGTTAGCCTGCTTGCCAAAACCTTTCTTGTTGCTTCTTAGGTTTATATAATTGGCAAGCCAAACTTGCAGTTCTCATTTGGGCAAGTATCCCATTTCCAGTCAATGGAAATAAGGATCTCAGAATTTGGCCCACGGTTAATAATGAAGACAAGGAAGCTAAAAACCAGAGACAGGCCAAGACCATTTTGTGGACCTATATATAAAAACATTTCTGTTTTGTTTTGTTTTGTTTTTAATTGAAAAATACTAACTTTGCATCACCTGCCAGTAGACGCACATGGACTTTCAATTTGTGGTTTCTCTTCATACAGTGCATTTTGAAATCGGAATTTAAAACAAAATATACATCTCCATGTCTGAGTGTGTGTGCAGCAATATGTCACTTCTTGGTGGGAATTTGAAACTATTTTGAGTGTGCATAAACATTTCTTGTCTCCCTGCACTGCTCCCCACACCTGGCCCACTCCTTATCAAGCCTTTTAAACAATCTAAATCCCTTAAGTGAGGAAAATACTGACAGGAAATGCATAATTAATTAGGAATGGGGTTATAGTTTCATTTCCTGGTCCATTTTGAGTCAAAGGTGAATTAGAATGATTTGACAAGAGCTTTTAAAAAGCAGTTACCTGCATATTCATGTTAATAAATTCCATCAAGTACAAATATTTCTTCTAAAAATAATAATGCTCTAAAAATGAACCTGGAGATGCTCATACAACCAGAGCACTCATTCCTTATACTGAGGTCTGGTGGGAGGTTAAAATTCCAGCCTTGTGTGGCTTAGTGGATAAATCATTGGACCAGGACTAAGGAGCCCCAGGGTTAGTTACCAGCTCTGCTACTGATCTGCTGGGTGACCTCAGCCAAATCACTTCACCATCCTGTGCCTTCACTTCCCCACCTGTAGAATGCAGGTAATGATAGTAACCTCCTTTGTAAAGCACTTTTGAGATTTATTGATGCAAAGTTCTCTACCGGAGCTAGGTACTAGTTATTCTCATTTGGGGTCCAGTAACAGGGCTGATGTGCACCTTTAGCAGTCACTGCTGTATACAATAGTGGCCATTGCTCATTTGCAGCCATGAATGGTCTTGGACTATTTGAGCCAAGAGACACCCCTCTTTACATGTGCCAGATTGTCACTATTGAGATCAGTTGAGGTGCCCAAGCATGGGTGGTGGCTGAAGCTGCTCCCTGGGGAGGCAAGCACCCCCACCTGTGGCCCCACACATACTCCATCCCTGCTCCACCCAGGGCTCTGCTGCCTCCCCACTCTCTTCTTCTTCCCGCGGTTCATCCATTCTAGCCAAATCCCTGAACTCAAATGTAGCAAATGACATTTATAAAGGCAATGGAGCATGTTTTTCATGCAAGCCAGATTGTGGAGACTGGACATGCAGAAAGCTCCTAATGAAAAGCCCTAACTCTGGGAATAAAATATGTCAGTCACAGGTTTTGAGATATATCCTGAAGTTGGTCAGAGATTTATTTGCAAAAACTTTGTGGTAAGGGCAAGTCATTTGTGCTGAATTCAACATTAAGGCTATGTTTATACCAGCCTCCCGCTTTCGAAAGGGGGATACTAATGAGACACTAGGATATGCTAATAAGGCACTGCAGTGAATATGCAGCACCTCATCAGCATAATGGCAGCCGCAGCATTTCAAAAGTGCCACTTTCGACCGCACGCAGCTCGTCTGCATGGGGTCCTTTTCGGGGTCCACAGCCCTTCTCTGTGTTACATTTTCTTCACCAGTATTTCTAAGCTGATTTTATATTTTAAATATAGTCTTAAGTCTTCATTAGGTAATCATTCCCAATTACTACATATTTAAACTTATTGAAACAAAGACATTATTTTAAATTAATTAGTGAGAGTGAGTTAGTGTGTCCAGAACAAAGCTCGTTACTTTTAGAAATAGGGAACACTAAATAAGTTTGTGTGATTTTCCGAACAAGACATTTATAAAATTTCACTATTGCTGTGTCTGAACTTGCATTCTTCTTTTGAAAGAGGCATGCAAATCAAGGAAACTGAAAAAGCAAATAAGGCACTGATTTACATATCTGGTGCCTCATTTACATATTCTCCTTTTGAAAGAGTTTCTTTTGAAAGAAAGAAAGCGGTGTAGATGGGGCTCTTTCAAAAATAAATCCCAACTTCAAAAGAATCCTTATTCCAATTTTGTTTCAGGATCTTTGCCAAAGATCAGAGAGGCAGCCGTCTGTAGCTTCAAAAACAACAAGTAGTCCTGTGGCACCTTATAGACTAACAGATACTTTGGAGCATAAGCTGTCATGGGCAAAGACCTGCTTTGTCAGATGCACGGCTGACGAAGCGGGTCTTTGCCCACGAAAGCTTGTGCTCCAAAATATCTGTTAGTCTATAAGGTGCCACAGGACTTCTTGTTTTTGCCAAGAGTCACCAGGCTGCAAGCTGCAACAGCCTGCTGTGGAAGCCTCCAGGAACTGTCAGAATAGGCATAAGAAGAGGAGAGAGGTTGAATGCTAAAACTGAGGGAAGGCATTGCCTCCTGTTGCCTCTTGAATCTGCTGCCCATGGGCCCAAGCTAGATCCTCCTCCTCCATACAAATGACATAAGAACTCTGCTGGGGCCCCTTTCCCAGTTTGCTGACTTTGCATGCATCCTGCAAAGTCCAGGTGTTTGAACTTCTGGATGGGGTGTTTGGGGGAGGGGTGTCCCGTCTACTGGGAAGGATGGGTGTTTTAACTGGACTGACATGCTGATGGTAATGTGATCATGCTCTGAGGAGTGGGAAGCAGCAAGAGGTGGCTGCCGATGTTGATTCTTGGCCTGAGTTCGTCCTGGCATACAGTTTCATTAAGAGCGCTTGGAGCCTGGGACTAGTGCACATTATGATGGGTTTGAAATCAATAGTAAACAAGAAGGAGGGTTTACAGGCCTGGAGCTGCCAGCAAAGCCTCTCTCAGATCACTCCCAATGCTGCTTGCCACACAGGCCCGTTCTGTCAGCACTGAGTCTGCCTGCTCCATGCCTGAAGGATGTCAACACACCGATTTCCCACCTCAGGCCTTACCTGCAGAGGGGGAGGCTGTGCATGAGGTCTTTACAGTGGGCTGAAGCTTCACCGGTGATGTGATGGTTTTCCAGTCATCTGCTCCATGCTAGGTGAATTGCAATTCTGTGTAGCCCCCATTTGCCATTGCTTACTTTTCGGCACTTCATCCCATTGCTGGCACCCAGGCTGCCGCTACACTACAAAGATATTTCAAAACAGCTATTTTGAAATATCTTATTGAAAAATAACACAGCCACGCACATGATGCATTTCAAAATAGCACGCACCTATTTCGAAATACCATGTCCATACCCGTACAGCCTATTTCAAAATAGAGCCATTGAGCTCCATTATGGCTTATTTTGAAATAGCGCTATTCTGTGTCTTAACAGCACCTATTATGAAATATCTATTTCAATTCAGACACTATTCCTCCAGCAATGAGAGTTATCGGTTTTGAAATAACACATCCACTAGTTTGAATTTGTTTCATAATAGTGCATGCACAGTAGACACGAGCAAGGTTATTTCAAAATAATGGCTGTTATCTCAAAATAACTTTGTAGGGTAGATGTAGCCCCAGTGTGCTGTGCTAATGGGTTGATCCAAACCACACTTCTTTCCATGGGCTTACGTGAGATTTGGATTGGCCCCTAGGTGAATCTTTGTCCTAATTTGTGTCTCACTTCAGATATTTATAAACCATAATTATCATGCCCATCAGCAAGGACTGTCACTCTCGTGTGGGTCTTTATAGTCACAATAGACGCTGTAAATTAAGTCTTCAATTGAAACTTTTAAGGGCGCGATCCATAGTCTATGCAGACTGAAGGACGCCTACTACTACTACTCATTAGTCATCTAACCAAATCAGCACTTTAGCACTTTTACCTATCAGTCAGTCCCTCGATCTCCCATCACAACGTTGTTGCTGTTCTCCAAACACACGGTAGTTTGTCGACTGTTCAGCTACTGCAGCAAGGTGTAACCTTGTGAGTAAACCTGGAGTGACCGCCAGGGTCCTGAGGTACTCAGAACTGAACATGGTGTCCAAATGCACGACACAAAAGTCAGCGAGCCACAGGAGAATATAGTGAAGAGTGTGATCCAGTGAAGTGGCCTCTGAGCTGGAAGTTGTAATGTCAGACCTGGATTCTGTTCCTTAGCTCTGACCCTCTATGTAAACCTCATCAAATCATTTCACTGGTCTGTGCCACTTTTCCCCCTCCCTCCTATTGTCTATCCAGTCATATTTATGTTGCAGATTCCCTCAGGCCAAGGACTGTCACTGAGTCTTGGTCTGTACTAGGCAGGTGAGCCAATTGTAGACAGTATTGGAGGGGTAGCCGTGTTAGTCTGGATCTGTAACAGCAACGAAGGGTCGTGTGGCACCTTATAGACTAACAGAAAAGTTTTGAGCATGAGCTTTCGTGAGCACAGACTCACTTCATCAGATTCTGGTCTTGGAAATCTGCAGGGCCAGGTATAAATAAGCCAGAGCAAGGGTGGGGATAACAAGGTTAGCTCAGTCAGCAAGGGTGAGACTTACTACCAGCAGTTGATCTGGAGGTGTGAACACCAAGGGAGGGGAAGCTGCTTCTGTATTTAGCCAGCCATTCGCAGTCTTTGTTTAAGCCAGAGCTGAGGGCATCAAATTTGCAGATGAATTGTAGCTCAGAAATTTCTCTTTGGAGTCTGGTCCTGAAATTTCTTTGCTGTAGGATAGTTACTTTTGAGTCTTAAAAAAACTTAACAGACTTAAAAGTAGCTATCCTACAGCAAAGAAATTTTGGGACCAGACTCCAAAGAGAAATTTCTGAGCTACAATTCATCTGCAAATTCGATGCCCTCAGCTCTGGCTTAAACAAAGACTGTGAATGGCTGGCTAAATACAGAAGCAGCTTCCCCTCCCTTGGTGTTCACACCTCCAGATCAACTGCTGGTAGTGAGCCTCACCCTTGCTGACTGAGCTAACCTTGTTATCCCCACCCTTGCTCTGGCTTATTTATACCTGGCCCTGCAGATTTCCAAGACCAGCATCTGATGAAGTGAGCCTGTGCTCACGAAAGCTCATGCTCAAAACTTTTCTGTTAGTCTATAAGGTACCACAGGACCCTTCATTGCTGTTACGATTGTAGACAGGCAATTCTTGCTACAGCAGTTACATAGTTAAAATAGACTTATCTGTAGTCAACTTATCTGGCTGTCCACACAGAGGTAGGTCAGTGGGAGAAAGTCTTCCTTCAACCTCCCTTACTCTTCGCAATAACGAGGAGTATAGGACTCAACTGCTGGCCCCAGATAGTTCGATTTCATGCGTTTCTACCAGATGTGTGAAGTTGACCTTTGGAATATTGACCCATTCAGGGTCTCTCTTACGCCATAATATAAACAAGCCCTTTCTGTGTGTTTCTACCAGCCTTACCACAATCCTGGCTGGGGTCTCTAGGTGCTACAAATAAATCATAGCTATCACACTTCTTCACATGCAATCCCAAATTGCACTAGCCTCGATATCACCATGTTGCACTACACACTTTTGTCTAACTTGCTTCCCATCATCACCTCGGGCTTCTCTTTGGAATTTCTGTTTGGCATATTTCTCCATTTCAGAAAACATCTATATTCTAGTCTATTTCATCCCCGTCGTGGGAGTTACTTCTGTTTGCATCACTGGTAATTTGGGCCATTAATTTACCTATTTACATGCGCTACACAAAACAAAGTACATTTTTACATGAGTTTATTTGATACCAGATTCTGACTCTCTAACACTGCACAGTCTCCTACTCCATGAGTACTTCCATTGATTCCAATTACAGGTTGAACCTCTCTAATCTGGCACCCTTAGGACCAATGCCAGATAAGAGAAATTGCCAGACCACAGGAGGTCAATGTTGTCTAGCAGCATTGCCAACACTGCCCCTGCTCACTGGGCTCTTAGAAGACATTTAGGTGTAAATTACAGCTAAATAACAGCACAGAACACTGACAGCCAGGACTGGTGTCTGGAAACAAACTTTATGGGACCACAGAAAACTTGGCCACACCCATGATAAGTGGCTATCCAGCTAATTAAAATAATGCCAGATTCTGGATGTTGCCGGACAAGAGAGTCCCTGATTAGAGAGGTTCAACCTGTAATTTACTTGTGAAATAAGATGTTACTCAGCACGAGAAAGGGTGCCAGTATTTGGCTCTGCATAATTAAGAGCACTTTTAGTGACCTAGTTGGAAAAGTGGTCAGACTTCCCAAGACTTCGGGGCTTGTAATCTGAAGAGGTTTTCAGTGCAACTGACTCCTTACTGCCAATGAAGTTCACAACCTTAAAACAAGTGAAGTCACAGGCAGCTTGTAGCAACACAAAGGATAGTAAATCCCTGCTCTGTTATGAAATTCACCCTGATATATTCACACGTATAGGTCCCAAGCAGGCTAAATGGATTCATAGGGTTTGGCAAATGGTATGGAAATTCTGAAGATTACTAAAGGACTCACAGCATCATAATATCAAGAAATGACTTGACTCTCCATGGAAAGAGTACTGCTAGCTCCTGGAAAATAAACTTTAACTCGAAGCAACCATCTTTCCAAAGAGAATACATATTTCATCTTAGCTGTGTAAAGTATTTCAGGATCATAAACAGTGGTGTTAAATGTTTAGGGTTTCTTCAGTACAAAATACCTCAGGCCCTTAGTTGGATACAATTGTGATGGGTGCAGCATAGGCATCTAGCTAATTGTGTGGCAGAGGAGTAACAATATTAAGTTTCAGAAAGGATTAGACACACATGAATTTGAATATCATCTGTATTTCAGTAAGGAAGTGTTCCAAAGTACAGGGGTTAGCAGTCCTCATGCTTCATGGCACAAGCTGACACTGCATAAATTTGGGAAGAAACCACTTGTATGGGTTTGTAGCATCTTTGCACAATTCCTAGAAGCCGCATGTGTTGTGTTCTACAGTTATCCTAAGCCTGTGGCAAGGGGTGTGGTTGGAAACAGGACATTGTTTATGTGGGGATCAGAGCACCTGGCGGGTATCCTATTGACAAGCACCCAGATTTTCATGTGGATCATAAATTTGTGTGCCTCCGTTGGTGGATGTCATATTGACAGTTTCGAGGGGCTTGATTTTCAAAAAGGACTGTTAGAAGTGTCTCATCTTGGTCAAAATGTTTGCCCTGAGGACTTTACATTATCTGACTTAGGGCACGTCTACACTGCTTTTTGGAGCAAGCCAATAGCCTATCCTCCAAGATGTAGGAGTAGAAGAGGCAACTACTCCCAGTCCAGGTTAACAGACTTGGTGCTAGCATGCTAGAAAATAGCTGGAACCTGCACTGTGCACCCTTACTTCTTCCTGACTTCACAACTTTTTTTAGAGTGCTAGCTCAAGCCCTGCTCAAATTATGTCTGTTGACCCAAGCTGGGAGGCAGAGTTGGCTCAGTAGGGCCCAGCCGGTGGGCAGGGCCCAAGGCAGCAGACATGATGAGAATGGGGCCTGGCTAGTGGGAGGAAGGGTGGCTGTCAGCACGATGACAGTGGGGCTGGCTGGCAGGCCCTGAAGGTACAGAGCCCCAGGCAACTGCCTTGTTTGCCTAGCCATAAGGCCGGGCCTGCTGGGAGGCTTGCTTCAAAGCGCTGTGTGGACATATGCTGGCATGGACTGAGGCTATTCCTGTGTTCTTTTTGCAGTTCTGTAGCAAATATGTGAAGATATCTCATACTGTTACCTGTTGTATCATCCAGACGCCATTCCTAAAAAGCATCTACATTACTGAGCACTTCGCCACAGGAAAGTCTGACAGCCTTCTTCCTAGAGGAAAAGCAGTCTCACTGTGTTTCTACCTGAGGTTCAAATTCCAGAACACGTTTGCAGAAAGAGTCTCCTACTAGAATGCACACACATTGGCATGCATAGCTTGCAAAGCTGACACAAGGAGAGGGATGTTACATCCGTTTGATGGCTGAAGTGGAATACTTTTAGGTGGTGGCCGGGAGTCAGCTTGGAGAATCCCCTGTTAGGGCATGTTTATACTTACTCGTGGATCAACGCTCCAGAGACCAATCTTCAGGGGTTCGCTTTAGCATGTCCAGTAGGGATGTGCTATATCAAATGTTGAGAGTGATCCTGTCACCTCTGTTGCTCCTCACAATCATAGTCACAAGGGGTAAGGGAAGTTGACAGGAACATATTTCCCATCGACCTCCTGCTGTGGGGATGGCACCAAAGTTCAAATCAAGGTATGTCGACTCCCGTTACATAATTAACATAGCTGGAGTGGCGTATCTTAATTCAAACTTATCCCCTAGAGTAGATCTGGCCTTAGTGCTTTAGTTGTTCCTTTTTAGATCTGAAATAGAATTTGAACACAGGCATCCAAAAATCAAATAACTGCTTGTCTGAGCAGAGTGTTTGTTAAAATTACACTGATGTTAATCTGGCATACTTGAATTTGATTCAGTTCTGCCACTGGAATAATTCCTTCCAAGACAGACAGCTTTATCTTCAAAAGTGAAAACGACTCAGTGAAGTCTTTTTCAGGTGCAGCTTGTCCTTTGAACAACAAGGGCTTAAATGTTAATGCTAGGAAGTTGCAGGTCTCTCACTTACTGACAGTCGAATTTTCAGCATGGCCAAAATTTAGCTCCTAAATAAAATTTGACTTGAGTTTCAAAGGTGCCGAGTATCACAGACACTATTGGTTTTAAGGGGAGTGTGGATTCACAGTACTTCTAAAAATCAGGACACCTTTCATTTGGAAGCCTAATTATTGACTTAAATGTCTGTATTTCTGCTTGGAAATGTTGGCCTCTGTCATTTGAGGGAGCAGCAAACTGATTTTTACTGCAAGCGGGCAGATGCAGGGTTGCATTTAAGTGAGTTTTTCAGAGTTTGGCATGACTTTATTAACCCCCTATGGGGTGCCTGGGTGATCACCTTAAACAGGGTTTTAGTGGATTCAGATGTGGGAGTTTCTCATTGACAGCTAAACCAGAGATGTCAAAAATCACCCACGGAATTTAGTTCTAAACTAAAATGCAAAATACACCCACAGGATTTAGTTCTAAATTGAAATGCAAACAATCCCTGTTTCCAACACACACCCCTCTATATCTAAACCCCAAGTCAGGGGCTTTCAGAGCCATCGTAACACAGCATTAGCCCTTCATTCCATGCACACATGGTATAGCAACATTGCTGGAAGTATCATGACTCCCCAAACTCAGGAGACCTACACAAAAGCATCCTGGCCAGGTGCATGACTTGCTGTGTTGTGCTACCTGTTTCACTGCAGTGGAATGTAAGGCTGGTGGGAAAATAAGAACTGCCTTTCAGTTTCAGAACATTGTATTTTCATTCAGCATCAGAATGGAACCAAGACGTTTCAAAATTTTTAATGAAAAACTGAGACTGACCGACAACCAATGGACAATAGCGTGGTGGTGAGGGAGATCTGGGAGGCCAGATTCAAGTGAGCGCTGTACCCATGTGTGCGCTCACCACTGGCTTTTTGGCTGTTGTACGGTGGGAGGTCTCTACCTCCACCCCTCAGAAATTCCACACGGAGAAAACCTCGTGAGGAAAGTTGCATCACAAATGATACATTTCCGTGAGAGTTTTAGCTTTGATGAAGTGTCATTTTCCATCAAAAAATTCCTGAACAGCTCCAATGGAACGTTTTATCAGCCAAGTCACTGCACCAGTAACCCACCCTGCTGAGAGCTCACTCTCAGTATGTCTACAGTGCAATGAGGCACCTGTGGCCTGGCCTGTGTCACCTGACTTGACCAAAAGGTGTAGGGCTGTTGAATTGCAATGTAAATATTCCAACTAAGGTGATAATCTGAGCTCAAAGGTCCTCCCATCTTCCACATTCTAACCCGGGCCGGGATCTATACACCACAGTTAAAGAGCCTCTTCACTTGAGTCATTTGGCACAGGCAAGTTCCAGGTTTTTAATTGCAATATGAAGCTATACCTCTCTCATAGAGCTGGAAGGGGCCTTCAGAGGTCATCAAGTCCAATCCCCTGCATTCACAGCAGGATTTAGCATCATCCCTGACAGATTTTTGTTTATTTAATTTATTTATGATTTTTAAAATAAAATCTCTTTGTCCCAGATCTCTAAGTGGTCCCCTCAAAAATTGAGCTCACAACTCTAGGTTTAGCAGGCCAATGCTCAGATCACTGAGCTATCCCTCTCCCACCTCTTACTGGGCCTGGTATGTGACCCATACCATATTTAAGCCTTTCTATTGCATCAAGGTGAGACAATGTACTTTAGTCTCTAAGGGTTTCATTCTCATACCCTGTGATGTGCCTAATAAGGGCTTGTTTCCACTATGCTGGGAATCGACACAGCAGCAATCGATCTACTGGCCATCAACGTATCACGTCTGCTTAGTCACAATAAATTGATCTCCAAGCACCCTCCTGTCAATACCAGTACTCATCAAAATGAGAAGTATAGCTGGCATTGATGAGATAGCAGCCCCTGCCACCCTTACTGTATGTATGACACCGCAGTGATTATGTTGACTTCAGCTATGATATTTGTGTAGGTGAAGTAAATTGATAGTGGGGGTTAGTGTAGACACACCCGTTTACTTTCACCTCTGGTAGGGACAGAAAGAAATATCCATGCCTGCCCTAATGCCCTTAGGGCTCGGGCTGGCAACCAAAATATCAAGAAGGCGTTTTTTTGGGGTTTTTTTGAAAAAATCAATACTTCAACAGCCTCAATGTATGTGAATACGAGATGGTCCTTAAAAAATAAATAATGTCAAATCATACTTTTGGTAACCCCTATTTTAAGAACAGTGCACACAATTATTTGTAAAAGGGTACATGTTTACCGCAAGATGTTCACAAATGTTTTACATATTCTCTTGAGGTTGTATTTTTGTTGTTGGCAACTTTCTCATTGCAAAGGAGCCATAAGGGGAGCCCAGATAAATTCAATGTAAATGTAAAGGACTGGGTCCATTCAGCTTGAAATTCTCTTTTCCTCTTGGATTTTACTCTTTTTTGAGGCCATCCCAACCCCACTTTAATTATGCCAATTTTACTTCACGTTTAATTTCAGTTTTCTTTCTTAAAATGTGACTTGCCCTTACAGCAGAAATGCCACATGCTTCCTTTTCCTTTTCAGAATCAAGACTTTATTAGCAACACAATCAAAACACAGATACAGTATCATAACCCACAATAATAAAGCAGTCCAGTAGCACTTTAAGGACTAACAAAATAATTTATTAGGTGGTGAGCTTTCGTGGGATAGACTAAAAAAGTGGGTCTGTCCCATGAAAGCTCACCACCAAATAAATTATTTTGTTAGACTTTAAAGTGCTACTGGACTCCTTTTTTGTTTTGATGGAGTATAGACGAACATGGCTATTTCTCTTTTATTATAACTCACAGGCTACGTCTACACGTGAAGCCAACATCGAAATAGCTTATTTCGATGTAGCAACATTGAAATAGGCTATTTCGATGAATACCGTCTACACGTCCTCCAGGGCTGGCAACGTCGATGTTCAACTTCGACGTTGCGTGGCACCACATCGAAATAGGCGCTGTGAGGGAACGTCTACACGCCAAAGTAGCACACATCGAAATAAGGGTGCCAGGCACAGCTGCAGACAGGGTCACAGGGCGGACTCAACAGCCAGCCGCTCCCTTAAAGGGCCCCTCCCAGACACAGTTGCACTAAACAACACAAGATACACAGAGCCGACAACTGGTTGCAGACCCTGTGCCTGCAGCATGGATCCCCAGCTGCCGCAGCAGCAGCCAGAAGCCCTGGGCTAAGGGCTGCTGCCCACGGTGACCATAGAGCCCCGCAGGGGCTGGAGAGAGAGCATCTCTCAACCCCCCAGCTGATGGCCGCCATGGAGGACCCGGCAATTTCGACATTGCGGGACGCGGATCATCTACACGGTCCCTACTTCGACGTTGAACGTTGAACGTCGAAGTAGGGCGCTATTCCGATCCCCTCATGAGGTTAGCGACTTCGACGTCTCGCCGCCTAACGTCGAAGTTAACTTCTAAATAGCGCCCAACGCTTGTAGCCGTGACGGGCGCTATTTCGAAGTTAGTGCCGCTACTTCGAAGTAGCGTGCACGTGTAGACACAGCTACAATGAGCTGCACGCATTAAAGGGAGATTTATCCAATGTTTTGAGATCACATATTGTTTGCTGTTTAGATATGAGTTGCTATTTTTGGGCTTTTAGATGCTCATCATTTATCAAAAATAATCAGGGTTTTTTTTCACTTTGCAATTATAGCACTGTGAACAACAAAGAAGTCCTTAAACAGCCACATGTGGCTGTGTAGCCACAGGTTGCAGACTCCTGCTTTAGGGCATTCTATAGGAAACCTCCACCTTCACCTGTGAGACAGCACTGTGTCCAAGTCGAGATTCACACTATAGAAAAAATGTGGCCAAACTAGAGAAAGTCCGCAAGAAAGCAACACAAATGAGAAAAGTTTTGGAAATCCTGAGCTCTGAGGAAAGGTTGAGAAACTGAGCATGTTTAAATCTTGAGAAAAGATAACTGAGGCAGGGACCTGACAACATTTTTCAAGTATGTTAAGGGCTCTGATAAAGAAGATGTGATCAATTCTTCTCCATATCCAATGAAGGCAGAACAAGAAGTAATAGGCTTAAACTGAAGCAAGGGATATTAAGCTTACATATCAGAAAAACTTATTAAGCTTATATATTAGAAAAACTTTCAAACAATAAGGGGAGTTAATCTCTGGAATAGACTCCAAAGGTGGTTGTGGAATCTCTGTCATTTGAGTCTTTTAACAACAGGTTGGACAAACACCTACCAAGAATGGTAGATGATCATCTCATAGGCTCAAGAGGGCCTGGTCCACAAGATCAAGTTTCACCAATGGAAGGAGAACAGGGCACCAGTCGGTCTAAATAAGACAATGAATTGTGCGAGATTTGAGGGGGAAGGTGTAGAGAGGACATTTGAGTATGTGTATGTGAATGGTTTTTCTAATCACTCTATGAATGTGTAGAGTGGGGCCTCTTCCTGCTCGCCTTAAAAATTTTGAGTAGCATTTTACTCTACAAGCCATCCCTTTCATTTCAATGGGCCTGCCTTCAGTGGTTATTGGGATCAAGCACTCTGTGAATAATTTGACTCCATTTCTGCATAACAATACAGGCTTACAGATGTCTCTGTGCGCCTTTTTCAGCCTATCAGAACCAGAAGAGTGACAAAAAGAAAAAGTGGCAGAAGCGAGAAGTTTGGTGGTCTCCATTTTATGTAGAGAATTAGAATTTTCTTCTTGAGAAAGGTTTGTGTACAGTGTGCATAGCATTAATGTTTCCTACTGGAGCTCTCCCTACTGAGTAGAAATGCGGCAGAGCTATAATCAATCTCGTCTGTCATTGCTGCTTCAGGGTAGGACAATAGTGTGAAAAATTAGGTTAACCAATGACAGTTTAGTACTAATGTTGGTCAGTGGTAGGAAGCTGTAACGGTGTTACTGAGTTTGAATTTGGCCCTTTTACTATCTAATATTTAAAGTAACTTTTCATTGAAGTCCCACTGGGGAAAGAAAAGGGGAATGGTGCTGTTTTATCCCTGACAAACACTTGTAAAATAGCTTGTCTGTAATATGAACTGTGCAACCTTCTGCAAGGAATTTGTGTGTGGTGCCACCCAGGCGCTCATACATCAATGTAAACTTTTATTGAGTTACCTGCCTTTTGGAGGAAGTGCATGCAAGTTCAGCAAAACATTCTCGTCTGTAGGAGCCTGTGGCAAAGGAGCCCTCCAACAACCTATTAGTCCAGCTAGAAAGAAAACACTGTGCATGTTCTTTTTCCCTCTAGGGAAGGCACGGGGAGGGATCTGCATGGCACAACTACTCATTCATGTTTGCTTCCTCATTTGCTTCAATGTAACAAGTCAGTTGATGCTATTAAGGAAAAAAAGCTGGTTTTTGAGACTTTGCTTAATAAATGCTGGAATTGTATTCACTAGACTGTGTAGGCCAGTTAAACCACCCGCTGTACATCAGGTGTGGCAATGGTGGAGGCCAAGAAATAGTTCAATGCAGGACATTAGGCGCAGTGATGGGTGAATTTCAAAAGGATCCTGAATCTGAGGGGGTTTGACCTCTCTCAGCTCTAAAAGAAGGGAATACTTGCCACTGCACGTGGCATGGATTTGGTTCAGATAAGTGCCCAAAGTCCTACATCCTCATGCAAACTACCCATGTATCTTGAGTCTGTTAAACTTGCTTGAATGAGAATGGACTTTCCTGCAATATCTCCAGTACTTTTAACTTTCAGCCGGACTGACAAACTGTGAGAACAGCTCTCCACAGAATCATCCAGCACTTTTGGATCCAAGTCGGCACCCCAGAAGGCAGATCCATGAAACTAGAGAACTCAATGATTCAGTAATTTACACAGAGTTTTGTTTGGGTTCAGATCAAGAAATGGGCAAAGACTAGCAAAAGGTTCTTACTTATTCCGCTAGAAGTACAGTCATTATTAGAGCTGCACAAAGTTGCTTTTCTTCTTTTCAAACCTACACGAACATCTTGGGCTCAAAAGTTCACCTCCAACGTACAATAGTGGAAATCAAAAAAAAGCCCAGGAGACTGTGGGTGGGTTTCAGGAAATGTATAGAAAGTCAACAATGAGAAACTGAGAAATAGGAACCAAAATGTTTCCAAGAATTTGCATGTGTTTTGGCGAGATAAAATGATGTGTAACAAGCATGTGTATGATTACTTGTAAAATCGATGTCCAATGCATTATAGCAGAAATCTTTGATTATTATTTGCAATCTTGATTTAAAAGTTGATGCTAGGGTAGTGCAAATAAATATTGAATATAGTAATGTAATCCCCACTAACTCCAAATAATGTTTTTGTTAACTCAATGCCATACTCAGAGGCAAACTACCACCTTATTATAGAAAATTTCACGTTTGAATTAATTTTGTAAGTGCAGGAAATTGTTTGTGTCTCAAAATGCCAAACTCCACTAGTTTCCCCATCACACCACTAGTTAACACTGTCCGAGAAGCACAGGAGTCGTAAACTGGATATTCCAGTTATTGAAGTCAAAGACAGCTCACTAGTTAAGATGCTAGTCTAGGACACAGGGACTCCAAAAATCAGTTCTGGCTTCATCACTGTCCTCCAGTATAACCTTGGGCAAATCACGTGACATCTCCGTGCCTCCCTTCTTCACTGGTAAAATAGTGCTGATTGTGTTTTCTTCTCTCACCTGGACCTTGCATTGATAAATATACTAAAGATTGTGAGCTGCTCATGGTAAAATTTTTGAGAGTTCAAGTTGCATTTTCAGAAGTGAATGAATTTAGTAGGTCTTGGGCTCCAAACTACATGACTTTCACTTAATTTACACTTCCAAGTACCTACATGACTTTCTAAAGTATTCTTCTTCTTCAAGTGACATCTCCAAAAGGGAAGTTGTTGACCAACATCTTCTTTCTTTCACAGCTGCAGCAGAGTTGTAAAACTACCACTCTCCTATGGATATCAGTCCATCTGGTGATGTTTCTCTCTCTTCTTGGTTTGCCTATGACCTTGACTGATGGTATTAGCTCTGGAATTAAGTCATTCTATGCACTATGTCTGCAGAAAGATGCTATTGTTGACTATTAAAAATATTTCCCTTAGGTATTATGGTAATGGGGCCTATCTAAGGACTTACAACGAACAAATTCAGTTCTTCTTCCTCCATTTCTGAGCAAGGTGGTTGAAACACATCAGGAATGATACCAGCTAACATGTTAGATGTCGAAACAAATGACCTCCCCCCGGCCAAGAATGCATGTCATTCTAGAACTATTCCTTCTCCCATACTGCCCTTGCTCCCATCCTTGGGCACATAAGCAGGTTTGCTAAATGAGCTGCTTGTTGGAACTTACCGGCAGCTAATGTCATGCTGTAACTGTCAAGACTGAAAAACATTTTTAAAACCTTTCTTTGGTTTTATTGCCTAGATGGAGCTACTTTCTCCATCTTTCCAGCAAAAAGGGCACAAATTATGCAATCATGGAAGCAACATATTGTTATATTTACCTAATATTTCATTGGTATTAGCCACGTGGCCAGTGATCCCAAACAGGATCATATTAATCTGTCCAGCCACCAGTGCCATATCCCCTAGAACTGGCTAACATTTAAGACTTCTGAGGAAGCAAAAAAACCCATAATGCACTTAGACCCCTGTGCCCCATTTTCAAAGTGATACATCTGCTAAGGAGATGACTTTCATTGAAACTTAAGGCTGCAACTACACTACACACAACTGGAAATAGCATCTAGAATAGGGCTAGCTACATACCTCAATGAAAAGCAGGCAGTGTGCATTCTGTAAGAGTCAGTGAAAGGCTCTAGCAGGTGAGAGGCCATGGAGAAAGTCTTTAGCATGGAGGAGCTGCCAGAGACTTTCGCAGCTGCTGCAACATTTTCCCTGTGCTTGGGGAGAGACTCCAGCAGCAGAGAGACAGCAGGACATGATGCTGATGAAAAAAACAGTGTAGCCAGGAGATATCCAACTCTGAGCATTCTGACCTGACACATGGGACCAAAGAAGCAGTCTGGTTTGGCGCATGACAGGGGACAGCCAGACCCCATGTGAGTGCGTGGCAGTGCAACCTGGGGGCACAGCGTCACAAAAGCACTCACATTTGGCATGGCCACCTTTCCTTCATGACAGGAGTGCAGGCAGGCCCAGGCTGAGTGAGTAGCATTGTGAACTGAGGCACTGGGTCGCAACGACAGATCACAAGACCAAGACAAAGGAGTCAGGTGCAGCCCCGGGAACAGAAGCCATTGGTACTGTGAGGTGAGTTTGGGGCTAGTGTGCTGAATACAGAGTGTAGCCACAGTGAGTGTGTACCTGCAGTCTGGGATGGGTACCTACTCAGGGCAACGAGGCCCTTACGCTGACACAACTCCATGTTATTTTTTGCATGCTAGCTTTATCAGCGGTAGTACTGGTCTGTCTCCTTGAGATGGACTTTGCCTTTCCTACTTGGAGGGTAGACATGCCTTAAGTTAGGGGTGAGCAAACTTTTTACATCAGGCCCCACTTTTCATCCCTGCAGTTAGTGACTCCCCCTCACCCTCCAACCTTTCTAATGTCATCCAAGCCGACAAAAAATTTGGTTATGTTCATATGAGAAAAAAAAGAAAAGAAAAGAAAACCCCTTTCGGCATGTGTAAGATAAGTCTGTGGAATGTAAAAACTTCATGAATCCATATGTAAATGTAAATATACATACACAAAAACAGTAATGCATTTCAACATTTTTAATGAGATCAATGAGTCTGAGACCCAGCAACCCAGCCCAAGACCCAGAACACACTCCACCCCAAGTGACTTGCCCAGGGTCATGTGAGAAGTTAGTGACACCTCAGGGAACTGAATCCATATCTTCCTAGTCCCAGGCTACTGAACAAACCCCTGGACCTTCCTTCCTCTCAGAACTTATTTTCTATGAACTCACATTTGTAAGATGTATAACCATCAATAATCCTGTGAACACTTAGGCCTCTCATTTGTAGCACCAGAAATTTTAGGAACACATAGTCCTAAATTTAAAAACAATTTTTCACTAATTAAAACATCTATCTTTAATTGCGTTGCATTTCACTTCTGTCCAGCCAAATACAAGTTGTGAGAGACTATCTTTTATTGGTGTTTATATATAATTTAATATCCTGGTGTTACCTTTTGGTAAATCTGAAGTTCACACTCCAAAGAGGGCTTTAGTAAGAGTCACTTCAAAAACGACCACTGTTTTAAGCTGACTCCAAGGAGGATTATCACTTCAGAAGGGATTTAGACCACACAGTGCCAGTGGTGTATATAATAAGATTTTTCTTTTGCTTGAAACTGTATTCAACTGTTTTAGAGTGTTTTTTATTTAAAAAAAAAAACAGATGAAATCCCTATAAATTTGAAGGAAGATATAAACATCCCCCTGGAGAACAGTAGACTGGATGATTGCAGAAGTGGGGAAAATTAGATTCAGGTGAAAGTATAATAAAAACAGTTGCTTTATTATTACAATTCCTGTGGGCATTGCTAACATCTTGATGCATTCTTACACATGACAAAACCAATTTGCAGCAATGGGATTAACTTGGAAATGTCACATGTGAGTGCAATTTTTTCGTTCTCCAAACATTTATTGTCTCCCTCTGTTTCTGAAAGCACTTTCCACCTACCCCATAGCAAATCTGGCAAAGAGCAGCTGCAGCACAGTCACCTTGCTAGACTTTACAAGCTTCTACCTTGTAGCCCTGTCTTAAGAAAAGCAAACAAACCCATTGGTGCGGTGCAGTGATGAATCATTTTCAGGCACTACATCTGCTTTACAGTGCAAAATTAAGAAGTTAATTCTTATTAACTCAGATACTGAGCTGCATCTAGGAACCCTCTGGTGGGCATTGTGAAATCTGACTCAGAATGCTCTCCCCCACCCGCCCTGAGTTCTAATGCCTTTTTCCTGGTGGCAGGCCATACCCCAGCAGCGGTGGCAGCTCTACTTGGTTGCCAAAGGTTCCCTGCATCTTAATCCAGCAGCTGAGAATTGCCAGATTGTATCATTGCCCCAGGCCACCCCTTTTGGTCCAGCCAGGCTATTTGTAATGGTAGCCAGGAACAGGGGTGGTCTTGCTACAATGGTCTGGTGCCACTTCCTAGATTTCCCTCCACAAGAGTAATCCTCTCCTTGCCAGCTAAGTCTTCTGCAGCTGAGTGGTCTGTGAAAAATGAAAGCCTAACTAATGTACAAATGGCAAATAAGGGTCCAAGCCAAACAACTTGATGGATGCTGAGAACTGAGTAAAACTTTGCTCTTCCATAGCATCTGCCATCTGAGGAGCTTTACAAACATTTGTGGATTTTGCTTTATGACATCATTGTGGGGAGCAGATAACCCCCTTACCTATAGAAAGTGAGGTTCAGCAGGTGAGGGAATAGCTCAGTGGTTTAAGCATTGATCTGGTAAACCCACACGTGTGAGCTCATTTCTTAAGGGGTCTGAAGCAAAGATAACAACCTGTCTGGGATAGTGATATAGGTTCTGCTGTGAGTGCAGTGCACTGCACTCAATGACATCTCAAGGTCCCTTCCAGCTCTATGAGATAGGTTAACTTGCCGATGGTTAGAAAGCACAGAACCCAATTGTCCCCTTGTTTATAGAGGGCTAGGGCTTGCCTTCTAGGCATTTTGGAAGGAATTTCTTTTAAAGACAGAGCTTGGCAGATGACAAGACAAAGACTTGGTGAAGCAGGTCAAGGAGGCGGCTCAGATCTAGAATACTGTTTGGAAGAAAGCTCAGAACCGATTGTATCTGAGGTGGCAGGAGCTTGGCAGAGTAGAAAGAGTTGACAGTGAAGAGAGGCAGGAGCTACGTTGTGCAGGGCCTTAGAGGAGTTTGAATCTGTCTGATGTGGAAGCAGAGTAGGAGTCCTTGAGGAGATGGACATGTTGAGAGTGGCAGGCAAAGCCGATGAATTTCACAGCAGCATTTGGGGTGATGGGAGGTGAACAGACTTACCCAACTAAGGGCAGGTGTACACTAGACCAGAAAGTCGATCTTAGATACATAATTCTGGGTATGACAGTTGTGTAGCTGGAATCAACATATCTAAGATCAATTTATCAAGCCATCCACACAGAGGGCAGTCAACTGGACAAACTCTCCCATTGACCTCCCTTACGCCTCATGAGAATGAGGAGTCCCAGGGTCAAATGTCAAGCCCTGGTGGCTCGATTTATCATGTCCCCACTAGGTATGCTAAATCAAACCCTGGAAGATTGACCCTGACTGGGTTGATCTTCTGGTAAGTATAGACATACCAACTGCTTTTGACCACCCAACTGGATGGGCACTGTACAGATCTGGAGCTGAAAGACTTCCCATTCCTTCCTTCTGCCCAGTCAGCATCCTTGCTTTCTCCTGCTCCCTTCAGTGAAAGTCTGAAAGAGGACAGATTGGAGGGAGGGAGTATCTGAGGACTGGAAGAAGAGGGCGGATTAATGAGAAGACTGTGGGCTTTGGAGGGCTGTGCAACTTGGGGTGCTCAGTCTGCATAATATATGAAAACTTCTTACCTGTTCCTTTCCCAAGCTCTGGCTGTGCTAATGCAGGCAGGTCTGCAGAGCAGAGCATCAGAGTTAAGGAAACCAAGGAAGAGAGGAGGGTACAGTAGTCAAGCTGAGAGTCCCTCCAGAAGAACTGCACACCCTGGCTGCAAAGCCTGGGGATAGGAGGGCTTTGGTCTCTGCAGCAGGCTGGTTTCTACCAGGGAGACTCCAGGTGTGCCAACGCACTAACACCTGTGACCCACCCATGCTGCTGGGAGCTAAGTGGCTGGGAAATGAGTTTGTGGGATTCTGTCTGTAGTGTCCCTTGCAGAGAAAGATCAGGCACAGCATGGACAAGGGAGATGTTTAATTCAGGAAGCAAGACATACACCTACCCTGTACCTCTCCAGGGTTCTTCAGCTGTCAGACTGAGTAGCCCAGCCTCTGCTGCAGAATTCCAACATCACAAATGGGATTACATAATCTGTGAAGCATTGCAGACTATGCCAGAGTAACGCAGGATCTGCCAATCCACCCCAGCCTCCCACCCCTCATCTGTCAGTCTGAGTGATTCATACATTTCAAAGGCAGTAGGAGCCTTATGATGATCCAATCCAACCTCCTTCTTATCGCAGGCCAGCAGAGGGGGCGGGAGGTGATGGTGAGGCTGGTCACTGATGGATGTTTCCAATAGAGTTACCATCTTTGAACTTTCAAAAAAGAGGACACCCCTGAGAGAGGGTGTATCCATATCAGTCTGTACCAACTCATGTTGTATTAATGTACTCAATACACTATCACACATTAATACAGCGTGAGTTGGTAGAGACTGATACAGGTACACTCCCTCTCAGGGGTGTCCTCTTTGTTATGTGGTAACCCTAATTTCCAGCGTAATCAGAAACCACACACACACACACTCACTCACTCACTTTCCCACATGACAACATTTTCAGAAGAGTTCTACTTGCAGTTAGGCACCAATAAGTGTCTGAATTTTTACTCAGGGGGAGCAATGTTAGTCTGTAGCTTCACAAAAAACCAAGCAGTCCTGTAGCACCTTAAAGACTAAACATTTTATTTATCGGGTAATGAGCTTGAAGAAATGGGTCTTACCCATGAAAACTCATTATCTAATAAGTAGAATTGTTAGTGTTCAAGGTACTACAGGACTGCTTGGGTTTGTTTGTTTGTTGTGGATTTTTACTATTTGTAATTTAATTTTCTTTTGAAAATCTGGCCAGAGGTACATGCCTGTTTAACAACAAAACAAAACAAAACAAAAACAAAAACAAAAACAAAAACAAAAACAAAAAATACCTGGTAGAAATTAAGACCACCTCTTAAGATTCTGGTTTCCATGCACTGCAAGAAAGCCCAGCAAAAATAAGTCCCAAGCTTGCATCTTCAATAGCTGCCTGCTATTTCGTGATGTTGGGTTTTGTTTCCCTGTGAGTTGAGGATTTATTTTCTAGTATCTCATCAGAGTTGCCATACTCCGATAAGAGAGGAGCTCTGCAAACTAGTTTACTCATGGCAGTGTCACTCGGAGGCAGTGAAGAAAATGTAGTTCATGATGCTTAGGATGAATCACCTCCGAGATGTTTAATAAGCAAACCTAGTTGCTGAGTGCAAACCTTTCCATTCTCAGCAGTATATTCCATGGAGATGGTATATTGTACCTCATAATTATGCTTGCAGCCTCTAGTACCCTGTTATTAATATTTATATTATTTTTGGATATAGCTCAGAATGGGTGTTTTCTTTTGTGCTCAGTGAAGTTCAGAAATTAGTTTTTGGCAAGAGACTTTTAAAGTACATGTTAAAAGACATAATCATTTACTGGCTTGCTTTATGCACTATGTACATTAAGGGACCAGTTTGGCAAGGTGTTGAGCCACTTCTTGAAGTGCTGAGAGCCCTCAGCGCTCACTGGGTTCTCTGCCAAAGAGCACTCTGCTCCTCTCAGGAGCGGCCTGTGAAAGCAAAACTCACATTAAAATGGCATTAATGGGCCATTTTTAAAACTATAGGAGCCTACATCTTACTTAGAGCATATCTCCCACTCACACACACACGTCCATTTATGAACAGGCACTTGTACGTGATGAGCTGTGTGCAGAGTTGAGGACAGATTTTGCTGGGCCTGGGGCAGTGGAGCAGCTCCAGACTTCCAGAAGGGGTGGAGATCTTTGGCCAAGGGGCAAAGCTGGCAGCTAGCTTCCTCCAGCCAACCCAAGGCTCTCAGCAGTTTAAAGAGCCCAGGGCTCTGGTAGGAGGTGTGGCAGCCAGGAGTCCTGGGCCCTGTTAAATCACCAGGCCAATTCCCCTCTTGCTTCCCACTCCCTGGCTGTGTGACACAGAGGGTCATTTGTGGCTCGTTACTCTGGGTAAGTCTACACAACACAGTTCTTTCAAAATCGCTAACCTGGCACCTACACGCCGCAACTGCTATTTCAAAATAAATTCACAATAGCAGGCGTCTTATTTCAAATTTGGTAAATCCCATTGCACGAGGAACAGCGCCTAGTTCAAAATGGCTACCAGAGAGTAAGATCCCCTGCTCCTCTGTACCAACACACCCAAACAGACCCTGATGTGGAGGAGCTTCCAGGAAGGGCAAATGATTTTCAGTGGCTATATAGACCTCGCCTTCAGGGAAATCCTATGAGAGGTTGTGAGTAGAGGACCAAAACTCTTCCAGTTGCCCTTCCTATTCTTCAGTCCATTGTGGAGGTGGGTTTTCTCCCAACACATGGTGAGCCCAGAGGTTTGCCCTCCGGGCACCTACAGAATCCCTGAGCCCTTCTAGGTTTGGTCTAGTGCAGGGCACAGGGCCAGCTGCATAGACATCTTTTGCCTCCACATCCAGTTAAAGGCACTTTATGCTCCCTCCAGAAATCCAGCAATGTGGATCTAACAGAACTGGGTTCCCCAGGACCCTGCTTCTTGCTCCAATCTCCCACCTGAGGAAAGGCTGCACAGCATGGAGGGGATGCCCTGGAAAGACCGATTCAGATCAAGTATGGAGCTGATGAAGGAAACATACGTCTGGCCTGCCTCTGCTTTCAGCTAGCCCTATTCCCTTCACTCCCATTGCCCTCCCCTTCCCCCGACATGGATCCCTGACCCTACAGAGTGTTTAAGGTGCTGCAGAAGCATCTAATCAGTAATCTCTTTCACACTGCAGAGACAGAGCCGTACACAGAAGACCTTGTCTGTGTGTGAGTCGAGGTGAGTTTTGATCCCATGTCCGATTTAATCGTGGGCCTCTCTTTCTTTTGAGACTGCCAATAAGCTTGCCAAAGTTAAGTGACAACTTTTCCTAGGGGCTGCTAGACTAATGCCACCAAGGCCCTTTTGCACGGGCTGCTCGACAGACAGAGAGCACCAGCTGATCACATTACTTCGCAGTATAATAGCACTACAGCAAAACCAAAAATGTTCTGCAACCAATAGTGTGTTGACACGCTGCTGAGTACTAGCAAGTTACACCTTATTAGCTGTTAGAAATAAAGTCCATAGACTTTGCCCCTCTCCGCTTCTGTTTTGACCCTCTCCACCCATTTAACACTGAGCTTCTCTATACCCTTTCATGCATGGCCATATGACTACAGTGTAATGCAAAAGTGTTTGCAGAATGTAAACACTCCCTTCATATCACACACTATAGCTATGTCTACACTAGAGAGTTTTGTTGACAAAAACCTGGTTTTGTCGACAAAATTCACAGAGAGTCCATACTAAAAATGCATTCTGACAACGTACTGTTGACTGAACTTGGCTCTTTAGTCGACAGCCTTCTGCTTCTCCACCACGAGGCAGAATGCCTCTCTCAACAGAATCTTGACAAAAAATCTGTGTGGACGCTGGGGGTGGGGAGGGAGGGACTGTGTCAACAGGCAGAGCTTCTGGGTCACCGGGCAGCCCTGTCTGCTGTGCTTCCAGTTGGCTGTTTTGTCAAGAGCGTAGACGGGCAGTCCAGCTGCTCTCTGAGACAGAACAATGAGACAGAGTGATCCACTTTCTTGTGTGGCCTCAATCTGTTGACAGAAGTTTTGCTGGAAAATGTCTTCTGATGGTAACGTCTGTCAACAGATTGCTGTAGTGTAGAGGTAGCCCGTGAGACATAGATATAGGTCGCCTAATATGAGGCAATGTGGCTTAGTGGGTAGAGTAAGGAAGTAGACTCAAGAGACCTGTTTTCTAGTCCTGCTTCTGCCACTGGCCTCCTAAGTGCCTCAGTTTCCCTATCTGTAGAATAACAACACTAACCTGCTTTGTAAAGTGTTTTGAAATATAGGAATGAAAGGCCCCAGCTATGAGGTGGGTGGTATTTCTGATTGGCAGATGGTCCAGATCCTGCTCAGTTATGCCAGCGTCGCTTCATTGCTGTTAAGTGAAATGCTGGCTCTAAAGCAGTGTAACTGGCCTAGATTCTGCCAGTTGTACTCACCTTGACTTGTCTCTTAGTCACGGAGTAAACTCCTGATCAACATGAGTAGACCTGGCATGTCTGGGCCCAGTGCAAGTAAAACATTTCCTTATTCCCCCTCCCGAGCCACTTTCTTTCTAACTCCACTACTGCAGTTCAGGAGCTCAATGCAGCTTGCCTGGGAAGAGGATGCGTAGTGACTTTGGAAACACATCCTGGCACAAGGAGAACGATTTTCTTGGCTTTGAAAGGACAGTGCACGTATTCTGAGCCAGAATGCGTAAAGACTTTTGTTCCCAGACAGCAATCCGTTGTGCTGACAGACACTGAGCAAAGCTTATGGCATTATGAATGCAATATGAAAGTAGCCTTGTACTGGGATTAGAGTGGGTGAGCAGTTGGCAGCAAACAATTTACTGAGGGAGTTCAGCCTTTCCCTCTGTGTGTTAATTATCTGTGAATAGCCCTCAGGTTTTGTGAAGTGGGTTTCTCTCCAGAACTGTTCCAGGAGTCTCTCATGTGGACAAATATCAGCATATGGACTGCTTGCAATCTACTTGTTGTGCATATTTATTATCCAAGCTGTGCTATAGCTGTCTAACACTCCACGACGATAGTATCTGAATGCTTCACAAACAATAAACTGGTCCTCTCAACACCCTGATAAGGTAGGCAACTTGCATCTCCTATTCTCTACATGGACTAACAGTGCCACAGCGAGATCATGTGATTTGTCTAAAGTCACACAGGAAGATGGGCCAAATCTTAGGAGAATTTGGTCCCAATAAAAAAATCACCTCCATGGATTTGCCCTGGCTTACACTGATCTTGTTCCTATCTGCTTCTATTTTGACCCTTTCCAGTCATCTAGCACTGAGCGCCTGTGTCCTTTCATACAGCCTCCATGCAGGAGGCCAACAGCTTTTGTGGGCCCCCAGGCAAAGTGGGGATGGATGAGTCTGTGCCCCCAGAATGGGCAGGGCCTCAGGCAGAAGGGGCAGGGCCAAGGGGAGCCAGATTTCAACACTGCCTAGAGCATGGCCCTCCGTCTTCCTGCCAAGTCCTCAGAGCTGCATGGAGCTCAAGCAGTGATTTAAATGTCCCAAGACTCTGACTGTTGCAGCAGCAGTAGCAGCAACAGTGTCTGGGAGCCTCAGGCCCCTGTGAATCATGGGCCCCTGGGGCAATAGCCCCCTTTTGCCTCCCTGCATGTAAGCCAGCCTCCACCCTACTATTTTAAGAGCTTTCACCTCTGCAGTTTCTGATGTCTGGAATATTCCTCCTGTTACTCTCTACCTCATTGTTTCTCTGGCCTCAGTCTTCAACTTCAGGTACAACCTTGGGGATGATCAGAGAGTTGGGATGTTCCAGATGCCCTTTACATCCCTAACAGTCCCCTAGGGAGCATACATAATGCAATATGCCATCCATGACAAATCACAGCTATGCTAAATCGAGGCCACTACAAGATTTCTCTGCATCAGGGGACTCCTCAGCTGTCTTGTAGGGCAGAGTTAGAGTCCCTTGTGCTACCAGAGCAGTGCAAAGGGGCTGGAAGGTAGGGGCTGGTAGTCATCTACTTTCAGATCTCACCTGAAAACATTTTTTTCTCCTTCGTCTTTACCTTTTAATCCTTCTCTTCTACTTCTATTTTTGATTTAATTTTATTTAATTTGCTCACTGTCTGCAGGCACTGTTTGTGTGGGAGACCACTATGTAAAATAGTTTTATTATGAATGAGTAGGATGCCCAGCCCACGTGGTCTTCAGCAGCACTGAAAGGATTAATTGAAATGTTAAGCTATGGCATTAATTATTTTACCAAACAGAGAAATGTTGTTCATCCACCCTTGTTACCTGCTGCTGATGCAATCAAAGCCAAATGGAGCCAGGGTATAAAATTACTGCTGTAGTTCACCTTTTAATTAGAAAGCCGATACTGTACGTTTTAGAAGCAATTACTTGTGAAAGAAGCCTGTGATTAGTTTGCAAGTAAGAAAGAGGGTTTTCACTCAGCAAATGGGTGTAATGCCTGCCGTACAGCTCTGCCACTGCTTCCAAACAAAACATACAGGGCCAGATTTGTTTCTTGGTTTCCAGAATAACTCCATTGACTGAATGCAGTTACTCCATATTTACACCAAGTTAAGTGAGATCAGACTCTGAGCTACAAAATAAAACAGGCTTGAAAATATTAGAAGCTTTTAAATCTCCTCCTTTCTGCAGCAAGCAAAGCTAACATAAAAAAAATAACAATGTGGATCAAAGAAATAGAGGAAATTTAGTTTGGGGTAGTGGAGAAAAAACTCCAGCATTCGCCCCTGCTCTTATTATATAAGCGAAGAGGTCCTGATTCTGGACTCTCTGCAGTTTCACAGCACTGCAAATCCGATGCCTCACTTCCACTGTTTAAATTCCTTCAAATTTACACCAACATAAACATCTGTGCTGTTCCATTGGAACTGTGCACATTTCTTCCAGCTGAGGATCTGACCTAGAATTACAAACAGTTTCCATCTGTATTCATTCACTTGTAGCACTCCAAAAATCTTGACTATCTGGGTTCCACGCTGGCTCTGTGCTCAGGGGTGAGTTTGGGTTTTATTTTTGTTCTTTTTTTTTAAAGTTTGAGGGAAACTCCTTCAGTCCTTTGAATGATAGGAAAATGATGAAACAAAAGAGATACATCGCCCTTTTTGAAGACTGTTGAGCCACATCTAATTAACGAGGGCACCAAACAATTTGTCATTTGAAAGGGGTTTAACCTAGCCTGTCCCACACAGAGAACTGGCAGTTGCATTTGATATGAAAAAAGACATTAGCAGTTTTGAATGGCAACATGGAAACTGTATGTTGAAGTACAATGCTTCCCTACGACCTGATCCAAATCCCAGGAAAGTCAATAGGAACCTTTCAATGACTTCAAGGGGAACTGGGTTGGGACCAGAGGCACTGCAATACACGACAGAACCACTGTGCATACATACACCACTCAGTAAGCAGCTATATATTAACCCAGAAAACCTTATGAATAGCACTGGATAAGCTATTGATTTGTTTTATTTGCTTACTTTTTGTTCACTAGCTGTTTTTTTAAAAAAAATTTGGGTTCAGCCAAATCCAAAGATGATTAAAAATATTGTCAAACTGAGGAAGTCCATGTTGGATCAAATTAGACATGTCGTTCAGCCCAGAACACATTGTTTCCAGGCATTATTAAAGAGCTAGACTGACAAACTGGCAAGCGGAGGAAGAGCTCTCCTTAAAAATTTTTAGTCCCTGAGTTGGGACACATATTCAATGTTGTCCTTTGCCTAAAGTAGGGAAGGGGTTTAAGCAGGCCATATTCTGGGGTGGGGTGTCTCCCATAGAAGCTATTACAGTTTGTATAGATATTGGAGCATAGACTCTAGCTTGGGTCTGCAAAATCCTCGGGAAATAGCCTAACCATCAGCCTGTAGTCATTCTCACTGTCTCTGACCCAGTGACTATTCTTTGTCATTCACGGTAGAAATTCACAGTCAGTGGACTAGATAGAGGTCTGTGTTTAAATGCCTTTTCAATCTCAGGCCAAGGGAAGAATGGAATCAAGTTCCCCTGCATCCTGGATTAGTGCCTTCATGGTTACATGGAAGGCACCTTTCTCCTCCTGCTGTCCCTCTGCTATTTTGTGAATGGCTCTAAAGCCCTGAAAAACAATGTTGTGCCCAAAACTATTCATTTAATTTCTGTGCAGTTTTGGGGTGACCAAAACTTCATGCTGCACCAAATAAACTATTTGTCTGAAAAACTTAACCTAGCTCTACTTATGACCTCAACAAGCCTATCTCCCTTCTCCATCCATCCATCTTCTCCCTGTCTCAGTGAGTCTTTCTTTAGAATCTCTGCTAAGCCTGAGTGCTTTGGGGAAGTTGACCCATCTGTTTATGACCGGAGGAGTTGACCAGCAGGCATCTAATCCATCCCCCTGCCAGTGCAAAGCTAATTACTTCTGTCTTTGATGTTGTCTATTTCTAAGGGACCCAGTAATAAGGAAAAGAGGCCCTTTCCATTGCTTCCTGGGGGAGAGCTTGCAAATTTTGCATGAGCAAAAAGGAAGAACTGGAGATTTGAAAACCTCTACTTAACATGTATACAGTGACAGACTTCACTTTTCAGTCCTTTGTTTTTATAGATGTATTCTAGACTGACTTTTTCTGTTACTGAAACTACAGCCCTTTAGCATTATTTTGCAATCAGTTTTTTGTTTGAAGATTTTTTTTTCTTTTCTGTTGCCACATCACGTTGCAAGATCCTGCCTAATTTGCCCCAGGTCTCTTCTTGCTATAGGTCTATCCATTGTGATTTTGATTTGCCAGGTATGGAATAATATAATTTGGCCCTTAAAAAGATTTCTCTGCATCATGGTTTGGCAGATGTTGCTGGGAAAGTTTAAGAGCTGTCCTTTTGGCTGACGCATGAATCAGGGCGCTCAGAATAAAAAGTAAGAACTACTGTAGCCTGAGATACAGCTTTGTAAGGTGTGGCTATAACAACTTATCTGTTCTGGAGACTGCACAAAGGGAAACCTGTGATACATTCATCAATGGGGGTTATATTTGCACTGCCTCTGTCTATGCAATCTCTGTTCTGGGGTAAACAGAGGACTTTCCAGTGTTATCAAACTAGCTTCTTACAAGTTCTATATTCACTTTACTTTTTTAAGGTGATTTGAACATTCTATGTGGGAGTCACTTTTGATAAAGTGTCAATAGGCCCATTAAGATATAGCCAAGTTTAGTGTGCTGTTTATTCAAACACAGTCATAGGCAGTATGTATCCTAATGACAGAGTAACAGCTATATGGCATAAGAACTCCTTTGCCATAGCACAGTAACGGTGGTTTGTGGCTTAGAAGTCCATAATACGAAAAATATAGTAAAACATTATAAAAACCAATTACTGCACATGCTCAGCTGCTCCATTTAAAAACTCAACATCTTATCCATCTTCTGAATATATATATCTTCCCAGACAAAGACCTTGTATGTTGAGCTGCTGCCATTGTCATAGTTAAACCCTGTCTAAGCACTTAGGTCATAAAGACAGTATTTTAGGGCTTTTATAATTCAACCATACGTTTTTTCTCTAAGATGAAATTTTGCACTCAAATCCCTAATAAGTGGATAATGTCTCTCTTTTTAAAAGATTACAAAAATTAAAAATCAGTCAGTCACTTCTAAATGTACATATTTCAGATGGACTTTTCATAACTAAAAAATAAGAATATTACAAGTATGTCTACACTTGTGAATAAAGTCAAATTTATTGAAGTCAGCTTTTTAATACTAGATTTTATAAAGTCGAAGTTGAGTGTCTGAACCTGCTCACAAAGTTGATGTAGTATGTCCCCATTAGATTGCCTAAGTTTGACTGTGGCAGAAGTGCATTATGGGTGCCTATCCCACGGTTCCTGCAGTCTCACTTCATTTTGGGATTCTGTGCCAGTGTCTTGTGGGGAGAAAAAAATTGCCGAAAATGGTTCTGTTCTTTAGGCACAAGTGTTTAAAAGCCAGGTTCAGGTGCCTTCCGACCTGCTTAGACCTCAGTGAAGAAAATGTTACCCTTGTCATTGGTGCCTGCTGTATTCCTCATATTTGTGAGGTTGAAGGGGGAGAATTTCATGCCAGCATAGGGGACACAGACAGATTTCCTGGCCAGTAATTGTCAGCAACTGGACACAAGCACAAACAGGAGGGCATGGAAAAATGCAGTGAAAATCAGGGACTCCTTGAAAACCACTTTTATTAATGAGCTTGCAGGGTCCTGAATCTCCTGCCGTTAACTAACATTCCCCCCCTCCCCCCCACACATGCTATTTCCTCGTCCTTTATGAAATGGCCTCCAACCACATGACAACCCTCACCACCACACCCAACCCCAAAGCATGGACCCCAAAGCATGTTAACTAATAAATTAAACTTTCTTTTTCCAACCTACAGTATTTTTATTTTGGGGGCCCTAATGGCAGAGTGCTGGGTATAGGGCCACCTTTTCCTCCAGACACATAGACTCTTCAGTAAATAGTGTTGTTTGTCAGGATGATGAAGCAGGGTCAAAGGTGGTGGATCAGGAAGAGGTGGATGACAGTGGGGTGCACTCCAGGGCAGACGCTTATCTTGCAAGATAGGACATATTTCTCACATTGGAGCCTGTCCCCTCATCTCAGGAGGAAGTTTCAGAGGCAAATTGGCATGCTGGAGAGGGCACTTCTGGTTACTGTGCTTCTTTTTCCCACTGTTAATAGTATGTTGAAATCATGATGGGGAGAGTGTATGCACATTTCCCTTAGAATAGGTTGTTAGTATTTCAGGTGATGGACCACTGATCCTGTCTGGACATCTCACTGATGGTCTCAGACAGTCAATTTTGGATTCTCCTCACGAGATTTCTGGGGAGACCTGACATATTCCTGCTTCCACAGTAAGACACTTTGCCATGCTAAGCCACCAGAAAGTAATCTGGAATCGTGGCACCATAGAGCATTCTTGCATATTTTCAGCATTGTATCCAAATAGGAAAATCATTCCTTCCTTAACCCTTTTTTTCTTCTGAGGAGACTGATGTCTCATTTGGAAACCTAGAAGGCATGAAGTATCAGAGGTAGCCATGTTAGTCTGTATCTTCAAAAACTAGAAGTCCTGTGCCACCTTATAGATGAACAAATATTTTGGAGCATAAACTTTCATGGGTAAAGACCCATTTCTGACAACAGATTCTGTTGAGAGAGGCATTCTGCCTCATGGCAGAGAAACAGAAGGATAAGCCATCTTGATTTAACAACTTCAAGTGATGGTGACTCCACGATGCCTGTCTTGCTGGTGAGAGAGATAGAGGCTCTTTAAATACATGGATCTTAATAAGAGGTAATATTTAATTGTTACTTTTTATCATGCCATGGCCTGCATTTTTAATAAACAATATAATTAGTCTTTTTATTTTCAAGGGCATCTGGGTGTATTAAGAAAGTTCAGTCTCCTTATTTACAATGAGGGCAAACTTGGATACGGAATGGCTTTTTAAGGGCATTTAATTCTATTTAACTCTCTTGTGTTTGTGCCAGAATAGGCGGAATCCCAGTTTGCTTTGTTAAGGCCATTTTTTACTGCAGCTTTCACTGTGACCCTCATTTTTTATTCTAACCTTCACAGTAGATTAAGGTATCCAGCTTGAGTGGAGAGCTAACGTGGCTCTAGCAAGGCAAAGCTGTTCTAGCCTCTGTCTTTTGGCTGGTATATGGGACACCTCAGAGAGGGCGAGCAATGAGCACCATCAAAGCCTTTCCACATTGAATGAGTCTCCCTCCAGCAGCAATCAGTTTTCTACTGGTCGGGCCGCCCACTCAGTAGCTTCAGGACAATTTGTGTAGTTGGAGTGCTGAAGGCTATTAAATCAAACTGCTAACCCTGTATGGCATGGAAACCACTGCACGTCAGGGACACTGCCACACCCCTGCACTCTCTTTGAATGACTGTCTATTCAGAAGCTAAGGAGGGCAGGGAAGGACTCTAGCCTGGAATTCTCTCTTGCTGCAACACAAGGGTGAAGCAGAGGAAGAGGCTATTTTAAAAGGTTGGTGCTTCTCTGACCAAGGAGCCAGGCCACCATCACATGCTAAGCATGGGAAGCAGGAAGGGCTGACCAAACTGAGGACTTTAGGGAGGGTGAGATCAGACCAAAGTGGGTGTGTTCAGGATTATGCTCAAATGCAAGAGACAAGAGGTGGATACAGAGAGGTGAGTGCATGGAAATACGGAGAGAATTGGCCAGCTAGATGGGCAGAGGTCTCACCACACCAGCAGCCTACCTGTTGTCAAGATTTTTGTGGCCATCAAGGCAAAGGGGAGCTTTAAGGAAGGTTTTCAAGGACAGCATGTCACGCAATGGTTCAACTCTGCTACTTTTTTGTTCTGGGCCTTGGTGTTGCTTTAATGTTTTTTTGTGTGGTGCTTTGCCCATTGCCTAAGCATCCTATTCTTCATAGGCTCCCAGGTTTTCTTCTTTCTGTGGGGAAAGGGCTATTCGTCTTACACTGAGTGAGACTTCTGGGAAAGTGAATGGATAGAAAGAGAGCACTTAGAACCGTAATGTTGAAAGCCTCCTTACACAAAACAAAGGGGCTTTTCTTCTCATCAGTGTTTTCTGGAGACAAAAGAAAACACATTTTCTGAAGTGTTCCTGGCTGATATTTTGTTTTGAAGTGGTTAAAGAATTAAGGGTGTGAGATAAGGGGGAGACACTGGCATAGGGCTAGGGTATCAGGCTTGTTTATCGGAGGGCTGTGTGATTAAATTGCAGAAAACACTGGCTCTCAGCCCAGCCTCAGATCGCAAGGCCTCAACACTTTGTTAAAAAGGTAGCAATAGAAGCAAGTGCTTTGCAATTTGCTTTTATCCTCCTCCTGGGTTTCACCATTGTTCAAGTGCTCTGGCATTCACAAAGGCAGTGCCTAGATTTATTTCAAGACAGAACTGATAAGATAGATGATGAATGTGGCAAACTCTTCCCAGAGAGGTTTGGACAAGTGCTGTGTTTGAAATCACTGGCAATGCACTCATTCATTTGCTTCTTTCCCCCTCCCCCTGCATGGAAACTGACCACATTTTACATAAAACCAGGTGATGAGTCCAGATGACTCATTATCAGGTCAGAGCCCATCAGCAGATGAGTTGGAGTTTGTTCTGACTTGATGCAATACGAGTTCTATTCTGCTTGCAGCTCTTTCTCTCTCTCTCTCGCTCTCTCTACCTGTTGGGTTTGTTGTTCTGGTTAAAAAAAAAAAGAATCTGAGAGAAATGCCTGCAGCTGTTTGCAGAGCAGAATTATTTGAGCCCTAAGCCCCATGCAAACCAGCCTTCAAGTCCTCCTGCCTAATGCTTGCAGATAATATTGACAGATGGCACACATTTTACCTGTCTAACCAACCACATGGTTTTGCAGTAGGAGAGTGTGTTTCTTAAAGTGTTCTGATTCAGCATGGAGCTAGATTAGTCAGCTCTGCAAGCAAAGTGTGATTCTGCAGGGCTTTTTGTGGATGTTGACAGGCCCTGTCAAGACCTGCACTTTCTTAAAACCATTTATCGTAGCTTGGTATGTTCAAAAACAAGTTTGTCCTTAACTCTTTAATGCTTTGGTTCTTTTGCTGCCATGTTCCCAGGTATTCCAAGCTGGTTTGTTAATGAAACAGCTATTGGTGTCCACAAAAGAGGTTAGACTGCTTGATTTACCACCTAGATTCCCGAATTAAAGACATGGTAGAAATGCGTGTGATAGAAGCATTTTGCTGAAAGGATTGGATAGTGCCAATATTTCTGCTCCCTGCGTGCCTCTATTATTGTTTATATTACAGCAGCACATTGAGGCCCAGACTGCAATCAGGTCCCCATTCTGAATAAAGGAAGAGATGATCCCAGCCATTGGAAACCTTACAAAATAGTGTTATCCCAGTGCAGTGGGATAAGGTGGGGGGAAGCGGGGTGGAGATGAGACTCAGAGACGTGGTGACTTTGCTCCAGGTCACACAGGAAGTCTGTGGTGAAGCTAAGATTCAAACTTCGGTCACCTACATCCTGATCAACTACCGTAACACCACAAACAACAAGAATTCCTATGGCATGTTACAGACTAACAGATATTTTGGAGCATAAGCTTTCCTACGGTCATCATTTCTTTGAAGATAGCCTGCTATTTAGAATCGGAGGGGTTGACGTGTTAGTCTGGATCTGTAACAGCACAGACTCACTTCATCAGATGCTGGTCTTGGAAATCTGCAGGGCCAGGTGTAAATAAGCCAGAGCAAGGGTGGGGATAACAAGGTTAGCTCAGTCAGTAAGGGTGAGGCTTACTACCAGCAGTTGATCTGGAGGTGTGAACACCAAGGGAGGGGAAGCTGCATCTGATGAAGTGAGTCTGTGCTCACGAAAGCTCATGCTCAAAACTTTTCTGTTAGTCTATACGGTGCCACAGGACCCTTCGTTGCTGCTATTTAGAGTGCATCTGTTGTTCTTAAATATATATTTATCCATATACTGCCTACTTATTCATCTTTTCCCTGCCAGATGAATATAGAGAGCCCAGCCCTTAACCATACAGCATGCAGTGACATGAACTAGAGAGCTAGTGGTGTATATAAGGTGTTCAGCCTACCAGCTGTAAGTGTATAAACTAGATCTCTTTAGTCTGGATTTTATTTCCCCCTTCCTAGTTATAGAAGATTTCAGCATTTCATTGTGGTTGCTCTTAGAGGTTTGCTCCAAATCCATAACTGAGTTCCTGTTTGGGCTGAATTTTCAGCACTGGTGAAACAGAGTCATGAAGTTCATTTTCTGCGCCAGATCCAAGCATCTAGTGGTGCTTGAATTGGGAGAACATCTGCCCCTTTAGAAAGAGAGGCCAACTGCTGTCTTTAAATCAAAATGTTCCTAATATTTGTGCAGAGGCTGGATCTGGGTGGGGTTTTGTTTTGATGTGGAGAGGACAGAGAGGTGTGACTGTTTCTAGTGTAGCCATCTCTGTAATTAAAATGTTTTAAGTCTAGTTTAAATACCTGTATCCTTAGACTTGGCCAGAGTCCTATATGACATACCGTATATATGAAACTGTCTTTAGATAACATCTGCATCAGATGAACATGTATTGTCAGTCATTTGTCACACCGCTCATGGGAAAAATGTTTGTGGAGAAGAGAAGCATATAAGTTGATGCATTTTGGTATCTCTACTGTCATCACATTCAGCTAAAAAGAATGGCAGAGCTAAAAATCATGCGTCTTACTGCTTTGCCTGACCATGAAACTCTTTCTCTTTTAACCTTACGTTACACTCTGCATGGCTGAGCTTCAACTGTCCTGAAGCTCTGAAGAGAATGGCATAGTGAGCAAGAACTAAGAGCTGTTATAAATTACTGGATTGTCTCAACCATAAGCTTTTGTCCGGGTTCTGAGGAGATGCTTTCTAACTTGATTACTAGTGGCTGTTGATCCCACTCAGGTTGCTTTGGGGCCTGATCCGAAGCTTGTTCGGTGGGCTTTGGACCTGGTATTTACGTGGAAAGACTGGGAAGAAGTCATGACCCTTTTCATTACATTTTGTGCAAAAAAATAATTAAAAGGGGAGTGTTTGCCTCTGGGCCTGGTGACTCAAGGGAGCCTGGGGCTCCTAGCCACTGCTGCTGCTACTGCAGCAGTGGCTGGAGCCCTGGGCCCTTTAAATCATTGCCAGAGGGCTGCAGCTAGGGCACAGGAGGGATGGCATGCTGGGGCAGTGCAGAGGACTGGCTGCCCCAGCCCTGCCCCTTCCAGGAGCATGCAGCCACTCCCACATGCACACATTGCCCAGGGACCCACAGACCTGTTCTTCTTCTCTCAAGTACCCATTTTACTGTCTGTAATTATGGTAACTAGCTCAAATATGGAGATTTCTCTGTACGTAATAAAAAGGGGCACAAAGGAGATACCCTGTAGCACCTTACAGACGAACAGCTTTTATGGGCAAAGACCCTCTTCATCAGATGCATGAGTGGGGATTTCAGAGCCTGTATATTTAGACTCATGCACCTGACAAAGCGGGTCTTTACCCACGAAAGCTTATGTTCCAAAATATCTGTTAGTCTATAAAGTGCCACAGGACTGCTTGTCATTTTTGAAGATAGAGACTAACACAGCTACTTCTCTGATACTAAGGAGATAGTCTCTTCATTTTACATGGGAGAAACTGAGGCATGGGCCAGTGAAATGACTTGTCCAGGGCCTTCCAGCAACCTAGTGGTGCAGCTGTGACTCAAATACAGCTTTTCTGAACCCCACCCATGTGCTTTATCCATTAGGAAACACTGCCTTACTTTAGCGGCAATCTTCCTGACTGAAGTGAGAGGTTAAGCCTGCCTGTCAATAGATGGGGGTCCGTTTTTGCCACTGATTAATGTCAGTGGGACAATCTGGGAATAAAAGTACAGTAAACACTCAAAATACACAGCTTCAACTTGTGCATAACTCGCTTTAACATGAGTTAAGCACAACTTGAAGCTGCTCTGTGGCTGGCAGCCTGCCTAGCTGCCCGCAGCTGTGGGCAGCTAAGCATGCTAAGAGCCCCTTCTCCCTGCCTTCCCCCAGTGGCATCACTATCAGGCTGACATCTGTGTGGTTGTGGGAAGGCCGGGACAAGCAGCCAGGAAACTGACCAGCCCTGGTGGGCTGTTCAGTTTTCCAGGTCCCACAAGCAGCGGGGAGCTGGGAACCAAGTAGCAGCGTGGTTCCTAACTCTTCCCCAAATTGCACAAATATTTGAGTTACACAGGGGTTGTAGGAATGCAACCTCCGTGTAACTCGGGGTTTTACTGCACTGTTCAATGTGGGAAAAGTGATTGAATCAAACTCTAGAGATTAGATTTTACAAAGGTATTGAGATGTCTAACTCCCATCGGTTTGGGAGCTAGGCAACCAAATATTCAGCAAATATCTAGGCCTACATTGCTAATGAATTACTAGTGAGGTTGGTATTATGATCTCCACTTTCAGATAAGAAAAACGAGGCACAGAGAGGTACAAAGCCCACAGGAAATGAGTTGCTGAATCAGAAATACGACTGAATCCTGACTTTACAATGCCATTTAACCGGGAGAGCCCAGCTTGGTGCTGAACCCAGACTACATCTCAAATGTTCCATGTAACTCCAGATTTCCAAAGGTCTTGGGGCACATTTACCATTCAGTAAGGTTGGGGGAGCAAATCCTTTGAATCTACACTTAGGGTAAGGGAGTGGCAACTCTTAAGATAGTCATTCCTGTAGTGGTAGCCCCGAGCTCTGGACCCTTTGGTACTGATGGGCTCCAGGACAATTGCCCACACCCCTGCTGTCGGTGGGCCTGCTGTACAGCACTCCATACACCCTCAACTCTTACATAATAATACCTGCACTGACTATCTGATGTTTCTTTCACCAGCACACACACACCCACTTTTTCACATTTTAGTAAAAAGTGCAAATAGTGACCGATTGTTTCCTTGCAATGGAGTTTTCTGTCCCCCACTTTTAAAAAGAATTCATGTTAAAGCCACCAAAATAAAAACTTCTGTTTGAAAATTCCCGCCCTGTGATTGACTGCATTGTACAGAGATCAAAGCACTGTCGAACTGGAATGTTTTCAGTAGGTTCTACAATGTGCAGGCACTTTCTGAACTGATGCCAAGATGTTTGGTGCAGAATAGGTCAAAATGACCTGCTCTCTCCTTGTACACTCTGTCTCCCACTCCCCTGCCCCAGCGTTACTAGATAAAAATCCTGATATGAAAAAAATCAGACAGCCTTCGGTTTTCCAAAAAATAAAAATGTCATTGATGAAAACAGTCAACAACAAGCCAAACTTTGTCCTAAATTGGACACCGGCCTTTGCCTGGGGGAATCAGAATTTAGGCCTAGAAGTTAATAAAGGTTCTATCTGTCCAGGTTTTAGCCTAACAGACAAGAGTTGGGGAAAACAGAGAGGGATAAGATGCAAGCAAGTTTCCAAGGAGCCCAGCTTTCAGCTGGAGCATCTTGGTAAGTAACCCACATCCTGTTCAAAGATTCAATGTTCATATAAATCCTGGGGGAATAAAAGCTCATTTTACATGCCTCAGCACCATTCTGTACATCCCATAAGGTTTGAAAACTCAGGCATCAGAAAGTTAAAATAAACCTATTACCGAGAAATTTTTATACTATGTTCTGAGAGAAACCTTAACCTGGCTAGTCAGTCCGTTAATTTCTGTTTCGTCCTAACTCACAACAAAACCTTGTTATGGAACGATTGAAATCCTACTCATTTTCACCAATACGAGCACTAAATGCACAGGATGAGTTTGCTATCAAAGAAGGAGAGAGATGGACCAGGACCAGAGAGAATAAAGAGAGAATTGATAGAAGAACGCAAATGGGGAGAGAAGTAATAGGAACAGGTGGACAATATAAAAAAACAAGCAGACCTGGATCACCTTAAAGACTAACAATTTTATTTATTAGGTAATGAGCTTTGATGGGTAAGACCCACTTCAGCAGATTGTCCAGAATCTGATGAAGTGGGTCTTACCCACGAAAGCTCATTACCTAATGAATATCAGAGAGGTAGCCGAGTTAGTCTGTATCTTCAAAAACAAAAAGAAGTCCTGTGGCACCTTATGCTCCAAAATATTGGTTAGTCTATAAGGTGCCACAGGAGTACCTAATAAATAAAATTGTTAGTCTTTAAGGTGCTACAGAAACAACAAGAAGTCCTGTGGCACCTTATAGACTAACCAATATTTTGGAGCATAAGCTTTCATGGGCAAAGACCCGCTTCAAAGCCACAGGGCTTCTTGTTGTTTTTGAAGATATAGACTAACTCGGCTACCCCTCTGATATAAGATGCTGCAGGACTGCTTCTGTTTTTTGTGAAGCTGCAAACTAACATGGCTACCCCTCTGAGGTAGACAATATGTGAGGGTAGATAGCCAGCCATATTTACTCACTGCCAAAATAGCAACTCTGCTAATCAAGTGGGCTAAACATTTATTTATCTTCATGCCAGAAATCTCAAATAGTGTTCAGAAGTGTGAAAAAGCTTGTGCTTTTTAAAATAATTGTCTGCTTGTGTATCTGCTGCCAAAGCCAGTTGAATGCTGCCCCATTTAATACCCTGTAAAAATTGTATTTAATTGTACCATGGTGTAGCCAATCTTTCTAAAAAGTGGTAAGTACAGCTTGTGTGGCTGAAATACTGAAGACACAGTTTTCAGCTGATTTGTTTAAACTACAAAATATAGTGTTTGTGGTAGGCTTGTTTTCTTATGGATATTTAGAAGAGGGAAATAGCTTAAATTGATGTTACAGTAGTTGACCATTACAAGATTGATTTTTCTTACCCTATTTTTTCTCAGACTATAACAATCCTGGAATTTTATATGCCTGGTCTTCTGACAGAGTAGACTCTTCGTTCTGAAAAGAGGACAAAGTGTCTTTGAGACAGGAGGTTTCAACAAATGAGGTGTTTTCACTTTTGGCAAGATTGCCCAGTCTGTGGGCTTTTTGGCTCATCATATCTCAGACAGCTAAAGCCATCCAAGTGAGGAGTGATGATACCTTCCACTAGGTTTTTTTTACTAGAACTGGTTGGAAAAAAAGAGAGAAGGAGGGCCTCCAAGGGAAAGCTTTGACTTTTGAGCCAAAAATTCAGAAGGTGAACATTTTTGGCTGAAAATTAAATTTTTTCATTCAGAAATTTCATTGCAGTGCCTCTGGAGACTTGTAGTTAACATATCTCAAGCTCCCATTCTCCTCTCTAGGCCAGCTCCCAGGCGGACTATGTCTCCCAAAAGGCTGCCAATAGAATTGCCAGGCTCCTGGGCAAGGCTTGGGGGTGGCTCTGGACCCCCAGAAGGCATGGGATTGCAGGTGGAAGGGATGGGGTTGGGGGCTAGCCCTTCAGCACTTTCTGGTCCATGCTGCCCAGGGCTCCAGTGGTGGTGGCAGCTAGGATCCCTGGTTCCTTTTAGATCACTGGGCCTCAGGGCAGCTGACCCTTCCCCCCCACATCAGCAGTCCTGGTCTCCCATGATGCTCCACGGTGGCTCAGTAAGAGGGGACCCCATGGGGGTATCATTACAGGGAGTGTGGCTATGGAACCCAGCACAATGCCCAATGAGGCATCATGGCTTCCCCTTTTGTTGAGCCACCATCTTGCATGATAGCAGATGTAGGCTGGCTGGACTTTGACATTCAGCCATTAGGTCAGTGGCTTGCTATTGAGCACTACAATTACACACTTACTCAGGTCTCCAGATAATGCCTGTTTGTTGGTAATTTTGAAGAGCTTTGCCCCCACTGCTTTGACCCTAATACCTCTGTGAATCACAGTAGCTCTGATTTTTTTTTTTTATTTCTGAACTGAAGAGAAGCTGAAGTGGTGAGTGAGTTGAAGATTGACTCTACATATATTAGTATTTCAGTATGGCTGGTATGATACTGTACCTCTTGTTAGTACTGAGGCTTAATTGTCAGGAAAAAGGGAGGTTTGGGGCTTTCAGTGGTGAACATTTAATCCACTACTCACTGAGTGGTATAGGTTAACCTTAATGTCAGAGCATGTGAGTCGGTTACAGTTCTCACTGCCAACCCTAATTTAAACTGTAGACACTCCTGGTTTTATCTCTGAAAGTCCTGGGTACAATATTTTGCTTCATCCAACATGGCGGATCTTGCTCTCTCACACACAGAGTCACACCGGGGCAGTGTTAAAGCTATATGAATGGCCAGAACTGTGACTACACTTTTAAAAATGCGTTTGCTTCTCAAGTGTAACCTGAACTTAACCTGAAGTTCTTGTGAAGGCAAAATTTTCATTGAAATCAGTGTATCTTTGCTTGTGTCGAATTGCAGTACACAGCCCTGACATTTTGAAAAGCACTGAAAGTACCCAACCCCCACAGTCCCAAAAATATTTAAGTAGAGGGAAGGTAAAGTGATCCCTAAACATTCCACTGTCTTCCTCCCCTCTCCTTCCCTTGCAATAGAGATTTACCCAGGACCTAATTCTGCCATATTTTTGAACAATAAAACACTGGCAGTACAACAAAGTCACACATTGCAAATGTCCTCTCCAGCCACAAGATTACCGGTATCAGATCATGTGACATTTATAGAATAACAGGAAAAGAAAGCAGATGTTTTTCTTTTCTAATGAAAAACATGCATACACAGCTATACTAATAATGTTTGCCTGTCCATGCCCAAACTGATTCCATAAATATCGTCAAAAGTCCCTCCTTGGAAGAATTCAGTATACTGAAGTGTTTGGAAATTGCCTGAGGTGAATCATAAATAGAGTAGTCTGATTCTGCTTTGTAAATTCAGAGCAAAGCTGGACGAGGATTACAGTTTCTAGAATCCAGCATTCAAAGCTCCCAAATTTGCACATGCTCAGTTGTTCATAGGTGGACCCCAATGAATTATTTGAACTATTTGTGAGGAGGGGGAAAAAGTCACTGGAGTTCTGGGCAGGAGAACCTATGAGCTGAATCACCAAAGTGTTTGTCACTTGATTCCCCCATCTTCTAGGCCTCATAGCTGTTCTTTCCATGATACAGTCTTCCACTTGCGCTGCCTCAGGCGCATCTTGGAATATCGTGGAAAGACAGAGTGCCCAACACCGCCGTCCTTGAGCAAGCTGGAATCCCAACTATGCACACGCTCCTCAGGCAGCAGCGGCTCCGCTGGCTTGGCCACGTCCACAGGATGAATAATGGAAGGATCCCAAAAGGCATCCTGTATGGTGAGCTAGCCTCTGGCAAAAGACCTCCCAGACGCCCCCAATTGCTCTACAAAGATTTTTGCAAGACGGACATCAGGGAGGTAGACATCGAGCCGGACAGCTGGGAGGAGCTGGAAGACGATTGCAGCAGATGGAGGCAGGAACTACACAAGGGCATTCAGAAGGGTGAGATGAGGATCAGACAGCTAGCAGAGGAGAAGCGAGCCCACAGAAAGCACAGTAAGGACCTGCCAGACACCCACTACACATGCAACAGATGCAGCAAGGACTATCACTCTCGTGTGGGCCTTCACAGTCACAGTCGATGCTGCAAATAATGATCCCAAATGGAACTACGAAAGGTACGATCCATGGTCTACGTAGACTGAAGGATGCCTACTACTACCATGATACAGTATAAAATGTCAAGCCAAGGAAGCCACTGCTCCTGCAGTGCAGAAGTCCTCTGTCTTGTCTTTGGAAAGTCATATTCACAGGAAAACTAACATGGCACTGCCTGGCCATATTGGCAAGTTCCTTTTCCATCATGGATCCTGAATGTTAGTTTCCTTTTATCAGAGAGGTAGCCATATTAGTCTGTATCTTCAAGAACAGCAAGAAGTCCTGTAGCACCTTATAGACTAACAGATATTTTGGAGCATAAGCTTTCGTGGGCAAAGACCCGCTTCATCAGATGCAGGTCTTTGCCCACAAAGGCTTATGCTCCAAAATATCTGTTAGTCTATAAGGTGCCACAGGACTTCTCATTTCCTTTTATGAGTCCCATTGACACTAAAGGCCTGATTTAAATAAAAAATCCCTGTACAAAGGTACCCAGGTAACACAGTCACCTATGCATCTAATACGCATGTGCCTGACCAGTCAGCATGCAGGTAGAATGGGTGTTTGCATGACTGAGTTGACTACCCTAAAAGTTCAAAATCAAAACTCACTCGGGTGGGAGGGGAAAAAGCAGGGATGGAGGGACACTTGAGGGAGAGGCAGGGTGGCTGCAGAGACCAGCAGCTGGGGATCAGAAGTGCACCCCTCCAGCTAGTGGTCGGGGCCAGGAGCCCAGCCTAGCTGCTGCAGGCCTTGGTGTGCTCCCATGAAGCTGCACTTCTGGGGCTCTGCATCCACCCTCACTCTTCCCCCCAAGTGCCCACCCCCATCCTTGTTTAGTGGCAGTCCCTCAACTGCCACCGAAGACCCCCGCAGCTGGTGGCAGCAGAGGAGTAAACATGGACCAAGCAGGGACAGGAGGAGAATACTTCTGGGGAAGAGGCAGGGCAGACTAATATTAAGGTGCTACGGGATTGCTTGCTTTGTTTTGGAAAGATACAGACAAACATGGCTACCCCTCCGAGTAGGGTGACAATATCTCCCTATCCCAAATATGGGATGGGGGAGGAGGGAAGCAGCTCCCTGGCTATGGGTGCCAAGAACTGCCACCCTAGGGGACCTCCTCGGCTGCCCCACCCCCCGGGGCACTGGGAATGGGGCAGCAGTCATGCGGGTGTGCACACAGCTTCCCTGAGCTTGGGGATCCGGGAGCCAGACAGCAGCCACACTGGTGCACTCTCAGCTTCCCCAAGCCGCAGGGAGCTGGGAACTGGGCAGCAGCAACACTGGTGTGCTCCAGGCTTCCCTGAGCCATAGGGAGTCAGGAATCAGGCAGCAGCTACACACCACCCCGTGCTCAAACATACCCCTAACTCTGCAGCGTCACCTGCTTGCTCCCTCTCATTGTGACCGGACAGCACGTGAGTACGTGCTCTCCACATACGCTCCAGCCAGCAGCCACACCTATGTTTGTCAGGGGAAAAGGTCAGCCAGCAGGGGGCCCAAATATGGCACAATTAGCCCTGCTGTTAAAATAAATCAGGACGCCTTCCTGCAACCTGAAAACTGGGGATGTCCCGCCCAAGAAGGATCGGATGGTCACCCTACCTCTGAAACTATTTACTATGGAAGGCATTGTATGTAGCCATTTGGAGTGGAAATCCTTCAACTACATAAAAAATACATACTGACAGACATCATCTTCCTCTCCAAGTGTAAAAATACTGTTAGTCTTTATGGTGCTACAGGACTGCTTCCTTTGTTATGCTTTTATTAAGCTGAGTAAAGTCCAGATAAATCTAGATTTTGATGTTGGTCTTTGGTACTACACCCATTCCGCACACCTGTCAATGAGCTCTTGTATCCGGGAAATAACTCCCAAATCTTCCCTTCTCTTTAATTCTTTGACTTTCCGTTCTACTAGCGAGGCAAGAGGAAACAGCATGGGGCTGTGAAAGTACAAAGAGAGTCACTGGTGACACCAGTTTTATTCTTTTCCTCCTCTGCAAGCTTCCCTAGCCCTATGAAGAAATGTGAATCCATGTCTTACACAGTTTGCTTTTTGCCATTAACACGTTCCAGGATTTCTGCTAAATGTAGTCTTCCTATGCTGGAAGCCCTAAGGGGAGTTGTCATTCCTTGTATCACATATATTATTTGTTAAAGAACTTTGTTCTTGCTCCAGTTTCCCAAGGAATTGGCCACAAATCTCCAATATGTTGTTACTAGCACGTCCAACAACGGGGGAGGAGAAGGGGGCAGTCACCCCCTAGCCCCTTTGAAACACCATGGAGCATTGTGCCAGTGCTATGAGTGTGTCTCTGATGGGATGGGGGAGGGGGACAGACTGTCTTTGACTCCACCCCTTCAGTCAGCGCTGCTGGTTACTACCCCCCCCCCCCTGCATAAAATCTTACTTGGTCTTTTCAGAGGCGGATTGATTATAATATTTTATTTTCTTGGGCGGGTGGGAATCATGCTGTGCCCCCTTACAAAATTTCACACATACCCCTGTGCACACCCATGAACTAGAGAAGTCTCCAATGCAGACATTCCATGAGTTTTTAGCTCCCTGGCACAACTCATCCTGAGCCTCTCTTCGGACAACAGGAACTCAGAATCCCTCCACAGTGTTACTCATAGTAAATGGGTTACAGTTGAAAGCACTGGTATCTGGCGGAGTATATCCATTTTATAGACATTTGTTTAAGGCATGTCTCTGTTTAACCAGTTCGACCTTTTGTATTTGCTTCTTTGTCAGTCACTCTAATAACGTTTGCTAAGGAATTCCCAGTCTCTCTGTGTTTTGGCCCAATGCACCCTTTTCTTCAGACGCTGTCTAGCATTCTTTTTGAATTCCAGTGAGTCACACTAGTACTGCATGATTTTTTTTTCTCATTCTTTGTATGTTCATACAGACATTTACTAGAAACAGAAGGAGAACAGTCCTTGTGTGATGTGTTGGGCCAGGACTGGACCTTCTCACCATGAATCCGAGAGAAATGGGTTAATCAAAAAACTTCATAATACAGAGCGAAATAAACTGACCAATTTCAAGGCCCCCAGAGACTATTAAGTCCTCTAGTCCAGTGTTTCTTAAACAGTGTTCTGCAGAACACTGGTATTCTGTGAACAACTCACAGGTGTGCTGCGAGGGTTTGGAAAAATAATTCAAAGTATATATTTTCTGTTACTAAAACTAGATACGATGTTACTTCTTCATTGCTTATGATATCTGATTGAATTACTTCATTTTGTTTTTGATATATATATTGCTGTTGGCCAGGTGGGATTTTATTTTTTTGTTTTGTTTTGTTTTGTTTTTGAAAAACATTTTTATAGTTGTTCCACGTAAAAAATATTGTTTGGTGTTCTAGGGGTCTCATAAAGCATAAGAAATACTGATCTAATCTAACCTAGTATGTCACAGGCCTCATAGAATTTCATTCAGTTACTCCTGTATGAAGCCAGAGAACTTGTGTTTGACTAAAGCATCTCTTCCAAAAAGGCACTGGGACTTAAGACATAGAGAACCCTCCACTTCTTCTGGAAGTTTATTCCAGTGATTTCTCATACTAACTGTTAAAAATATGTGGCTTATGTCTAATCTGAATTTGTTGAGCTTTAACTTCTAGCTATTTCAGTATCCAGTATTTTCTCCCCTTGCAGATACACAATAATCAGGCCACCCCAACCTTCTTTTCAGTGATCTATTTAACTTAAAGAGCGGTATATAACCATTCACCCAGAAAAAAAGATACGTAGCAGAATGGGCCTTGAAGAGCGTGTGACATTACTGGATTTTCAAATTAAATATGAAAGCCATTTCTGCAACTATTGTATTAAGTTTGCACCAAATTTTGTGCCAGGTGGCCAAGTGAGGTGCCTAATGAAAGCTGGTAATGCCCTGAATCTGTTTATGCTACTTATGTGTCTGCCCCACGCCTGTTTATAAAGTTATAGATATTGGCTCTATACCTGCATTTGAAATATTTCAGTCCTGAGATTCACAATACGAACTGTGATCACCTTCCCAGTCAGGTGACATGGGCTAAACCAAGGGACAGATGCCCAGATGTTGATTGCACATTTTATGGAAATGGGCTGGATGTGCTGGCTAACCCAGTGATGAATGGCAGAAGGCCACAACAGCCCATCTGGTCAGGTGACCCTCCATTGCCTGTGGAAGAAGAAAGGAATTTTTTCCCTCCACATGGCAAGCTATAAGATGGCCCTGGCAGTGACCATCTTGGTCTGCAGTCCTCATGAAGTAAGCCTATGTGAATGGGGTCCCATCTGTCACGAGTGTATTTTCAGAGACTTTCAAGACATCAGCAAGACATTGCTGTATCCTGAATCAGCAGCTCTATTTGATGTATGTAATGTGTCACTTTAATAATTTTTTCTCACACCCTTATTATTTCTTTCTCTATTAATAAACCTTTAGATTTTAGATTACAAAGGATTGGCACAGTGTGCTGTTTTGAGCAAGATTTAAGTATATATTGACCTGCGAATGTGGCTGGATCCTTTGGGGGCTGGAAGAATCTGTGTGGATTTGGTGAAATAGACTGTCACCTAAGAAAGGAGGGTTGCTGGTCTGGAGACTTGGTGGGCTTGCTTGTATAGCTTCTGTCTGGCCAGTGTGGCTTAATTTGCCTTTGTGAGAAGAAAATCACAGCCTGGGCTGTAAGTGGCCCACTTTTAAACAATTCGCCCAGGATTGGTTCTCTCAGCTGTGCCCAGAACACCTCGTAATATTAGACAGGGACAGAGCTCTACCATCAGAATTTACCATAACTGTAAGCAGGGCTGCCCCAGGGCGATGTGGGGCCTGGGGCATTCCCCCCAGTGCCCAAGGTACAGGGTCCTGGCAAGCCTCCCTCTGTTACCATAGGCCCAATCCCCACCCACCTTGGCTCCATTTGCACCCCATTTGACCCCTTCCCCAAACCCTGCCCCTGCTTTGCCCCACCCCATCTATGAGCCAAAGCCACACTCTACAGACATAACACAACACAGGCTAGCGTCAGCCCCCACTCCCGTACTCACCATGGCAGCAGGAACAGGAGTGATCCAGCAACCCTCTCTGCCCTGTCCCGCTACCCTCTCCCAGCCCACTGTGCCCTGCTTCTCCATGGCAGCAGGAAGTGGAGCACCCATGTGGGCAGAGCCTTCTGCTTCCCGCTGCCAGGGTGAAGTGGAGTGCCACAGGCTGGGACAGGCAGAGGTGGGGAGGGGCAAGCTGCCAGGTTGCTCCATCTCCTGTCACCATGGTGAGTGCAGGGCAGAGGCCTGACCCTGGCTACCTCCCTGTGCCAGGTCCCTAGGTAATCCCTTGGGCTTCCCTAGGACCCATCCCTAGGATGGTAGTGGTAGTCATCAAGTGGCCTCCCAAAGGGCAGGGCCTGGAGAGTCTGCCCTGAACCATCCTATGGATGGGACAGCAATGGCCATAAGCAGGATTTGTATTATTGCTTTCCAAGGCCTGGAGGGTTTACATAGCTCGAATAGACACAACAAATGAAGTGACAGACAAACATGGAGCTAATATGGCTTGTCCCAGGTCAGTGGCACAGCTGGGAACAAAACATAGGTCTCCTGAATCTACTGTATGAAGCACCTTCTCCCACATAGTTCTGCTGTCAGCTCTATTTGTTTTCCAAAGTTGGTTCTCTGTCACTTCCTCCACTCTGATAGTCTGTTGTCTTTCAGTCATTGTGTTCTCTCTCTGCCTCAGATTATGACCCCTGGAGGGAAGGTCCTTTTCCTATTATGCCTGTAGAGCACCACACATGCCAGTGGTCCCTGAATAGAATGGTCGTTGTTATTTGCTATGGATAGAAGTGGAATTTTTAAGAAGAAACTTTGCCCTCAGTCAGTTACATTTTAACCCATTGTCATGGAAGTAATCCTTAATGTATGCTAGTGGGAGAGTAATGGGCTTGGCGTCTTCATGCCTCAGTTTCTCCATCTATCAAATAATGGAAATGACAGTTTACCTTACTGTGGAAAGTGCTTTCACATCTACAGATGACGAGTGCTAAGTATGATCATCAAGTTTATTTATGTGTTCTGTTGAGAGAATGAGACCAGTTACCTGTAGAAGAAACACAATCAGAGTTTACAAGATGTGAAGCCATTTTGTTTGCATCCATCCCTTTCAATCTCTTTTGAACTGAAATAAATGTTTCCCAAACTATATAAGAAAAGAACGGCCCTTACAATTTAGAAGAAGCACATTCTCAACAGAGAGCACAGATGGCTCCTCGTTTGCAGCACAGAACTTGCATACATAAAATTCAATATGAAAATCTTAGCTTGGTGTCCAAATGGACCTGCAGTGCCTCCCTTCACCCCACCCACCTCTTTTCCCCGGCCTTGAAATCCAGGTTGATTGGTTGAAATAAGATATAAACATAACGACTTTAATGGGATGAGCTTGCAGGGTTGTTGTCTCAGTCAGGCCACCCAGCTAGAGTTCAGTGCAAGACAGGCTGCACCTTATAAGGTCAAGAGATGAAGGCACTTAAAACAAAAATAAATGCATAAGAAATAAAGGACATGAATATATTACTTAAATCACTGTGCAGGCAATTTCCCTCCTCCCCCCACCCCTCCCAAATAAAAACTGAAGTATGCGAGTGAATAGAACATCTAACATTTGTTAAGGCCAGATTGAAGCTCAGCCAGATAGTATTCAAAACAAACTGTGAATATTTTAAATAGCGTGAGGTATAAATGATGGTGTAAGTAAAGGGCGCATACCGCATTAAAAATATTGGATAAAGTTCATTTGCTATCCATCTTGTAGAAAGTCTTTGGAGTTGAGTGATGCAGCTTAAAAGCACTCAGAAATATATTACCATCCACAAGTGTCATCAGAGTTCGTGTAGAGTAACACAAACAAAACAGGAGTCCAGGTATTTCTGGCTATTAAATAAGCATGATTCTGAAAAGCTGTGGGAAGACAACAGGGATTGTATTAGGCAATGGATGGAAGGTGTCAAGAATGTCAAGAGTTCAATGCTACTTCTAGGCCTTAAGTGCTAATAAAATAAGTTCCTAAGCTGCTGAAGGCTAATGTCCAGCCCACAACACTTTCCAATTCCCCAGCAGTTATTTCAGAGCCTGAAGCTGCATTTTCACCTCACCCTCCTGCCTCCCATTCTTTGTGGCTGTTTTTGGTCTGATCTGGTTTTGAAAGCAAAAGTGGTGAGCAGCAATTTCTCCTACCAGGAAACTATTAAAGGTGCATTAGACAACCTCTATTTTCTTTATGTTAATTGGAATGGAATGGACAATTCCCTTTGGTCACTGACAGATACGTAAGTTCAGAATAAAATATAATACACAATCATAAGCATGTTGTGTCACATTGGCTATGTCTACACTACAATGTTATTTCAAGATAACAGCTGTTATTTTTAAATAACTTTGCTAGTGTCTACACTATGCACATGCTATTTTGAAATAGCAGGTGTGTTGTTTTGAAATCAGTAGCCCTCACTGCAGGAGGAATAACGTCTATTTTGAAACAAAAAAAGCAGTCATGGAGCACTTTAAAGACTAACAAAATAACTTATTAGATGATGAGCTTTCGTGGGACAGATCTACTTCTTCAGATCCTAACCTTACCAGAACAAATTCAATATATAAAACACAGAGGTCCAAAAATTGTTATTAAGGTTGACAAAATGGAAGAGCAGAGGGGTGGGGTGGGGAAATTAAGAGTTAAATAAAACATCAGAGTATGTAAAAGAGTCCTTATAATGGGTCAGGTAATTGCTGTCCCTGTTCAAACCATGTGTTAATGTGTCCAGTTAGAATATAAATGTTAGTTCTGAGCATTCCCCTGTAGACAGGTGTTAAAGTCCCTTTTCAGTAGAACACAAACTTTCAGATCTTTAACAGAATGGCCCACTCCGTTAAAGTGCTGACTGACAGGTTTGTGTATTTGGAGATTTTTGGTGCCTGTGCTGTGTCTATTCATTCTTTGTCCAGCAGTGTTTGCAGTTTGTCCTACATACATGGTGTGTGGGCATTGTTGGCATATATGATGTCAGTTGAGGAACAGGAGATTATGCCCATGATTCTGTAATTAATGTGGTGGGGTCCAGCGATGGTAGCTTCAGAATAGATATGTGGACAAAGTTGGCAATGAGGTTTGTTGCAAGGAAAATTATTAGTATTATTATGGTATAGCCTGTGGTTGCTAGTGAGAATCCTCATAAGGTTGGGAGGTTGTCTATAGGAAAGGACAGGCCTGTCACCTAGGGCCTTCTGGAGTCTGGCATCATGATTTAGGATAGGTTGTAGGTCTTTAATGATGCAGTGGTTTGAGTTGGGGGCTATAGATAATGACCAGTGGTGTTCTGTTATTGGCTTTTTTGGGCCTATCTTGGAGTAGTTGGTTTCTGCGTATTTGTCTGGCCCCGTCGATTTGTTTTTTTACTTCTCCCCTGGGTAATTCAGATTTATGAATGTTTGGTAGAGATCTTGTAGTTTTCGGTCTCTGTCAGTAGGATCAGAGCAGATGTGATTGTACTTATGTGCTTTATATATTGAGTCTGTTCTGGTAAGGCTATGATCTGAAAAAGTGGGTCTGTCCCACAAAAGTTCATCACCTAATAAATTATTTGTTAGTCTTTAAAGTGCTACGTGATTGCTAGTTTGTTTTGGTAGAATACAGACTAACACAGCTATCTCTCTGTCACTATTTTGAAACAAGTGCTATTAAGACATAGAATGGCACTATGTTGAAATAAGCCATAATGGCAGCCAATGGCACTATTTTGAAATAGCGCTATGTGTCCAAAAATGCTACTTTGAAATAGCTGTTTTGAAATATCTTTTTTCAAAATACCTCTGCGGTGTAACCATTGCCATTCTGATCTCAGAAACTGGGAAGAATTTGATTGAAATCAATAGTCCAGACGCTGTGAATGGCCATGAGTGGTGGGTTATAAGGTGACCATTGGGGGTGTTCCCTGTAAGCTGTGCACTTGTGCAGCCACTCAGGAGAAGTTCAAAATGCCAACCACAATGCCCACTCTAAGTTTTTTTTTCTACTGGTGATGCACATATCACAGAATCACAGAATCATAGGGCTGGAAGGGACCTCATGAGGTACCTTGGTGCACATAAAAAATTATTCCACACATAGATGAAAAGAATTCCACACCTGGATAGCAAAAATTAGAGGGAACAGTTGGTCACTCCAGATCAGGGTCCAGCCCAAATTAAGCTATTGCCACTGAAACAAAATTTCAGAAAATGTGACTGGATTGGGCCTGAAGCTTTTTATTTTTCCAACTCTAAAATATTTGGGTAAGTTTCCCCCCACCCCTCCCCATACTCACATAACTGTGGGGGGTTTTGGGTTCTAGGCACAACTGGAGTAATATATTCTAGCAAGCTCCCAAGAAAGAATAGTTTTGAAGACTGGAAGTACAAGTAAGCAAGTTCAAAAGATATGATTAACAGAATTCTAACTCCAAACCCTGTGAATCATTGCTACAATGAGCACAATCCCTTCCCCCAACTGCTTGATTTATCACTCCTCTCCCTCAGCCCAGAAATGACAAATTTCAGCACCACTTGCATGTTGTTGTTTAATTTTAGTAACATTGTTTTAAACTCTGTTTTTATTCTATGCTCATGTGTCTGTTGCCTACAAAAGCTCTATTGGGAACTATGCATTTTAATGGAGCTGCTTCAAAAGAGGCATTCTGATGTACTCCAGTGAACACTCGTTTGTCACTTTAGGAGATATTAGGCCTATCTTGCCTGTTTAGCTAGCACTACGGGACCTGTTTTCAAGGGTGGAAGGCGACAATATTTTCCCAAAGAATTTCAGCTCAAACAAATGACAGGGACTCTTTGTGCAGCTTCACAGGAGTTCTCCTCACCCCACACTGCCCTGGGAATAAAAAGCAAAGAAGCACGCTGTTTAAATATGCATATAATGCTGCACTGTGCAATAGATTATCCAGCCTCACCATTCTATTTAGTACAAGCAAAAACAGTCAAGATTTTTAATTGATAATTCAGAAAGACGCCCCATTGAATGGTGTTAATAATTACATCTGCCCATTCTGAGCTCTTCATCTACACAGGGGTAATAGAGCCTGTCCCTCAGGGATTGGAGCCCAGCTGAGAAGGCGGGACACTAAGTAAAGGAGTTGTAATTTGTATTTTGTCAACAAAAGCTGCTTAATCCTCCAGAAAGGCATCCTTCAGAGAGGCAAGCCTTTGTCCTGAGGTTTTCAGAGTGGAAGCGGGGTGGAAGGGAGAGAGAAAAGGGAATTACTGGCCACATGTAATTTATGGTTGAAAAGATTCATTTATAACTATCCCACCGTTGTATGCTTAGCCTGAGACTCCTACTAGCGCCTCATTCTCTCATCAAGTTTGCCTTTTGTGGCTATACGAATGGTAATGATTTGAGAAGAGGTTGGTCATGGTTATTAGCTGTCATCTAGTATGATCAGAACTGAAGTCTCAAACTGATAGTCATGTTTAAATACATTTCAATAGCGTTGGGTTGTTTTTTTTTTTAAGATCTCTGAAATAATAATCTAGAAGCCAGCAGTCATGTTTTCTGTAATACTTCTATTAGCCATTTTTCAATTTGCTTTCACTCAGTCCCCATCGAGAAGGAATTCAGTGTTTTTCCTTAATAAATATATGACCCCAGCTGGAACCTGCAGTCTAGACCCTTTGGATTTTGGTAGTCTAAACCTACCCTGTATGATTTTAGTTTCAAGGCGGATCCCAAACCAGAAAGGATGTCTTTTCTTATTCTAGGTTGGATGAAGCAGAAAACTTCTTGAATACAGATGTCAGGAAATTTTGCAATAATTTCTCATGATGTGGCATTTCTGAAATTTAGGCTTGGCTAGCTCAGGGGTGAGAGCATTGGCCTTGTAAATGCAGGCTTGTGAGCTCAGTACTTGAGAGGGGTCTTTCAAGGTTCTGGGGCAGATTAGATTAAAGCAAAAAAAAGTCTGTTAGGGATGGTGATAGGTCTTGCTCTGATAGCCGGGGACTGGACTCAATGACCTTTCGAGGTCCCTTCTAGTCAGTTCTATGACAATCTCATAAGAACAGATAGCCTGATTTTGATGCTGTCAAATCCAAACTCAAACCATAGTCCCTGGTTCAGCTTTGAACCTGAACAGTCAGCCTTACTCAAAGCCCAGTCCAGACAGCCCCTATTCCTTTGTGTATTGACAGATGGACTGACAGACTGGTGACCTGTAAATAGATGTTTCAATATGAAAACAGCTTACCTTGAACATTCTGTAGTTATGCCTACTGAGCTAAGCCTATATCTTTGCAAGCTGAGGTTCACAGTTTCTGGTGTGCATATAGCCCATGCCCCATGAACTGTGTTTAAGGACCCTCTGCCCCAGGAGAGTCTGTCTGAGATGAGAACATTAACAAATGACCAGAAATGGGGAAATGGTCACCGAAAATGTTTCACTGAAACTAGTGGGAGTACTAAACGCATGCTGAAAACTAAGCATTTGTCTACATCCTGTAGTGGATTGAGGCCATAAAGCCCATGCAAGGTCGGAGCAGTGAGAAGGAAAGAATCAATTTTTGCTATGGGACCCCATCACACCTGAGGCACTAGAATGATAGCGTTTCTCATGGGCATATGGCCGCTGAGGAAGAGCTTGGGTTCTGACATCCCATTTCTTGAGCGTGGGAAGCACAAGAAGCGTGGTTGCAGGAGACCCAACATTGTAGTAGTTCAGCACGCAAACACAGCAGCTAGCAAAGATCATGTAGCCCATGGTGTGGGAGAGCAGGGCAAGTTCTTTCCAGGATGCAAAAAGTCACCCAAGTTTTGAATTTGATTTTGTTTTTAATTTTAACTACTAAGAGGGAAAGCCATACCCTAGGCAAAATTTTATCATGCAGTAGTGTGGCAGTTGGGATTGACATGCCAGGGGCCTTCTAATTTAGGATCAGTAGATATATATTTTATTTAGAAGGTTCTCACCTCAAAACTCTGCATCTGAACACTCCCAGAATCTTTGGGGGCTCAAAATCCCAGTCCAGAGTTTAATCTGAATATTGCCAGTGAGATCTAGCTCCGTAATGGGCTGAAACAGAAGCCCAGATGTGATTACACAAATAAATGGTGTGCAACACTGGAATGGTACAGTGGTATATCAGGCCCCATAAATGGATCTGAATTAGACCATTTAAATCTCTCTCTCATTTTTTATGCCTTACTTCTGTTTTTCTTTTCTCTTCCCTCTGTCAAATTTCTCCCCTCTCTATATTAATCTCTCTCTTTCCTCCTGTACGTTTCCCTTCTCTCTCTGCCCAAAGACCAATCTCATAAAATGATGTTTCATAACTTTCCAGGAATCTCTCTTTTTTTTCTGTTTAAAAGAGAATTGACATGGAAACTATAAAGTTTGTGGCATAAACTCAAAACTGACAATTGGTTTAGTTAGTGGTTTCGTACTCTCAAAGAAAAATTTTGAAGTGAATATTAAAGCAGGGACAAAAAGAAAAGGCACCTCATGTACTAGTCAATGCATGTTTCTTTAACAGCCTAATAAATAAGAAATTCATATGATATTTATCACCACACTTTCAATAGGAAAATCATTTACACAGTTATGCTTATCCATATACTGTGGGTTGTGGTAGATTGTTTCAATTAAATGCACTATTCTGAGAATCAGTGGGAATAAAGCGTTATTATACTGCAATCAGTGCTAGATTAATTTCACCTTCTCCTCCCTGAGTGGTCAGTTTTTATGCAGCATGCATGTCTAAAACATCAGTGTTTGTTTATTTTGTAGCTGTCCAGTTGCTAGCATACTAAGAATGCAATTTTCATCACACCTTTAAATAAAATATGATTCTCCTTGTGCTGTGATTTAACTTCATTCAACCAGGGGTGCTGCACTGATGGAGGTAGTGTTGCTTCATGGAAGATGTCTATGTTGCTAGAATTTACAAACCAGTTATCTAAATATATATATGCTTTCAGAAAGGGCTATATATTTTTATTCTTCACATAGTACAGATGAACACTGGCCTATGAGAGGGCTGTGAGGCATGACAGTAATACAAACAATATGTAAAAATACACTCTATAGAGAAACTTGAAAGGAACAGAGAGAACATTTTTACATATGGGTCTTAAGAGTTAGACATCCAGATTTAGACACTTTCAGAACCTAGTTGTGGCTTTGCCATTTGTGAATACAGAAGTCAGCGCACCCTTGTTTCAATGAAACCACAGCACAAAAGGTATTGTGTTCCATAAGAGTTCCTTTGGCATCATTAATTTGTGAGAAAGGATTCTCCAGCCTTGAACTTGAGAGCCCTGGATTCAATACCTTGCTGTGCCTCAGGTCTTCCTTGAATTACTTTTTGTTTTAATTATATTAGAATGCTGTTTCCTAACTATATGTGAAGCCACTACTATGTCTCTCAATACTATCTATCCTTCCTTATCTCAACCCTGAATCCACATCAGACATGAACCTCATAAATACAACTCATGGCAAATAATATCAAGGATTGGATTATAAGCTAAATTCTTCTCTGGCATGACTCCACTGATGTCAATGGAATTGTACCAGGAATGAATTTGATTCCTCATTGTAACAAGTATAATAAAACAAAGAAGCAGAAATGTAGCGCTTTAAAGACTAATAAAATGATTTATTCGGTGATGAGCTTTTGTGGTACAGACTCACTTCATCAGACTAACTAAAGACTAACACAGCAACCTCTCTGTTACGATAATAAAACAGTTATTTCTGTGATCAGTTTGTGCTTGTGGAATTGAATTTGTATATAGCAACTTCCTTTACATGTACCTTACAAACCTGACTTTGACCTTGGCGTATAAGCAGTTCCTGTGTTTCTACCTGGTTATTACTGAGTGTCCTGTCTCAGGGCTGCATCAATTCTCAGAGGTGTAGTATAATTAACAACAGAATTATGAAAAAAGGAGCTAGAATAGTATATTGCAACTAAGGTGGGGGCTGAGGAGGGGGTTGTCCAGTATGAATGTATAATATTGACATTGATGCATATTTTGGTTGATATGCTGCAGCTGCAGGGCCTGGCATTACTAGCCCAATGAATGCTATTCACAGGGGTCATTTGCTGTTTACTTTTCTTGTTTGTTTTGTTGGTAACTATTTACTTATTTTTCTTTGCTTTTATTATACTGAGGGGGACCTGTATGTTCCTGACTGTAAAAAAAAAAAAATAGTGGAACATGTACCAGAGAAACCAGAAAAACAAGATATGAAAGTTATCTTAAGGGAAATGCTCTATTATTACAAAGCCATCCGTGAATCAATACAAATGTAACTGCAGCTAACCACAACAGGCTGTGGTCTCCTCTCACTGACACTGATAGTATGGCACTGTAATTCCATTGGTATCAACATGGATATTCTTGATTTACATTTCTATAAGTAAGATTAGAATCAGACCCACTATTTTCTCCTATGAAAAGGATGAGACCATTTGGTATAGATGACAAAAGCTCTCACCCAAACAGGAGTTGGACCAAGATCAACATACTTCCAAGTTGCACCTCTCCAATCTGGAAACATCCATAATCCAGCATGATTGTCGTTAGCTGGACTACCACTTATCATAGTCTTCCTTCTATCTTTTTTGATTTGCCAATTTTTCTTTCTTTCTTTTTGGTCCTCTGTACTTATGTATGTCAGTCTGTATTGGAACTGAAATTGATCTGAAGAAATGGGTCTGTCCCACAAACACTCATCACCAAATAAATCATTTGTTAGTCTTTAAAGTACTATATTTCTGCTGCTTTGTATTGTTGGAGTACCCAGCTACCTCTCTGTCTCTTATCATGGGGTTGGCCAAGTTTTCCATGGTCCCATGAAGTTTGTTTATAGCCATCTGTCCTGGCTCTCAGTGTTCTGTGCTGTTCTTTAGCTGTAATTTACCCCAAATGTCTTCTGAGAGCCCAGTCAGCAGTGGAAGTGTTGGTAATACTGACCTCCCGTGGTCCGGCAAATTCTCTCGTTTAGCGCCAGTCAGGTCCCAAGGGTGCCTGACTAGAGAGGTTCAACCTGTATTAAAACTACAATTGTTGGGCCTGGACTTCCACTGCCTGGCACCTTGTACAGTCTTTTGCATGTGTGCAAAGTGAGTAGATGGAAAATGCTACCATTTTGCCCTGACAGCATTTTATGCTCACTGTGCACAGACATACAGGTAACATCTAAAAAAGCCACGATCTGATCCAGGTAAATGTAGTAAAGAAATCCCATATAGTCCTTAGCTAGGATTACAACAACTAGTAAGGGAGCTGATTCTTTTTAACCCTGTCTGTGCCGGAGTGTCTGATGGCCTGGCCCCCAGCATGCGATAACTTATACTCCTTTGTAGTCCACCCTCATTTACAGTACAGATACAAATATACTTTTAAGATTAAGACTGGATGGAAACTCAGGAGATCTGTCTCTTATTTCTGTTGCTGAGCTTCTCTGTGACCTTGGATAAGATTGCCCTTCACTGTGCCTGTGTTTCCCCTCCCACACTTTGTCTTGTTTGTTTACACTGTCAACTCTTTAAGGCTATAGCATAAAGGTAATAAATTTTTCTTCTGTAAAAGTAATAGGCCATACTCATACTGGCTCCTTTAGACGCATGCCAGGAGAATACCTCGCTTTCTTAAAGAGCCCCACCTCTATGGCCCTGTCTCTACTACAGACGCATACCTAGGATTAGACCTTCCAAAGCAGGGAGGGAGGCAACTACCCCAGGGAGCTGTGATTCAAAGGGCCCATGTTGCTTAGACACTGCCGTTATTGTGGCAGCCAGTGCCCCAGGCCCTTTAAATTGCTACTGGAGACGAGCACCATAGGCTGTCACTAGCGCTGAAGGGCTGGCGAGGGGAGGTTAGCCCCTGCCTCCCCACTTTCTCCCAAAGTCCTGCCCCTTCCAGCATCGCGGAGCTTCCCTTCCCCCACCTGGCCCAGGGGTCTAGCAAGTCTGTCATCCCCCCAGCCATGCTGCTGGAGTTATACTGCTGAAAGCTCGTAACTGCAGATTCCAGCAACAGGAGACATTTTTCCATCGCTGTGGGAACTCCCATTTCTAGCAGGGGTGGGAGCTAGGCCCATGGAAGCATCTTTCTGTTGATTTAGCTGTGCCTCTAGCGAGAGTTAGGTTGCATAGCTACAGTGCTCGGGGCTGTGGATTTTTCACGCACACGGACCCCCTTCAAAGGGCTGTACCTTCAGTGACTTAAGTTTTAATGTAGACCAGGCCTGAGTTAATTTAAATTTCATGCTTCCGTGGCTGCCAGGAGCATCATTTACTCTGGGGACAACTGTCCCCCTCAGCATGTTCATAACTCTGCAGCAGCTGATGTGGCGCTATCTCCCTGAGCCTCCAGGCGTTGCTCTTGGGTAGACTGGGGCAGGCTCCTAAACGCCACTTTGTCAGAGTCATCCCCTTTCCTGGACAGCCCAACAAGAGGCATCAGAAGTGTCCTGGCACAGAGATGAGCATGGATCAAGCTAGGTGCCAATGCATGCCTTGGGCCAAGATACCCCTAATCCCCAGGACAGACCAGCCCATCACCACTCTGCCCCACCCTTGAAGGCAACCAACCTCCTAATGCCACCAGAAAGAGCCACAGCTTCCGTGGTTAGGCAGAAGGAAGGGTGCTGATCCCACCATTGCTACCACTCTCCTCTTCATGCCCAGATTTAACTGAAATGATTCCCTGGTTGGTTTCTTGGGAAATATGCCTCCATAGGTATCGAGATAAAAATGACGGGAGACAGCCTCTGCAGGCACAAAAGGGTGTGCTAGTTTACGCCAGCTGGGGGCTGTGTTTGTGTCTGACTGAGATAAAGACAGCCCTTACTGATATTTGCTCTTTATCAAAATTGGGTGGAATGTAAATTCTAATAGTTCTTTTGCTATTTATTTAATAAAGCATTGGTTTACTGTGCAAAAAATGGAAATTTTCCCGCTAAGATTACAGGACATGGCCCTGTATAGCTTTTCTTCTGATTTGCTACAGATTAGGAAAGAATAGTAACAGAGAGGAAGCCGTGCTAGTCTATACGCTATCAAAACAGAAAGCAGTCAAGTAGCACTTTAAAGACTAGCAAAATAGTTTATTAGGTGAGCTTTCATGGGACAGACCCACTTCTTCAGACCATAGCCAGACTAGATGGGAACTTTCTGAGTCACTATAGGGGTTCGTCTGCATACTTGGCTCAATCTAATTCTTGACCTTCCCCCCCCACCCCTCCACTCTCTGATTTGCTCACCTTGATTATCTTTTTCTGATTTGTCCTCCTTGCTTACTGTTTTTGGTTCTCTGTGCCTTAAATATTGAGTCTGTTCTGGTCTGGCTATGGTCTGAAGTGGGTCTGTCCCACGAAAGCTCACCTAATAAACTATTTCGCTAGCCTTTAAAGTGCTACTTGACTGCTTTTTGTTTTATTAGGAAAGAATATTAGCCTTGGGATTCAGCTCAAAGGCAGAGCACCATTCCTGGCTCTGCTGTATGCTTCCTATATTAATGAAGTGAGTCACATAATTTCTATGATGGTTTACTTGTCTTTGCCTCCCTCACAAGTAGCACTGGTCGCAGTTTTTCTCACACACCATTTTTGGTTGAAAAATAGTTTTTGTCCAAAGACATAACTCTTCACAAAAGATTGTTGCCATGACTGCACTTTTTTCTCAAATTTTCCAAAACATATGTATTGATATTTTCATCCAAACAGAATTCAGACTCATTATTGAAATTTTTCATTGGCTAAAAACACTGGTATTTTTGGAAAAAAAAATTATTATCTCTGATAATATACCTCATAATAATTATTGGGGGGGAGCAATCCATTTTTTAGATTCATCTATGATTTAATTATTACTTTGGGCAAGAGAAGGACCAAAATGTTACTGAAATGTCTGTTCTAATCAACCAGGAATGGCTAGTCAGTGGCTGGGGTGAAGCAGTTATCTGCTCTGCCCGCTCAATTGTTCAACTGAGAATTGTGAGCATCTGTGTATTTAACCGAAAGAATTAAAAAAAAAAGAAGAAGAAGAAGTAAAGGTTTGCAGCTTGCTTCTTTTGAACAAAAGGAACATCTAATCAATCAAAGTGGAAGGATTGCTTTTAACAGAGGCAAATGAATCATCAAAGGTTTTCCAGCTTAGAAAATATTTAGAAAACTAGGGCTAGTACTTAAAAAGAAAAGTTACAGTCAATCTGTAGAGTGCCCTCGGCCCTTCAGGGGACCCAGTTATCCTGGAATAGACATCTATGGGGTTTCTTCCTTATAAGAGCTTCACAGCGATTTCTGAGAACCTTGTCAACAGATGTCACCAGGTTCTGAAGCTGAGCTAGTCCTGGAATGAAACAGTTATCCTGTCCTTAAAAGTGGGATTAGCTGAAGCAGAAAGCCCCTTTGCGCTTTTTTAACACCTCCTGAACAGATCTGGCTGCCAACAAAAGGCAAATCCTAATGTGTAAAAAATACATAATAATAAGGACTTTGGCTGAGTGAAATTCCATCGCGGATCAGCTGAAATTGCCTTATGCAACTCACTGAGGGCTTCGTGCTATGCTAAATGACCTCTGTACCATGTAAAATGGGCACTGCCGCAGGAAGCAGTGAAACCCAGGCTCTTTTATTCTGCTCACCCTGCCCCCAGAGTAAAAGGCTGTGGAGAATGCAATACTGAAAAAGAGGAGAGCAACCTGTCCTGTTGAAATTTTTATGCATTACTTTGTCACGACAGAAGGGAAGTTAATTTTTTTGGTGAGTCCAGGAGCTGGGGGATGATGCAACAAAAGTGGGATATGAATCGCTGTTCACAGATGCCTTGAGAGAAGTTACAGAACAGCACAAATTGTAATTCACCCTGCCTTGCAAGTATAGACTGGAGCCTTCATTCCACACCCAAGGCTTGACTCTCCTTTTAATTCCACAGCTGTCTATTAACCCCAGTGAAGCTAGCCCCAATTTGCACAAGTTAAGGAGGATTGGGGGTCTGGTCAGAACTGCAGAGCCCTCACAATTCCAGATGGAGTCAGAGGGGTCTGCAGGTGCTTAGCACCTCTGCAAATCAGGCACATGGTGCCTTCAAGCTATTATTATTTCCTCTGGGGTTATTTGCATTGCAGTAAAGCCCAGAGGTCCGGCTTAGAACCTGGGCCCCATTGCACTAGCAAAAATGGCTCCTGTCTCAAAGAACTTAGAAGCTCAATAGATAAGGAACAGACAAAGGAGGAAAGGGAATTGGGCATAGTATACTAAGCTATCAGGGTGCTGCTACATCCCCCAGAGATAAGGAACATATGAAGGAGATTAGACCAATCTAGATATGTGTGTATTTTAAAAACACACCATGTCAGTTTGCTATATGTATCTCTTTTACTTATCTCTTGGGTTGGGTTTGGCTTTAAAAAGTGCACACATCAAGGCCCAGATTTTCATATGTTCAGCATCTACAATCAGGCCAGACTTAGCAGATCTCAGCACACTGGGTCTAGTCCTAAGTGTCACAAGGGGGCTCTGGGCACTGAGCCTTGAAGAAAATCCAGTCTTTATTAGGACACCTAACCTCATTTGAGTGTATGATCTGGAGAGAGAAGGGACTAGAGAAGTAAAATCTGGGACTCAGGATCTCTTTCTAGCAATCACACTGCCTCTTGGTGTGATCATAGGCCACTGACTTATTCTCTGAGACTCCATTTGCCCATCTGCAAAATGGACAGAATTCTTCCCTATCTCCCATTGGTGCTATAGGGTTTCGTGTCAGTAAAGTTCCGCTAGACTAGACCCTTGGAGGAAAGGGTGTGGCAGAAGTGCAAAGTGTTACTATGTGTTAGATCATCTACCCAGTCAAATATAAGGAATTCTTGCTTGTAATATTATTGAGTGGGTTACTCCAAAAATAACCCCTACATAGTTTCTTGCATTTTCTTCTGAAGCACCTTGTATCTGCTCCTATCAGAGACACAGTGATGGATCACTGGCCTAGCTATTACAGTAATTCCTATATTCAAGTCGTAAAGCAGAAACACTTTGTCATATTCACTAGCATTGATGCAAGGAGATAGAATCATAGAATCATAGAAGAGTAGGACTGGAAGGGACCTCGAGAGGCCATTGAGTCCAGCCCCCTGCCCTCATGGCAGGACCAAGCACTTTCTAGACCATACCTGAAAGCCATCTATCTAACCTCTTCTTAAATATCATCAGTGATGGAGATTCTACCACTTCCCTTGGCAATTCGTTCCAGTGTTTGATCACCCTGACAGTTAGGAACTTTTTCCTAATGTCCAACCTGAACCTCCCCTGCTGCAATTTAAGTCCATTGCCTCTTGTTCTATCCTCAGAGGCAAGGAAGAACAAGTTCCCTCCCTCTGCCTTATGACACCCTTTTAGATACCTGAAAACTGCTATCATGTCCCCCCTCAATCTTCTCTTTTCCAAACTAAACAAGCCCAATTCTTTCAGCCTTTCTTCATAGGTCATGGTCTCTAGACCTTTGATCATTCTCGTTGCTCTCCTCTGGACCCTCTCCAATTTCTCCACATCCTTCCTGAACTGCGGTGCCCAGAACTGGACACAATACTCCAGCTGAGGCCTAACCAGCGCAGAGTAGAGCGGGAGAATGACTTCTCGTGTTTTGTTCACGACACACCTGTTAACCTCAATGAAGGTCAGGTAGGTAGAGTTGTCACAATTGCTGTCCTTTGAGGTCTTCTGGTGGTGGATGAAGCTCTGGAGTGTAGTCAAGTACAGCAGCTGTAAGGCTGACCAGCCTGTACTTGACTAGTGTGAAACAGACCAGTCTTAAGGCTGCTGTGCTGTGTGCCATTTGCCAACAGCCTCCAAGTTTGCCATTACAGTAACTGGGGACTGCAGGAGCAGAGGGACATGCCAGACACATGGCATATGCCAGGAGCCAGAAGAAGGAATATTGTAAGTACATATGGTAGCTGTCCTAAGCAGGAGTTATCCACTATTGGTTGGATCTGCCACACTTACAGGCACCTTGCCCCAACCCCGTGTAGCAACAGTGCGGTGGAGAACTGGTGCTACATTTCTAAAATGCTGCTGAGAGGGAGAAACATTGTGCTAGTGAAAGAACCACATGTGACTTGTGAGGCTGAATTGCTATAGAGTTTGCTCTTGATGTGAATGCTATGCATTTCACCTGCCTTTCTGGGAGTGTGTTACTGAACAACGTGTCCCACTCTGTTGGCCTTCCCCAGCACCTCTTGAGAATCCCAGTGTTACCCACAGTGTGCTAACGGCACCACACTAAGGAGTTAATGGCGCTTTTCCCGTAAGCACAACTCCAAAGACATGGAATATTTACTTAAATACAGTGCACAAAACAATGCCACATAGTCTTTCCCAACATATCAAAAAGTCCTTACACAACAACTTCTTTCTTCTTCAGTTCAAAGTGCTTTGGCACTTCAGCTGGAAAATCCTTTAAATCTACATTATATATGCCTTATTTAATCTTTTCGGGGGCACTGACAGCCAGTGCGTGAAAAAGAGATTTTAGGCTGAAAGGAAAGCTCCTTCTCATCCCTTCTTGAGGAAAAGTTACAAATAAAATTAGAAACTAATGTGCAAAAAGAAAATGTCACTTTTTTATGTGTCAAATTTTCTTATGCAGAAATGTTTGTGGTTGACCAATTGCCAGCTGGATTAAAAATGGGTTCAAGCCACAGAATTCAGATCCCAATTTGTAGTTTGCACACTCCAAAGTTGGGTGGTGTTTGGGTCTGGGTTTGCAATTATGGATATCTTGGCCAGTTTCAAAGTTTGGCAATAGATTCAGGTTTGGATTTTGAAAATTCGTGGGCTGTTTGTCATTCTGCGTTGAGTCACTGACTTGTAAACAACTGACACATTAAATGTTTTTACTGCTGTCCACAGATTGCTATAGGGTAGATGTAGCCTTTGGGTTTTGAAGAGAACAAATATCAGGCGAGAAATGCAGCAGAGAAATCCATTTATATAGAACTTGGATCTAGTTTGTTGTCATGAAACTGAATTGATTACAAGCGCCCCTTGCAATTCAACTGGTTCTAAGTTTTGTCATTATCTTACCAGTCAGGCCAAATTGATTTCAAGATTCACCAAGATGCATGTATCTTTTGAGGGCCAAATAAGCAAACCTTTCTGATTTACGGCTTTGCAACCAAGGCCTGGACAACTTACAATTCTGTATGGTTTCAGTGAAAAGCTAAACAATACGTGCTGGGTTCAACTGATCTTTTCCTTCAGACTGAAACATGGGAGAGGGTGCAAAAGCTCCATGAATAACACTCGCGAGAATGTTTGTAAGGGACCCCTCTGAGGTGAAACACCTGAGTTTGGGCCTCAGTTTCTTTAGAAATATGCTGCAAATCCCAAATCATTTCTAGGCGCCAAAGTAAGCAAATTGTAGTTGTGACAGCAAATTAGACGCAGTCCGGTGGAGAGTTGAAGCAGCACCTGAGAGAATCTGTGCAGCCTCAGCTCTCAATGAAGATGAGTGCATGTAGCAGTGTGTAGAATCAGGCCCATTGTGAAACTGCTCTACCACATCAGAGATTTCACCATTGCCTATAGTCTGACATCCATACTCAAGCAAAGTTCCCATTGGGCCAAATGCTTGATTAGTTTTGACTCAGCATTTACCAGTGGAAGGCTACCAGAGAAGGACCCTTGGGATTTGACCCATTGAGTTCAGTAGCAGTTTATTTCCTTAGGAGTTTTGCCTGCATACATGCTGAGAAAGAACTTTGAAACTTAGCCTTAGAAGAAGTAGTCACTGTAACCCATAAACTAACAAAGCTGTGCAGTGCTGATTAGACTGGACTGCACCATTATCTCAGATTATATTTTTATCAGACAGCGTGATGAATGCTGATCATAATTCCACCCTTCACAGTCAAATGACAAACTATAAACATATATTCACTTAGCTGACTAAAGTGCTTGCGTAGCAGGCTGTGAGAAGCCCCTCTGAGGTTGTACAGCCTCCAGTCATGTTATTTTTGCTGCTGTTGTTGTTCTGTGGAAAAAAAGGTTGGCTTGGTAGCCAAGGCCTACATTTCAGGAGACCTGCGTTCAGTTCTTGGCTAACCCATAGACTTTTGTGGTGACCTTAAGAAAGTTGTTAACCTCTTTGGGCATCATTTCCAGCCTGGAAAATGGGGATAATACTTCCTTTCTCCTATCTGCGGTGTGTTTGAACTGTAAGCTCTTGGGGGCAGACACTGTCTCTGTCTGCGTGTGTAGTCAGTCCCTGCTTGGCAAGGTACTGTGTCCCCCTCTAGTGTCTCCTAGACAAGGGCTCAGCAACCTTTCCAAGGCAGAGTGCCGAAATTTGACCTTTTGACCTCTATGTACCAGCGATACCTTTTTAAAGTCACTAAGAGTTCTACTTACAACAGCTTCATTACTAAATATATCCAGACACACAACTTTACCATTTAGATGGTGGTTGGCAGCACTGTCTGGTCTTTTGTTAATCCACAGGCAGCATGGCTTTGAGCGAGCTCCTGGTTGCATGGGGGAAGGGGGAGTGGCTGAGCTCCCGCCTCACTTGCCGATGAAAATCATCTCATATGTCGCTCTTGGTATCCATGCTGGGGGTTGCTGACCACTGACCTAGGCCATGCAGCAATTAATGACTCTGATCTAGCCTTGGTTAAGAGCCATATGGCTTTCATCTCATGCAGTAGAGGCTCATGCACTAAGCATCTGAGGTCTCAGGCTCAATCCCGCTGGCTGACAACTGGGATCAGTCCACAGTATACATACATCTACTATCGGGCCTGTTCTGAGCAGGTGCCTTTTAGTATTTGATAGGACGTCATCTTTTCCTGTGCTTTAAGTATTTGGAGTCTTCTCGTTCCATATAAGCCAATACGTATAGTGCTTCCTAAGTGAAAGAAATAGTATTTGTTCTGAATACGTTTTAAAAAAACTTGTTGGCAAACTGCTCCTATCTGTACCACAAAGTCAACCAACACATACAAGGTACATGCAGAATAGTGATAATTCTGCTCTGTTAAAGACTTCCCTGTGGGTGTTAGGTGGGGCATGCATTTTAATTGGTTTCAGGAGCGCTTCATCCTGCTCCAAGTAATCCCAGAAAAGACACTCAACATCTAATTACTGGGAGGAAAGAGTGGGGAAGAATTTAATGTGTTTCCCACATAATATGGCAATTTGCACTGTAATGTCACACGTTACAACAAGTGGTTGATATCTGAGCAGCAAATGAAGAACAAACATCCATTATGAACTGGCACAAACACCTGTCTACTACAGTCCCTATTTCCTACTAAAGCAATTGAGCTAGATTCTGACTCTGGACACAGAGCTGAGCAAAGGCTACTGTGTAGGCAGCTCCACTTCATGAGCAGACCCAGGACAGTTTGTATCTGAGGCCATATCTACACTGCCACTTAAGTCGACAAAATTCGTGTTGCTGACCAGTGTGAATAAAACCACACCCCTGAGTGACTACCTGAGAGATCTGACAGTGGCACTGCTGCTTCAGTACAACTGTGCTGCTATAAGCTTAGTGGTGTAGACATGGCTTTAACTCACCTCTAAGTCACAGTTCCTCCCCTGCTTCCCTTGGGGGCAGTAACATATCATCACCAGCAACAAACTACTACTGGTTGAACCTCTCTGATCTGAGTCTCTCTGGTCTGGCAGCATCTGGACCATGGATGTTGCTGAACCAGAGAACCTCAAGATCAGAGAGCCCCAGAAGCTGGGAGCCCAGCACCCAGATTGTGGCCAGGGTGCCAACATTCAGGAGAGACGCTGGGTCTGACTGCAGACCTAGCCAGGGAGCACAGAGCCTGGAGGGGAGATCAGCCCAGTCTGTGGCCAGACCCCAGGAGAGCCCAGAGTCCATCAGCAGAGGGGCTGGAATTGACATCCCTTAGTCCAACAAATTCCCGCATTCAGGATCAGTGAGTACAAGGTGCCAGACCAGGGAGATCCAACCTCTATGCATATGGCATTCATTTGGCTGTGCTGGTCAAGGCAGAGTGGAGCTATGTCTCTTCCCATTCTTCACCTCAACCACCATGACCCACCTGCTGCAGAGAGGGATTAAGCACAGGAGTGGTCCCAGGTAGTCCTACACAGCAGGTCCCAAGGTCTGGGTAGCCTGAAGAGAGGTAGAAGTGGGAATTCTTTTTATTTGTGTGTGCGGCATCATCTGTATCTCGGTCAAAACCTTAATAATAGCAAGACTTTATACTTGTCAATAGCACAGTCCATCCAAAGTTCCCAGAACCTAATACAATCATTAATAATGTAGCTCATTCAAAGGGGTTACAGTGACCCCATCCCAGACATTCTTTCTGTCTGAGGTACTCATCTGATGTACAAGCTGTAGCTTCCACTCTTTTATGTAGTTAGACTCACAACACACCCGTGAGGTAGGGAATTACTGCTTCCGTTCAATAGACGGGAGATGAGGGACTTACCGAAAGTCACACTGTCAGTTTGTGGAGGGAAGGAATCAGCCTCGGGCTCATCTGAGTTACATGTGACCACTCTAATCACTGGATCCTCTTGACCTCAAAGTCTGAAGAAGTTTTGGATGAACGCTCAAGTTTTGTGGCATTTGTCCAAATATAGGGCCTGAGTCGCCTATTACTGCAACCAACTTTTCACTTGTAAAACTCTACTGATGCCTGAAGTTGCCCTTGACTTGTTTCAGCGCATGAAAGATGAAACATGTGTAAATGAGGAGTAATTGGAGCAGTGTCCCTGTTGTTAGGCCCGGTTCTAACACTGTCGCTCCAGTCAGCTTAGGGGAATGGCTTGATTCACCTCTGTGAGTGGAAAGGAGAGTCACTGAACATGTTGAATCAGATCCTCAGTCAGTATAAAGTGGAGTAGCTGCCTTTGGGAGCCATGCCAACTCATACGGCCTGAGCATCAGGCCCTTTGAGGTTCAGCTGCCATGGCTTGGTCACTGTGCTTCCTGACTGCCTTCTTTAAGAACCTTTTCTGTGCCATATTAGGGGACAACATCCCTTCAGGAGATAATTGTTCTCTCTTGTTTCCATTGCAGGCAGAGTAGTTGTGTTAGTGTCTTTGTTGCCACTATGCAAAGTAAATATTTTTTTTTCTGTAGCAGAAAGCCCAGGGCCATTTAGGCAGGACTTCCTCAGCTTGTTTTGCTGAGGCATTCACTTGAATGCTAAGAATTTAATTTGCTTCAGTGTTACACCCCATGTACGACTTTCAGTTAAATATTTGAGCTGTTTGATGCATAGGGTTTTTTAAAGCCCCAACACCAGCTTTAAAAAACCTTCCAAAACAACAAACGCAAAACACTGTCCACTTGGAATACAGTTTTTCAGTTTCACTTTACTTATCACACCCACATACCTGAATCTCATGGTAAATCCAAGCAGATGTGCCCCAGATAAAAAGTTCTCCCTCGTATCAAATGCTACAGCAGGAGTCATGCCCCACGTTTATCAAAGTTCCTGAACTCTGTGCTCCCACTATGATTAGATTGTACTATTGAACCAGTGGTGTTTGGAGAACTATGTGTTTAAATCATTACTGACAGAAGACAAGCTCCAAGAGCCAACAGGAGACCTAGCTGCTTGGCACTCTGCATGGCACTGATAACAACAAGATTCTGATTGATAAACCCACAGAGTCTGCAGGAATTTGTCAAATTTTGAAACGTTAATTATGTCACCATGAATTTCAAAAGAGGATGACACTGACACATTTGGATAGTTCTTTTAATAGTCTGGTCTCTGTTTCACTGGCGTAAATCCAGGAGTGCCAAAGGGGTTACTGCTAAATTACACTGTGGCAGATGAGATCTCTTTCATTCAATAAGTCTCAGAAGCAGAGTCAGGTTATTCTGTAACTTCAAAGACAACAAGTAGTCTTGTGGCACCTTAGAAACTACCAAATTTGTTAGGTGATGAGCTGTCCCCTGTAAAACTCACTTCACCAGAGGGGTTATTTCTACCCATCTGATGAAGTGGGTTTTACACATGAAATCTCATGACCTAATACATTTGTTAGTCTCTAAGGTGCCACGGGACTGCTTGTTGTCTTTCGTTTACTCTCACTTACTCCACTCCACCTGAACCAAGGTCAGTTTGAATTTAAATACAAGCTAGTTTCATTGCAAGAAGGTTTAAACAGGGTATTTAGTCCATAATCAGTTCAAAATCTGCAAGGAAGTTCTCACACAAAAGTAGCAAGTGGGAGGCCTATGAGTGAAATAAAATGCAGCCCAACAAGTCCTGCAAAATGGACTGTGACTGTCCTCACCTCACATACAAAGTACAGGTTTTTGTATTTGACACTCCATCTTGATTAACGTGGTCTTCACTCAGCTAAAAGTGCCTTAGCAGGGCCCGTAGGCTCTTGGGGCTGAAAGCAGTTATAATTGCATGAGTTAAAACCAGCCCTCAAGCTCCTGGTGAGTTGCCAACAGTGGCCTTTCATTGGATAAAGTTTGCAAACCCCACTTTTATCAACATTGATATACTGTGTGAACATGTAAAGGATTCCCAGGGCATATTCCCAGGATGGAGCATCTCCACCCATCTATGAGGCAATGACGTTGAAGTTGCACACATTCCCCAGACCCAGGTTTCCTGTCTTAGCCACACGATGCAGCCTTGGGACCATGATACAGGCCCAGGGTGTAACCTGAGGCTACAAGCTGGATCTTAACAGAATGCCTCCCTGGAGTTTAGAAGAACAATGTCTGGTTTTCCAGAGTGAAATGAAAACTCCCAGTCACCAGCTATGCCATTCCAGCAGCAGAGAACCATTGACCCCTTGCTCTGGGTCCCTTCTCTCCTTGACCTCCCATATACTTGTGAAAAGACCCGTTTCCAGTTCATACTGCCCAACCCTTATTTTTGTTTAGTCTAAAATCATACCTCAGACCTGATTCTCCATTACCTTGAGCCCCTGTGTTGTCATTTGCACCAGCCCAAGTTGAGAGGGTTGAAATACCACAACTCCAATTCAGTACCAGGTTACACTTGTATGCACTGGACGAACTGATACAGCATGCTGGGCAACAGAGACTCAAGCCCTTACTCATGAGGATGCTAAACTTAGACTTCCCAAGTGTTCTGCCAACATGAATCATGATCTAGCTGACTCTCTCAATTGTCTTGTGGAGCAGGTAATTATTATTAATTCTGTTTTATGGAAAGGGAAACTGAGGCTGAGAGAAAAGATGTTACTCACCTAAAATCACAAAGCAAGCAGTACAACAAAGATAAGGGGGCTGGGATCCTTGATTCTGACCCAGAGCCAATTCACTATTCAAAATTGCTTCTCAGCATGCAGTAGTAATAGCACAGTAAGCTTGCCTCTAGGGTGCAAAACATTAGAAAGTAATGTAGTGTCCTTATAGTGTTTATGGACCATTGCTAGAAAACAATATTGTATTTTCGTAAGGGAAAAGAGCCCAGTCAATACACTGGTTAATTAAGAAAAACACCCTTTTAATATCTGTCTTTGTGACTCATCACTGGAGAGCTGGCTGTTGCTGCTGGAGTGAAATTCTTTGCTGATTAGTCTTTAAGGGCTTCCCAGATAATTAAATAATGATTTCTTTCACCATTCGTTCCAAGTGACACGAGAGCCTGGCAAAGCTGGCTCGCCTACTATGTTTTTCCAAGCCAGATAGTAGCTCAGTTATTCTGTGGCTAATATAGTGCTTAGGACTAAGCCGCAAACCCTCTGTACCAAGATAGTAACAGAGAGGAAGCCGTGCTAGTCTATACACTATCAAAACAAAAAGCAGTCAAGTAGCACTTTAAAGACTAGCAAAATAGTTTATTAGGTGAGCTTTCGTGGGACAGACCCACTTCTTCAGACCATAGCCAGACCAGAACAGACTCAATATTTAAGGCACAGAGAACCAAAAATAGTAAGCAAGGAGGAGAAATCAGAAAAAGATAATCAAGGTGAGCAAATCAGAGAGTGGAGGGGTGGGGGGGAAGGTCAAGAATTAGACTGAGCCAAGTATACTCAAATAGGTTAATAGGAAGATTAATAGGAAACCTTCATGCCTCTGTGCTATCTGGTTTTGTCCACGGCTGGCCCTACATTGCCCCTGGTGTTTGGGAGGAGTTCATTATGAACACCGCCAAAACTACCTTGTTAGCTTCCTTCAAATCTCCCCATTAAAACCCTACTTTATGTGACCGAAAAGCTTGACAATTGTTTGGCTGCTAGTATGACCACTCACCTGTTGTGCCAAGTAACGTTGTCTCACTGTTTCTTTATACCACCAAAGATAGGAGGAAAAGCAAGCACTTAGTAAGCATCATGGTCTAGTAGGAATGGAAGGCTGAGATTCCTGAATTCTCATCCTGTTTCACCAAGTCATCTAAGCCATAATTTTCAACCGTGGGGGCCTAACCATCATACCTATTATAAGTAATTGATTTTTCAGAGAGGCTAAATTCATGCAAGCACTGAGCTCAAAGACAGTAAAAATCAGTGAACTCAAAATATCTCAGAAAAATCAAGTCATACTTACATTCTATATTGAGTCTCCTGAATATGCTATGGCTATGTCTACATGGGCCCTAAACTCTAAAGATTGTGTTATGCAAATTGCGTAGCTTATTTCAAGTAGATTTCAAAATAGGCTATATTGGTATGAGGTGCTGCCTAACAGTACAATTTGCCAAAATAAAGCCCTACTTGGAGGTTATGAGACGTACAGGGATGCTGGAATAGCATGCCCGTTATCTCAATAACTGTTTCAAGACAACAGGAGCATAGCTTAGACGCAGGCAGCTACTTCAGGATACCTTCATATCCCAAAACAGTGCCCACTGTATAGACGTAGCCTATGTGCCTAACTTAGGTTCCCATCTTTAAAATGTTCGGCCTTCACCTCCTTCTGTGCCTCAGTTTCCCAATAGGTACAAGTGAGATGATATTCACCCACCACTTCGAAGGGTTTTCTGAGGTTTAATTATGCAGTGTCACAAACATTACAAAAGACTTAGAGCTGCCTCAAACGCCTGGCATTGTTATTAACTTTTGAAGCGAGTTACTCTAAGACAAAACAAGCTGGGGGCAAAGTGAGAAATAAAACACAGAAGTTCAGGCTAGCTCTGTTCTTGCCCTGTGATCATTAAACTAAAGTCATGCAAAGTGTTCAGCAATGTGCTGGGGGGAGGGCAGGAAGCTACTTCATCAGAGGAGGGCTTGTCCCAAACCTCTCTCCTAACCCGCAGACCACGGAAACAATGTGCATTTTAAAACACCCCGTGAAAGGGGGAGAGGAATAGAATACATTCCCCACCCCATACGAAAACTGCATTCAAATAGCTTTTGGAAGGATGACACTCAGCCTGACAAAAACCAAGACATTCAAGGCAAAGGGTGACACTCAGTCTTTATCTTACATTTTTATACCTTCTATTCCTTTCGTCTCAACAGAGATAATTAAGGATGGAGGTGGGGTCAAATCCATCTCTTGTGGAACTTCACTAAGTCAATGGAGTTCCACCAGGAATGATCATGGCCCAGCATAATCAGCTTCAGGTCAATGTTTCTGGGAGTACTGAAGCTGAAGCCAGAACTCACAGATTTCCTCCTCAGCCTTTATTCTTCATGAGGGATGAGACGCTAACTTCACTAAACAGCTTCTCCTCCATGTGTTGGGGCAGGAGAATCTTCCCATAAGGAATTTACTAGAGTGCCTCACAATTCCTTCCTTCTGGAGAAGTGTTTGAGAGAAATGGGGGTGTAGAGAGATAGGAATCAAAAGGGGACCCTTCCTGATAACATTTCCTTTCATCTGAGAGGAATGAAACAAGACAGAACTTTTTGAGATAACCTGAGGAACGAGAGCCATCCAGAGCACACAGGCTGGTTCAAAAGAGGTATGGAGAATGAGGGACCTTCAGTTATACAAAAATGGTGAGAAAATTCTCAGACTGAGATGCCTAGCCAGGGATTTCTTACCTGCTGACCTTTTTAGTCAGACAAGGTATTTTTTCCACCGGTTGAAAACACAAACACCTCCACTACAGTAACACTGAGGCTGTGACAGAAGTCCTGAAGCATCACGAAGAGATTCAAAGGCTCAGATATCATTCCTAATTCACCTTTGTCCACACGACAGAACCATTCATATCCTCAGGGACAACAGCCCATGCCCATTCCCCAAAGAACCACAGCCTGATTACATGCTTTCTAAAAACTCTTTGAATTCACTTTCTGCAGATTTAAGGCCCCATTAAGACCTGATTTATTGCCAGTATCAGCAAGTCCTCTCACTGCTAGCTCACCATCATGCAGTAGTGGCCTTTTGACATTTCCTAGAGTCCGCTGCTTCTGAGAGCGGTGTCAGCAGTGGCTGCCATTGAGATGGTTTAGAAAAGCAGTAAGGACAACATGAAATAAAAGGCTGGGGCAGTGAGGAGGGACATTAGCCAGCGGAGCACACTGAATATCTTTTAAACCAGTTCTGTACAAAGAGCTAAACTGCAAACAGCTCAGCGTATGTGCAGGCACCGCGTCTGTTGCAGTAGGTATGTGCTGGAACATTATTGATCTGAGCTGCCTGAACTCGGGGGTTACGCAAGAGGAAGGTTAGAAAATGGTGACATATTAGGGCCCAGCTAGTCAGTGCTGATCTTACCTATGCCAGCTGTGCACTGCTGTGACTCATAAATTCAATTCACTGGAGTCATTCACTCCTGGCTGGCACAGGTGTAAGTTACAGCAAAGTCCACGGGGTTAATAGCTGCAGCATATTCTTCCTTAGTCCCTGTTGTGCTGCCATCATTCACTGAGTTTTTTGTTTCTTTTTAGCCAGATCTACACTACTGGTGTTGTTGGCAGGGCAGGGTCACTTAGAGGTATGAATCCTCAGTGACATAGCTATGCCAGCAAAGGCCCCTGGCATAGGAGCAGTTTTACTGCCAAAACTCATTTTAGCAACTATAAACTATGTGTCTTCTCCCCTCACAATGGCTTGTGTTACTTTGAGTGGGGGAGGAGACCTGAGATGAACTGTGGCAGGAAGACTGCAAGTTTGGCAGGTATGTACTCTGTCTAAGGTACTGAGGGGACAGCTACACTTGCCAGAAATCATCCCAGGCAGGGTTGATCTTCTGGGGTTCAATTTTGCAGGCCTAGTGGGGAACACGCAAAATCAAACTCTGGGGGGCCAGCAGTTGAGCCCTTTACTCCTCAATCTTGCAAGGAGTAAGGGAGGTCAATGACAGAGCTTCTCCTGTCAGCCTCCCTCAGTGAGGAAGGCCAGATAAGTCGATCATAAATATGGCGATTCCAGTCATGCAATTGCCGTAGCTGGAATTGAGTATCTAGGATCAACTTTTAGGTCTAGTGTAGACCTGGCCTAAAAGCACTTTGTTCGTATAACAGACTGGTCTAGCAATACATGTATACTAAGTTGGCTGGGGGAGGGAAGTGGTAGGGAAGCCTGGCAAATACAGTAAGCCTTTCTTTTTGGGTAAACCTCATTGAAAGAATTGCACGGGTTTAGCAAAGAGGGCATGGGTGAAAATTACCATAGGTCAAATTGTGGGATTCCCAAACTTGACTGTCTCTTTAACACCTCCAGGGAATGTCTTTAGGGCTAGTATCAAAGCAACCAACTTTTCTACTGTTAGTTCACTAAACACTATTCTGGCATCATGACTGCCGTTAGGCATGATTGACAATGCCATCCTCGATTAAGAATGAATCTCCATAGCCTCATCTGGTAACATTTATAAAGTAACTAAGTGCCTAAAGTTATGCGAACAATATTGTGTCAGCCTGTTTTTATTTTTTAACCTCTGGAAAGAATCATGGGCAAATCCCTTAGCACTAATAAAGGGAAAGAGAGTGAGAGGCAAGAAATAATTAGCAGGGAGAACATAAGTTAGTAACATTTGATGTAAAGCAAGGCTCATCCAAGCTGTGTGATCTACATATGTCAGATGAGGCAGTTCTGGCTCCTGTATAGGAAACCAAAAAGCAAAGGAGGTCCTACACATCAAAATAATGCTGCCCTAGGTGCCATAAAATTGTGGTGTCGAAAAGGCTAGAGATTTTACACTTAGTGTCAGTGCTCTATAGTCATTAGCCTAATTACTTTAGTGGTTTTACCACCTTTACACCACTAATTGGCCTAAAAGCCAAACAGAGACATCATTACGTTACACAAGCAAGCAATTATTGGGCTATAAATGCACCCAGGGTTTCTGTTCTATTGGTGTGCAGGCAGCAGTCCTAACGCCCTCTCACCACTGGCTGTCTGTGACAATAACATGGATTACAAATGCACTTGACTTCAGCTGTGTTTACAAAGAGGTTGCAAAGCTGCTGATTTGTTAAAGAAAATGGACATTAGTTACCTCTGTAAACAGATTAAGAAAAATGGCATAAATCCAGGTTCATCTGATGCATTGGTTTCTTAGCACCAGTGTATCTTGGCTCAGTGTTTGATTGGACTTGTTCTTCCCAGTATACTCGCTTTCCTAGAAGGAGATTAGTGTCAAGTATTGGAGGGGTAGCCGTGTTAGTCTGGATCTGTAACAGCAACGAAGGGTCCTGTGGCACCTTACAGACTAACAGAAAAGTTTTGACCATGAGCTTTCGTGAGCACAGGCTCACTTCAGCAGCAGCATCTGATGAAGTGAGTCTGTGCTCACGAAAGCTCATGCTCAAAACTTTTCTGTTAGTCTATAAGGTGCCACAGGACCCTTCGTTGCTGTTAGAAGGAGATTGTGTGCTGTGTATGCCCAAAATCATATGTTTAGAAGAAGCCTATGAAAAACATTTTCTTTCCAAGCCTCACAAGGTCCAGTCTCAAATATTAGCAATAACTGTGAAGAATTCTTATTTCCCCAAGTCCCAGGAAATAGCTTCATAGTCTCCAACTCTACAAGGTGTCAAGTATCGGAGGGGTGGCCGTGTTAGTCTGGATCTGTAACAGCAACAAAGGGTTCTGTGGCACCTTATAGACTAACAGAAAAGTTTTGAGCATGAGCTTTCGTGAGCACAGACTCACTTCATCAGATCTCAAGATTTCCAAGACCAGTATCTGATGAAGTGAGTCTGTGCTCACGAAAGCTCATGTGCAAAACTTTTCTGTTAGTCTATAAGGTGCCACAGGACCCTTTGTTGCTGTAACTCTACAAGGGACATTGAGATCATCTAATCTGACCTCCAATGTAACAGAAACCATAAAATTTCTCCAAAAATAATTCCCAGAGATATATTTTAGAAGAACATCCAGCCGGGTATTTTGAAATCAAGAGCGGATGATCTTCTAAAATACATTCTTGATTTTAAATTACCAGATAAAAATACATCTGGTTTATCCAAAAAGAGAAATTTCTTCTAAATTGCTACCAACCAACACTTTCACACTAGCTAGTTCTGCTGGAACTGTGCTGGTATCAGATAAGGCAGAGGAATAGTGCAGGGAGCTAGTAGGACTCAGCTGGCAGAGTGCATCCAGGAAAGGAGGTCCCCCCCAACGGTTCCTATCTGCTCTCCTTTCAAATCCCAGGCACCAGCCTCCATCCTCTGCATTCATGTACAAAATTACATGGGGCCATTGTCCCTTACTAGCCCCATATTCCACTACCATGCGTGGTTTATAAACAAACACAAGCAATGTACTTCATTGCTCCTTACACATCCATATCGGTCAATTCTGTTGTCCTTGTTCACAGACATGATGCTGCTCATAGAGATAAGTGCTTTCTGTATGGGAAATAAGAGCTGAGCTGAGAACCACAAATCTATTCTACAGCAATTTATTGTATGGTATATCGGAGACCCAGGCAGAGCAGGGACTTTAACCTAGGTCTCCCACAGGTCCTACTCAGGGCTTCCATTGTGGCCCAGGAAAACCTTGTCAATTAAGCATGAGTTCAAATCAAAATATCTCCACAAAACACTTTGGCTGTGGTTATACTGACCCCAAATGCCAGCAGCAGTATGCAAATGGGCAGTCTGGAAAATGCAAATGGCCACTCGTTTGCGCATTTGCTCACTGGCAGATGCTGCCACCACCACAAAAAAAGCTGTGTAAATGTGGTGCTGCCGATGAAACTGCATCTTTGTTGTCCACCTCTTATGCCTGATCTTTTCCAGGAAAAAGAGGCTGCTGACAAAGTGGAGGTTTTGCCAGCAGAGCCATGTTTACACACCTTTCTTTGTGTCTGCCAGTGAGTGAATTATGCAAATGAGCACTATTTGCATTTTCAAGACCACACATTTGCATACTGCTGCCAGGGGTTTGGGTCAGTGTAACCATGGCCTTTGGGTTCAACAGAACAGAGTGTATGGACAAAATTTTATTCTGCAAAAAAGTCTTACCAGCTCTACCATAGCTTACCTGGTATTAGCAGGGACTGGGTTAAGAATATCTCATCCTTCTGATCTCTATTTTCCTTAGGGCTGAACTTTGCTCTTCAAGATGATAAAAAGTGAAAAAGTGGAGAGTGGGTGAGGTAAGGAGAGGAATCCCAGACATAAATATTTGAAGTTTGAGACTGAGAGTCTTCAGATCTAGAGGTTTGGTGTAACCCTCATTCTGCTCTATGCTAGGGCTAGATTACTGCTAGAAAGTTGAAACCACAGGGTCCCATAGTATCCAGATTGCTTCTGGTTTACAAAAGGCACAAAAGTGTGAGCATATGAATGCACACACAGTTTGGAGAGGTATGAAATAGAAAACACAAGTTTCTTCAAAATATTTGCATCTTAACTTAATTAGCATTTTTATTTTTTAATACTTACATTGCAGTCGTGCTCGGTATCCCCAGTCAGGCCTGGGATTGCCCCAGTGCTAGGAGCTGTACAAACACATACAAGGATGTGATGCTTACCCAAACAAGGAATATTTTGGATTAGACATAAGAATAAAGTACTGGTGACTTGTGGTCACCGAAGCACTCACAGCAATTTTTTATAAGCATGAGGACATTCAGGGGTGTTTATAAAGAAAAGGTTTATCCTGGGCATAACAGGGGATTATATTATTCCCCCTTAAAATTCAGGATATAACTTTTCCTTTAGACACGGTGTTTTCCAATCCCAGTGCTAAACTGATGTTTAGTGTTATTGGGAGCCATTTGATGACTTCTGCTTTTTTCTCCAGAGCGAGGTGTATCTTAGTGAAAAGTGAAGTGATCTCTCTAAGCTACTGCAACTCTTTTCCATACTGTACCTCACATGGTTCTGAGTTATGAGACTTAGTCAATTGAAGTTTAGCCTGAGTAAGGTGCTCAGGATCAGGCCCTTTAGCTTTGAAATCCTTGCTATGCATATAATGCCATTGATTTTTTGCAAGTTCCCCACTGGTTTTATTTGAGGAATTCTAATTCTTATTAAAAAGTGATTAATCTATAGGATCCATTATTATCATCTTATATTTGAAACCAGTGTAAAATATTCAGCACTTAGTAAATGGTTCCTGCGGCGTAACCCTGGGTATTTGCAACTATTTACTTTATCTAGGTCTTTGTCTGTGCAGTTTCCAGAGTTAGCCACATACTTTTTAAAAAAGTTCTGCAAATCCATATATTTCCATAAAATTAATCAAAATTATTTTTAAAAAGATTTTTTAAAATTGCATCTGTAACATACAACAGGATTCCCTTAGGGAAGAAATACTGCAACCACAATGACAAACCACTATCTTAACAGAATCTTTTTTAAACAAGTTTAAACAAGGCTGAGAAAATAAAGTCAATTTCCAAGTCTAAGGGGAGTTAACGCATGTTTTGACATCAAAGGTTGATATGTACATATCAACCAGAGACTGTCATGGTATCTAAGAAGTCATGTGTCAGCAGCATGATAACATTGTGTGGCTCACCACTGTGGCAACAGCTGCATATTTTCTGAATTAATCTAAACTAGGATTTATATAAACTATCCTTGATACGATCTGACCAAAGACCCCTTTGAAACTGTGCTCAGATCAGGTTCAGCTATGGTGGGTTTCCCTTTAGGAACATCCAGTCTTCCACTACAGGGAATGAAATAAATCAAAATGAAAGTGATAGCAAAAAACACTGCTGATGTGGCATTGGAAAGTTATATTTCACTTTTGATGATGATTATTTTAATAAACAGCAGAATAAAAGTAAACTTTGGCAAAGACAATAGAACAATGAAGATGTCAGGCAGCTTCTTGGGAGAGGGCCGGTATGTCTTGTCATGCTTGGACATGCACAGAGAAAAAAAATGTCTTTATTACCCAGAATGGTAACCTTGAAGTGCAATGGCCGCCTGATCCTATAACTTTCCCATTAGAAGAGGGCGCCCACAATCCTCCTGAGGCACAATAAGTAGATTATGAGACTCCTTTTGTTTTGCTAAGCAGCAGCTTTTCTTCACAGAGTATCACAAAGGTGTGTCTGGGCCTCCTGAATAGAGCCACTGTGACTGATATGTCGATTTGTTCTGTCGAGCTGAAGAGAAGGATTGAAAAAGACAGCACTAATGTTCACTGGAGCCGTAGGGGGCGGGACGAGAGCAGCCTAAATTAGACTCATCAGTGCTGAGGCTCTGCCCGTTGTATCCCAGGCTATGAAGCTGTCAGCGGCTAGCACATTTAAATGTTCTCCCATTCCGACACTGGCACTTTTTCTGCTCTCAGCAGAGAACTAAGCCCCAAGGTCTTTTGTTTTCATGAGAAACCAATTGCATCTAAATTTAGAGGGATTTTCAAAGTTCTGGTATGAGAAATAACTTTGATTTGAAATTTAAAGAGTTTTGTTTTAAATTTCTAAGGGACCAAATAGTGAATTTTAAGGCTCCTCCTCCAGGCTATTGTTACCCTTATATGCAGACAGAGGGTCATTCGAGATATACGTCGTCACATCTGATATGGGGCTGCAGCCTCTTTGGTTTGCATATTGATTCACATCTACACCTGTTGTGACAAGCAAATGGCATTAAACATTAGAGCTGGGCTCCAGGGTTCAAAACTCAGAACCAGATTTGAATACCCCAGTGCTGAGGGGATGTTCAGATTGGTTCAGGCCCATCAGTGCTATAAATAGGCCTCAGATCAATCCTTCCACAGCCAATCCTGTGCCAGACAACGGATTAATACTGAGAAAGTACGAGCGATGGGAAAACCAACAAGATGTTCAGGCAGAGGCTTTCAAAGCCATCCAACGGATTGAGACAGCCATTTCTTAATCATTTTTAATGACGGCTGAGCATCCATAGCCTTTTAGCAGCTTTGAAGATCTCAGACATAGGCCGTGTCCACACTAGCCCCAAACTTCGAAATGGCCACGCAAATGGCCATTTCGAAGTTTACTAATGAAGCGCTGAAATGCATATTCAGCGCTTCATTAACATGAGGGCAGCCGCGGCACTTCGAAATTGACGCGCCTCGCCGACGCCCAGCTCGTCCCAACGGGGCTCCTTTTTGAAAGGACCCGACCTTCTTCGAAGTCCCCTTATTCCCATGAGCAGATAGGAATAAGGGGACTTCAAAGTAGGCGGGGTCCTTTCGAAAAGGAGCCCCATCGGGATGAGCAGTGCGGCGGCGAGGCGCATCAATTTCGAAGTGCCGCGGCTGCCCGCATGCTAATGAAGCGCTGAATATGCATTTCAGTGCTTCATTACTAAACTTCAAAATGGTCATTTGCATGGCCATTTCGAAGTTTGGGGCTAGTGTAGACGTAGCCATAGAGTTCTGGGTCAGAGAAGCACCTGGAAGCGTGCAGACTTGTCTGAAAATAATGAGCCTGCACAACAGAGGCGTGACTTTCCCAGGAGTACCCCATGGGGAGAGAGGACTGCTTGTCCCGGCTTCGGCTGTGCTGTGAGAACCTGGAGAACAGCCTTGCTAACATCACTTTGGCACCTCTGTGAACCGAGGTGCACAAAAATGATAAGCAAAAGATGAACTATACATTGCTGGACTTCTGGAAAGTTCTGCTTTGAGTTGGATTTAAGGTCCAGCTGCAGTTCTGTTGGTCCTGCTGAGTTTGTCTATGTTTTTGTATCTATGCAATGTATGTGTCTCCCAGGTGTACCACTAACCACACCTATTCATCTCTTTATTACTTCAAAGATCCCCGTGCTGGGCCATCCTTGAAGCCCAGACAGGAGCCCGTCCAGGAGCACAAGGAACCAATGTGACTATTTGGAGAGCACATTATGTTAGTGCGCCATGAACTGCACTGTCTTCTTAGTCACTTCCAGGCATAATTCCAGTTATTACTATGGACCTTTCTGGTTTTGATCCTTACCTGTCAGACTCTGGCTTCAAGGCAGCCGGTCCTGGTGGTTAGAGTTGTAGTTGAGAACAAATACAAAGCTCAGAGCCAGCTGCAGAGTCATGACCAGGCAGTGAGCAGAGCTGAAACTGAGGAGCGGGGATGAGCCCTAGGTCGGAACAGTCCCGAGGCAAGGCAACTCAGGATGCTAGGTGGAATCCAGATGAAAGCCAAAGGTCAAAGAGTCAGTCCAAGTGGCAGGGGTCAGAAGGTAGATGCAAGGCTGGCAAGCAGTCACAGTAGGGCCTGGGCCAGTCTGAAATGGGCTAGAACAAGCTTTGTCAAGAACAAGAACTTGATCAAGGGCAGCCTGAGGGAGTTTGTGTCACCCGGAGGCATCAGGTTGGCTCCTGGCAAGATAGTTCTGTGGTGCTCTTGTGGGGTCGGTAAAATAATTGTGCTGGTGGTCACCTGACCTGGGCCTTACCCAGGAATAGGCTGCTGTAGCATGCCTGAATGATGAGTGACTGCAGCGCATCTTGGAGGAATGAGCTTTGGCAGCTGAGTGAGCAGCCCTGGTCTGGCTATAGGTTTGCCTCTCACTACTCCTCAAAGAAACTGCCGCTCGGACTACGTACTGATGCACCTGCTGAGCACCGCCAGTGAACTCTTGATTTAGGCAACAAAGCACTTGAACACATGTCAAAGTCCTCTTGTCTCCAATGGGTAGAGGCAACAGGCATGTTCAAGTACTTGGCTGTACAGGGGTGGGGTTACTCCCAGGCTTAGATGCTTTGCTGACACTGGGTGTTACTTTCAGGGTCACCAACCATCGGTAAATTCACGGACAGTTCATAAAAAAGAGCTAAAACTGGGCCTGTCTGTAAAGTCCATAAAAACATTTAATAATCGTTAAAAAAAACACCAAACCTTGCAGTGAAGCTGAGGAGTTCCTCCCCTTTGGCCTCAGGGTGAATTCCAGGGAGTTCCCCTGGACAGGGGTAGAAAGGGGTATTCTCCTGATGGGAGTCCCTCTGATCTGCTGCTGGCTGGCGGAGGCTATTCTTCCCTGCCTCTGGCTTTGAACTCTTCTTCACTATCACTGACAACAGCATAGCAGCAACTTTTGGTGGGCATGCATGCAGCACACTCCCCACAGGGGCCCAGTGGAGGGGAGATGGGGCACAGTGGGCCAGGCATAGCCATCTCCCACAGGCTCCCTCCCGTAACTTACAGGGTGGCAGCCACTGGTGCTGGCCTCCGGTCTCAGCTGCGCAAGTGTCTCCTGGGCTCGGAGATGGGGCAGTGGGGGGAAGGGAGGGTAGTCATAGGAAGAGGATTATGTCAGGCATGCGTGTGAGATATTACTCTCTTTTGCTCGTTTGAGCCATCCTTGTATTACCTAAGAATGCCTTCTTAAAAACATTTGGTTGTGGGTCCTTTTTTTCTCTGTTTTCCGTAAAAATCATTTTCAGCCATTGGCAACGCTGCTTACTGACTAGAGGGTTTCAGTGCCAACATTTGATTGTCTTGTGCAATGTTTCTTAAACTATGTTCTGCAGAACACCAGTGTTCCATGACCAACTCGCGGGCGTGCCACCTCGGCATAGCAACTGACATGTGGCACATGTATGTATCTTCTGTGGTTAAAATGTTACTTCTTCATGGCTACAATACCTGATTAAATGGCTTCATTTTGCTGTGTGTTTTTTTGGTTAATCTGTTTACCCCAGATCCCTGAACAGCTGCCTCAGGAGCTGAGCTCACAGCCTTGGGTTTAGCAGGCCACTGCTCAAACCATTCAGCTATTGAATAGTAACAGAGAAGGAGCCGTGTTAGTCTATATACTATCAAAACAAAAAAGCAGTCAAGTAGCACTTTAAAGACTAACAAAATAATTTATTAGGTGAGCTTTTGTGGGACAGACCCAGTGGGTCTGTCCCACAAAAGCTCACCTAATAAATTATTTTGTTAGTCTTTAAAGTGCTACTTGACTGCTTTTTTGCTTTCATTGAGCTATTGTTTGCTTGCTTTCGTCTGACACCAATTTTTTGAGGAAAATTTTCATAGATGTTCCACATAAAAATGTTACTGTTTGGTGTTCTGTGGTCTCAAAAAGTTTAAGAAACACTGGCCTAGCGGACCCTGGACACTGGAATTCTCTTCTCCCATTGGTCCAACAGAGGCAGCTTTCTTATCCTCAAGGCCTAGAGCAAATCCTACCTGCTTAGAGGGGCCAACAAGTTGAGGCGGGGGCTAGTAAACTTCCACTTGTTACAGTGGACTCTCTGTTACTAGTGTTATTATTTACATGAAGTGTGATAGCTCCTAGGAGTCCCAGTCACAGGCCAGCACCCCATTGCGCCAGGCACTGAAAATACACAGAGCTGTCCCTGTCCAAGAGAACCTACAATCAAATTCTTTATTAATTTGGCATTGTTGTTACTTGTGTGCAAAGATGTGGGACAAGCATGGTTTTAAATACTTATAAAAAGTTCTTTCATGAGGTTCTTCAGAGGGTGAAAAACCCCTGTCTTTTCCCCACCCTGTGTCACTGAAACCAGAGAGACTTTCCAGAAGGTCTTCTCTTTGCTCTCCAAAACCCTCCTCTCCTTGTTTTGATTTTCCCTCTCTCTCTCTTCGGCACTGCTCTGGCCTTTGCCTTTCTAAGCACTCCACAGCAGGGCTCAGGGAACAGCTAACTGCTTTCAGAAAGGGCAGCAGTGAGGACTCTGTTCACGGTCAGAGGGCAGCCAGTATCTCTTGGCAAGCACCCCATAGAACCACAGCCTCCAGACAGCAATTGCTTTAAAATGTCTCTGCACTACACTTTCCATAGGTTCTAGCAAAAAGGTATCAGCGTATTTATGAGAGCTGCTGTACAGTAGGAAATTAGATTGGTATAAGTAGATTGCTCTGGAGTGTGAAAAGTTTGCACCTTGCATGGCATGGTTATTCCCAGTATGGTTAGAGCTTTGGCCTTGTATACCTAGGGTTGTGAGTTCAGCCCTTGAGGGGACCTTTCAAGGGTCTGGAGTAGGTTAGATTTAAAAAAAAAAAAAAAAAAAAATCTGTCAGGGATGGTGACAGGTCCTGCTGTGAGTGCAGGGGATGGGACTCAATGAGCTCTCAAGGTCCCTTCCAGTTCTATGAGATATGTATAGATGATAGGGACAACGAGTATGACCCGAGCAAAGTACTAGGTCAGTGGGGACTGTCTATGCCCATTGCCTTGTGAGATGCAGTATTTTGTTGCTAGAAGTGACTTCAGTGGAGGTATATTCTGGTCCTCTGCACAGTTATAGTTTCTAATTTCTGTAATTGAGAGGTAGCCATGTTAGTCTGTACTCCAACTAAACAAAACAGCAAAAATGTTTCATTTTGTTAATCTTTAAAGTGCTACATTTCTGCTGTTTTGTTTTATTCTGTAATTGCAGGTCTGATCCTGCAACCCTCACTTGGATGACACCCCAGCTGAAGTCAGGATTCTAGCACTTGCATTCGAGCCCCATATTAGTCCTGTGGTGCAACTGGGCGCATATTTTTGCTGACCAATACAATCTAAAATAAAATATGCTTTTCTGACTGTTTGTATTCACTTTCTTGGTAGTTAATTGGTGGAGAGTGGAAAAGTTTGACTGTTAGAAAACAAACCCAAATTTCTATTGTCAGTCAGGGAAAGCAGATCTAAAATAAGGCATAAAACTTGTTAATGAGCTAGCTTTGCCATTTAATTCAAGGGAAGTTGGCTAAAAATGATGAAACCCGGCTCCCAGCACACTGTGTGCAGCCTTTATGAACTAAATTGAAAAACTGAGACACCTACTTGTTTTATTTCGTTCCTTTTTATACGGCTGGGGGGGTGTTAATAGTGATCATATTGCCTTCTTTTCCTGATATTTTTCTGTAAATAATAGAAATTCTGTAAATTGGTTCCTTGTGCCTGCACTCACACATTGGCAGTTGCATGCAGTGTTTCCTTGGAGGTGAAAAGAAAAAGGGAGTGATTTGTTTCAATGGGTTATTGTTGGGAGAATGCAAATGTCTGCTGCCATTGGAGCAAATAGGAGAGGTGGATTAGGAGAGGGGAGTGGGTTGAGTGGCATAGGCCATCTGTCCCGGTCCTGAGAAAAGAGGATTCTTATTTGCAGTGTATGTTAATTAGTAAGCTGATTGGCTCAGCTGTCACCTCTGTAGAGTGAAAGTGCACAGGCACAATTAAGTGAATGTGTGTATCACATATACACATAAGTGAATATGTGTATCAAAGCACATGTTTTAGGCTGCACTGTTTGAGTTGTAATTTTGTCATCTTAGGTGCTGGGATGGTTCTTTGCTATTGTGCCTAAAAATAAAAAAAATAAAATACCTTAATTAAGATGCTATCTGGACTGTTTGCTCAAGTGTCTCTGGCAATTGCAGGCTGCATTTTTAATGTCCCTGAAATTACTCATTTGCATCAATAGGCATTAGCTGAATTTATTTCCATGCAAATGTATTCCCTTGATGTTTCTGCACAGAGTGCTGGGCCTGCAAATATCAGTGTGGCAACCTTGGGCTCCTCCAGCATCTCCATTTGAACAAAATGTCAATATCTTCCTTTTGAAAAGGTACAATTAAAGGAAAGCATTGACTAGGGGGCTTGTTTGTTTGTTTGTTTGTTCTTCCTCTACAGTAACACGTAAGACAACATCCCAGTCAGGGTCCCCTGGAAAAAGACAGCAAAGGAAACTGTCCACATACAAGCCCCAGGGAGCTAACTCCTGTCGTGTTATTTTGGGTGTACTTTTTTGCTCTGTTTTTACCCTTGTACATGTGCCATACCGCCTCTGACACACTCATCCTCTCGTCTCTGAGTACATAGGGGTCTGTTGGCAGGTCCTCCTGCATAGCCCCTCCAGCACATTAGCTCTTTGGGGTCTAAGCAAACAGGAGGTGGGGCAGGTCAGGGCTGATGCTGCCACTTCTGTCAGAGCACCCAGTCAATGACCTTCACTCAATGGAGTGAAAAGTCACAGAGCCAAACAGCCATGGACTGCCTCTGCTGCTGTTCCACAGCCCAGAGAGGAGGAGGAGTCCTCCCTACTGCCTCGTCAGAGAAACCCATAATACCCTGCCCAATTATCAGGAGTGGGTGCTGGGAAGAGGCATTGTTATGTGATGCCCACACCTATTGAGGCTGGGTTAGGCAGGAAGCCATATCCAGCGTTCCGCTACAGTATGTGAAAGGGGACACAGAAATAAACACATAGGCTCTGGCCACACTTGGCCAAACCTTCGAAATGGCCATGCTAATGGCCAAATCGAAGAATACTAATGAGGGGCTGAAATGACTATTCAGATCCTGATTAGCATTCGCAAACTTCCAGCCATGGTGCTTCAAAAGTGCCGCTTTCGAACGCACACGGCTCGGCGCGGCTACACAGGGGTCCTTTTCGAAAGGACCCTGCACATTTTGAAATCCCCTTATTCCTCTCGGCTCAGGGGAGAGGAATGCGTTTTGCATGTAGTTTAAAATGTGTTTAAAATGCGTTTTGTATGTAGCAGAATTATTTCAAAATAAGCTATTCCGGGCAATCCTTTCCAGAATAGTTTATTTCAAAATAATGCTGCTTTAGAGACATACCCATACTGTCCTTCCCAGCCCATCATGTGCTTTTGGTATCAGACTGTCAAGATATTCTCCTTGTAGCAGAAATACCAGGTAAGATGATACACATTCTCACACTGTGCACACACGTGTGTATTTGTGTCTGTGTGTGTCCAGACACACATGATTCACCAGCCAGGGTTGGAAAACACAGTCCCATCTATAGAGTGCTTCAGGGATCACTTCACTGTCAAAATAAGACTGCAAAACAAGAGTAAATAAAATAGTTGGCACTAATAACCAGAGACTTTCCCAGGTTCCAGCAGTGGGGAGGGGAGAGGACATGGCCTTCCCCCTAAATAACTGTTCCTGGCAACAATAGAGGGGACTTCCTGGACTCTGCATCTTCTCTTGGCAGCTGTTCCAGTCCAAGAGGCAGGAAGTTTCACATCTGGTCTCCTACTTGCTCCTAGTCATGTATCCTGCAACAGAAGCTTCCAATTTCAGGCTATGTCTATACTACAGCATAAAATCAATTTTAAGGCACTTCGGCCGTGTCTACACGAGCCCCAAACTTCGAAATGGCCATGCAAATGACCATTTTGAAGTTTACTAATGAAGCGCTGAAATGCATATTCAGCGCTTCATTAGCATGCGGGCGGCAGCGGCACTTCGAAATTGACGCGCCTCGCCGCCACGCGTCTCGTCCCCACGGAGCTCCTTTTCGAAAGGACCTCACCTACTTCAAAGTCCCCTTATTCCCATCAGCTCATGGGAATAAGGGGACTTCGAAGTAGGCGGGGTCCTTTCGAAAAGGAGCCCCGTGGGGACGAGATGCGTGGCAGCGAGGCGCGTCAATTTCGAAGTGCCACGGCCGCCCACATGCAAATGAAGCGCTGAACATGCATTTCAGCGCTTCATTAGTAAACTTCGAAATGGCCATTCGCGTGGCCATTTCGAAGTTTGGGGCTCATGTAGATGTAGCCTTAATCTTACAAGTGACTGTCTTCACTGCAAACAGCATTAGGTTGATTTTAAGGGGCACTAAGGTCAGTTTTCTTGCCCCACCCTTCCGATACGGTATAATGTCAAGTTCAAATTTACAAAGTTGAATTAAGGCTAGTATGGAAACAGTGTTACTCTTCAATTTTATTGGCCTCCAGAGGTAACCCACAGCGCCCCAAATGTGTCTGTTCTGGCTGCTTTCACCTCCACTGCTCTCCAGGTGTACGGGAAGTAAGAAACAGGAAGACCGGCCATTTGAATTCATTTTTTTTCTGCCCACTACACGATCACATCTAGCCATGATCTCTCGGAGTCACAAAAGAGCCCCAGCATGGAGCCATCAGGAGATCCAGGATCTCACTTCAGTGTGGGTGGATAAATCAGTGCCGAGTAAACACAAGAGACGCTCAGTAGTGCCAGGTGTAAATCAAGGCCCCAGGCCCACACACCACATGGCTGCCGGGCTGGGTGGACCTTGCCTGGAGACAGACAGCAGCATGCCCTGTCCTGTTCAGGGTTTCTGTGCTGGAGAGGGTTCTTCCCTACACAGGATTTAGAAGGAGAGGCCGAGAAACTTGTTTTCCATGTTTCCCATTTTTATGGGACTGCCCCTCCCCACCAAGGCGCCATGCGGTTGGAAGGCTATCCTCCTTCCCCCCACACACACAACTAGCCCCGCCCCCCACACCACATGGCTACTGGACAGTGCCCTGCATGGGGTTTCAGTGCTGGTGAGGGTACAGTTTGCAACTCATCTTAAAAGCTTCAACTGCTGGAATTACAACAGCCACCCACAAGCATGAGCCTGGGGGCTGGCCCCTTCCCCACTCACTGCATCATGTGGTGGCAGGGCAGTGTGGACCATGCCTGCAGACAACAGCACGTCCTGCCCTGCTTGGGGTTTCAGTGCCAGAGGGGGCTTTTCCCCTGCACAGGATTTAGCAGGAAAGCCCAAGGAAAGTGATGGGTATCCCCAGTCTCAGCTGACTCTTCATCCCTTTCGTGGACCCATACATCCTCCTGGTTGTTAATTACTCCATGCCCTTAATGGAGTGCTGCAGAGAATCACCTGTATAACTGATAGAGTACACTTCCATCATGAAAGCAACTAAATCAAAGAGTTGGTGGGGTGAAGGCTTCTTGCCTGTGAGAAACTTGTTTTCTCGTCTTCACATTTTAGGGGAGCTGCCCCTGCCAAGGCACCATGTGCCTGGCAGCTAGTCCCCTCTCCCCCCATGAGGCTAGCCCCCATGCCACCATACCACATGGTGGCTAGGCAGTGTGAACCATGCTGCCTCTTTCCGTAAAGATGATTTGCTGTAAAAAAAGCTGCTTCTTTTTGTAATGCAGAAAACTCAAACAGTTTCCGTCATTGGGAAAAGAGATTTCTGAAAAGTGGCCATTTGTTTTCAATGGCAGGGGAGAATGAGAGCAATGCAGTCTTGGATGACATCACACACCCACAACCTCTTGAGGGGCATTGTTTTCCCATAATGCATGAGCAAAAACACCCAGAATGCAACAGGGCTAAAGAAACTGTGGGATAGGTGTCCACAATGCGCTGCTGCAACAGTTGAACTTTGGCAATTTAGTGGGGACACACTAAGTTGACTTTGTGAGCGGGTGTGGACACTCAGCTTCAACTGTATAAAGTCTAGTTTTACAAAGTAGACTTTAAGGAATATGACTCTATTCAGTACTCTAGATGTAGCGTCAGAGTGTCCCAAGGCCTCAACAGATGTCCTGGGAGATGTGTATGCACCACAAATCTGAGTGTCCCAATCCCACCTCGCACCAACCACCTTGTCACTTAAGGGAATGTGCACTGAGCTGGGAGCCAGGAGGCCTCCAGTTCATGGGCTGACTGTATAATATTATGGCTATTTCCAGCCAATCGCATTGTTTTAAAACATGACTTGAATGCACAAGCATATTAACATGCACCATATATAGGCACAAAAGTAACCATCCACATAGGTACAGTTTTCCAAGGAATCTAAGATGTTATGGGGTAAATGTACCAAATAACTGTAAAATCTTCAATTAATTAGTAAAGGGAAACACTTTGTTACTCCTGCAGATAACTTATCATATGGCACTAATTTAGAGTGCAGTGCAGAGGCAGTAAAAAGATGAGCACATGAGATGGCTCAATGATTTGCTTATTGGCCTGCTGCATCCAGGGTTGTGATCCCAATCCTTGAAGGGGCCATTTAGGGATCTGGGGCAAACAAGTTAGTTAAAAATAAAAAAAAGTGTGTGGAGGGGGGAAGATGGTGCTTGGTCCTGCCAAGAGAGCAGGAGACTGGACTTGATGATCTCCCAAGGCCCTTTCCAGCTCTGTGAGATGTGTGTTTCCATATTTGTAACTAACTGCGGCTTATCTGGGGCACAGACCATCAGGTGTGTCCAAATAAGGAGAAGGACCCCTCTGTCTGATTACACAGGTCTGGGCCTAGGGTAGTAGGAGCAGGTAACCAGAGAGGGCACTCTCAGTGACAGCTTCAAGGGGGTACTGTACCATTGTGCTGCCTGACTATATTTTGTCCTCAGCTGCTCAGGGGTGAGCGCCAAAAATGTTTTCTGCCCTGGCTGGCAAAAAGCCAAGGCTGCACCTGGTAGCATGAGATATGAAGGCCAGGTTGGACCAGAGGAAATTTCTTTCCCTTGGTTACTGATGATGAATTCCTTTAGGAGGGAGACTCAGGACAGTGGCACTGAGGTGGCCATTGACGGATGAGGTGTGCTGCCCTGTAAGTATGCTCCATAATGGAGTTCCTCACAAACTAAATTCCCCTTTTTTGCTTTTTAATTTTTTCCCCACTGTCCCTTTTTCTAATGACTCCTGGTTACAGTGGAATCTATAAGGTGCCACAGGATTTCTTGTTGTTTTTGAAAATACAGACTAACTCAGCTACCTCTGTTGGCTATGGTCTGAAGAAGTGGGTCTATCCCACAAAAGCTCACCTAATAAATTATTTTGCTAGTCTTTAAAGTGCTACTTGACTGCTTTTTGTTCTGCTACCTCTCTGATATATATTTTACCTTTCCAGAGGAAGATAGAAGCATTGCTGCATCATCAGAACAAATGTCTTTGGATGATGAGTGATCCTGAGGCTAGAACAACTATCTCACAACTTCTGATAACTGCTTGGGTGATAATTAACAACTGCAAAACAATGCTAAGTCTTTATTACTAATTGCACAATTACTTGATCTACCTGTGGCACTAACACAACATTAATACGGCCTTGTGTAGCCATTTACATGCTGGAAATGGAGTGCAAAGTGGGTGTGAAGCAATACTATCAATGTGCACAGAGAATTCTGATTTACACTTACTTCATCCAAATGTTAATGACTTCACAAGGCAGTCTTAAACCCTTGTACTCCAGGTGGAGCATAGGTCATTTGCAAGTCTCCTCCACTTCATTCTGTCTCGGGACAAAACTTCTAGCTGACTCCAGGAGTACCCCAATTGTTGTCCTTCAAACAAAGTAGATCTTCTGTACGTCTTTCTTTCTTTCTCTTTTGTGTTTTCCTTGTGGGTTCCATTTGAGAGTTTCATGGACTATACTGGATGATAATTTTCTGAGAGCGTGGCTTAGCCATCTCCATTTTCTTCTCATGATTTGAACGTCAAGTGGTTCTTGTCCTGCTCTGTTCCAAAGCTCCTCGTTTGTGTCAAAGTCTTGCCATTTGATGTGAAGGATGTACCTCAGGCATTTGTTTATGAATGTCTGTAGCTTGTATTTTGAAGACTTTTTAGTATACCAGGTCTCGCATCTATAAAAGAGCACACTCTTCACATTCGTGTTGAAGATCTGCAGTTTTGTCTTTTATTTTGGCTGGATAATATCACAAAGAACAGCAACATAATTTTCTCAATACTTTGTTACTCTGCTATCTCTGAGGCATCATTCCAATGAGTGAGTCTGTCAAGCAGACACACACACACACACACACTTCTTCCTCAGAAACACTTGTTGGGTTATCTACACAATATTCACCCTCTTGGCTCTATTCTTATACAGCAGCTTCCAGTTCATTTGTCTGCAGATTGAGTCATAGTTATTTGCATTATTTGGAAACACTGAAACAAAGCAGTATAGGTTAAAAAAATAATTTAAAATGACAGAGAGAGTGAGAAATAAAAACTCTTAAGTGCCTTGCTGAGAATCAAAGAGTTAAATTCTCAAGAGAAGTTCATTTCACAGAAAATCTACTGGAATTTCTTTGAAAACAAATTGCTCAAGGTATCCCAAGAATGTTGATATCCAAAACTGTCATAATATTTGAGCCTCAAATGCACAAATATCTATCCCTTGGGCAAAGTCACTGAAATAATATTAAAAGAGAGGGGGGGAAAGCACTTGTCTTTCAGAAATAGGGGAGTGGTGTTGTACAGCAGGAGTTCTCAGCAGAAAGTGCAGGGAAGGCAAAGATTTAAACAAAAAAAAATTCCTGTACTTCCAGTTAGGAGCCTTTCATCTCCTGTTCTGTAACCATTTAAAGATGAAAGTCCTAAAGTTCCACTGGGAATGATGAAAAACATTCCCCGGGGCCTTGCTTAAAAGATTATCTTTGCTTACAAGTTTTTCCTCATACCTAAATTTTAGGCAAAAAGCCAGCTCTTGGGGGTGAGGCTCATCTGCACAGGTTAGGGTGTGTGCAACTCACATTTTACCATCCTGATCCTGGTCCCCCTGCACTGAGTTAGAGCTCTAAATGGCCCCCAGAAACAAATCTGCCACTGAGGACTGACATGGTGCCAGTGCATCCCAGACAATTTTCCCTCCTATTCCAGCAGCAGGGGTGGAAGAGGCATAAGAAGCTCATTGTACACCATCATCATCCACATGGTCCTCATCCTGCAACGAGCTGTACTTCGTGAGATCCCCTTGAAATCACTGCAGGATGATTTCCTTACTGGTGGAATTATCATCTCTAATGGTGTCAAGTATCAGAGGGGTAGTCGTGTTAGTCTGGATCTGTAGCAGCAACGAAGGGTCCTGTGGCACCTTATAGACTAACAGAAAAGTTTAGAGCATGAGCTTTCGTGAGTTAACTCAGACCAGCATCTGATGAAGTGAGTCTGTGCTCACGAAAGCTCATGCTCTAAACTTTTCTGTTAGTCTATAAGGTGCCACAGGACCCTTCATTGCTGCATCTCTAATGGTGGGGATCTGACAATTTTGCTATCTGTGATTGAGGCCAGGTGTACACTAGACACTGAAGTCGACTGTAGATATGCAATTCTAGGTACGGCAATTGCGCAGCTAGAATCGACTTATCTACAATTGATTTACCTTGCTGTCCTCACAGACAGAGGTCAACAGGAGACACTCTTCCATCACTCTCCCTTACTCTTTGTCCTATTGAGGTGTACGGGGGTCAACTGCTGAGCCCAGAGAGTTTAATTTTGTGCGTGAATCAAACCCTGGAAGATCGACCCAGACAGAGTCAATCTTCCAATTAGTGAAGACATACACTTAGAAGATTATTTTCAGTAAGTGAAAGTCTGAAATTTTAGCTTTGATCCTGACTCTAACTGGAGACACAGAGGCATCAAGCAAATGAAGCACTCAGACTCAGTGGCTGCTTTGGTGAGCACCAGCTATTAAACTTTTCAGTGGATTCCCGCGAATAACAATTCTGTTCTCAGAAACCAGGATCAGGCAGTATGTGCTTCACCAACAGGGGGAAAAAGGAAGAAATTCATGGAATAATTTATTCAAAATGAATAATTCAGCCAGCAGTAGTGACTACTTCCAAGATTGGGTCAAAAGTTGAGTGCTTGAATAAATGAATTGCCCTTTCACGAAAATAAAAAGCAGAAATTTCAATATGTATCATTTGTAGACACACATATATCCCAGCACAACATTTTTCTAATGAAGGAGAGTGTTTAAATTCTATTGATAACTGGCGTTAAAAAAGCAAGTCTTAACTGACTGGAACATGTTTATGTATGAAGTGACTTTTCAAACAAACTGTCAACAGTGGGCTAATTATGAGACCATTAGGAAATAGCAACTCTGTAAATAACTTTCTGACCCCAGCACTTATTGTGCCTGGTGCCAGTAAATAAGCAGCATCTTGGAACACAGACTAAGCTGGTGTGGTGAAAGCGTAGACTCGAAGGTTCATATCCACAGCCAAGACCGGGGAAGAGTCGTTGAACCTGACAGAAAAATGAGAGTTTTCAATGACATCTCACAAACAGTGAGAATTCCTGTGTCACCTTATAGACTAACAGATACATTGGAGCACAAACTTTCATGGGCAAAGCTTCACTTCATCAGATACATCCCATATATCTCCAATATATCTGTATGCTGCAATATAGCTGTCAGCGTATACAGTGCCACAGCACTTCTCTTTGATTTTGTGGATACAGACTAACTCGGCTACCCCTCCAATACTTGTCACCATGCAAAGACATCTCAGTATCACAAGCACAAAGGAGTTGTATCACCCTATGGATTTGGTATAAAATGTGTTCTGAAGTGAAGGCTTAGAAAGACACTTGGTTGACAAAGCAGGAGACTGGAGACTTCCTCTAACCCGGGTGCAGCCCAGGCAGTGTTTCGGTATCTAGCTTGGATTTTATTACATATGGTTGAAAAATGGCAGTGGAGCAAGGAGAAATGATGATTTTAGGAGATATTTTTTCTCCGCTTCTGAAATTTAAAATATGCTGACCAGCTTTCATTTTTATACCACACTCGTGATATCTGCGCGGTGTTTGAGCAACTATCCTACGCTCTCAGTAGCCTGGCTTAAATAGTCTGTAAACTCTTTTCTTCAGTGTTTGTGTAACTCCTGTCACAGTGAGGTCTTGCTCTATCACTGGGGCTCCGAGGTGCTACTGCAATAAAATAAATCAATAAATAGCAGCCCCAGGAACAGCCCTCTCCCTGTTCCAAATGGACCACCACAAGGGATGACAGGGAAATGTCTCTTCATGATTGTTCCAAACTTGGTTACTAACCTAGACCAATAAGGCTGCTGATTATGCTGTGATCTGCTTGTTTGGGAGGAGCTGATGTGAGACCAGTAAATCTTCTCTCGCTGTCTACCAAGCATTCCCGGAGAGCAGTGTTCCTGTAAGCTGGGCACTCATGTGGGCCACACAGGGGAGATTCAAATGCTGCCCAGCTGATTAGCAGAGCATCCACAGCTGGGTTATTGTTTCTATTGGTGGTGCACATACGAATGCCTCAATGCATGTATGAAACATTTATTCTGCAAAGAGATGGAAAAGCTTAGAGGGAACATTGCTGGACAGCACTGACTTCTGGTCACTACTGACCTGGTGCTAAGTGAGAGCAGTAGTTGATAAGTCTGCGTAGGCAACTGCAAATATTCTAAGCCATCCAGCTTCAATCAGGCTACTTTGCATTTATCAAACCTACATTTTCAGTATGATAAATTACTGGACTTTACTGGACTAAGCAGAAATACCGAGGCAGTCTTTTCATGTTGTCCGTATCCCAGTAACACAGATAGAGGCCCCTGCTGAGATCAGGGCCCCTGTTGTTAGGCACCACCCCAAACACGTAGAACGAGAAGTCCCTGGCCTGAAGCTTGAGCAATGGGTGAGTGAAGGGACCTAGCATAACCATTTTACACATGAAGAACAGAAACACAGGGATTTATGGCTTTGCTGCACAGTTAATTCAGGCTGTGTCCCCAGTGTTGCCCCTAACTCCCCTCCTGGCCACATGCAAACTTTCTCTCAGCTAAGTTGAACATTGCTTTAAATCTGGACTAGCTGGAGATATAGGATGGCCTAACCACTCAAGTGCTCATGGTCCCCCCAAAATCCTCCCCTTATACCCAGAAGGACAGACAAATTCTTCTACCATTTGCTGAGAAAGATTCATAGAGAGGCTCAGCTTAACTGCAGCACAAAGGCCCAGGAGTTATGCCCCCTGAAGTCTACTGGGGAGAGTACATCGCCAATGGGGAAAACCAGCTCAGGTTTGGCTTTACAAGGTGGCTACTCAGACCCGTGCTAAGCTAACTGGGGTGTGGATCACCTGAACAGAGTGACCATACATCCTGTTTTGGCCAGGAAAGTCCCTTTTTTAAGCCCTGTCCAGGCTGTCCCAACTATTGTGGGAAAACTGGGCATTTGTCCTGATTGTCATCAGCTGGTGAGAACAATTAAGACAAAGGCCTCATTTTTGAAAAAGGATCGGGTGCAGCCAATGTTCCCTCTAATCTGTTCCACCCATGTGCAGATTTTTTCCATCCAAGTGCAGAATAAATATTTTGATGTGCACAAAGGAATATATACACGAGCTCCACGACTAGAAATGAACATCCTACCTGTTGGCACTCTGCTAATCCTCTGGGTGGCATGTGAATTGCTCCTGAGTGGCCACACAAGCACACAACTTACAGGGAGCAAGATGCAGAGGAACATGTTGGAAGGGTAGGTTGAAGTAGCAACACCTGCCCTGCATGGGACGGAAGGCTAGAGAGAGGGGCTTTGGCCAGGGCAGTCAGAGGTGTGTGGGAGGGTCTGGAAGGGCCTCAGACCAGTCCTATGAGTGGGGCATGATGGGAGACGCCTTGGGCTCAAGCCTGTACAGGCAGGTAGCATAAAGGTGGAGCTTGCATGGGCAAGCCCCATTTTCCTTTGGGAAAATATGGTCACCCTACCTCTGAGTTAACTCTGAAGACATATCCTATGTGACTTGGCTTAGGTTACACAGGAAGTCCATGAAAGTCCATGAATATCCAGGGTTCTTTTCTAGTTATAACACCCACAGATCATCTATTCTCCTAAATGTCAAGCCCCTAGAGAAACAATTGTTTAGATGGTGTTTTGATAAAACACAGCTTTGCTGATTGGCAATAAAAACCAAGTATTGTGGAAGTGAGAGGTTAATGCTGGCCGTTCCTTAGGGAACTAATGCAGGGGGAAAAGTGTGGTTTAATTATAATAAGGGACTAGACAGTCAGCTGGGCCGTGGCAGAAGCAGTTAAAATGTTAGTTCTTAAAAAAGTTTCCTTCAGTTTTATAGCTTAACCCACCAATAGGGGAAATATTCTTAACCCTCACCTGTTAAAGGTCTTGTGTCTCCGTTGCAGTTGTTTACACTGGTGCAAAGTGGGCGTAAATTGCTACCAAAATGGAATTTGCTACTTGCTTATGTCTGTGCTAGTATTATATACCCACTTGACACAGGGGTGTATGACTACTCAAGACATAAAGTAGAGCAGCATTGAAGGGGTAGGATAGTATAGTATTTGAGCAGGATATGGGAAACCCAGCCTAGGATATGGGAAACCAACTTTCTGGTTACTGTTATAAGCCTCTATGTGCCCTTCAGCAAGTCTCTGTGTTTGAGTTCCCCATCCCCAAAATGCACGGAATAGGATTTCTGTGCTTTACAGATGTGGATTGACGACAAATTCATTAAAGGTTCTGAGTGTGTTCAGTGGTCAGAGAAGTCATCTTCCCACTTAGGACAGGCCTTATATTTTTTTAAGTGCATGACTTTACAGATAAACAGTAAAAACTTACTAGCACAAGTAAGGTGTGGCTCTGAAGTTTGCCTGAGGTAATCTTAAACTGTTTGACTACTGATGAATTCTTCAGTTACCATACAGCCTAACATTCCACAGATTTCCAGCGGGGCAGGAGCAGCTGCATAATAGGAATATGCAACATCAACAATCTACTGAAATGTTTAGTGCAAAAAAAAATGTTACACTTACAAATGTGTATGAATTTTCCATTCATAAGTACAGTAGGAAATACCTTATACCTTCATAGCTCTGAATAAGAAAACTATATTTCATGGCCATCGGCCCCATTCTGCCCTCCGTTGAGTTGGATTGTCGTGTTGCTTTGTTCCAATGAAAATTCATATTTTCTGTTCTTTTATATTTTTCCTGCTAATATTTTGAGTTAAAAGAGAGTGAGGGACAATAGAAGAGGGAGAAGTGATGCAGGGGGAGCAAGATCTGATGAATGAGATGTCAAAGGGGAACATGGCAGCAAAAAGTATCCCTGAATGGAGGTTGTGGGAAAAGCCACATTAATTCATCTAGATGCCAGTGGCCTGTGTTCATTCATTCTTTTTAAGGGAAGTGAATCCTACTCTCTTTAACAGTGAAGTGGCCATGCATTGGTCAATGGAGTTTCACTGATGCAAACTAGTTGAAAGTAAAACAAGAATTGGGCCAAAGAAGATGGAGCAACTGTGCCCAAGGGGCAATATCTGTTTGGCAAAGCAGGGACTTCAGTCCTCACAATAACCCATGTCTCCATAAATCATCTTCATTCACCCTTAAGATATTGTGTGCACACCTGCTGTACCTGGTTTGGCGTGTTGCTGTTCTTACCTGTGTCCTTGGTTCCCATGGAGATCAATGGGGCTGATCGTGCTCCCATACTTGATATAATGCAGCCTTAAGCACTCTTTAACCTTTCTTGGATGAATGGTTTCTAAGACAGTTGCCCTGCCTTACCTGTGTAGCAGCTACCATTCAACAGTGTCACGTTGTTAAAAAAAAAAAAAAAACAAGCATCATTCTGGGTTGTATCAGCAGGTGTATTGTAAGCAAGAGGCAAAAAGTTATTCTTCCATTTTATTTTCTGCTGATTAAGCCTCAGCTGAAGTATTTTGTCTAGTTTTGAGCACCACACTTCAGGAAAGAGATGGACAAATTGAAGAAAGTCCAGAAAGGAGCAACAAAAATCAAAAATAAAAGGTCTACAAAGCATGACCTGTGGGGAAAGATTGAAACAACTGAGTTTGTTTAGCCTGGAGAAGAAAAGACTGAGAGGAAACATGTTAACAGTTTTCAAGTACATAAATTACTGTTAAAAGGAGGAGGGAGAAAAAGTCTTATCCTTCACTTCTGAGGGTAGGACAAGAAGCAATGGGCATAAACTGCTGCAAGAAGAATTTAGGTTGGACATCAGGAAAACTTCATAATTGTCAGGGGAGTTAAGCAATACAATAAATTGCCTAAAATGTTGGTGGAATCTCCATCCCTGGGGATTTTTGACAGCAGGTTAGACAAACACCTGTCAGATAGTCCTGATAATACTTAGACCTGCCATGAGGGCAGGAGACTGAACTAGATGAGCTTTGAGATCCCTTACAGTCAAACAATTCTATGGTCTGTGCATCAATGCCAGAACAGAGAGAACATGCATTCTTTAAACAACATTTGAATGCTTCTCTCGAGAACACTCATGGCTCTTTATGATGTTGTAGCACCCAAATGTGTGCTGGGTGCTTCAGTGAACCTGTGGAGAGACCCAGGGGTGGGGGTTGGGGGCAGACTTATGCCTGTTTTAGAACTGAGACCTGCCCAGATGGGAAGTGAGAACACATCTCCTATTGGTGGGCTCCCAGGTTCTGCATCCAGTGCACAAAGACATAAAGCTGATATAACTGGATACCTGGGGATTGCTTTGGCATAAGGAGGGTACCTTTGTGGTGCTGAACGATATTCTGTGCTGCCCACCCACCCCCCAGAGCTAATGCCTCCCTCCCACCCCCAACATTGAAGCTGTAGGGGAGGTGCTAAGGGAAAGAGAATATGGCCCTCGGGGAGTGTTGCCACTGGCAGCAACACAAAATCACTCTGAAGCTGCTCCATGTTGTGCCAGGGGCCAAACTAGTTCCAACCAAGCCCAGGATCAGGGGATGGGTAAAAGGCCACTTGTGCACGTCATCCTTGTGCACCAGACACATTACGAGCAGAACCGAGCAACTGGCTTCAAGAATCCCTCAGCAGATTAAGACTAGATCTAGAGTAGGATAGACAGTCGATTTCCAGTACACGATTCTTGCTATGCCATTAGCGTAGCTAGAATCGATGTATCAGAATTGACTTTCTGCCCTAGTGTAGTCCGGGCCTCTTTATGCTCACGCCAATGTTCCATTGTGTGGAGTACAAGGGTCAATGGCCAAGCCCAGGGAGGTCAATTTTGCCACATTTTATCAGACTTGACACAATCAAACTCCAGAAGAGTGACTGTGCCACAGTCAATCTTCTCTGAAGTATATATCAGCCCTAAGTAAAGAAATGCAGAGAAACTGGTGAAAAAGAAATGTCATAGGTTAAAGAGAGCAACTGTCTCTCCTGTAGGCAAAACCCCTGAAGCCATGTACATAACGCAGGGTGGGTCTGAATGGAAGTCAGTCAGGCCTATGTTATCAGCTTAATGGGCTATCCTCTTTTACAGCCCATCTGAAATGAATTGGTCTCTGTCTGATGTCTTTCTGTAAGGTGTCCGCATCACACAAGCCACCACAACTAACACCTTTCATTATCAGGCTCAGGATCAAAAGACAAAGGACTGCAGGGCTCTTGGAAACTAGTCTGCTTGCTCTAACAAACCTATCACAGGGGCATCAGCAAAGACTTGCAGCAAAAATCCCACCGCATGAGGAGCAACCCAACTGTGTCTGCCACTAGAAGGAGATATGTATCAGAGGGGTAGCCGTGTTAGTCTGGATCTGTAGCAGCAACGAAGGGTCCTGTGGCACCTCATAGACTAACAGAAAAGTTTAGAGCATGAAGCTCATGAAGCTCATGCTCTAAACTTTTCTGTTAGTCTATAAGGTGCCACAGGACCCTTCGTTGCTGCTATAGAAGGAGATATGGTTACAGACACTTGGCCAGCAAGTACCTCACCTCAAGATAAAAAACCAGTAAAGTAGCACTTTAAAGACAAACAAAATAATTTATTAGGTGAGCTTTCGTGGGACAGGCCCACTTGTTCCTCCTGGTGGGGATTGAGGTGCAGTGAGGTGTAAGGAACTTTCCGCAACCGCTTGCCTGTTTTGTGGACATCTGTTTCCAAGGTGGCACTAGTCAGGTGCTTTTTATGAGCATAAGGTTCGTTTGTTTTAAAAGAGGGGTAAGCTCCCAGCAACTCATTCCAGTCTGTGGGTGAGATGGAGTCTAGAAATTTACAGGACCATACCGACGTTATCCCTCACTCTTCCTGCCCCTTCCACCACCATGCTCCTTGCTACAGCAGCTACTACGGAGCTGCAAATAGGTCCTTGCTGGGTCAGGTTTTGTTGTTTGTGTTGATTAAATGGATGTTTGTGCTGGGTTGCTGCCTGATGGGAAACAGAGGAGTCAGTACAGCAGCAGCTGAAGGCAGGTAAATGGATGGCTCTATTTGTACACAAGATGACCCAGATTTTTTCAAACAGCCAGCAAAATGTGACAGGCAAATATATCCAAACCAAAATAACTACATCCCAGGGAGCAACTATGCCTAAGGAATTGATCAGTGATACCAGCTAAACTAATGATCTCATGGAGAGCATCATCCTTCTTGCTGGAGCACCATCCGTTACTGCATCCTTTCCCAGCTGGACTTGTGTTGGCCCCAAAATGCTGAGTAGGTAGATAGGAAGAAGAAAACAGCACAGTACTCAGCAGCAATGCTCCCTCTAATCTTTTCCATCTGTATGGAGATTTCTTCCATATAGCTGCAAAAAAACCTTTTTTTATGTGCACCGAGGCATGTGCAAATGTACACCACCACTAGAAATCACAAACCGAGCTGGGGGCACTCTGCGAATCAGCTGGGCGGCATTTGAATTTCTCCTGAGTGGCCGAACAAGTGTGCAGCATACAGGCAATGCTGCTCGGCAGTAGTACAAGAATGCAAGAGGCCCATTGTGGTTAGACTGGGAATGGCTGGGGAGCACAGAGACAGAATGTTTCTTGGTGGTTAATTATCTGCTGTAGATACAGGGCTGTAGATATTGGTTGTTTATAGGTGGCCTTATAGGAGGTGGTACTCTTTCTGTAAAAACAACAGGAAGTCCTGTGGAACCTGATAGACTAACAGATATTTTAGAGCATAAACTTTCATGGGCAAAGACCTGCTTTATCAGATGTATCCAAAATATCTGTTAGTCTATCAGGGTCCACAGGACTTCTTGTTGCTTTTGCAGCTACAGACTAACAAGGCTACCCCTCTGATACTCTTTCTGTAGGCATCTTAGGGTGGCTAAGAGGGTTGAGTAATGTTGCCTTGAGGTAGCTCAGCAGAAGGAAGTTTGGTGTAAGGACCTGAGACTTTGATTACTGGCTTCGTGGACAAGACAAGGCTCAGATGTCCGAGACCATGCTCTATAAAGTGCTGTGCAGCTCTAGCAGCTTGACTACACTGCACCGTTGCAGAAAAGGAAACCCTCATGGTCCGGTTTAATTATTTCCTGTTCTTTTGTGACTGCCCTTCAAGCTATGTACAAGACACAGAAGCAGAGACTAAACTTGCATAGAAATCTAAGGGATTGAACTAAAACCCAGGGCTTTGTTTCCTTTCAACACCTGGATGATGCTGGAATACAAGTCCAGCCTCTGTATGCAAATCTACAAGATCTTTTCAGCTGCTGCTTCTTATAAAAGCACAGCCCATTTTTAAATAGAAACTGTAGCAAAAAAAAAAAACGATGTAAAACATCTGACATCTTGAATTCATAAACTGAGCGATGGCATTCTTGTGCACAGTCTGAGGGTGGCCTTTTCTGAACTACCCTTTTTATAGCAGAGGAGTCTAACCTCAGAGTCAGGATGACTCCAGCGAATATCATTATGCTCAAACACAGAAAAGAACATAACTCATGTCTTCACTATCAGATGCAGAAAGAGGGGCCTGGTGTTTTAGAAGTGTCCACTGACTTTGTGAAGGAAGTTGCTGCAGGATGGGGCTGGCTGCTCAAGCCAATGCCATCCCATACACAGCATGCAGCTGCTGAGGACACCATGAAATCTGAGGCAATTTGGTGCCCCAAATATCATGGTGCCCCAAGTGGGTGCATATTTTGCATATTGGGAGGGACAGCCCTGTCCCATTTGCTCCATTTTTCCACATACAATTTATTTATTCGCTTTATTCAAGGAGAAAATCTTTCCCCTTTTCTCAATACTTCTCTTCCTATGGACCAAATTTTTAGAGTGTTTTATTGCAAGCATAAGACCGAAATAGTGATTTATTGGCCGCAGCCAATCTCACTAGGTGTCTGCCTTCGTTTCTCATAAGTAAATTGGACCATTTCCTAACACCAGGAGAACAGAGGAGTTTTTTGAGGGGGAAGAATATAGCCTTGAAATCAACTTTATGATGAAAGCCAGAAGTGTTTCAATCTAAGGCTTTGTCTACACTGCTACGTTTAAAGTGCAGCCTGCCCTGACAATGAGCTCACCGCACCAGTACTGGAGAGCCCTCTTCCAGCAGTGTGGGTAAGCTTCCTCCACAAGGGGAGTAGCTGACGGTGGAGACTGGTATAGAGAGGTAGCGGTGTTAGTCTGTATCTTCAAAAACAACAAGAAGTCTTCATCTGATGAAGCGGGTCTTTGCCCACAAAAACTTATACTCCAAAATATCTGTTAGTCTATAAGGTGCCACAGGACTTCTTGTTGTTGGTGGAGACTGATTATACCAGCACTTTACAGTACAGTAGCAGGCTGTGCTCGGGGACAGGGTGGGGTGTCACACCTCTGCGGGAGAAAGTTGCAGCGCAGACAAGCCCTAAGACATTCCCAGCAAGTTACCAATCAGCATCACCACTCCATAGCATTCTTTTCATCATTTTGTGAGGTGAGACTCTCATTTGAAAACAGCTCATTGTAATTTTCAAGAATGGAATTTATACCCATCATAGCACTAACCATCCAAATAGCTGTTCATTCCTCTGTCTGGAGAGACTCGTTGGTTTCTTTTCTTTCCATCCCACCAAATTTATCTACTTTTAAACAGTTTTACCAGGCCTGATGATGGGGAGTTTGCGGGGAGGGCGGGAGGGGGCAAGTATAATGCCCCAGAATGCTGTGCTACCACTCCACGCATGGAGAGAGTGGGGGGCAGTGAGTGAAGGAAGGCAGGGCTGACTGCCCTAAGACCTGCCCCTTGTACCCATGGCCCAACCCTGCTAGGGGTGAGAAGCCAAGACCCCACCCACCTTGCCCTTGGGCCTGCAGTGGCTGTTGGCACTCCTGAGTTTTACTCAGAGATATTCATCCTGGTGTCTTTCACATAAGAACCAGGCTACAAGCCATGTTAGGGAGCAGTTTTAGATGCTTATAGAGGCATAGTTTCACTTGCGGTTATCACAGACTTGGTTTAGCACTTGGAGACATTGCAGGGCAGCAGTACATGTGAACTTAAATATAATTTTCAACAAGAACATGGTAGCTGTAGTTCAGGGTGACTTTAGTTCAAGTGTGGTCAGGACTTGGGTTTCCAAGAAGTTCAAAGCCCGATATACAGGTTGAACCTTCCTACTTCAGCACCCTCATGACCTGCCTGGTGCCAAACCAGAGAATTTGCTGAATCATAGGAGGTCAATATTGTCTAGCAGCATTATCAACAGTTCCACTGCTTCCTGAGCTCTTATAAGATACTAAGGGGTAAATTAGAACTAAACAACAGCATAGAAAACTGCTTACAGCCACCAGTCCTGGCACTCAAACTTTATGGGAGGGTGGGAAACTTGGCCACACCCATGATAAGTGAACAGACCAGACCAGAGAGTGCCAAACTAGAGAGGGTCAACCTATATTCACACTGGTAACTTTCTAGGAACCTCAAGGCTTTATCTGACCTCCATAAAATGGAGCCAATGGTAGATGTCCCAATCTTCCATGAAGACCTGGGGTCCTTGGCTGCTACCTGACTCCAAGAGCCATCTTCCGCTTGGAGCAAGTTGGGCAGTGCATGCTAGAACTTGTAGTTTCCACAGGTTGTACTTCTCTATTAAAGAGGAAGGCAGCTGTGGCCCACACTATGTGCCACATTCAGCCCACGTGCTGTATTCTAGCTATACCTATTAGATGGGCCATTTACAAAGCCGGGAGCTTAGGGTCCCTTCAGAAATAGTAAAAAGTAAATGTTGGAAATTCTGGCAGCTCTAAAGATGAATTTCTTTGCTGTGGCGCTCAACACTGGACATGCCTGTCAGCTGCTGATGAAAACGCTTCTCCCCCAGACCCAGCTTCTCCCCCAACAGCAGCCCTAGCCTCAGCCGCTTCTACTTGCACCCTGATCCCAGAGCTTGCCACCCTGCTCCTAACACTGTGAGCAGCGAGGGAAGAGGCATAGACAGGAGTAAAGAGGAGCCTGATTGTTATGCGTGGGAAGCACTGCCTGAAAAGGACTTATTAAATATACTTTATGTACCTCAGCTATTGTTGAAGTAGAGCTCCACTCTGCAACATCTTACAAGGCTCTGTAGGCCAGAAGGAATAATTCACATCAGAAAGCTTTTCTATAAAGGTGCAGCTTGAGACGTTAAATGAAATACAGACATAGACAGTGCTGTCAAACTGAAAATCCATCAAAGATAGAGACAGAGATATCTAAATGAGGCTGAAAGCAAATGCCTCCTGAAAATGTTACATATTAAGTGGAAATAAATGTATAACAAATGGCAAGATCAGTCAAAGAGTTCAGCAACTCTTCATCTCTAACATTCTCCAGAAAAGAAAATGGGAATATCAAGGACATAGATAAAGAATGAAGCCAGAAGATCTGCCATTGGACAGCAAGAACATGTGAAACGGGCCAAGAGAAAGAATCCTCCCATCTAACAATACTTAAGAGAGGGAAAACTTATCAGACTTAACATTGAAGAAGTTCAAAGCACTGGACAGCATCAGAGGTAGCAGTAACGCCTTGTGTGCCCTAAGTGAGGTGTCTAATGACATGAGATGGATTTAGATTGCTAAAGCCTTGCAGATAGGAGCTGGACTCTCCAAAGGATTAAAAGAAAGAATGTCAGTTTTCAACTAGGTTAAAAGAGGGCCCACCTATTCGAATTTCTGAGTCATGAAGCCACCGTTGAATCTCAGAAAATTCATAACTAAATGGTGCTCATTGGTTTTAAAAACAGGACAGCCTGACTGTGTCTTCACTAGATGCTAATTTCCTAACTATTCACAAAGCTGAAGTCTAGGCAGTGAAAAAAGAATGGAATATAGTGCCAATTTTTAGAGCTTGCCAAGTGCATTAGGCCTCTCCCTGGCAGTGCAGGCTTCCTGAGGCGTTCAGGGGTCTGCCCAAGAGTTCATGATGGGACTGGAGCCTTCAGTAATTAAAACATACACCCATTGTATGCAATCAAAACAAAAAAGCAGTCCAGTAGCACTTTAAAGACTAAGAAAATAATTTATTAGGTGGTGAGCTTTCATGGGACAGACCCAATTCGTCAGCTTGATCTGAAGAAGTGGATGTGTCCCACAAAAGCTCATCACCTAATAAATTTTTTTCTTAGTCTTTAAGTGCTAGTGGACTGCTTTTTTGTTTTGATAGTATGTAGACTAGCACGGCTATCTCTCTGTTACCATTGTATGCAAGATACTCCCTACAGCCAGGGTACTTGTAAGGGTGATCACTGCACCTTTACTCTCCCATTCTTGATCTTTTGTGAATTACAAATGCTGGGTATGTGTAGCCTGCCTGGCTGGCTGCCTCAGGGAAGCAGGAGACATGCAACTAGACTGTCTGATATGCAGATAGTTGTTATCTGCAGTGGTATCACCTGCAAAAGTATTGAATCTTAGGCCTTTGCTGGGAAAGGAATAGCATGCCCCACATCTGTGGAGTTTTCTCTATACTTTGCAAGTTCTGTCTTTGCTAGAAGCATTCTCAAAATGTTGCCAGTTTAAATTCCATTGACTAGCTCTTCAGCTGGGGGAAGTCAGGAAAGCTCCACTAAGGCCAATTCAGCTAAACTGAAACAACCAGTTGAGAATCTGGCCCTGCCTTTTATGCAGTTCAAATACTTGTGATAAATGAAGGTCATTTAAAATGCCATTATCAGTTTTACTGGAAGTGGCTGATTGTGAAAACAGAATTTGCAATTCTGACAAATTCTAAGGAATGACTCCCTAGAGTACAACATTAACTGAAAACAAATAGGCCAAATCCTCCCCTTACTTAGAAATCCTGTGCAACTCCCGGGAAGGTATATGAGGGAGGTGTAAACTGATACAATTTGACACAGTCACTTCTTTTAGGGTGCATGAGACTGATATGTGTTCACCCTGTATGAGGGAATCCAACTTTCTATATGCAAAATAGCTGTACAGTTTGCCAGGTTCCTGGACAGGGAGATATGACTCCCATATTTGAGGACAAGCGTATTGGATTAGGACAGGGGTGAGCAAACTTTTTACATCAGGCCCCCCAACCTGTCTAATGTAATCCAAACTGATGGAAATGTTCATTATGTTCATATGAAAAACAAAAACCTTTCTGCATGTATAAGAAAATGTGTGTAGAAGTAAAAACTTTATTAATCAGTATATAAATGTGAACACACATACCTAACAGCACTAACATATTTCAATATTAATGAGATGGATGAGCCTGAGACCCAGCAGCTGATTGTTCTGTGCCCCCCAATGAAATTTCATGCCACCCTGAGGGGGCCAACTGCCCACTTTGCTCACCCCTACATTAGGACACTGTCATATTTGTGTTTTGTCATCATGTTGCAATGACTGTCTAGAAACAGTACTTAACTTCCTCTTAAAATCTTCTCAGACTTCTTAAACAATTCACACCTTCCAGCACAAAACTGGCTGCATTGTAGCGCTGGATGAAAATTATTTCCTGTAAAGAAAATAGTAACACAGAGGTGGTCATGTTAGTCTGTATTCTAACAAAACAAAACAGCAGTCAAGTAGCACTTTAAAGACTAACAAAATTATTTATTAGGTCTAGATCTTTAGATCTGAAGAAGTGGGTCTGGCCCACAAAAGCTCATCACCTAATAAATTATTTTGTTAGTCTTTAAAGGGCTACATGACTGCTGTTTTGTTCTGTAAAGCAAATGTAAGTGGAGGTCAATTTCCTCTCTACTGTCTTCATCTGCCCAACCAAGCTTCTAACCAGTCTTTGCAGTCCCTTCTCCCAAAGATACCATACCCTGCCCTTCCACAAACCTGGGATTTCTCAAATCCTATGACCTGAAATTGAAAATAAAGTTGATAAATGCTACAAAAAAGTGGCAACAGAAATCTAAAATCACTGTTAACGTGAAAAGATGATAACTGAGAATTCAGCATTCACAATAGGTGGATTATGTTCCAGCATCACCCATCCAGCTCTTTAAGCTTTCTGCCTGAATACAGCAGCCATATACATGGGGGCTTAGATGGGACAGAAGTCTCATTTTTAACATAGGCTTGAAATTGAAGGAACGTTGTTCGTAGAGTCTTGGCCTCCAAAGGAACTGAAATTATAAAATAGAACATGGAAAACACTTTCAAAATAACACCCTCCTCTGCAAATCTCATCCAAGTTTGCCTGGTTTTCTCAGCCCAGATCCCCTTATTAAAAGGTGGTCGTGAGTCACTTCAACATAGCCACGTTACAACTTCACACCCTTTATTGCCAGTGCAGTTAAACAAAAGATTCATAAAACAGGCTATATTAAACTTCCTATAATAATCGTACTTGTTAAAGATGAGGTGATATTTAGTTACCTGGACTTTTGGTTGGTGGCCAGTGTCACTGATCTAGTGTTAGATTCAAAAGAGTGTGTGAGTCACATTCTGAACTTACAGTTTATAACGGAGAGAGCCTGAGATGTTTTTGAGGCAGGTGAGGAGACATCTGGGGAACAAAAGAAATAAAATAAATACAAAGGACAAATGACTATTGTACACAATAATCACACTTTATAATATTGGTCATCTCAGATGATGCAGCTTTGCCATATTGTGTATTATTAAGACATATTAATTTCCAAGCCTTTCCACCCCCCATATGATTCTGTTCAGGCTGTAGAAGAATATATTTCTCTGTGAAAATTTCCCTGATCCGGTTCAATTCAGTTCAAGGATCTTTTAACTTTTTCCATCCTAATCAAACATAAAATAAACATTCAGGATGGTAACTAGTTGTGAAAGGCTGCTTGATTTTTCAGGTTTCCCCTGTCCATTCACAGGAAGCAGTACACGTTTACCATTTCTGCATGTGTGCCTACAGTGAGGGCCAGGCTGCATCCAGAACTACACTTGCATTCCCAGCAAGTATTACCTAACTGGAGACAAACTTCTCTGGGCCCTGAGCAATGTGGAGAGGGGGCAGGGCTCAGCTCCATGGCCCTGGAAGAGACATCATGGGAGGAGGAGGAAGAGGCATGAGAGAGATACAGGCACCCAAGAAGCTCTTAAGCTAGAGATAGTAAGACTATGTCTACACTAGAGGAGTCTCCACACCCAGGCTGTGTCTACACGTGCACGCTACTTCGAAGTAGTGGCGCCAACTTTGAAAGAGCGCCCGTCACGGCTACACGTGTTGGGTGCTATTTCGAAGTTGAAATCGATGTTAGGTGGCGAGATGTCAAAGTCGCTAACCCCATGAGAGGATGGGAATAGCGCCCTACTTCAAAGTTGAACGTTGAAGTAGGGCACGTGTAGACGATCTGCGTCCCGCACCATCGAAATAGTGGGGTCCGCCATGGTGGCCATCAGCTGAGGGGTTGAGAGACGCTCTCTCTCCAGCCCCTGCGGGGCTCTATGGTCACCGTGTGCAGCAGCCCTTAGCCCAGGGCTTCTGGCTGCTGCTGCCGCAGCTGGGGATCCATGCTGCATGCACAGGGTCTGCAACCAGTTGTTGGCTCTGTGGATCTTGTGTTGTTTAGTGCAAGTGTGTCTGGGAGGGGCCCTTTAAGGGAGCGGCTTGCTGTTGAGTCCGCCCTGTGACACTGTCTGCAGCTGTTCCTGGCACCCTTATTTCGATGTGTGTTACTTTAGCGTGTAGATGTTCCCTCGCAGCGCCTATTTCGATGTGGTGCTGCCCAACGTCGAAGTTGAACGTCGACGTTGCCAGCCCTGGAGGACGTGTAGACGTTATTCATCGAAATAGCTTATTTCGATGTAGCGTGCACGTGTAGACGTAGGCCTTATCTCACAGAACTGTCCCAGGACACAATTCATTTCTGTTTGTGAAGTACTTTGAGACCCGCATCTGAAAAGTGCTTGATAATTACAAATTGCTCCAGATAAATGATAATTACAAATTGCTCGAGATGAACATGGGATCTGGAAAGTCCATGTTTATTGTTTCATAATGAATAGACAAAAAAAATACACTAATGTGTCCAACCTTTATGGTAGACATCCCATCTTCACCCTAGTATACTCCAAGCAAGGTTTATCCTGCACTTCTAGTCAAAATTAAACTGCCACAAGACTCGCCGAGGCAATACACACACTAATCAACCACTGGAGGAGGCTGGGACCGAGTCAGACACATGACTGTACTGGCTTGGTCTTTTGGGAATAAGCTGTCAGTATTGAAGTGGCATTAAGAATGACTGATTTGTGCCCATGTGCAAGTCCTATCATACAGTAAGACAAAGTGCACTGAGGAGAAAAGCTCTGCTGGGAGCAGTAGAAATAACATCCTCCTCTTAAGTAAAATTCTTCAGTCCCTAATGGATTAAATGCTCAAATTATTAATAACTGTTAATAAATATTGTTTTAATTCAATGGCCAGTGTGAGAACTTAAACAATTACTACTGAGTCCCTGTAGACAGGTCTCCTGTGCAGTGGGGTTGCCTCGGGAGTAGGTTGTAATGTTACTGAGAGGTCGGGGTGTGGGACTGTCGGCCACTTACAAAAGTCTGTGTCTTCAATTTGGGGCATGGCCCCAAGATTCCACTTTACTCTTCCTCAGAGGGGTTGTCTTTCAGGTTCTCCCCCTTGGCACCTAGGGGAGGGTTTGGAGACTTCCAGGCTCTTGCGGCCAACCCAGCAGACAGCTCTGGCCCAAGTCCATCAGGTAGCAGAGCCAGCTCTGGCCTCTTCACTGGCCAGCCTGGAACTGAGCTAGGCTCCCTCCTTTTATTCTTTCTCCAGGTCTGGCACTGGCTGCAGGCAAAACAACGGGTGGGGCTAATTGGGCAAAAAGGTCTTGCTTAGCCCCTGCACTGCCAGGCTCTCCTCTCGCTCATTCACAGTCCCCCTGCCCACCACTCATTAAGTAGCATGTTCCCCTTGGAATGTACATGGCCATCTTTCCTTTCTTAGGAACATTTTGGAATTTCCAAGGAGCATATGGATATAACATATGGGGTGGAAGATTGGGGCAGGAGCCAATAAAGGCATGCACTAAACAGCATGACAGCAGAGGAGCTACAGGCAAGGTGAGGCTGCCTCAGCTGCCTTCATATATGCTGTGACTGCCGCATACAGTCACCAGATGGGTGTCTGTGGAAGGGATTGTACAGCTGGACTGGATCTTTGAAGAAGAAAGTCTGGATCTCCATAACTCCCCAGCCTGATGGATAACTCTGCCATGAGCTGTCCTGCACATCTGCCAGTGCAGAGGATTGGAGCAGACAATGCTTAGACTCCACCTAACTTCTACGCTAGGGTGGAGCATATGGGGGATGCAGAGGATGAATCACTGATGAAGATTTCAACAAAGCGCTGCGTAAAAATGGTGTTGATAGCATCTGTGCGTGACCTCAAACCTCATCCGAGTGAGGCCCACATCTCCAACACACCAGCAGGTGGCTTGAATCAATATCTGAGCTGGTCCACAAATCTGCTACCTTCTCCTCATTTAAAGCCCTGCTGAAGCCCCACTTTTCCTGTGCAGCCTACAGGAAGTTAGGTGGATGAGTGGTCTGCTTGCTTTCTCCCTGGAAGAAGAGCTTACTTATGTGCAAAAGAGGGGTCCAGTGCTGGAATGGGGCAATGGTGGATCTGGTGCTCAGGATGGCTTGGGAGGCAGAAAGTTTGAGAGAGAAAAAGGAGGCTCAGTTGTAAGAAGAAATTTGATGAGTTTATCTTAGAGCAACAAACATTCCACTAATAAGCTGTGGACCTATAACCTTCCTGATCATTTTGCTTGGGCGTTGCATCCTTTCCCCTCTCCTTTGTCTCTTTGGGGCAGAGAGTCCAGCTCTTCCTGCATTTGAAAAATTCATAGGGCCTTTAGCGCTCTACCTCTCTCTTAATAATAATAAACTGGAGCTTTCTAGTCTGATATCTGAATCTGCGTCTCTGTGCTCAAGAGTAGGGCAGCTACAATTTCCTCTGAATTGTAGTTAAGATCTCCTTTATACCAGACTACAGTCTAAATCTGGAGTCCCTCCTGACTTCAGTGGAATTACCCAAGTGTGGCCATTGGGCTCCCAGCAAATGGACAACATTGATCTTGGTTTAGGAAAGTTCAGGTGCTCCTCCTAATTCTGTCTTGGAGGCTATCCCAGGGAAATGTAGAGCTCAAGGCTCATTTGAAATTAATATATGTGGGGCATGGCATATATATGATAGCCTTCTGTCATGGAAGTAGTATCTTCACCTTCTTACCTCCCAACCCTAAAAGCAGGAGATAATTTCCTTCTAAGGGCTTGATTCACTCCCAGGCCTCTAGTAGCAGAAACTGGTAGTATCTATACTGGAGGTAGACGGTATCCTTAGTCACACTGGCCCAGATCCAGCCAATGCCAGTGGAGGAGGTGACATGGTCTATGTCCCCAGGAGCTTATGCTGAAGCAGGATTCCTTCAGCATCCAGTTCCAAAACTTTGTTTTTCAAACCCAACAGATGTTCTCTTCAGCCTTATATCTTTCTCTTCTCCTCCCCCATCCCATGTCCTCCAATCATCCAGCACTCTCCTCCTTTCAGTCTTCTCACATCGTTTCACTGCTGGGAGAGCCTTCCTGTGTCTCTCCAGCTCACCAGCTCCTTATCTGTTCACAAAGCTCATCTTAAAACATCGCACTTCTCCCTTAGTTAGGCTTCTGACTTTCCTTCTAGTCTTCCACCTTCATTTATGAGTGTGTGCTGTGAGAAATAACTTTTAAAAAACAAAGTTGCCTTGTCACACCCTTCCAAAATCACAAGCTTTTCATTTGCAAGCACTGGGGAAGTCTTAGCACGGTGGTTTAGCCTTACGTGATGTTTACCTTGACAATCATTTGGACTTTAGTAACAATGACTGTCAGCGTTAAACACAATAAACCTGCTTGGAATCTCAATTTGTCAAGATGACAAGTTTAATAAAAAGCAGCTTAGCCATTTTCACATCCCTTATTGATAGAAGTGGGTGCTGACATGATTGGTGGCAAACCTACTCCAGTACGTGTTTCCATTGTGCTATTTCTCACCAACCCTTCAGTTCTAAAATCTAGGAGACCCTGACCTCTTCTCAAGCGGGCTGATGAAGATCTGATTGTTGAACTAATATTTTAGCCCAATCTGATATTTAGCTAAGGACTTTTTATCAGCCTGGAGCAATAACTTGTAGGCCAGGTACTCAATGCATCCAAACCTTTCAGTTGTGACAAGATTTATTTTGGCCAAATTCATTACATGCACATAATTTGACATGATTGTGCGGTATCTCTGTGTAATCCTGAAGCACCGGCTTCAACGCATTAAAATTTGTAGTAAAGTTTATCCTGCATCAGTGTTTTGCTTATCCTCCATGTCGATTGACATTGGTTTTCTGTATACTAAGGAGAATATAAATGAAATTGTGATGATCCACTGAATGGGATATTATATGACAGCTATTATATAACAGGCTACCAACCACTGTGTTATCTGGACAAATTTCACAAGGCTTAAATTAGGTCCATTAATATTCCAGGCAAGAAGAACAAATCACACTACTTCTCTGCTTCTCCACAGCTTTTCATCTGACTATTCAGCTAAGAACCCAGGAATTAATAGGATAATTGATTTAAAAGACCGCAGCAGGGAGGTTCATCTTACACCTTTTGCTTAATGTAGCCAGGTTCACACTTACGCATTTTTCTAAAGCTGGATTCTCTGTGGTATCACCAATGAGAAATCCTTGCCTCTGGCCCCCATGAACATCATCTTGGGTCATCAGGTTCCAAGGAGCAGTAAATCAGAGACAGTGAAGCAGTCCTGGAAGCAACACTCAGCCCAGCCATCAATTTGCCAAAGAGTTTATGTCAGCCCCTTCCCACCCCTGCAATAGAAGACAGGTAGCTGCATGTTAAACCACCTGGAATTTCCAGGTGATGTTCAGTGACAGTCACAGAGGCAGCCTGTTGCAATAGCCCAATCAAAAAGTTATAAAGATGTGGATGAAAATTATATCCAATGAAATAAGGGGCAATGTCATTGCCAATTTTTTTTCGTGGGGACTAAAGCTACTTTTAAATCAAGGAGCTGTGTTGTGTCTCTTAAGCACTCAAGACTGTTTGACAATTGGGCAGATACTCTCAAGTGAGGGAACAATTATTGATTTCACCAGGTTCTCAGAATCCTTCCAATTGCCAGTCAGTATCACTTCCACCTGGGCTAAGCTGAGTTGCAGCCACATGTTTTTCCAAATATATCCCCTTTTTCACTAGACCTCGGGTATCCAGAAGATGGCAAGGACATGTACAACAGAAAGCCATTAGTGTGGTTTTGACATGGCAACCACTATCATCCCACAATCTTATCTAGCCACTTCACTTAGGTGTTGAACGGAAGAGGCAACGGGGTTGGAGGACCACTGAGTGCAGATGGGAATGGGGAAAAATTACCCACTGCCACACTCTAGGAAAGGAATGAGCAGAACCACTCAAAGGTTGTTCTAGGCACTGTAACAAGTGTCTGCAGTACTTTGGAACTGACTGTGTTAATGGCCATTGAAAAATTGAGAAGCGTGTTCTATCAGAGCAGGCACTCAGCCTCTGTCCCTTCCCTTCTGAATCCCAATCAGATGGGATACACAGGGTTTTAGGACATTAGAGAGTTGGAAAGTTGACCAGTCGGTATCTTCTCAATGACCTGTCTTGATAAGGAGCAATTACAGAATGAGAGGTAGCTGGCCAAGATGCTCATGCTTTGAGCTGATTTCTTTTGTGGATACTTGACTGTAACGTGTTTCAGGGCTGCAAATTCCTTGCCTTCAATAGAAGGCTCTGTTTTCTTCCAGACATATTAATATGATGCTAGAACAAAACATTAACAGCCTCTGATGCTGAGAACAGTGCAGTGTACTTATGTCAGGTATTCTCACAGGAACAAATGCAGACATTGCTCCAGATAGAGTATTTTGAAAGGAGATGATATTCATTACAGACAACTGTAGCTATTAAAGGGTACTAAGACCACTCTATAAAGTAGGGGTGGGGAATCTTTCTTAGACTGAGAGCCACTGACCCACAGACAAATTAGTTGGGGGCCACACAAGTGAGAAGCAAAAAGAAACCCAGAAGAAAACAAAAAAACCCTCACTGCTGTGGTTCCTATGGACTATGGGGTCTAAGCGGGAGGGAGGGCGCAGGAGCAGGCTGAGAGTGGGGGATCTGGGTGGGAGGGGGTACAAGAGCAGGCTGTGGGTGGGGGATGTGGTAGGAGGGGGTGTAGGAGGTTTTGGGGTGTAGGGTCTGGAAGGGAAGAGTCAGGGTGGGAAGTGAGGGATCTGGGAGGGTGGGATCAGGTTGTGGGTGAGGGACCTGGGAGAGAGGGGGCAAAGGGAAGGGTGTGGGTGGGTAGCTTGGGCAGGAGGAGGTGCAGGAGAGGGGTGTGGGATCTGGGCAGGACGAGGTGCGTAGGCACAGGACGGGGGTATAGAAGTGGGCTGTGGGTGGGGGATGTGGGTGGGAGGGGAATATAGGAGGGTTTGGGGTGGGGGGTCTGGAAGGGAGCGGTCTGAGTGGGGGTGAGGAGTCTGCAAAGAGGCAGGAGCAGGTTGCATGTGGGGAGCTGGGGTGCAAGGGAGGCTGCAGGAAGGGGGCAAGAGGGGGGTCTGGACAAGAGGGGCGCAGGAGCTGTCCGGGGACGTGGGGTCTGGGTGACGTGGGTGCAGCTTAATCTTTGCAGCACGGCTGGATGCGCATGGCTCTATGCCCCCTCCGCCCTGCTCCCAGGCAGTAGTATGAAGCCTCCAGGGCAGGCTGCTGAGGCTGCTGCTGCTCCCACACCCTTCCCCTGACTGGGCAACAGTTGCAAGCGGCAGTGGTGCCCAGAGATGCTTCCTGCCCCGCTGCTCCTAGCAGAGCCTGTGATCCGCATCCGGACAGTGGCTTGCCTGATCTGGCCCACAAGGCTCAGGAATCCAAACCCTCTACCCTGTCGTGGGCTGGATATTATGCATGGGAGGCATCGGGGTCCGGATCCACACAAGCTGTGGTCCATTTCCAGACCGGGGCTGGGAGTTCCCCACCCCTGCAGAGTAAAATGTTATCAAATGCTTATTTATGCTGGTGAATCCTACAGTCTGAAAAAGAAAAGCACGGCATGTTTTTCCTTGTTAAAAGTCGCAATAAATTAAGATGAAAGGTACACTCAGTGAATCTGTCTGGAGAATAGATACTAGGTGTCTCATGGTATAATGACTCCAAAATAAACTCAGAGCATTGTATACTGTTCGCATGTGCACATAAATTAACTTTATAGTAAGAACATAGCCAAGATGCAATCCAAGAATCCTAGTTTTTAGCTGCATACACTTCACCTAGGAAACTGTTACAGTTGCTACCATTGTACACAGGGAGACAGCTTCCAAAAATCTGTGGTTAAGTGGATCTCTATTCCACCATTTCAACTGAATGTACTAGGGCAGAGGTTGATAAATGGGAAATGTAAAATATTCTGCTTTGGGAAAAATTACAAACTGTTGAAGGTCTTCTTACAGACTGTCTCAATGCCACTTAGATTTCCTGTTGCAAAGAGCTCTCACATTATAAGTGGTTAGTTTTCCTACATATGAAAAACTTCTCAAAGCCATCGAAGTGTTGGGTTTGTATAAATGCATGTTCAGATCTCTGCCACTATGCTACCTAGGTATGTAATCTTACTATTCACTGTTTGGATCAGATGATATATTATATAGACACATCTCTTGACCCAAGACTGTCAATAACCCATCTCAGAGTTTAACTTGATCCAACATTTAGATGATTCAAAGTCATCGTAGCATTTGTCTTCATCTGATGCAGCAACATGGTCTCGTGTACTGCACTCGGACCTAAAAGCAAGGAATTCTTTGTGTTACTTCTAGCCATGCTATGTGGATTTAGGAAAGTCGCTTAACTTCTGCCTCCGTGACCTCATGTGCCACGGACAATAATAATTACAGAAGTGCCATGGGGGATAATTAATTAATGGTGTTACTGCTCTTTGTGGGGCACCAGATTCAGTCCACTATTGATACGCATAAATGAGATGAGAATTTGGCTCCATGTGTTCAAAACGACAAGGGCCTGGACATCTTCAAAATGACCATAAGATCAGAGGGCGGCCCTTTCTGTGCCATATTAATTTCTTATTGTCATTGTAAATTATTATTGCCATTTTCTGACACCAATAGCTTAGCATTTGTGAGCAACACCTTCCTGCAATCTGACACTAGCTAATGAGGTCTGGTGTTTCCTGATGGTAGTCTCGACCAGTTTTTCCAGACACATTACAGCACTACTGAGACATCAATATCTCTGTGACTGATAAAGGTATCATGACAGAAACCAATCTCAGTTACAAAGGTGCAATCTCAGAATATTTTGCTGAAGTCAAGAGTGATTCCAGACTGCAATTAGAGCTAAACCTGGATCATTATCTTTAATTGGGTTTGCTAAAGGGACATCTCAAAGCCACCAAGTGCCAAAACATTTGCTTTAGATTTTTAAAATTTTGACAATGACTTGTATCTACATGCTGTAAGACGCTATTACGCCCACTTGCTTTATTGGCTCCCCCATAAAGAGCTTTCTCAGCTGATTTGGATAATATCTTCATCTCCCTATCTCAAGGATTTACTATGTCAAAAGGATTAAGGCAAAACTATGACTTATTCCCAGCATGAAACCATTTGAATCACCTCTTAGCAGTAAATGATGCATGGCAGCAAGTCAACTATACTATATCTATAGGTATATTATAGTGCCTGAGATGATTATGGTATATTTGTAAGACTGCAAACCAATTTTAATCTCTCACATGTGGTGAAGGGGGGTGGTCTGATGAAAAAAAAAAAAAGCTCACTTCATTCTGGGGGAGCTGATTACATAGAGACGAATCTGACTACATGGAGGCTGTGTTTCTGAGGTTACACTGCTCTGAAGCAACCTACCAAAATGTTTTTGGCTCATTTTGTTCTCCTATTAGAAAAATAGTAATTGATATATCAGTGTAGCTAAAATCCACCGACAGTTTAGGAAGAGATGAGACTCAAACCCTTTAGAGACAAGTGTGATAAAAATAATGGACTATCTTTTTAAAATAAGTGACTACTAATAATAGTAAAATAATTAAGCCTACACAAGGAAAAATGTCACTTATGTAGTCTTTACTGGCTCAAAGCTCTAAAATAATGAACTCTCCTAACACCCTTTGTGTCCATACTGAGATGGTAACGGCCTCTGAAAGGATGTTTTCTGTCATTTTAGAAATATATATAATTAATGAGATAACAGAAGGAATCACTCAGACCCAAACATTTCTTTTTCCCTACCCATCCTCCTCCACCCCACTTAGCAGATGACCTCAAAGGCCTTTTTCCAGCTTGAATTCCTATAACTCCATGAAGTTTTTGATGTAAACAAAATAGCAAGTATAACAGGAATCAGAGAAGAGAAAAAGCTACCACAGCTTCTACTCCAGCGGCTCTCAAATAGGGGTACATGTACCCGTGGAGTTACATGGCAATCTTCCAATGGATAGGTCGCTTCTGGATTCTTGCCTAGTTTTACAACATTCTGCATAAAAAGCACAAGCAGAATCAGTGCAAACTGATATTTCATACAATGACTTGTTTATACTACTCTATATACTATATGCTGAATTATAAATACAATGTATTTCAATTGATTTATTTTATAATTAAATGGTAACAACGAGAAAGTAAGCTACTTAGTCATCCTGCCGTGCAATGCTTCTGTATTGTTATGTCTGATTTTGCATGCACATATTTTTTAAGTGAGGTGTAACTGGGGGCACACAAATCAGACTCCTGAAAGGGGTACAGTAGTGGGCAGAGGTTCAAAATCACAGCTGTAGCCCACCACCCTGCCGATGCAGCACTGTTCCCTGTACAATATTTCCCAGGGCTATGTCCCTTCCTATTTCAGGGGTCCCCGGAGATGTGGCACTCTGCTAGCTGTCACCTCTGAAAGGGCGTTTAACAGTGGAGCTTTCTGCTTGTTTGCGCTCTACCTATTTCTCAGCCAACCTGTCTGGGGTGCTGGGGTCTGAAGTCTAATCCAGTGGATGCTTTAGGAACCGGAACTTAGAGGTGTGGTGTGTTAGGGAGTCGGGGTGGCAGGATGCTGCAGGGCTTACAGTTTGATTCACTGGCTGTCAGGAACCCCACTATAAAAATTGTTCCAGCACCCCTGCTAGGAGGAGAGTCAATGGCTCCCCAAGCTGGAGAGAGGGAGGCAGGAGGGCTCTGGAGTCAATCTTAACTTGTGGCCTGGCTGAGCCTCTGCAACTCGTGGAGTGCTAGTTCATAGCCTCTGCACCCCTCAGCCTGCTATTGTTGGGGAGAGGGGCCCCAGGCATCAAATAAGAGGGGGAGATGTGGGCACCGGGGAAGGCACCCCTCGGCCTGCTGCTTCTGGGGGGCCTCAGGCACCAAAGTGGGGGGGGGTTAGGGCCACGGAAAGGGGGAAGCGCAATGGGGGGAGGGCACCCCGAGCTCGCTGCTTGCAGTTGTGAACAACCCCGGCTGCTGGCGCGCCTCGCCTTACCAAACCCCACCGCCTGCTCTCCGCCCCCGCGCCCGTGACTCGCCGGCTGCGGCTGCGGCGGCCCCACGTGCCCCTGCGGGCCGGCCGGCCGGAGCCAGGCAGCGCTGCAGGAGCGGACCCCGGCGGCGAGCTGGGGGCCCCCAGCCTGGCGCGGAGGGGAGGAGCCGCCCCCTTCCCATGGGCTGGGCTGTGGGGCGGAGCCGCCCCACCCCCGGCCGGCCAGCCCGGCGCGGGGAGGCGGGGCCAGCGCGGCAGCGGCTCCCTTGCGAGCGGCTGCAGGGGCTGGCTCAGACCGCCGCGGCTGCGGGAGGGACGAGGCGGCGGCTCCCGGAGCAGGTGGTGCCAAGGCGGGGAGCGCCGGGGGCAGCCGCGGGACGCGGGCAGGTAGGCGGCCGGCTCGGGCTGGGGCGGTTTCCCGGGACTTGCGAGCTCCCAGCGCCTGTCCCCGGGCGCGGCTGGGGCTCCCGTCCGAAGTAGCTGCCGTGCGGCGGCCAGGGACCCCGGCGGGGCGCGGCGTGGGGGGCTCGGAGTCGGAGAGCGGGGCAGGTGGGAAGGGCAGCAGAGCGGTCCCTGGAGCCGGCGCGATCGCAGCTGGGGCGCCCCCCGGCCCGCGGAGGGGCTGGCGGGTTTAGGCGGGTCGCCTCTGGGCTCCGCGTGAGCGGCCGGAGCAGGGCGGCTGGCTCTCAAGAGAGCCGCGGATCGCGGCGCGGCGCTGCTGGGGGCGCCTCGCGGTCTGTAACTTCGGCGCTTCGCCGCGAGTTGTGCGGCGCGGCCCCGGGAGACTCAGCCCGCGCTGTGCGCCTCTCTCCCCCCTGCGACAGGGCGCTGATTGCGGTGCAGCCGGGCCCCCCGCGGGAAGGGCCAGCATGCGGCCGGAGGATGTCTGAGCCTGGCCGGGGCCGTTTCCATCCTGCGCTGCTTTCTCCCAGCGTGGCCAGAGGAATGATTGCAGCGTGGAGCGCCTTCTTGTGCTTTTCCCTGGGGGCGACTGTCAGCAGCCTCCCGGAAGCCAGGCTGCCCATCGCAGACCTAGAAGACAGGATCACTCGAAAACCAACAGGTGAGGCAGCTACAGAGGAGGCTGGGGGCTGTGGCGGGTACTGGTTGCGTTTGCTCTTGTTGCCTCCAGGCGGGGGGGGAGGGGGGACAGATGTCCCAGGAATCCCTCTGCCTTTGCTAGCTTACTCCAGCACGCCAGGGAAATGCACAAGACCCGTGTGTGAGGCACTTTCTCCTCCTCTTGTGCGGTTGCAATCCTGGTGTTCTCCCAGGCACACCTAAAAGCAGATGTTACAGCAGCAGAACAGCCCTGCTGGGTGCCTCTGAGCTGCACAGCTCTGCAGGTGCATTGACTGGGTGACACTCTGAGTCAAAGTACACCCCTGGCATTCAGAAAGCTTCTTGGCATGTGTCTTCAGCCGCGTTCATCTGCATGGACACAGGAAGGGGAAATGGGGGTTTGAGACATTAAGAACTGGGGGCTAAAATTAAGATTATCACTTAAACTGCAGTAAGTGCCACCCAGATTAGGCGACCTTCTGTTTTAAGCAGCCACGCAAATTATTCCCAGAGTTTGCAGTAACACTGAATTTGACTTTCACTTGACAGCCAGGTTTGTTGGTGGGTTTTGTGTAGCTGTGTAAGTGTGTGTTGTGACAGAAGTGAGCAACAATTGAAGATCAATATATAGCAATCCTCAATGAAACTTTGAAAGGCTAGGCCATATAACAGTGATAATCTTTATTAAGAGCCATGTACTGTACAGTTCTGGATGGTAAGAAATAGAAGCCCCTTTAAAACCTACGTACAGTGATTATTCTGATCTCAAGATCTGTGAGTCTTGTGAAATGTCTCATACACTTTGTGGTGTTTGAATTGTAGACAGATTTTTGCTTCCAAAGTAGCGAGCAAAAAGTATTACTACAAATGATCTCTTCTGCTTAGAGGGCTTGGTTCACTTGCTACCTGGAGTCATGACATGTAGCGCTGTTACAGATTTCGCTCATGTCAAAATTATTGATCAGTGTGGAAAAGCAAAGATACTTACCTAGGCATGGTGCCATTCATTCACTTTTAATTTAAATTTGTGTGTGTTCAAGAGTGCACTTTGGGGGAGATACAATCAGAGTCATAAGCGTTTTGTTTTGTTTTGTTTTTTTAACTTAAGACTTTAGTGGGTGCAGCAGAAGGAGGAAGCTGCTGGAGCCCCATAAACATCATTTGTCCTTCTTAAGTGAAACCTTTAAACTCATCAGTGAGCAAAGTTAATATACGGGACCAAAGCTGTTTTAAAAATATACCAAATGTTTAAAATTGGTGTCGTTGTGATATGCCTCAGCTGCTACCTGAATCTGTTTATTTTTCAAAGGCCTTTAATGGAAGGTAGTCTCCCTCTTACACGCTCTCTAACTTTCAGAAAGGTTCCATGCACCAAACAGAAAGTTTCCATTGTTCAGGAAAGGGTTGAAGTATGTTCGCCAAAAAAGTGACAGGGGAATAAATGTGCTTTGTGGAAGCTTGGAGGTAAGAGCTTTACTTCCATACTCCTTTTGGTTGAAGCTATAAATCATACTGGGGATTGGTTTTGTTTTCAAGAAAGTACTAATAAAACACCAGATTCTTAGTGTAACTCGTTTGGCTCATTTTTCACAGCCAAAATAATTGATTTATGGGGCAACATCTCAGCTATTTTGTCAAAGCAGCTGAGTGTGGTGTTTAAGAGGAAACAAGAGCAGCCTGTGCTAGTGAGCTTATCAGGAGTTCACTTGAATGTTCTAATCTTTTGGTTTTTATTTTAGTCTTGTTTGAGCCAAATTCTGTCCTCAATAATATCAAGGTAAATCTGGGGCAACGTGTATCGTATCTCATAGAGCTGGAAGGGACCCTGAGAGATCAGTCTGGTCCTCCTGCACTCACAGCAGAACCTGTCACCATCCCTGACAGATTTTTTTTAAATTATTTTTAAATCTAACCTGCCCCAGACCCTTGAAAGGCTCCCTCAAGGATTGAGCTCACAACCCTGGTTTTTCAAGGCCAGTGCTCTAATCACTGAGCTATCCTTCCACGCACCCCCGCCCCCCCCAACTCCACTGCCTCAACTGTACCTTTAGATCTACACCCAGCAACTGAGATCATTGTTTTAAAAGAGTAATGCCATTCTCGTCTTAAGGCACCCAGGCTTGCCCCCTCAAATTGTTAGAGAAGATGGTTCTATGCTGGTATGTTTAAGAGCTATGTTACGCTGTGGAATTTCCAAAATTGGTGGTGGAAATTCTGCTCACAAGTTTACTTTGAAAAACTAATCTGGTAAAAAAAATAATAGCATGCTTCTCATTCTGCTGAAATGAATGTCAAAACTCCTGTATAACTTCAGATGGGATCAGATTAGGCCCTGGCTGAGCACTTCTGTTGCATTAATGTAGGACGTATTTTAAAATATTTCTCTTTTGGTTTCAATTTGTTGAACTTAAGGGTGTTTTTGAGGTGCATCATGTTGATGGGCGAAATGTAACTGCAACCAAGCTGTTCAGGGGGAAAAGAGGTACATGTACAAAGCTACAAAAATGAGACAATTTTCTGACTGACCTGAAATATGGCTGGTAAGAGTTTTTGGTTGGTTTGCAAATATGTTTAATTGGTGGAACACTCAAGGTTAAGCAACCTATTTTGAATGTACAGGGCACCCTTATTTTGGAAAAAAAAATTTCTGCGGAATAAACTGTATAAAGAATATAAACACTTAGAGCCAAGTTAAAACACATTTACTTCTCAATTTTTAAATTCAATGGCAAAAATCAAATTCTTTCTCCTCCTCAAATGGGCCATGGGGCATTGGCTCATTACTGAAGGTGGTTGTTCACTGGCTTTGGCGTTTACAGTCTAAAGCTTTATTTTCCATAAAGGGGCTTGGAAGGATTTTTCCCTAGTGATCTAATTCTCCACACGGGGCTGTGAAGGCTGTAACAGCTACTGCTTTGTGCTGATGCTCAGCTACATAAAACACACATTGAAGGGAGGCATTCTAGAGGTATGTGTATGTTTGCTAATATGAATACTAGCTATTAGTGGAGGTGGAGGGGGTGCAAGTTTTAACATCTCCACAGGGAGGTGTTCTGCTGTTGGCAGGAGGAAGGCAGATGGCGGGGTTGTTGCTGAATAGAATCCAAACTGAAAATACTAGGGGCCTCATCTAGGCTAAGTTTCTCTTCTTTCCTTTTCTGGGGCTGCTGCAGGAAGGACAATGTCAATTTTTTTTATGAATGAAAGTAGAGAGGCAAGGCAGAATTAAATGTGCATGTCATTCACTGGCTAGGACAGAGATGATTAGGGAGGTCAGTGAACTCTTTTGCTGCCTTGAGCATGCGGTCACTCTATTCAGCAGCCATAGAATAGACATCAATATAAAAAAAAAAACCCTTCCAATTTGCATGAGTATTTGGATAAAGATATTACTTCGTACGATTTGTGAATGTCAAGTAATGCTAACTTCATTGTTAGAGAGCAGGTTAATAGAAATAGTCACATTTCACTTTAAATATTTCTGGTAGCAATTCTCCTTCAGTTGTGCCTTATCTTTCAAATAGACCTGTCTCCTGTTTGAGAGATCTCGTTCACACAAACATGTTCAGAAGGGAACTTTATCTGTGTGTGAGGAGCGCTATTCATCTGAATATCAGATTTGAGCTAGAAATCTTGTCTCAAGAAAGAAGTTTGCATCTGTGCACAGGGTTAGTGCACAAATCGGGGGAAGGCCGTCAGATCTGTCAGTGGAACAAGTTTAGTGTAGAAAACACTCTGTTGTTGATTGTGCTCAAGAATCAAAAACTGGATTATTTTTAATAGTAACAGAGAGTAAGCTGTGCTAGTCTATACACTTATTTTTAAGTTTTTAATGGACACACATTCCTGTAGTGGTGGTGAGTTTTTGCACATACACTTACAGTTGGTTTTTAAAGACCTGTGAAACACTGATGTATAAAGTAGTGTCATTGTCTACTTTTAAATCCAGATCTAAAATGCTTTAGTGTGCTGTTCTGAAGAATATGTGTAATCAGGCATCGTCAGCTCAGTAGATTCATTTAGTCCTTATGCAGTAGTAATAATTAAAAACAAATTATATAAGTTAAGACTACCATATTTCACTGAATCATAAATTAACAGGGCATTAGTAACAGATGATGAAAGTTATTGCTGTTTCATACTCTATCCTTTAAGAAGCAAAGAGAGTGCAAGCAAATCTATTGAGTGCAGAATGTTAACATACCAGACTCTCTTTCGGAGTCTGTCTCTAGATTTAGCAGGAGCCTGAACTAATAAGCCTGTGGTTTCCTTTATCTTCTTTTGTTTGTTTTTTTTATTTAACGCCTTCATTAACAAATGGGATGCTAACAAGGTGGGATTAGTGTAAATCTAAAAATTTGGGAGAGAATTGTCAATCTGCAAATAAACTGAGACAATTAAAATGAGCTTGCTTGACCAATATGATAACCTTCATGAGTCCATCTCACTAATTTTTACTCCAGTTTAGGAAAGCATCTTTGCTCAGGAAGGGTGCTTAAGCACGAACTTAAAATTAGGCATGTGCTTAAGTACCATTGAAGTCAGCTGTATTAAACATGTGTTTAAGTAATTTCCTAACAGGAAATTTCCAAGGTTGCTCTGTCTCTTTGGGGTCTAGTCCATCCTAGGATGAAATTTCCGTTCAAATTAATTGGAGCTTAGGTTTTGTGCACACTGTGAAACTAAGCGTTTTTTCTCTGTCCGATGAGTAAGTGAAACTATGGCATAAAATGTGATATTAAAAAACACTACTGTCTTTTTTCCTTCACAGGACTTCTATACAATTATCTGTTACTTCAGATACAGAACCTAAAAATAACTGAAGTACCTCCATTCTGTCCCTGTGCAACAGTTACAAATATTTCACTATTAACTCCTTTAAAATGTATTGAACTGTTCATATGTCCGAGTTCTGTGAAAGCATTTGTGTAGCTCTCCACACTATTCACTAGTCTTTTCTATGACACTGTCTCAAAAAAAAAAAACAAAAACCTTGAATAAAATTAAATTAAAAAAAAAAAAAACTCTACAAATCTATGCCTTTAAAACTGTTTTGTAGCTGGGCCAGGTCCCCTTTTTATCTCTCTTTAATACTCTTAGTTTATAAACCTTGGTCTCCTCTATGCACCAGGCTGAATGCCAAAGAGGAAGACAACTTCATAAAAATTCGCCATGCTCCCTTTCGGCAGCTTACTAGCCTACAATTCAGCAAAGTGTATGTATATTGGGGGAGAGAGGAAGGGTACTCTAGCTTGCCTGAGTGTCCTCCAATGACTACAATATCAGACTCTTGTAATGCCTGGGATGCCTGTGCTGCAGATTTATAAAGTATCCTGAAAACTGCAAACCTTTGTAGTTCTAAAAGACCTTTAAAATAACATTTTGCATGTTAAATGTGCACTTTTCCTCCTGCATGTCTGAGCTTAGTTCATCCTGCAAGTTGTGCCTTAAGTGCTGCGTATGCTTATCACTTTAATTTCACTTCTGCCTTTTGGTTGTACATCTTAGAACCTTATAAAAAAACTCTGGCACATAATTTTGTCTGCATTATAACTAACTTCACTGCTCCCCTCTTTCTGATGTACTTTCAGCTTATAGATAGTGCTGTGGACATCTTTGGAGCTGCTGTGCTGTGTGTCTGTGAAGAAGGGGCTGCTTTCTTTCTGAGAATGCGGTATTAGTTATGTGCTGTCCAGTAAAGAACTCCAACTTCTTGGCTTGGATAACCAGGAAGTTTCTGTAATATCAAAAACAAGCAAGAATTCGGAGATAAGACCAGAGTAAAACCTTGGGTAAACTTGGTATTTAAAATGTGAAAGGTAGTCAGTAAGGTAACCTGTAAGAAAGGTAATCAGACCTGCCCTGTTATTCTGATAAACTATCTAAAGGAATACTATTATAACGACAAATACTGAGACTAGGCAGGTGTTATATTTGTTTGAGTCTCAAGTTGCATAACATATCACAGTCCCAAATTCAAGAATCAGAACATTTGAAAGTAGGAAACGTTCCTCCAGTAACTGATATAGTTTCAGAAGAACTGGGTTAGTATGAAAGTGAGGGTATTTTCTCTAGCTCAGCATCTAGTATGAGATTTGGGGGTTTTGTTTCAAAAAATAAAACAGGAAAAGCTATAGAACTCATTAAATGCAGTGCATTCTGGAAGGCTTTTTCAAGTATTAGTGTAGTGAAGGATCTAGCTCGTTCATGGAGGCAATGGGAACTTGATTCTATTTGGAGCAGATGTGTGTCACAGAATTAATACCTTTTAAGTTCAAAGTTCTGTAAATTCTGGTTCACGTGGGTGTTGCAAAGTTACGTTCACAAAGTCAACTAGGAAATACTGCACCAGTGAATACTGATCTTTAAACTTCAAGTTGGCATATGGCAGGCTGTCTTTATTTTCTCTTTCTTTCCCTGAAGGAGGTCAGATGTTATGGCATTTTCAGCCACTCACAGGAGGACCAGCAAATGCTGGTCTTTTGTGACATTTTGGGAATTTAGACTCAAAAGACAAAGACTTCAGACCCCTGTTCCTTGATGATCAGTTTCAACATATTTTATACTTCCAAATGTTGAGTAACATGCATTCCCGATCCAAGAATAGAAGCTAGTGTACACCCAGTTTGAGCACAATAATTCAGTGAAATGCTTCAGTGCAGATGCTCACTGCAGTGCCGGGGAGGAGTGGCTAGGTGGACCACAGTTTTTCTGTCGACCAAGCACTCACTGTCTACTCTAGGGATTAGCTTAGGGATGGTCTACACTGAAGAGTTCTGTCCAGGGGAGTGAAAAATCCTCTAGGCATTTTGAGTTGAGGCCACAGGCAGTCAGGGAGCTGTGAAAACACTAGGTTGCTCAGATTATTTGATTTCCCACTCTAGTAAACTTTATCTCTCATTGAAGTCAATGGGGATCTTTCTGAAAGGAACCAAGTTCAGGAGTAGCCTGAGGAGGGGAGAACCTGCGTGCACCTGCCCTCACCCAGCCTCACCTGAGTTCTGCTAAGGAGCAAGGTTCCATTTGCGTCTCCCTCCCATCCCTTGCCACAAGGCCCGAGACTTTCCCAGCCAGCAGCTGCTCCTGAGAGTGCTCATGGGATGGGGAGGTTTTCTCACCAGTGAGAGGCTGGACCAGAACATGGCAGAGTAATGCAGCCTGAAAATATTATTACTTTTCTGCTGTGTGGTCCACACAGGTGGAGGAGGGATAATGTGCATCCCTTCCACATGAGTGTTGGGATCTATATGCAGCTAGCCAGAGAAAGTGGGAAATGCTTCTGTGGAGGTTGCACGTGCGCGCGCGCACACACACCAGTTTCATGCAGAAGGGTTAGTAGCTTGTAGAGGGCAGATCTATGGGAAAAGACTGATCTTAATGTAGGGATCTCTGGATTTGGCTGACTGCACCAAAGAACTATGTAGTGTCATTTTTTTACGTGGATCTTAACATTTGGTTGTAGAATCTCTAGGGCTCTGTTCATGTCTGTTCCATTGCGGGACCGACGGGGTTTGAAGCTTTCTATATTGGCAGCTTATAACCCTGCCTTGTAAATGACAAGTGAGGGCCTGATTCTGTGCCCATTGACTTGTAAAGAGAATGGGCTTGAGTTTTTAACAGATTATGGCATGAGCAGCCAGCAGGGATTGCGTGGAAAGGATTCTAATGAGCCAAACATTGTACGGTAAACTCTTTTCATATCCAGCAGCCCTGGGACTTGGAGGTTGCCAGATATTCAAATATTCGGGATAATAGAGAGAGATACCAAGCAGTACATAACACTAAAGACAAACACGATTCGATATTAAGAAACAAACAAAAAATGTATGGAAAGTACTTTACTTGACAACAACAGTAGCATTATACACTGTAAACTTATCCTGTATTTGTTGCATTTATTTGTATTTACTTTCACTAGACTGTACTTATGGAAAACGTAACTAAAATTTCCTTATAGTTAAAATGCCCATTATTTGAGAGTTCTGGATGGTAGAATGCCAGATATAAAATTGTTTACTGTACCAAGCACAAAGAATTTGTTTATAATACAGGTTGAACCTCTCTAATCTAGAACTCTCTTGTCTGGCAACATCTGTAATCTGGCATGGTTTTGGTTAGCCACACAACCACTTACCATGGGTGTGTCCAAGTTTCCCGAGGTCCTGTAAAGTTTGTTTCCAGCCACTACTCCTGGATCTCAGTGTTCTGTGCTGTTGTTTAGCTGCAATTCAGCCTTAAATGTCTTCTAAGAGCCCAGAAAGCTATAGAAGTATTGGTAATATGCTACACAATATTGACCTCCTGTGTTCCAGTACTGGTTAGGTCTTGAGGGTGCCGGATAAGAGAGGTTCAACCTGGCCTGGCCAGCTGTGAGTTTGTGTATGGGTTTTGTTCTGTTTTACTGTCTGCTTTTAGTGTTTTGTTTTGATCCTCCATCCTTCCATGAACTCCCATTTCTTCAGAAATGTGCTTTAATATTTTAAAGGATTTTTTGTGATTTCAGTGTCTGTGTTTGTTTTGTGACTGTTTTTTGTTCTTATAATTCTGATGTTGACTTGGCACAGCCCCCATAATTAGCTGCATTCTGAATCTGCCAAAGCCAAATCCTCTGTCAAAGTAGCAAATATTGTTTTCCCCTGCAGTAACTGTTGGCTTGAAGCCTGTGTAGATCATAGGGTCATAAGAATGCTAGTCACTGTCATACTAGCAAGATTCTCATGTCAGTGTCTTTCCATCATATCAATGTCGCATGGTATTAGTACCCTCTGCTGTGATTTGAAGTTAGCACAATACACCAGAGAGAGTGTTAATAATCCACCACAGGGGTCTGTAATTGAGGTGGGGCCCAGACTGCTCTTTGGCAGTCCACATACTGGAAGGCAGGAGGCCAGTCTCACCAGAATTTGGAATGTGAAAAACATTGCCCCAATTTGCATAAGGAACAGAAGATTGTGAATGTGGTGGCATTCTGTGCCTCCTGCTAGAATACACTAAGATACAATAGTGAAGCTCTGGTACATTGCGTACCCTTCAAGGAGAGTTCCCTGGAATCCAGCAGACAAACAGGCTGAAGGAGTATCAAAGAGAATTTTTGGAAATTATTGTTTTTAGTTTGGAGGGTGAGACTCAAGTACTAGAAATCCTCTCAGCAGCATGTAGCTTAACTGTTTATTTGGAGCTTGCAGAAGGCAATGAAGTCATCAGTAATCAGATTTTTATAAACTTAAGTAAATAGATCACCATTACAAATGTGTTTATAGCCAGTATTTGGATCTGTTTTAAAAAAAATAGTGCAGTAGGTGGTGGAATTACAGCATGAGAATGAATCTAGAATATGAAGGGGAAAGAAATAGCTCAATAGAAATTGATAAGCACTGGCATTAAAATAGAGAGCACAGATCAGTAGCATATGTACCTAAAGACGAATCCTTTATGAACCTGTCCCTAGTTGAAATAACTGGAATTAGGCACAGTGTCGTCTGCTTCCTATCTGTGTGATTTGTCCTTCCTGTCTTGCTTGCAGTCAGGGGATTTACAAGAAAAGATTTGAACCTTATTTTGGTAGCTGGCATTCCTGCTTTTGAACCAGTGAAAACCATATTTCTCTCTTCCTTGGAATGCATATGCTGAGAGTAAACAATTGTCCTTCAGCAGTTCATGAAAGAAGAATGAAGTTTTTAAGAAAATTTCTTCCACTTTGAACTAATGATTTGAATAGACTGAGGCTGGGGATTAGTGACTAACTGGGAGGAGTTGATAGTCTAAGGTGCATAAATTAGCTGATAAATGCAGTTTAAAAAAAAAACCTTGCTGTTGAGCACAGTTAGATCTGGAAGAACACTTAATGTACAAAGTGAATGCAGTATTTTTTTGCCAGTTTGTTATGGGTGAGCACACAGTTCCTCTTCCCCTCCCTGCCCCCAGACCGCAGCTTTTCATGAAAGGTGTTTTTAGTGAAAACTCAAAAAGCCTCTTTCTTGCAAAATGTGGCGGCGATCATTCCCTGGAGACGGTGTGGCCAGGAGAAATGAGCCAAAGGGATGGAGGCCCAGAACTCCCACTAACAAGCCTAATAGCACTTCACACACCACTGGGGCCTGACACCACTGCCTGTCTGCCATTAGTTCCCTTTGACAGAGGCAGAACCGTAAGTATGAGAGAGGGAGTGGGGCAAATTTTCTGTGATTGCAAAAAAGTTTTTTTTTTCTTTTAAATTAGCAAATATTGCTTGCCTCATCCCCCTGAAATACATCACTCAGCTTGTTCTGAGAACCAGTGGGTCAAGGCTAAATGTGAAGTGGTCGTTTGTTCCAGGTCAATCCTAAAACATTAGTGTCACAATTTTCATTAAGTGCCTGGCTTTTGGCATTTGAAGTCCATAATTAAGCTCCAAAATAAGTGGCTGGATTTTTTTTCCCCAAAAAAATTTCTCTGCATCCCCACAGGTATGTTTGGCTTGGAGTTACAGGCCTATACTTACTATATAAGACTGTTCATCAGTAGACCTCCAGGCATTTTACAAAGGTGGTCAGTATTTTTATCCCCACTCTGCAGATGGGAAAACTGAGGCACAGAGAAAGGAGGTGCCCAAGATCACCCAAAAAACCACAGCCAAGAATACATCCCAGATTTCCTGAATTTCGGTCTCGTGCTCTGTTCACCAAGTCACACTGAGACCTTTATATTTGAATATCTTGACCAGGTTTTACCTTAGCAAGAACTGCATAAAATCCCTGTGTGGTTTTCTCTTCTTCCAAGTGAATCACCTACAGTCTGTCAGCTGAGCGCGGGCATCCTTGCCTTGCTGAAATCTTCAGTCTGTTGCTCAGAGCAGCAGGTTAGGAAGATAGCAGTTTCAAAAGTCTAGCAGCTGATGCTTGCCCACACTCTTGGGTGGGGGGAAGAGGAGAATGACCCTCAACTCTGTCCCCGTTCAGCTCTTCAGACATTCATTGGGCAAATGCATTTTAGGGAGGGGAGCAGTTTGAGGGCTGCCTCTTCTTCCCCCAACTGCTGCTGCATGTGGAGTGGAGGGGGCAGCAGGAGGAGATGGGGATTCCAGAAAGACCCAAGACGGAGGAAAGATTTTATTTCCATTTCTTTTGGCCACTGATCGAATTCAATAGCACCATTATTTGGCTCTAGAGCCAAAAGAAACCCCAGCTGTGAAACCTCTGTCCCCAAAAATGTTTTGCATCTTTCCCCTGCTAAACCACATGCACATATAAGCCAGACAAAAACGACATGGGTCCGTGGATGTGTTTATTGACTTGTACGATGACTTCAACGTGTGTATTACTTAGAGAAGAAGCAAATTAGTCTTTGACTCACTTTTATTTATAGTTATGGTGGCAGATGTTGGTCTTAAGAAATCCGAAAGAAGTCATGGGCTACTTCATCACCTCAGACAAGGAGCTCTTCATGGGTGGGTGGGAAGCCACAGAGAGCAGATAGTTAGATGTGAAGCAGATGGCTTGTTGAGATTGGCCTCAATGGCTGAATAGAGGGATTGGGGTTGGTATGGTATATTGGTCTTGTGAAGAAAGGGGTATTTTAGGACCAGATACATAAGGTATTTAGCCTTCCATTTCCTAATAATTTTGAATACATTTGTTTATCTGGGCCTTTGTGATGAAGTCCATTGAAGCAGGGCTTAGACCTAGGTTCCGTTCCCAGCTCTCTCAGACCATCTGTGTGTGTGAGACCTTAGGCAAGCCACTTGATTTCTCCCCAGCTAGGTTACGCATCTACAATGAGGGTAACGCATCTTTTCTGTTGCTTTTTGTTGTTTGTTTGGAACAAAGGCAACTATGGGCAGGGACTGCTTTGTACTATGTATTTGTAATGTACCTCTCCCAATGGGCTCTGACTTGGGTCGAGGCTTCTGGCAGAACCCAATACAAATAATACATTGAATTGTCTGTCTGAAATTATGCCACATGAGCTTGGTGCTACAGAATGTGACTCAGACGCAGATCCTACTTACAAGGAGCCATTTAGAGTAGGGTAATACAGAAGATGGAATGTGTTAGTCCTGGCAAAAATGCCTGAAGCGTTCTTTAGGTATTCATAAAAATGCGTAAATATTTAATTTACTATTCATTGGGGGTAGACAGTCCTGCTGTAGTTACACAAGTCTCTACAATCTTGACAGAAATTAATTCACCATTTGCTTGAGCACAGCTACCTGTGGGGTGAAAAAGTAGCAGCCTTTTAATGATGCAGAGCAATACCACACAACAGTTAAGGATGGAAAAACTGTATCTACACGTGCATTCTTCCTTTGAAATAGGAAAGCAAATGAGGGAAACTGGGAATGCAGATGAGGCATTGATTTACATATTTCATGCTTCATTTGCATAATCTCTTCAGAAGAGATTCTTTCTGATGGAAAAAAGCAGTGTAGCTGGGACTCTTTCAAACATAAACCCCATCTTCGAAAGAACCCTTCTTCCTTAAAAAAGAAAAAAGGGGGGGGGGAATAGGAATAAGGGTTCCTTCGAAGATGGGGGTTTATTTTCTGAAGAACCCCATCTACACTGCTTTTTTTCTTTCAAAAGACTGTCCTCTGAAAAGAGATTATGCAAATGAGTGTGATATGTAAATCAGCACCTCATTTACATTTCTGATTTCCCTTGTTTGCATTCCTTTTTTGAAGAAGGAATGCATGTGTAGACATAGCTAAAGTGATATATCCATATAGAATTGGAAGAGGAAACCAGGTAAAAAGAATTTCATTAATCAGCCTAGAGTTTGGCAAGTGAGGCTAACACACTGCTCTGCCAATGTGCCGTTCCACACAGGTGGTCAGGACCTTAGTTTTATATCATCTGAAAAAGAATGTATTCAGCAGCATAGAAATGCTCCCTTGGTTCAGAAAGGACTTGTAAGGCCATCCATTGAACCATGAATGCTATTCCCTGCAATATCCTAGGCTTTCCCAGCCAAGTTCTCAGAAGACTTAGCATGTCACAGCCTGGAGGTATGACCAGCTTACAGCCCAGTGTATTAAGCCACTGTAAACAAAGGAGTAATCCACAGTACGATCAGAACCTGCTATTTTTCTGTTCCAGAAGAAAAAAAATAAAATGAATCAATTTCTTTGTCCTGGGTAAAAACATCAGTTCTTCATATTGTTGTGTTCAGGTTGATTCCATCCAACAAGTGACTACATCTTTGATGCAAATATAATGATTGCTGAGGACAATGGCAACGGCACAGTTGGTCCTTGACCTATCTATAGCACAGGTATAGGGTTTGGTCCTGTACTTACTTAGGTCAATGATAAAGCTGCAGCAGGGTTCAGAAGTGCAGAATCAGGGCCCAGAGCTGTAATATGGCCGGGATCTATCCATGTTCTGGTAGTTGCCTCAGTCTTTTGACCATCTAAAACTTTGGCATAATTACATCACTTCCAGTCTACAGATGTTGATTATGCTGAAACTGTACTCTGTTATATTTCTAGCGTGGGTGAGCAATAAGTCATCTTGTATGTGAAGGAAGGGTAAAATACTTGGAGCCAGTAGAGATATCTAAACGTGCGCTGTACCAATCCACCTGACAGAGCCTGCAGATACTTTTAATGTAAAAAAGATCAAAACAAATCCCCTGGAAGTAAGTGGGAGCTTTTCTTGGATGAGGGCAGTGGGACTTGGCCCAGTCCACAAAATCTAGTCATAGTCTATATTCAGTTGTCAGTGAGCGAGAATGGCCTTTGTGTTGAAGAACTGTGCTGGAACTCAGCAGGTCTGGACTGAGCTCCAGCTCTATTAGACACTCAGTGTGATGTTGGGCCTGGTTTGCTGACGGTGGTGTGGGGGATCTCCTAGTCAATGCCACCAGCAGCACAGTGGGGATAATGCAGGCTTTGTACTCGCCCTCACACTGTACCTCTCCCAGAATTGGCCGGTACCATGCCCCTGAAGTCCCAGGATGGGAGGTGGTCTCTGCACACTTTCCCTGTCCCAAGTGCTGACTCTGCAGCACTCGGTGGCTAGGAACTGCAGCCATTGGGCTCCGGGGTGGGGGGATGGGACAGGGCCTGCGGGCAGTGGTACATGAAGACCCCCCCAGCTCTCCTGCCTGGGAGCTGCTGCCAGCATGGTGTGGGGGTTGCCTTTGGGAGCCACCCAACGTACGCGTTGGCCCTCTCCTGCACCCTGACTGCCTTCCAGAACCCACGCTCCCTCTAGCACACAGACTCCCTGCACCCCAGCGTGGCGAACTGGGGTGGGGAGGGGGTGAGTCGGTGGTGGAGAGAGGAGAAGGCAGTGAGTGGCAGTGGGGCCTTGGGGAGAGGGTAGGGGAAGGGTCTTTGGGTTTGTTCAGTTAGGTAGATGGCACATGGAAGCCTTGGCCATGCTGGAGGAGTGTGCCCAGTGGGGACGCTGGCAGCTCGTTGGATGCCAGCCGATACAAGCCAAATATCAGGTGGACGTATCCGTGTGGGCATGGCTAGTGCAAGTGTAGGGGCCCACTGACTGTTCTGTCCTGAGGCTCAGAATTCATGGGCCCGTCTGCGTTGGGCAAAGTGCTTAGTGTCTCTGTGCCTTAGTGGCCCATCATTAAAATGGGAACAGCAATACTACTTTCTCCCCCACCCCACCCTTTGTCTTGTTCATAGGATTGTAAGTTTTGGGGGCCAGGACTGCAACTCACTGTGTGTCTGTGCAGTGATGTTTCGGTCTGTTGTTTGGAGTGTTTATGTGCTACCATAATAAAAGTAATCTGTTCATTCCTGTTTTAATGTGGTGGGGGGAGGAAGGTTCTCTGAGAGCTCATTCTCAGCTGTCACACAGGAGTGTTTTTATGGCGCATGTGGCGGGGGGGGGTGTGCATGGAAAGGGAGGTTTGTTTGTTTGGTTTATAGAGAAAGGTTTGACAAACTTTGGCATGGGAAAGGAGAAGGTTGGCAAAATCAGGAGATCACACAGCATGACTGAAAGTGGCAATGGGTCATTACCTAAGGGAGTTAGTAAATATGTCCAGAAGTTCTATAAAACAATGTACAAATGTTCTTAGCTCACAAAAACAAACAGGCTTCTCTTTTACTCCAAGACATGGGAAATGACCAGTCGTAGAGAGTGTGTTTCCTTACGGAAGCATTCAGGTAGTCTGGAACAGAAGCAAAATTGAGCTTGATATTTATGTACCCAGGTTGATTCCAGAATTTTGGACCAATTTGTGATCAGAAAGAGAGTGATTTGGTAACACTAAAATTTTTGTTTTGAGAGGAGTGGAAACAGAGACATGCATGATTTCCTTGCACTCTCTTAATTCATTACGTGCTGTGAGAAACCCACTGTAATAGATACAGTTCCACAAGACCATTAAAAGATCAGTTCTGTTGAACTTGATGCCCTACTGCTGGAAACGATCAAATGTTGCATTTGGTTGGACTTGCGCGTGTTGTATGTAGTAAGCCAACAAGTTCTGATAATTTAGGGTTTGTTTTCTACTGCTGTTTCGTATAACTTCATAGACAGAGTAAAAATAAAGAACTGGCTTTATTTCCTACCAGGGAGATGGAACAGACATTAGCACTGTATTTGAACGCAGCAAGGTAGAAACAGAAATGTGTGTTTAAAAAAAAAAAAAAAAAAAATCAGACAAGCTGCAAAATATCTGGAGCCCAATTGAACAGAGTATTGAATTTGGAGCTCTTTACTCCCTTTAGTGGTTTTTCTGAGAGAGAGGAAAGAGAACTTCAGAACGCCCACTTTTTGTATACGGTGTCAGAAAGCTTTTTTTAAAGCTGAGAGAAATGAGAGCAAAGCTTTGCAGTGGCTACAATGTTGCCTCCTCACAGCTATATGTGCTTTTTAAAACCCATCTCTGTAGTGGCTCACTTAAGTAAGTTAAAATGGATAAAACAGTGAAACCCAAAGGAGGGGTAACTGGGGACTACAGACAAGCTTTTCAAGCAGGGAGCTTAGCGCTGAAATCCTGCCCTTAGCATTGAAATAACTGGTGTGGTTTTGAAAGCTGTTGAGCAGACACAGGTTCCATTGAATTCAATGGATTCAGCACCTTTATAAAAATCAAGCAACTAATTTTAGATGGGGATTTAGGTCTTAAGTCGCCTAAATTTGAGAAGTTTGCCATTGGTTTGGTAAGCGTACAATGAAAATACACCACATTTGTGTAATTTCTTTCTTTCCATTGCACAATTCTAACTAGTAGAGAGGAATCTGAGCCCCAGACACTTCACTCTGTGCTCACCCTTAAGAAATAAGGAACTATGAAATGTGCTCATCTGATATCATTACAGGAAGACAAGTATTGGATGCATCTGACAAAGTGGGTCTTTGCTCATGAAAGCTTATACTCCAATATATGTTAGTCTAGAAAGAGCCACAGGACTTCTCATTGTTTTTACAAGAAGGTAATTTTTAATGAAAGAAAATTGATTTGTGTTACTTCCAAAACACCATTCATGGCATATATGAAAATAAGCACCAGAAACTTTTACAATTCCTAATATTTTAAATGTATATAATTTTAAAAAAATCAACAAAAACTGAACTAAAGGCAATTGATAGTGTCAGAATTACATGGAGATTACGATTTAGTGTTTGTAGAAAGAAGCGTTTCCCTCTTTATAGGGAGGAGAAGGTGGAGTGAGGAAACAGGGCTAGGAGTTTTGAGGTTTAATGCTTATTACAGTTTTAGTGGGTAGGAAAATTCAATCAATAAATTTTGTTTAATGCACTGAAACTGGTGTTCGCTTTCACTAGCTGCACCAGAAAGTAGTTTTCATTTTGAAACTAGGACACTCATAGTTGGAATGACAATTAATGCTGAGTGAATATGGTCCCAGTTGGAAGCCCATTTTTGAATAGAATGAAAACTCCCTCCATCCCCAAACACTGGCCCCAGAGTGTAGTAGCTTCCGTTTTTAATTAGCCAGCCAGAGAAAATTTAGCTTATTGTGTCTTTCGCCTCCTTTGGCCCAGTGGATAACTTAGGTTTCTCCGTCTTGCTGTCAGGAGGCTGTTCTTTTTATTTTACTTTGTTTTTGATGCAGGGGGCTTTCAGGATGCTTAGGATTAAACTCATTGTTCTGGAGTATTTACAGCCAGCTGCCTGCATTAAATGAAGATTAGAGGAGCACACATTAAAAGTGCCAGGCAGCTCCGAGGAGCTGGGATTTGGTATATGCTTAGCTGTGAATCGAAGGGGAAAGGTTGGAGCTTGATGGCAGATTTTCCTGATGTCATGTGATCTCAAAGCAGACTCCATAAAGCATCGCTAATAAACTCCCATGCTGGCCCTGACTGGGAGTGAAAAAGAAGCTGTTTCAGGAACTGCCTCAAACAAAACTTAAATCTCAACTTCCCTCTTGGGGCCTGCTGAACTTTGCACTGTGTGAATGGTTGTCTCATGACATATCCAGAGCACTCAGATATAGACCTTATCTAATTGTCAAAACACCTCTCTGAGGCAGGTACAACTCTGCATGTGAGAGATGAACTGTTTTGGAAGGAGTAGGAGGAGTTAAGGGAGGGAACACAACAAACATAGCCCAAAATAGTCTTTAAAGCTCTGTGGTATTTACCTGTATAAAGAGGATGTACATGTTGTTTGAGAGATTTTATAGCAAGTTGAGGGGGAAACATCCTTGCATTTCCCTCCCTCTCTTACCCCTTGTTTACTACTAGTTCATTTAAATTGCCTGAATCTTACAGAAAACTTCCCAGGAGACTAGCCAATACCCTTCACAATAACCTAGCTGTGTGGGCTAGGCAGACAAAGAGCATGAGGATGTTGTGGGTATGGCCAAGGTTTGATACAGGATGCTAAGGTACTGTCATGCCTCTGCAATGGTTTTCCTTAGTGACCCTTGACAAGTAGTCACACATGGCCCATGGAGGTTCTAAAACAGGAGGCCAACACGTGACCCATGGAGCCTTTTCATCCAACCAACAGAGCCAGCAGCGGTGCCTTTTTGAAAGCTGGATGTGTGGCTCCAAGCTGCATATGGTTCTTTATGGAGACCTTTACAGCTCTGGATGCTGCTGCTGCGCACTCCTCCTCCTGCCCTGCCGCGCTGCAAGAGTAGAACTCAATTTAATTGGTTTAATGGCTGGCAGGAGGGATCCAGTCATTAAACCAATTAAATTGAGTCCCATTATCTCAGTATAGCAGGGCAGAGAGCTGCATGCTGTACGTGGGAGAAGGGATTAGGAGGGCTGGGGGTTGGGAAGGAGAGCCATGCAGTCACGGTGAGGAGAAGATGGCGGCCTGGTGAAGGTGCAACGAGGGATGACATCATGTGGAGCTCATGTGTGAGGTAAATTAATCCTGGGTTTGCAGCTGTGAGGGGTTAAGTCTGTGGGTGGGGGGGCAGATTTGGGGCTGAGAGGAGTTAAGCCTGGGGGCGGGGACAGATTGGGACTGAGAGGGATTAAACCTGAGGCTGGGGAGTGGAGAGTTTGGGACTATTTTGTGTTTGGCCCCTGGAACATGTAAAAAATTGCCATGTGGCCCAATGAATAAATAGTTTGGCCACCCCTGTTCTAAAATACACTCTTTAATAGGGCAGTTCAATCCATGAGTGCTATATGTCCCAGCACATGGAGTTCCATCCTGATCCATCAGTCTTCTGCTTGGAGCAAGGCAGTGCATTGCATGCTGGTCTTGTAATTTCATGGATTGTTTAGAGCAACTATTTCTGCAGGCACGATTCAGGTAAACTGGGCACTTCACTACATCCCATGTGTTTGCTATGCAGACATGTCCAGGTGTCTCAGCCATACTCGCTTCCCTTATACCATATAGCCCTTTAGGACTTCTGCCTAAGAGGTTGAGGATATGGCAGACTTTTTCTTAGGAGGTGCTTCTGAATCATGACTGGGTATTGTAAAATCAGTGTTGGTGGGTTTTGTTTTGTTTTGTTTTTCCCCCAAATTTGAGTTCTATTTAAGAAGCGCCACCTGTGAAACAAGTGCAAACTTATTTGAGCTATATAGTGCATCAGATTTAAAGAACAGCCCTCCAATCACTGTGGCTCACTGCTTTTAAGAAACAAACACAGAACCCAAATCTGGGCATGCAACCGTCATCAATGTTCTTTGTCGAGGGGTATATTCTTAAATGCTCCCAGCTTGTTAGATGTCTGATTTTACTAAACTAAATACATGTTTGACTAGATAGTTTGAGAACAGAGAGTAAATCTGAACCAGAGTAAGCCAGTAGTTATTAATTATATGCGCTATTTTATTTCTTCTGACTTGGTGTCTGAGGTAATTTAAGAAAACACTCCATTAAAAGAGAATACTGTAGAATCCAGAAGAATCCTGTTTTCTACTTGGTTGATGAAACAGAAAGCTAATTGCTAGTAGTAAATCCATTCAAAGGAGGATTGGAGGAAGAGAGAAAAGTTAATATTACTCCTTGAATGCCATTTAATCTCTGAAACCTTTCAAACAGATGTAAATTAGGATTTGCACAACAGAGAGTCAACAGTTGCTCAGATGAGGCAGATTTGTAACATCTGCTTTTCTGTCCTAGAAACCCTTCAAAATTAGTATGACTGTATCCAATCTAAAGACTACTGACTTTTTTCCATAGATTCAATTTTAAAAACAACAATATACAACTGAGTGAAAAAAATCTGCTTATTTTGATTAAATTGAATATTCTTTGTTTTTTAATTAAGTCTTTTTTTAAGAGGACTAACGTTTTTCTAAATCCTGTTGTGGTCTCATGGTGGCAGTTAATCTATCTGCCCTTTTTTCAGGCAAAAGAACATTGACTTCTGTGGGAGAAACGTAGGCCAGTAACAGTTCCAAAGTAGGAAGGCTCCCATAATGATAAACTGTTGTGAACTGCAGCATGTCTCACTGTTGTTTTGAAATTCATTTGAAGCTTTTTTAACAACAAAAAAAACCCCACAAACTACTGCTGACAGATGAAATTGCTTATTCAAAAGAATACGGTCACATGTTTGTAAACTTGGCTTCCAGACAGGCCTCTGGATTGCTAGTTAAGTACCTACACAAATGACTTAATTTTTCGACAGTGTGAAGCACCTGGGAGTTACTGTTGACTTCAGTCAGGCAGCAGTGTGGCCTGAGTCACAGAAACTTCAGTGTTTTACTATAGATGCTTGTGGCTTTCAAAGATGTCTGGCAACTCCAACCCCTGTTCTTGTTGCCTGTCACAATCAGACCCCGTAAATGGCAGTAGGTGCATAACCTAAGCAACCAGTTTTGTAAATTTTGTGTTTTGTCACTTGAAGATCTGAGTCTTGCATTTTAAAGCTTGAAAAGAGGTAGCAGATTAAGGATACTGAGAGGTGGCACAGTTTTGTTATGAAAGAAGCAAACCATTTTTTGCTGGAATTTTTTCTGAACTCCTGAACAACTACTGATCTTTGGTTTAGCCAGAAAAGCTATTGGGAATACCTACCTTGTGTAATAGCCCAGATGGGAGTGTTCTCCGAAAGCAAAGACACTTTTTTCTTGGGCCAACCCTGGCTGCAGCCTGACACAGGGAAAATGACCTATGAAGGTCTAGAATTGTGCATTGATTTCTTTTGCTCCCACCTCCATTTTGTTGAAGATCTTACATAGGCAAAGCCACTTTTTTTCCTATCTAACACTCATCATTTGATCCCTAAAACATGTTGGCACTTACGTGTAGCCATCATATTAAGTCTGTCATGCCATCTTTGACAAGGCACACTGCTAAAATGGTATCATACCTAATCTAGGTAATGTGATCTCTCCAGAGCCATACCAATATCTCGTTACAGTCTGTTTGAGCCATGTTGTCCCCAACAGTTGGGAGCATTGAGGAAACAGTCGAGTTGGCATCACAGCAGCTAGGCGCAGAGGGATTTTGTGGTTAGTGGGACAGCCCTGTAGCATAAGGTGGTCATGACATTGTTTGGTGACATGTCGTCAGTATTTGATGTTTGCTGCTCACACCTTCCCCACTCGCTGCCAAGGTCATTCCCTGGACCTCTTTACTGATGAGGTTTTTTAAAGCAAGCAGTCCCACAACCTCAGTATTAACCTGTTGTTCTCCTTTCAGCTGCTCCTCTGTTTGTGTTTCTCTCTTTTAATGTTATGTCTGAACATGGATGGGGAGCTGCTGTATGGTGCCAGCTCCATTTCTTCTCAGTGTTCAGTGATGTGGGTAACACGCTTCACTTGCCAACTTTATAATAACATAGGAACATAACAATTTGTTATCTCCATGCTAATTTGGCAACATAGTGCTCATGTTCTCCTGGACAGGTTGAACTTCTCAAAACTAGGACTCTCTGATCTGGTGGATGTTGCTGGATCAGAGAGCTCAGGTGGCCCTGAGACCAGTGGTAGGAGGGGCCAAGGTTGGGAGCTCAGCTGACCCAGTGGCAGGGAGGGGGGATGGTGGGGACAGCATCCAGCAAGAGCCCAGACAGGTGGGTGGTGACCATGCCTGGTCTGGTGAACTTCTTTGTCAGGACTGGTCAGATACCAAGGGGTGGCAGATCATAGAGGTCCAAGTTCTGTCATTGAATGACAAGAACCTTGGATATCCCTGCATTGGAGAATATGGCTAGATCGTAACCTATGTAGGTCTGGGAGTTTATAGTAAGAGGAGGACGGAAGAATAGCATGAGCACAATTAGGTGGCACAAGAGTTTGCTTGGTTCTATTCTTTCTTTATACAGTAGTATAAAAATCAGAGTCACTTTCTTGACCTAGGCCAGGAGATTGGAATCAGAACCCATAAACTAAGCACTCAGCTGTGTCTGGCCTTAGGCTGGATAGGGAGAGAGTCAGAGCTGTCTGCGGCTTCCTGATCCTGGAGTTGGCCAGCGCTTCTCTAAACTTTTTTGGTAGTGTTGTAGGATCAGCTGCCAGCTGGAGATGGCTAGAACAAGGTGGTGCTCTGGCCACATCCCCTTGCTGGCACCACCTTTGCGGGTTCTGTATGCTGGGGAAGGCACAGGAGCTAGCTGTATCAGTTCTGTGTTACCCACCTGGCAAAGTCTGATGTGGCACAGAGGGCTGAGTGGGCCTCTGTGCGGTGCTCTCATTGCTTGACGGAGCCATCTGTATATTCTATAATGTGACTTCTTTGACTTTGGTGGAGTTACAGCAGGAGCACATGAAGTTCAACCTATGTAGCTTTCCCCCCACAAGATATAAATCACTTTCAGTCAGGAAAATGAGAAAAACTGTAAGAAATGGTAGAACTTTGCATGCCTTCTATTCAGAATTTTTTTAACCTGTGTCTTCTAGAACAAAAATTTCCTCCCCTGATTCATGAGAAGTTTGAATGTGGGAAGCTAAGATGTGGAATGCGGAAGGATGAAAGTGCGTGTTGTGTGGCACCTGGATATTTTGCCACAGAGAAGTGAGGCTGTTTGAAATATGTATATTGAGTCAGTGAGTGGTGAGGACAGATAATTATGACCCCCTACTAAGTCACAGAACAGAAAGGAAGTCATTGCAAGTCTGATGGAAGAAACTGGTGATCCAGTGAAGAGGGATAGTCTTGTAGGTGAGGAAAAGAGCTGAGATGCAAGGGATCTGTTTTCTACTCCTGCTTTTGACATACTCTTGTTGTGTGAGTGTGGGGAAATTCATTGAATCTTTCTGTGCCTTTGCTTTGCTGCCTGTAAAATAGGGACAATGCTTCCCTACCTCTCGGGGTGTGGTAAGGTTGATTATTGCAAGTTATGAGGTGAAGAGATTCTGTGACGATATGGGTAATTAAAGTAGAGACATACATGTTTCTTTTCTTTTAGTTTCATACTATTGGTCAAGAACTATATGGTGTGACCTTCCTCTGAAAACAGGATAGCACACTCAATAGGTTGATGATCTCATGCTGTACATGCTACTGTTCTTACTCAATATGTTATCTCAGCGCATTTGACACAATAAATGTTACCTCATTATATAGTTTAGAATTTCTTCTGTCTGTAGAATTAAAAGGAAGGGTGAGATAGTGTTTTTAATTAACACTGTGCTTACTAAAATCTGACATGTTGTTTGACCAGTTTTCAAAGAGTAAAGTAACCATTTAAAAATTATATAACAAAATTACTTAGTCCCTTGTTACAGATGAACTTTAAAATAATCCTGTAAAATATCATAGTTGGGTTTAGACAGTTAGGTGCGTGATGCAGAGAGAGAAGTCAATAAGTGTACTGCTTCAATACAGTAGACAGCAGAATGAGTTTAAAAAAAAAAAATTCAGTTTCATCCCAAAATGAGTTTTGATACATTTGAGGAGTAGACATCTGATGGAGGTACTGGCATACTCTTAAGCACTGGAACTGAAAACCACACCAAAAGTGAATTATTGCTATGGAGGTGCCAAGCAAATAAAGAGATGAATGCGCACACAGTCATTTGGAAGAGCTGAGTGAGTTGCTGTCTATTATAGAAGGCATTTCTATATTAGTTCTTGTAGATCTTTTATATTAATTATTTTATTATTATTATTATTATTATTCTAACCAGTCTGAAAATTGTATGTTTTCTCTAACAAGTTAGCTACAAGCTCTTCCTAGCAGTGGCTTGCGTTACCACAAGAGCTGATCTTCGTTACAAGTGCCTCTTGGTAATTCTCTATTCATTATGGCCTTGGATAAACTAATAAATGGTTGAAGTTTAATCATATCTTGGGACTCCAAAACCTAAATTACCTCCTTCTTTACAAGAGCCTATTAGAGTCATACTCATTAATTCTAGCACTGTTGGCAAATGACAATAATAAGCTCTCATAATCCTTGTGATAATTTATATCTCTGAAAGTATTTGTAATTGTCTGTGGATTTTGAAGAGACTCTGTTAGGTCATTTAGGTCCCAAATTAAGGTGTATCTTTTTTTTCTTTTGGGAGTGGGGAGGAGCTTTCTGACCTAGTTATCGTAGAAATAGTTCATGAAAGTTTTTAAAATAAAGTGCATTGAACATGGTATCCTCTTTGGAGTGAGAATGGTCTTGTGATTAAGACACTGAACTGGGACTAAGGGAATCTGAATTCATTTTCTGGCTGTACTCATAAATTTCCATTTGATCTTGGGCAAGTCGCTCTGTCTAAACTGTTGATCTGAAGGCCAGAAGAGACTACTAGAATAGATAATTGCCTCCGGTATATCATAGGCCATCAACACTCCATACGTGTCTCATCCGTGAAACATTTCCAGTCTCCCACCCTTGTCTTGTTTCAGTTGTAAGCTCTTTGTGGCAGAGGTGGTCACTCTTACCATGTCAGGCTGCAGTCATTACTGGAACTTCTAGGCCCTCCCATCATAGCACACAACAGTAGACAATGCTTTGAGATTGGTGAGCCCAGACATGAAACTATTTTGTTAGCTCTCAGAGTTATACTAGACACTTCACAAGAGAGACCACCAAAGAACCACCGATACGGGCATGTTCTGCAATTGCTAGTGGTAAATAACTCTGAACTTCTGCTGATGTGACGCTGGGGTGGGGTGAGGCGAGGCTTCCTGAGTTGCTACAGAAAATTCTTTACTAAGTGTCTGATTGTTGAATCTTGCCACATGCTCAGATTGTAACTAACGACCACATGTGGGCTGGGAAGGAATTTTCTCCCAGGTCAGATTGACCAAAACGGGGGGGAGGCGGGGAGAGGAGAGAGAAGAGGGACGTATTTTTTGCCTTCCTTAGTAGCATGGAACACAGGTCATTTGCAGGTTTAAACTGTTGTTTGTGATGCATTCTCTGTAACTCAGTGTTTAAACCTGCGTTGTCCCAACAAGTCCTGAAGCAGTAGCCACTGTAGTGATGACTGCTATAGCAAACTAGCCGCATTATTTGGAAAACATATTTATTGTTCAAACCAACTGTCCACTCTCAACCAGTGAAATAGCCATGTGTATCCAGTGGCTAGCGTGTTAAACACTACATCTTCAAACCATGATTTGAGAACTTCAGTAATTCATCCAGAGGTTCTGCTACAGGAATGAGGTTCAGTCGCTTGAAACCAGCAGGACATCAGACTGATAGATGATCCCTTTTGGCTTTAAAGTCTGAGTCTATGAGAACTAGAAAAGGAGGCTAGAAAACCAGACCTGTCTTATTTTCCATTGTCCATACGGATGAAAATGGCTCTATGCAGCTAAATAACTCAGGTGAGATCTGTTAGGCAGCACTGTAGGCTGCCTCCTGAAAACAGTGCTGTCAGAAATGACAGATGATGGTTTTGAGGCCACAGCAGAGGCCTCAGCTGTTGCCTGTCCAAAGTACAGAGTAAATGTCCTTTATTACAGTAACCCCCAAATGGCTTTTGTAAAAATAGTTTGTCACTTTGTCATGAAACAGTTTCATTATGGCTTTAAAAGGGAAACTTATTTTTAAATGGTTGTTCCATTCACTGCAGTTTGCATTTAGTCTGGGCTTGTTCCTGTTTGGTCAGTTTATGCTACAAAAGCCAAAATATACAAGTCTTGATCATTTGCCAAACAACTTGGGTAGAGCCGTGTATTTTATATGGGTGACTTGTGTGGGCTGCATGGGGTTAGTTTTCTAATTGATTAAATTAGCAAGAGCTTCTATCAAGGTCAATAAAGAACAGTACTCAGGCTTGCAAGTGTGAGGCTATATATGAGGTCCTCAGATTGCAGGCCAGAAGTTTGCACTGTTGAAGTAATACACAGGCTGTGGTGCAAACCAGCAAAACCAAGCAAATGCACAGCTAAAATGGAAAAGCCATCTGTAAGTGGCTAGTAGTGTGTCTTTTCCTCAGCTGTATTCCACCCAGGGATCTCGCTGATCTGACGTCAGTGAGGAGTAGCTCCTCAAAATCGTTAGTTAAAAGGGGAAACTGGGTTTTTGACAAAAGTTTTCATGCAAAGTATGTGGTTTCTTCAGAGAGATTTAGCTTTTTCATCCAGAAATCGAACACTTCAGAAGCAAAACATTTCAGTTGTGAATATTGCTGCAATGTCCCTTGGGGATTCTAGTTCAGTTGTCTCACGTTCCTGTTCTCTTTGGGCCAGGCTCCTAGCCAGGATTACAACCCCCTTGACAAGCTCTGGCCAAGGACACTCATGATTTTAGGATGCCACATTTCAGGAAAGATGTGGACAAACTGGAGATGGCCCAGAGAAGAGCAACAAAAATTATTAAAGGTCTAGAAAACATGACCAATGAGGGAAGATTGAAAGAACTGGGTTTCTTTAGTCATTAAAAGAAAAGACTGAGAGGGACATAAGAGCTAAGTACCTAAGAGGCTGTTACAAGATGGGCAAAATTATTTTCCTTAACTCCTGAGGATAGGACAAGGAAAAATTGGCTTAAACTGTAGCAAGGAAGATTTAGGTTGAGCGCCAGAAAAGACTTCCTAACTGTCAGGGTAGGTAAGCACTGGAATAAATTGCTTAGGGAGGTTGTGGAATCTCCATCTTTAGTGATATTTAAGAGCAGGCTAGACAAACACCTGTCAGGAGTTGTCCAGATGGTGCTTGGTCCAACCATGAATGCAGGGGGCTGGACTTGATGACCTGGTTCCTTCCAGTTCTATGATTCTTTGGTGTGTGCTCTCCCTCTTCGGAAGTGGATACCCACGTGCCTCGTGGGGAGGTATTCTGAGTGCAGAGCCTATAGAGAAGATAGGAATATGAGACACTTGACCTACAATTTCAATAAAACAACTCAGCAGCACTTCCAGGTTGAATATTCAAGTGCGTGGCGGAGCCAAATTTAAGGTGTATTTGAGTAATGGGTTTGGACCCACCTTTGAATGATGGAGTGGGGAATCCTGGTTCCAGTAAAGTCAGAGTGTTGCAGTTGACTTCAGCAGGACCGGAGTTTTGCTTTGAGGTTCACTGGCAGTGTACTGATTCTTCTCATTAACCAATGTGAATGGAGAGTAACTCTCTTGAAGTAAATAGCTGCACTTGTATAAAATCAGTACCAGTGTGAAATCAGCCCCTAAAATTGCATTCTTGGGTGTGGTGGGGGGTATAACTTGTTAAAATGGATGAAAGTTAAACACCACTAGGAAACCACTCAGCTTCTAACTTCCTTTGTCTTGTCACCTTCTTGTGTAAAACCAGAGCCTTTTTGTTTAAAAAAAAAAGGAAGGAGCTGGTACTCAGCCCGTGCAGCTCCTGGCTGGCTGGAGAGGTGCAGTTCTGCTCCATTCTGAATGAAGTTGCTAATTTTGAAGCTATTGAATGGGTCTGTTCACTTTTAAAACTCCTCTTGCCCTTGTGCTGCACCCAGTCTTCTCTCCTGGAGTGTACAGCACCCATTCTGTGTGCACCATCACGCTGCCTCATTCCTGAACCAGTCTCCTTTAAGAACGAAGTGTTCCATGAAAGCATTCCAGTGGTACTAACTATACGCGAGTCTGTGTGTGTTCTGCCCTGTAAAGTATGCCACAGCAAGGGCCAAAGCATTGCACACCTGAGTAACCCAATTGAAATCTGTGCAGGACCTCTCAGGGGACTAGGGTTAGGGCTAGGGTTGGGACACTGGACCATGAGCTCTAAAGGTCAGGGACTTGTTTGTCCCAGCCCACCCAGCAGGTACAGCATTCTGTAGGCTATTCCACATTTTGGCCACTTTTTTTGGCTTTTTTCCTGCCTCCAGAAGAAGTACAGACAGCCTCTGTAACCCTGCCAGAAGCCAAGCTGTACAATGACACCCTGTGTGCATGATTGCATTTCTGGTGGTTTGGTTTTGAGGGTGGGGGGTGGGGGCACTGCCTTCCTGTTTGCAGGAAGATCAACAGGTGGGCAGGTATAAAGTCTGACAAGGGGTGGGGGTGGGAAGCTCTTTAGGGATGTTAACGGTTAAACAGTTAATTCATAGGCCTAACCCTAAATGGATGAGGCTTACTGGTGACAGTTAATGAGTAGGGCTGGAGCAGCTTGCCCTGGGCAAGGGACTACTCCAGCCCTGGAGATAACTGCAGAGCAGCCCTCATCTGTGAGGGGCACCCCTTTCTCCCCCTCCCCCCCATTTAATTGGTTAACCAGTTAACAAATTAAATGGTATTTTACATCCCTAGGGCCGTATCTGCACTAGCCCCAAACTTCGAAATGGCCATTCCGAAGTTTACTGATGAAGCTCTGAAATACATATTCAGCGCCTCATTAGCATGCGGGCGGCTGCGGCACTTCGAAATTGACGCGGCTCTTTCTGACGGGGCTCCTTTTCGAAAGGACCCCGCCTACTTCAAAGTCCCCTTATTCCTATCTGCTCATAGGAATAAGGGGACTTTGAAGTAGGCAGAGTCCTTTTGGAAAGGAGCCCCATCGGGACGAGCCACGCGGCGGCGAGCTGCGTCAATTTCGAAGTGCCGCGGCCGCCCGCATGCTAACGAGGCACTGAATATGTATTTCAGCGCTTCATCAGTAAACTTCAGAATGGCCATTTCGAAGTTTGGGGTTAGTGTAGACATAGCCTAGAAGTTATGGGCAAAGCACAACAGCAGGAGTGGAGCTTAGGTAACATATTGTGGAGATCCCCTTTGAGACAGGACACATGGGGGGGTTGAGTGGTAAGAGAAATACAGCAGTGTATAAAGTGCTTTGAAGTGAAAATCATACATCAGCGCAAGGGGTGAAATCTTGCCCTTTTTGCAGGCTGTGGGAGTTCGACATTGACTTCAGTGGGGTCAGGATTTCATTGTAGCTATTGATGTCCCTTGGGTTATCCATTTGCCATAAGATACACCAATAAGAGAGCCAAAATCATCCTCAGTCATGAGCTATTTATCTTTTGGGGGATTTTTTTTTTAAAAAGAAAAAAGGCCCAATCCTGCCTAGTCCTGCTTCAGTCCTGTTGGCTGAAATGATATTGCAACATGGGACTCTAGGGAACAAATTGTGAACCAGGCAGCACTAATTCCAGAATCTTTTATTTCGCTGATGGCTCCCGCTGTTTTACTGCTGCAACTTTCCTTGAATTCCATTCACTTCATTGACTCAACTCAAAGGGAGTAAAGCAAGCAGGGTATGGTGCCAAGTCAGTAGTTCTAAGCAAGCTGTTACGAAAGCACTTGCTCTAAACAGCACCTGTACAGTACTGAATGCTGTTATCTGGGCAAAGCAAACCACTGCTTGTCACCAGTTGATGGCATTTCTGCAGTTTTCATCTCTTGGTTACTATTTGCATGAGATTAGCCAGGGTACTGGAGCCTTATGTGTTGTCATCAGTCATGCTAGGGACTTTGACCATTGTTTGATGCCTGTCTTGTTTGTTTAGTTATTCATTTTCTTTTCCATAACAGAATATCTGGGGAGCGAGACCGCCTTTCTGGAGGAGTTGGTGTTTGGAAGTGGAGATACCATTGAACTTTCTTGCAACACCCACGGTTCTTCTATGTCAGTGTTCTGGTTCAAAGATGGTATTGGGATTACACCTACCAACAGAACTCATATTGGACAGAAACTGTTGAAGATAATCAATGTGTCATATGACGACTCTGGGCTGTACAGTTGCAAGCCACGGCACTCCAGTGAGGTTCTGGGTAACTTTACAATCAGAGTAACAGGTGAGTGCTCAGAATGCCAAAAACATTTTTTATTTCTGCTTCTACAGATGTCCCACTTGGCTGGTGTTCTGCAGTCTTCTGGCTTCTACATGAACTCTCTTTCTAGAAAAGTCAAAACAGGCAGAAGTCAAATCGCTTTTCTGTAATGAGTGCCAGAGACTCTCAAAGGAGCATGTTTTACAGAATTATCCCCGTGAATGCTTATAGATGTTTAATTCTCATTACTTGGTAAAGCCCCTTAAATGATGCACACATCCCCTTGGGGTATTTTATGGATGGGGAAAATGTGGGTTTACAGAGGGGAAGGGACTTTTTGTCAGGGTCAGAGAATATGTCAATGGCAAAGTCAGGAATTGAATGCAGGAGTACTACTAGTACTCTTAGTACCACTGACTCCAGTTCTGGCTCTCGGTGTTAAACAGTACTTCCTCTCTCATCACAAGACATGTTTTTTTGTGGATTCATTTCAGAAATGTCATTTTTGTACACAATCCATTGGGAGTCTGGGATTTAATCTTAGACTACGGCATTTATCATTACTCACTGCATCCTCCTTGCACTCATGTTGGCACAAGGGTAGAAAAACAGAGTGCCACGGATACTAAAGTTAGAAGGGACATGGCGATAACCTAATCTGGCCTCTTGTCTAACACAGGCCCCAGGAGTTTCCCAAAATACTTCCAAGAACTTATTTTTTAGACAAACATCCAGTCTTGATTTTAAAAAGTTGTCCATGATGGAGACTCCACCCCGGGCATGGGTAAATTGTTCCAGTGGTTGGTTACTATTGCTGTTAAAAAGGTACCTCTTCTTTCCTCTGGCCCCTGTCATCCCTCTGATATTAGCTGCTGCTTCTGTCTGCTCCACAGTGCAGTGATGGACTGCTTGGCCTTTCCCAGTATGGACTTTTCATAACATGTCTCATGGGTGCCCTCTCTTCCTCGTCCCAGTTGTTTCCACTTGGAAGCTTCCCGTAGAGTCTGGGATAACATCCAGGATACAGGCCTCAAATATGTGCAGCGTGTCCACCTCGTTCTAGTGGAAATGGGCCTTTGGTTTTCAGTGGCAATAAATAGAACATAGGAAAACTCTCAAACAACTGTGGATTAATGAAACAGCTACTGTCATTTGCCTAGCCTCTTTTTCATGATCAGGGTAATTAGGGCTGGATGACCATAAACTGCTCCAAACATAGGTTATTGAACTCCAGGGCACCAGAATATGGTGTTCTGACACGTATTTACTTAATAATTAGCTAAAACTGCCGGATGTATGGTTGGATAAACATGAGTGCACTTAGCTGGTGATAGTCCTGATTAAATAGATTAAAGCAGGGGTTCTCCAATTTTCCTATAGGTGTCCCTATTTCACACAATATGCCTCTGCGTGTGAAGCCCCCTTCACCCTTATAAATTAAAAACACATTTTTAAAAAATATTTAACGCTATTAAATGCTGAAGGAAAAGTGATGTCTGGGGCTAGAGCTTACATCTCTCAAACCTTTCCCCTGTCATAAATTTGTAGCCCTTCCCAAGAGGTCATTGTCCCCCTTCCCCCAGTTTGAGAAGCCCTGGATAAAGGCCTGATTTTCAAAGTCTTTGCTGTTTTTGGATAGCCTAGGTTCCAGGTGCCTTTTTCTCCATTTACTTCCTTTTGGAGTTCAGTGCTATGCATATCAGTAAACTAGGTTTTGGGCTGAGATCCTCACAAGTATTGAGGTGCCTAAAATACCTTTTTGTGGATGTTAAACTGCATGTCTTAAATTGGACACTCATTATCTTTTACAGTACAAAGTCACTCTTCCACTGCACCCATAATGATAACCAAGCATGTCATCTGGAGACATAGGCTGTCCCATTACAGAGGTCTTTCAGCCCCAGTTGAACATCGTACAAATGATGAAATCCAAATTGTTTAAGGAAAAAAAGACATTTGCAGTGAATCTTGACAAACATCTGCTTTTAATTAAACATTATTGGAGATTGCTGTGAATGTTTCAGGGTCATATTGATTACATGGTTAAAGAAGTATTTGGCTCTTTGAACATTTTCTTTGACTAGGTACAGTTATTGGGAATAGGGAATGTCAAAAAAAAAAAAAAAAAAAAGAGATACAAACATTTCTAAGTGACATTAAAATGTTTTAGAGTTTAAGGGAAACCCAGAGGCAGGAAAGGGCAGCTGGCTACCCATTCAAGTGCAACAGCTGTCAGACCAAAAAGTGGTAAAGTGAGAAATTGTTTTCAGTAGTGGGAAGACTGATAATCTCATGCTTTCAAAAGTTTTAAGCCCCTGTGTTTTTCTCCTTGGCTAATAATACCTAATCACCGCTTGAGAGCAAGTGAGTAATCTGAACCACCATTCTGCCAGTGTTATGCATCTTTGATTCTGTTCGCTCAGTGTCATTACCACCAAAGCGCTGCTAATGCGGACGTTTCAGTTTTAGCTGTCAGCCATATTTGTTTTAAACTTTGAAGCCTTTGCATTGGGTGGCACTAGTGGCGCCTGTTATATTCTCTTATGTTTCTTCATAATTATTACTGATCGCTTAGTGTTCAGTTCCAAGAGAGAGATTGTAATCTGAGAGTGGGGTTTACATTCCTGCATTTTAAAAGTAACCTCAGTGGTTGGTTAAAATTCCTTAGGTAGCTAAATGTTTGTTCACTAAGACTATGCACCATAATTATTCTGAGTTATACTGGAATTGGTAGTAACAAACTGAAGTTTACTCTGTTACCGAGCATTAAATAAGTTCTTTAAATTTGTTGAAGTGTATCAAAAATCTCCATTTACAGCAGGTTGAACCTCTAATCCAGCACGTGCTCTTCCAGCAACTTTTCTAATCTGTCATGATTTTAGTTATCTGGATGACCACTTTTCATGGGAGTGGCCAAGTTTTCCGTGGTCCCATAAAGTTTCTTGACAGCCACAAGTCCTGGCTGTCAGCGTTCTGTGCTGTTGTTTAGCTGTAATTTATCCCTAAATGTCTTCTAAGAACTCAGTAAGCAGTGGAAGTGTTGGTAATGCCACTAGACAGTACTGACTTCTTGTGGTCTGGCAAATTCTCTCGTTCGGCACTGCTCAGGTCCCATGAGTGCCAAACTAGAGAGGTTCCACCTGTAAATGGTACCTAGTGTTTCTTTTGAGAAAGAGATTCCTTCTCCATGGTCTTTGCAGGCCCTCATTAGATTACCCAGGAGGGCCACATGACCATGTTAATGTATTTCCTTTCCAGGGTAAGAGAGTTCAACAGTTCCTAGATCTGGTGTCGGGTCTCTGGCCACTGTGCTGCTCATGTTGCTTTGCCAGTGGCTCTCGGGGAACTCAGGCTCTCACCTCTGTACTGGTAGCTATAGTTGGTAGCCGTGGTTTGCACAGTTCCCTGTGCCGCTTTTTCCCTGGGCGTCTTCCTAACCCAGTTTCTTTCAACCTTTGTTTCCCACAACTTCCCTGGGTTGATCCTTCTTTCAGGGCTAAGGTCCCAGTTTTCATTCTTTCTCTGCCCTCTGGATTTCTCCCTCTGTCGCTAAAAGGGTTGACTGCACAGCTCTCTTCTGCTCTTAACTTCTTGGCTTTTTTACTAACTAGTTTGCTCCTGTGCAGCTGAACTTTGTGGTCACTTAGCACCTGGAGGGAAAACTAGGCCTGTCAGGTAAAACAGCTGACCTCCCAGGTACACACCCTGCATTACAAGCAATACAATGAATCACCTTTTTCCTTAAGGTGGTCTGGAAATCAGGTTCAAAGTTACTGCTCTGTGAAGTAAAGGTTGATTGAGGAATACACTGGTGTATGCGTAGACTTGGCAGCTTTTTGTAAGCTTTCTCTTTAAAAACAGGACCCTGGATGTGGGTGTGAGTCAGCATTTCATTAGTTAAGGGGAGAGAACCCCATTTTCCTCCTCCAAACATTATTGCTTACATTCCTCTCCTCAGAACAAAATCTTCAGTTATTTGCACTCCAGTTCTGCAATGCTTCCATGAACAGAACTGCCTTTGGAGCTGATGGGCGTGTGGCCTTATGGCAGGACAGAATACCAGGTTACTAGTACTCATTGCATTTTGGTACTGCGAGAAAAGAGCTTTGGAAAATCCAGCATCAAGATTTTCAAAAATGAGTGCCTGATGCTAAGATTCTGGGGACATATTCAGGCACTTGCATAAGTGATCTGATCTTTCAAAAGTAGGGTGTTCCCAGCAGCTCCCCCTGAATTCAGAGTTCCAGTCTGGGACTTTCAGCATGTCTGAAGTCAGTCCACTTCTTCAGGTACCTGAATATGAACTTAGGCTCTTAACTTTAGACCCCCATTTTTAAAACCTGAATTCTAGTTCCTCTGAACAGACTCATTGTTTTGGGAAAGATCGTGGACCATTTGTATCTGTCTGTGACATCACATTCGCTGATGGGAAAAGAAAATCATGTCCACTAAATCCATTTGATTTCTTGTCCAAGTAGATTATTTAATTAAGAACGTGCTCTGCTGCCACACAATTAAGACTGGTATTCGTTAAATTATATACGTATTATAATCATGCCAAAGTAAGAATCCCAAACCTCATGCATTCAGGGTGTAAGGTCAGGAAGGATTTTACCTTACTCCTTTTTTTGTTCCTGGCCCTGCAGTTCTTGCCTTCATCAGTCTGTAGCAAATATTGTCAGAAGCCCCCATTTCACCAAAGCACTTGCGTATGCTTTAAGCACATACAAAACTTTCACAAAGTCCCATAGAATTTTAGTGGGACTTAAGTCCTGGGACTTAAACACATGATGGAAGTTGCACACATGCTTAAATGAATCTGGGCCAAACCCGAGAGGCTACATATTATGCCCCAATAATCTAATGCAATATGGTAACTCCTGTATTCGTGTACAGTGAATATTTCTGCCGATCTCTCCAGATACTATGGAACAATGATACCTTTATTAGCTTTTTCACTGCATTTACCAGTCAGTTGAATAGAAGAAGATGATATAAAAATACAAGAGCTCCTATTGGACCAAAGGATATTCTGCTTGACTTTGGCTAAACAGGATGCATTACGTTTCTGACCACATGTTGAGCATTCATAAAATTTCCTATCGTCTAAAAATCTAGTGACAGTTTCTTTTGCTGCTATATCAGAATGACAAAGCAGCTGCATAACATTATGCCTTTTTGTATTTACTGGTGATATTTAAAGAAGCAATGAATAATGGGAAATCTTACAAACAGGTTTCAGGGTTTTACTGGTGAATGGTTGCTAAACTAACCAGTCAGGCGGGAAAAGAACTAACAACTTTGTAGATAGCTCAATAAATGCAAACATGGTGTTAGGCATTGTTTAAATGTTAGGGATCAATACAGAAAACATTATGAAGCTGTTACGTATTAGTTATATGGTCTTACCTGGCATATGCCATTTTTGGTCTCAATAAGAACGTATCCCATTGCGGAAAGGACAGAACCACAGATCCAGAGAATGGTAGTGGAAGTCCCTAGAGATACTTGGGTATGAGGAGAAAATTTTTTAAAGATGGGGGTTGGGTAGCTTAGAGCGGTGACGTGACAGTGGGGTATTAATTTTATAAATAGTCTAGAGTCAACAAAATAGGTCTCAGAGGGAAAATGGGAGAACCTATCAAAACAAAAAGACCAGATCTACAGTGGGCAAAATGAAACATATTATCTGTCAAAGAAGCATACTCTTTCAGTGGATTGGTCAGGTGTCATGTCACTTTTACATGTGAAGTATCTGGGGGTGGCCATTATTGAATGTGGAGTAGTGGCCCATTGGTTGGATCTGGAATGGCAATCACAGCTGTGAGACTAGGCGAGGAAAAAGGGATAAATGTCTCGTTGAGACTCATACTCACAGGGTGCTGTGGCTCCATTACATGACGTCCCCAGTCAACCCTGTCAAACGTAAAACCTACGCTGATGTAAATTTATGGTGTAGACCTGGCCCATGTCTCCTGTCCCTGATGGAGGCACCATAGTGCAGTTGTGATTGAGTAACAAATGGAGGGGGGGTTCCCCCGTCCTATGTCTCAAATATGTTCCCCTTTGTAGTACTCAGTTCCCAAATCCCAAAAGTGTTACTGGAAAGACTTTCTCTGGAGAACAAAAGAGAACAGTCTGTGTTAGAAAAATAAGGAGCAAAATCAGAAAGAAAGAAAATTCTAATTGACTAACTTTGTGATTTCATCATTGTACTAGTTGCCTAGTCATCTTAGGCCTTCAAAGACTTAATACACATGCTTAATTTAATGCAAAAAGCAGTCAAGTAGCACTTTAAAGATGAGCGAAATGGTTTATTCGGTGAGCTTTTGTGGGACAGACCCACTTCTTCAGACCATAGCCAGACCAGAACAGACTCAATATTTAAGGCACAGAGAACCAAAGACAGTAAGCAAGGAGGACAAATCAGAAAAAGATAATCAAGGTGAGCAAATCAGAGAGTGGTGGGGTGGGGGGGGAGGTCAAGAATTAGATTGAGCCAAGTATGCAGACAAGCCCCTATAGTGACTCAGAAAGTTCCCATCACGATTTAAACCATGTGTTAATGTGCCGAATTTTAATATAAAAGCCAGCTCAGATGTTTCTCTTTCCAAAACAGTGCGATAATTCCTTTTCAGTAACACACATACCTTTAGGTCATTGACAGAATGCCCCATTCCATTAAAATGTTGACTAACTGGTTTGTGGATCTGGAGTGTTTTGATGTCTGTTTTGTGCCCATTGACCCTTTGTCTAAGGGAGTTAGAAGTGTGTCCAATATACAAAGCATCTGGGCATTGTTGGCACATGATGGCATATATGATGTTAGTAGAGGAGCATGAGAAAGTGCCCGTGATTCTGTGAGTAACCTGGTTCGGTCCAGTGATGGTATTTCCAGGGAAGATATGTGGACAAAGCTGGCCCCCAGCCCTCCACTCTCTGATTTGCTCACCTTGATTATCTTTTTCTGATTTGTCCTCCTTGCTTACTGTCTTTGGTTCTCTGTGCCTTAAATATTGAGTCTGTTCTGGTCTGGCTATGGTCTGAAGAAGTGGGTCTGTCCCACGAAAGCTCACCGAATAAACCATTTTGCTAGTCTTTAAAGTGCTACTTGACTGCTTTTTGTTTTGATAGTGTGTAGACTAGCACGGCTCCCTCTCTGTTACTATGAATTTAATGCATCTTTCATGATCCTATAGCAGTGGAGCTTCATTTGGGACTACTCACAGTGTGTAACATTAAGTAGCCTTTAAGGCACTACAGGACTGCTTGTTGTTAATTAAGCATGCCAGTAAACCTTTGCAAACCTAGGACTTGAGAGTCGTTCTGCCTAGACAGGAGCTGAGCTCCAGATCCTCCAAAATATTTTGGCACCTGGGGCCCATGAGTTAGACACCTAAATAATTTAGAGAATCTGGACCAGACTGTCTGAGGTTAGAAATAATAGAGCAGGATCCTTCTTTGTAAAAATACTTTCTGACAATCTTCAGCCATCATAAAGAGGAAAAAAAAATCACAAGCCTGGAGATAGGAGGGTTTTTTGGTTATTTTGGTGAGGGAGGAGTTTGGGGTTTTTGGGTGGGGGAGGGGGGCCAGTCCCCTTTTACACAAGGTTGAGGGAAACAATTCACACTTTTATTGGTTACTTCTGCATGGGAAAGGTTAAAGCAGTGAAAGGGAGCAGAACCTCCTTTTATTCTCTCGGGTGAATCTCCATTCTCCAGATCCTCTTTCTGATGCCCAAACATGCAGTTATGGGGAGGTGGGGAAAGGTGCAGCGTTTTACACACCCAAGCTGCCGCTTGAAACTGTGCTCCATAGTGGTTTAAAAAAAGTCTGAGTTTGATCAACTGTTTTTTGCTGTGGTATAAAGAAAATGAAATGCTGAAACAGTAGTAGTGGGGGTGGGAGTAGTGGTAGCGCATCAAGTGACATTTTTTCCCCTTCCCTTTCAAGATTCTCCATCATCAGGGGATGATGAAGACGACGATGATGAGTCTGAAGACACAGGTAATGTCTTGTTTTTGAATGCATAGTCTGTTTTCTTTAAAGATAACATTCACAGTATTTCTATACATGCTATGATGTTCATGGGTGACAATATAGGATGCACAAGATTATTATTGTTTAAAATAGAAGATTCCCAAAATATATATGAGGAACTGTGCGGCCAGGTGCATAGGACAAAATGAAGCACTTGGGAGACCTGAGCTCTTGTCCTGCCTGTGCTGCAGACTCATTTGGTGACCTTAAGGGTAGAACAGCTACCTGCCTTAGTTTCCCTGTCTGTAAAACAGGAGTGCAATACCTACCTACCTACCTACCTTTTGAAGTGCACCATGGAAGTATTGTACCTCATTCAAAGTTGAAGGAGATCATCTGTAGCATTAAAAATAAGAATTGCCCTAGATTTGGTACGTAGCCACCATAACGAAGCATGATCTAGAAGGTCATAAGCAATGGCAGGGCAGATGTTTATTTTAAGGTCATTATGTTTATGCTGCAGTACCAAGGTGATGGTGACCTTCTAACAGTCTTAACTGATTTGCCATATTGCTGCAGCAGCTTGAACTGTAGTATTAAACCTATCCTCGTGTTTCAGTTCAGGCAAACTCATTTTTCTTGCTTATTTCAGTGGACCTATACTGATTTTTACACCAAGGGAGGATCTGAGCCTGTATTTTTGTAGCCAGTTTAATGCTTTTTCTTTACTAGCTAGCTTGCTAAGGAGCAGCCATAGGCAAGATTCATTGATGCCATAAGCAAGAACAACTCCTTTGGATCAGCACCTTCTCATACTCTGGGTGAAATCTGCCCCAAACATCAGCTTCACATTGTTTTCTTTTCCCACTGTGGCTCTTTCAGTCCTTTGTGCTTGGTACTTCAAGTGTAGTACCAGGAATCTGGATTATTACATGCTTCAGAGGCATTAGCATTGTTTTATTATGCGCTTTATATGTGTTCAAGGCAAACTCTGTGTGTGAGTGAGTGAATACATAAATGTCTTGTGTTTGAGCTCCAAATCATCTATGTACCTTGGCAGAACTTCAGCATGACTGGAACATTTCTCCTACCCACAGCATTAGATCTCTCGGACTCTTAAAAACAGGTCTGTCACTGTCATGAATTTGTACCAGAGTGTCTTGCAAGAGGTGAACAGTAATTGGGAGTTATGGTGCCAGCTGAGCCATTGGCCGTCATTTGTGGCATTCTGATACCTGCTCATTAAGGGTCTGGTCCTGCAAAGCGGACAGTACCTCCCCACAAACACTCGGCTCCATTAAGGCCTGTTAAAGCTGGTGGAAGTGAAGCAAGTTGTCAGCTCTGTTCTGGATTTGGTACACATGCCTGGTTTCACCCAGTGCATCATTCTTTTCTGGTTTATATGTTTGCATTTTAAAAATGTGGTTTAAAGTAAACGGCTTCATCTCTTAGCACTGGGTGTCATAAAAAGCATGCTGTGTGGTGTTACAAAAGGACACATTTTTCTTGTATTAAAAAGAAAAACCACACGTTTTGCCATGGGTATTTATAGGTTACAGCCTGGGTCTCCCTGACAATTAAGGTTTCTTTTTTTAGATCAGAAGGTAGCCACTAGATTTACATGAAGGCCTCACTATGAAGAGTTGGATTCTCCTTGGTTATATAACGGTCAATTAGGCCAGTATGCAAAAGCAGAAAGCTGTGAAATCATGTGGCTTGTGGCAATGTGGGAGTGCTTTTTCTACCAGCCGTAGGCAGACCCATCAGTTAAACTTTGTCCAGTGCTCCGGAGATTATTGCGAAGTGGGAATCGTGTCACTCACCATCTGGGATATGTAAATAGTAGGTGTCAAAAGTTGAAAAAAGATCTGGTTGATCTCCTAGGTCCCCTGAAACTCCCAGGGCAATGTATTTAGATTTATTCATCCCAAGACTTTTTGTGCAGCCCTTTCGCCCTGAACCCCACGCTTGCTGCTGGCAAAAAGTAGTTGGCAGTAGGTATGTGCCAGTGAGAACCATGGCAACTATCAGCAGAAACAGTCTGCACGTGAATATGTGAAAAGGGCCAGGCTGGGAAGATACCTGTTGTTCTGTCTCCCACCAATCTCTCATTGACTTGAGCTGGAACAGGGGTCCCTGCAGAGGCCCAGTGCTTCCTCATAAATGGTCGTGTACCTCTTGCAGAGCTGTGGAAATCTGCACCAGTTGTGAGAGAGATGCATGATGTAGGAGAAAAGCACTTTGCCCTTCCATGGAGCTTTGTCTGGCTGAAAAGCCCTCCGTGGGAACCTGGTGAAGCTTCTTCCTCCCCAACTCACTCACTCTCTTTCCAACAGGAAGGAGCATACTGAGACCCATAGTTCTTAGTCTGCAATTTTTATCTGGAGTCTCACAGTGCATGGGATTTTTCTTAAAGTGCTAGTTCCTGGCATCATATAATTACGTGAGAGTCTCCACCTACTTTGTTTTGATTTTATTTTTTAAATTAATTAACTTTTCTGGCTCAGATCGCTGCAGAGAAGAGCTTGAAAATGTGACTCCCACAAGATTCCAAAACTAAAAGGCAAATATAACACAAGACCCACCACACCCCAAGAGTTTGCTTTTATTAGTGTTGATATTTTAAAACCAGTCTCGTGATCTTTTGGAGCCTGACTTGTGATTTTTTTGTAATTATCGGGGCCGGCTTTATCAGCGCTAGGAAACTAAGCAAAGACACACCTAAGCAAGACAGATGCACGATGTAGCAACCCCATAGAATGTTGAGTCAATGCATCTGCTTGGTATTCTCTGCGACTTTCATCATCTTTTAACCCTCTGATCCTAACAGTAAAATTGGAGGTGACTCCTTCTTAAAAAGCCAAAAAGCACACAGGGCACTCTTCCATAACTTCAGATGAAATACGGCTTTGCTGCAACCAAGTTACAAATTGTGATCTGTGCCTACAGCACCTGAGTTATCTACAGCTGTTCCTTCTGGTTCTAAAAACTAAAATACAATGCTTCTTTCAGACTCTCCTTTCCCATCTCTCCAGTTTTATCTGTTTATTCAGCAGCCCTGCTGGCTAGTCAGAGCTCTTCCAAAGAACCAATGTAATCGCCAATTAAATCTGACTGTGTACTCAGAGGCATCAGATGGGAAAATTACACAATTAGACTTTCCTGTCTGGTGCAGAATTTCATGGCAGTCCCTAATTGTTAAATGAGTGCTCAGCTATGTTAATTATTCCAAGTATTGCTCCTCTTTGTTTAATTGGCTATTCAAATAGGTGGTGTAGCAAGATTCTTTGACAAATAAAGTGACTCATTAGGCTGAGTATGTGATGATGGGAAAGGATCTGGGTAATATTTGCGGTTCCATTTTTCACACCAATGCATGTAGAGTCACTGCCCCTAGTTGCACTCACGGGTTTGGGATTTTGCATTTCAGAGGAGATTTAGCAGCATTTTCTCCCATAAAATGAAAAACAATCTACATGAAAGTTAAAAACTAAATGCACTGGTATTCTGTCAGCTTCCATGGATCACAAGGATGAAAACACTTTACATAGGACACAGACACAGATATTTGTTCTGGGGCAGAGCTTGACTCTAGTTCTTTCCAAGTTGCACCAGGGTGGGACTTCAGCACTGGAGGTCCCTAGATTTTAGAGACCCTATTATGAATGTGCAGTCATGTGGCATAAGACTTCAGTGAAGGAGGTGTGTCATGAACTAGAGCAATTAGTGTAATCACTGTGGGGTGGATCCTGCCCACTGCACACTCTCCCCTGCCTTGTGAACTTTAAGAGCCCGATCCTGCTTTCCGCAGTGTCCAGCGATAAAATGTCCTTTGGTTTCAGTGGCAGTATTTGTTGCAACCTGAATTTCTCTTGTGAAATTCAAACTCGCCTGTAAGTGAACGTTGACCTGACTGAAGTTCCTTTTGCTTGGGAAGACTCAGGCAGGGAGCAGTGGGGAGATATGGAGCCTAGTATATATGAAGTATAACAAGACAAGGAGCAGTCAACATGAACCATCTCCACGTGCATTGTGAGTTAAGAAGCCAGATCTCTCAGCACTTGTGAACTGTGGCTATGTTATTACACCTCCATGCCCAGAGGAGGCTTACGGTCTCCATAAAATGGGGTTTATGATATGCAAATATTTTAATAATCAGGACAAGGTTATTTGGTTCAGATTCTTTGTGGATACTAATCAGGGCCTTTTAGGCCCTAGCGTCTTATTGAACACTGTCCCATAGCCTAGTTAACATTCTTTCATTTGTCTGCAACTGTGTAGTGGAATCTTTGAGATACTCAGCCCAAGAGAGTGACGGGTCTTTTACCCTTCAAAGAGGACTAGGGTAAGAGCCTTGGATTCCCTGAGCACACGCGTAGTATAGGGACAGCATTTTGGCTTCCTCAGCTCCCTGCCAATGTGAGTTCTAGTATAGCTAGGTCTTTGTGGTGAGTGTTGTGTTACCTGGTGAAGTGTAAGACTCTTTCAGGTTTTTAACTGGCGCCCCAAATTCCAGAAGCAGCAACTGTCATTTAAGAGAGTTGGCAAAGAGAGCTGTTCTTAGCCTGCGGAGCTAGCAGCGATCCGGGCTCCATGCCTGCAGTAAAAATAGGGGAATCGCAGAACAAATACACAAAGGCTACGTCTAGACTGCATATCTGTCAGCAGAGATCTGCTGGCCGGGAGCATTCTGTTGACATCCCTGTACACCTCACTCCATGGGGAAGAACAGATGTCTCGACAGAGGGTTTTTCCCCACATCTGTCCCCCTATGGACAGGCCAAATGTCAGAAAAGCCTCTCCCCATAGAACTGTTGGCAAAAGATATACAAATTGCAGTGAGCAATTTGCATATCTTTTGCACACAGTTCCCCACATTCTAGGCACAGCCTAAGCAGGTACTGAGCACCTGAAATAACGCAAGCCAGCAGCCTGGGGATGAAGGCCAGGTAACGCCAGCAGGCCCCTGTTCGTTCCTCCAGGCTGTTGTGAGTAAGTTGGCAGCCAGCATGTGATGTGCCGCTTAGGCATGATATGAACATGACCTATTAGCTTTGCCGGGGACGTGGTTGCAGCCAGTTGTGCCCAGTCTAGATGCAACATGCTTAATATTTGCAGTAATTATGGGATCCAAGTGACTGGCCTGAAGCCTTCAACAGGTGTATTTTTGTAACCTGGCTGCCAGATCCATTTGTGCCAGTCTCTAGGCTGTGACCAGGTCTTCCTGCTGCTTTGCCTCTGGTCTCTCTTAAGTCGCACATTGGTTTTTCTCTGTCCACCCTTCCAAAATGCCAGTCCAGAACCTTGGCTTCTCAGGCCTTGACTTCTGAAATCTCCGTACCCTGGCCTTCCTGGCACCATCTCACCCCACTCAAGTTCATTCATGTGCTCTCCAAATCCATCTCTCCAGTTCCTTGTCCCGGCCATGTAATCTCCCAGTTCACTCCTCCACTATCGCGCCTTTCTCCACTGCATCCAATATAAGCTTCTTGACCTTAACCTTCCAGGTACTGTCATGTCTTGCTGTGCTTTGCTGCCTTGTTTCGTTTTGCTCCATCTTCAGTGTGCATGTCTCTTCTTGCTCCTTCCATGCTCCCTTCCTAGACCATCTACTGTCATCTCTCCTGTCCCTTCTGAAGACTCACTACCGCTGCCACCAGGCCAACAACAGATAAAGGGAAGGTAGATAGCAACTAAAAACCTTATTTATTTGACCTTTATAAATGCATGTTCTTGGTGTTCTCCCTTGTGCTCCCAGTTCATTGGATTGTTTTTCATACCCACTTATTAGACTGTAAATTCTCTGAGCCAGGAATAGTCTTTTGCTCTGTGCAATGCCTAGCATGCCATAGTTCTACTGAAATACATATCTACAGCACCAATGTAGATCAATAAATCCATGCATTTTAAAGAGAGCACAGTCGCCTCATCTCCTGTAAACTCACGTCAAGGAACTTCACCTAGTAGCTTCTAGCTCTAGCCCAGAACTTCTGTAGGAATTATAGCCAAGGGAGTACATGGGGGCTTTAGCCAGAATAGACATGTCCATGAGCTTTTTGCTAGTCATGGTCACGTATTGAACTGAATCTGCTCCCTGCCAATCTTCTGGATGAATCTGGGGATTCTACCTCAGTGCAGAGATTCTGCTGTATTCCAACCCAGTTTTCACCAGCTCACTGGGTTGAGTATGTCCTGAATCATTAGCTGTGTACAAAGCAACAGCTGACTCTGGGAAATCTCTCCAGTGTCAGGATTGCCCTGCTCTGTCTTCTACAGCACAGAAAATGTTGTGGCCATTTGACAAATAATACAAAGATCCTAAGCTACAGAGAACTCACAGTGTTGTGCAGACAGGCCCGCTGATGGAGGGAAGGAGAATGAAATACGCACGTTACTTTTGTAATGCCAAAAGTCCATTTCGTGTTTACCATGCTGACAAAGGATGGAATTGGGCATTGTTGGGCCTTCTGGGGGAAGGGAGATAGCACATTATAAGAACCTAGACATCTAGGTATGTAGGTACAGCCACTGAAATCTGATGGCTGCGAAAGCAAGGAGCTAATGTCCTACAGAGCTGAGCAAAACCTATTCAAGCTTTCCTGGCCTTTTTATCTTTAGTTTTATGGTGATTCCCATAATTGTATGCCATAATTCTGTTTCTATCCCTTCCTAGAGCTATCTTACAAACATGCTATTAATTGGTCCAGGAGGTATGACTGAGAGAGCTAAATAGAAATCTACCTGATTCCTTGTATTTGGAAGGGGGAATGAGAGGTGGAAGGGGGAGTTTCAGTTAAGAGAGATCACTTGAGTTAGCTTTACTCCATGGGAAAAAGACACATTTGCTAGTGTAGACAAGGCTTAGGAGACTAGGCCCAGGCTGGTAAGCTCAGTGCTTTGGACTGGTGGTAGATTTTTATACACTTGGATGAAAAGCTGTCTAGCCCAGTTATTTTACAGCATTTGAAGCCCCTCTCATGCACATTTGCTGTGCACCCAAGTTTACAGCATCTGTGATTTCCAAAGAAATTCCTACATTTCCTTCTATTGTTGTTGCTTATTGCTGCAAACTCTTCGATCCAGATGTAGCTGGCACAGTTCTAATCCCAGCGGGGTCAGGGCTATAAGCTTTCTGCTCAGCATTGTAATGTTAAGAGCTGAGTGAAGGGGGCGGGGGGTGGTTGTGCTGCTAAGGGCAGACTCTGACATTATGCAGCAACAAGCACTCTTCAAGCATATTTGAGGGTAGTATCAGATCTTAATACTTAGTCTTCATGATTACAGTTGTCAAAAGCTGTTGAAGTATTTGGGAGCATGGGATCTGCAGTCTGGTTGATGAAGTGTTAAAACAGGTTAGAATTGGGAGCACTGCAAACGGTACAACTGTTCTCAGCAAATAAAGTGATGTGCTCGCCAGAGTCTACTGCTTCCACCACTTTTCCCACAACCTGATGACTTTCCAGTAAGATGGGGAAGCTGCAGTGACACGGAACATGTGTCTCATGTCTGCAGATGCTAAAATTGCCTGCTGGCTGGTGCGGTTTATGTAGCCTGTGAAACGAGAACTCACTTGCCAATTTCTTGGTCCCTCGCATCAGCGAGCTCGTGTTCCCTCTCAACTCTTCCATCCATGGGCGGAATACATTTTTTATACAGAGGCATGTGCAGATGTGTACCACCAAAAGAAACAAACAAACCAAAAATCCTGGCTGTGCGTGCTCTCCTAATCAGCCAGGCGACATCTGAGTCTCTCCTTAGTGGCTGTACATGTGCGCAGCTTGTCAGGAATACTGCCGTGAGCCTGAAGGATACATTTTTCAGAGTGACAGTCAGTGGCCATTGGAGCAGCTCATCCCAGGGCCATGTTGGATTCTCTCTCCTGATTATTTTTAAATCAAGTTAGGATGTCTTTCTAAAAGATGTGCATTAGGACCTAGTTTGGGTGAGCGCTGGGACCTGCGTTCTAGGTGATCACAGGGCTTCTGGCCTTGGAAGGCTCTGTTTGTACAGAGAGAGAAGGGGAGTAGTCAGTGAGGCCTCTTAGGGAGGTGCATTTCCCTTCAGTGAGTGAGCAATGCACTGAGCAGCTGAGGTTAGATTTTCATCTGAGGTCATCACTGCATCAAACTCTGCTCCCAGGCACAATGATGTAAATTCAGAATAGCTGGCCCTGTGGCTTTCATGGAAGGACTCCAGATTAGAATCAGAATGCTTACAGGGCTTCAGAGCTGGGGACTGACTGAGGTTGGGCACTCTTGACGCCTTGAGAATCAGGCACCTGAATCCCCTGAATACCTTTTTGAAAACCTTAGCCTGTGTTATCAGCATTGAGGATGAAATTCTTGTTCCATTTGAGTCCATGAAGTTCACCTGCCCGGTTTGTTTGTGCCCAGCCCTTCATGGATACATGCAAAGGTGAAGAGGGTGCAAAGAATTCCCCTTAACTTTTGCACCCCTGTGTCCTGGACTCACTGCATGAGCCCAGTGAGGTTAGCACCTCTCCAAGAGGACAGGGAGAGCTGGCATGTCCATTCCTGCTGTGCTTCCTGACATCTCGGGGCAAAGTGCCAGCATAGTACCTTGGGCATCTTTCTTTTGGGGTGGCATACAGGGACATGGATGGGGTGATACCCCCAGCATGAGGTTGTAGCAGAGAAGTGTGTGCTAATTAATCCTGTCCCCTACTTTCTCCCGTTGGGCACAGCTGTGCAAGCTTGGTGATGCAAGCACCTGAGGAACTCCTTGTTGCTCAGGCTAGATAAAACTGCAGCACCCCAATCGGGAAGAAATGACTTCAGGCGCTAGTGTTGGTCTACAGGACAGCTGAGGCTCTATGATGTGAGATCAGCCCTGTTGTGGCTTTTTTTAGAAACAAGTGCAAACATGAACTAAATCTATGTAGCTCCTCCATGTGTGCTGGGGAGGAATAAGCTAGTAATTTAACAGAGGAAAAAATAAGTCTCGGTGTTAGGTGTGGGGCCTGAGGGATTCTACAACACTCAAAAGTTTTTTGCCTCAAATTTAAAATTAAATACTGAAAGAATCAGCAAGAGGAAAGAACTTTCCAGGTTAGACATGGACAGTTTCAGCCTTAAAAATCATCCAACCACTTGAATTCAGGCATGTTAGTTAAATGTGAAGAGATTCCTTAGAGGAAGTGCGAAGTGTAATTGTTGCAACACTAGTTTACCTGGCTAATACAAGGGCACTTTCTGGGCCCAAGCATGAGAGAAAAAAATATAGACACGCACAGTGACTGACTTCAGTGGTGCTTATAACAGTTTTACGGCAGCTGAAGATCTGTCCCATTAAGTTTTCCAGCGCTAAGCAAAGCACAAAGTTACAGAGATCAGTCTGGGCACATCTAGTTCCTGGAGAAGATACAAAACTGGGCAAAGGCCCAGAATTATTGAGGGCTTAAATACAAGTGGCAGCATTTCTCAGAGCTGACATGCACACATGCACAGTAGGTAGTGTCTAATCCATTGGATGGTAGCTGTGATTTACTATTGACCCACAATTGGCCTGCCACAGCAAGCCTTGATTACGCATAGTAGCTGAGAAAAATAAATGAGAGTAACATTGGCGCCCTCCTGCTGGGTGAGAATTGACGCCATTCGGTTCTTGTGTTGCTGTCTGTAACACGTCAGTGGAGAGGAAACATTGCTTGGGAGGCGGCTTGGGATTGGGATAATCTCTCTTGCAAGGGGATGTACACGGTGCACTGACACTGTGTGTCCATCCTAGTCTTTATGCCAGCTAAGCTTTCTTTCTGGGCTACGTACCTGGATGGCCCTCAGCACTGTAGTGTCTGGAAGCCTCATATGGCAGTGATGTTCCCCTCCATACCTCACTTTTCTCAGATGGGAAAATGAGGCACGGAGCATTGAGGTGTTTTGCCCCAGGTACGCTATGGAAGTTGTGATGGTGTGCTATTGAACTCGCTGACTAGAGGTCTAATGTAGACAGCTCTCGAGGTAGCCACTGGCACACTACTGCCAGGTTGTCTAACCCTGCTCAAAGCAGTTCGAAGCATGACTGGGTCTAACTTGCAGACAGCGCTTTGTCTGTGGTAATGCTCCCAGCCAGGTGTCTGCACTTGTGTTAGCAATGGTAGAAAATTTGAGGCCAAGAAGTCTAATAATGACAAGGCTTAAAAAGGGGATTGGGTAACACTTTCAAAAATCTCTAACCTTTCAGAGCCGTAGAAATTCATGAAGGGTAGAAGAAAGATGTTGGAGCAAGCCGAGCAGTTGACTTACAGTGAGCCCTGGGTGATTTTGCATATGACATGTATAGGCTCCTAAGCCACTTTGGTGCTTTTGGGGATATTACCCATAGAAGGAGGCAAGTATGTTGTTCTCTTGCCTGTTGGGCCACATGAATTTAAAGGTCTGGCCATGCTCAAACACCATCCTTCCAGGATCTGTGAGACACGTCTTCCTCTTGTTTGCTTGTCCTGCATCTCCAGGTCTAGTGTTCCATCGACGTAGAAGACGCATTGGTTTTAGCTGCCAGCCTTGCTGTCTCCTCTCAGGGCCAAATTCTGCAGGCTTGCCTGTCCCCTTGTTTCACTGGGAGCTATATGCATCTGAGGGCCGAATGTACCCTACAGAGCAATGTGAAGAATACCCAGCAATGCAGTTCTGTAGTGTTCCCTGGGGCAGAAGTCACATCTCAGAGTCTAGTATCAGAGGGGTAGCCGTGTTAGTCTGGATCTGTAACAGCAACGAAGGGTCCTGTGGCACCTTATAGACTAACAGAAAAGTTTTGAACATGAGCTTTCGTGAGCACAGACTCACTTCATCATGAAGTGAGTCTGTGCTCACGAAAGCTCATGCTCAAAACTTTTCTGTTAGTCTATAAGGTGCCACAGGACCCTTCGTTGCTATCTCAGAGTCTGTGTGCGCGTTTCTCCGCACCCCCACCCCACAGTTTTCTGCTGCTGCCTTAATTCAAAGCTCATATGTAATGGTTGTAGCAAAGCCAAGAAATGTTGTCTACTTAGAGCAGATTATAGAAGTATCTTGTGTTGACAGCAGTATTTAAAACTAATCCCTGTTCAAAGGTAACACAAGTCCGTAAAACTAAGATCACTTGTAGTTTAAGAATGTGAACACAATAAACCAGTTTGGAGTTTGGATTTCATCTTTTCTCAGGGGGGAGGGATGGGGTTGTTACATTCCCCTTAACTTACAGGCAAACTCCTCCAATGTTTTCAGCTAACGTTGGTTTACCTTGGCTCACTGCTAGTTGATCATCACTCTTTTGCAGTTGCAATACCTTACTGCCACCCACAGTTCTTGGCTGTGGTTCTGCTCAAGTTACATGTACGCATTGGTCGTCTGAATGGATTCTGATCCTAATCTGGAATTAGTCCACCAGTTGATTGCAGTGTATTTATTGGTGTTACCAAGAGTAGAACCTGGCTTCAAACAAGCCTTAAATGCAACCACACTGTCTGCATATGTGAAAATCATTTGGCTGGAAAGTATTTCAGGGTAATTCATCTTAACTGCAGCAGGGAGCAATTTAGTTACCTCCACGTATGCTGATGCATGTTAGAAAGCAGCCGTCCCACCTGGTGTTATGCGTTGCAGAAATAAGTGTGTTTGTTTTTTGTCTTTCATTTCTCAGGTGCTCCTTACTGGACCCATTCAGAAAAGATGGAGAGGAAGCTGCTAGCTGTCCCAGCTGCAAATACAGTTCGCTTCCGTTGCCCTGCAGCAGGCAACCCCACCCCATCCATTTACTGGCTGAAAAATGGCAAAGAATTCAAGGGAGAGCATCGAATTGGGGGCATCAAGGTAAGGCAGGTAGCTTCTAAGCTTGACTACTTTGTTCATTAATTCCTGGGTCTTTTTGTTGACGGATCGTTTGATGCTGAGCAGACTTGACCGTGGCAAGTGAGCATGAGACCACTGGCTTTACACAGTAAAGATTTCTAGGGCCATTAGAGCTTGTGACTTTTTTTTTTTAAACTCAAAATGTTTTTCCTAAAATAAGTATAAATTGTGTTTTTCTTTTGTGTTGCCTGTAATCCTGGCAGCCTCCTCAGATGTGAGAGAGGAGGATATCCATGGATATCCTCAGGAACCACAGTGACTGTGCCAGAACTGGAGTATTTTGGATCATAATAATTGTTCAGATGCTCAGGTGTTTAAAATTAGCTGCTGCCCATTTTGGTGGAATGCCAACTCTGAGCATTTTGTTCATGTTGCTGGTCTTGTTTTTAAAAATAACCTAATACAACGAGGCCAGGTGTATTTCTGTGCTAGGAGCCATAACTAGATGCAACAAAGTATGAAGATAGGTTGAAGCCAAATGATGAAAGTGTATATCTGCTGTGATACCGCTGAAATCAAAGAAGCGATTCCTTACTTACACCCCTATAACAGAAATGAGGATCTAGTCTAAGCTCTGAAGCATACCTCTCTAGTATGGTGCAGACCTGTAACAAGGAGTCCTGCAAGCATGCTGGGATTCTGGTCTGTTTGGGATCATTAACATTCTTGCCATGTAAATGATAGAATTGTTGTGAACAGATGGAAGCCCCTTTGCCCTTGATAATGCCAGAGGGGGACAGGTTGGCAGTGTGATTTTTTTGAAGGCAATGCAGCCATGATATCTGACAGCTCATGGTGGTAAACGAAAGCCTGATCAGATGACTTACCGAACCAGCAATTTCTGTGACATATTGTAACTATACACCAACATAAGGCAGAAAAATCAGTTGTTCCCGTCGCTCCCTCCCCTTCCTTCGCTCTCCCTTTTGTCCTGTTCCAGGTGCCTGTTTACCATTTTGGGGAACAGAATTGCCCAGTGGGATATCTATAAACACAGCAGAGTCTCAAGGAAGAAGAATTTCTGTCTTTCCGGACTGTTTTCCTTCCTCTTTGCTCAGGCTGCTCTCCTGGAGGAGCTGAATAGGGTCATTTCACTTAAATCTTCGAAGCTTCCTAATCATCACTGAAATTCTCTTGTAGTTTGTTGGCAAAGTTGAGGTCACACATCCAGTACTAGATCTTAGGAGACGTTCAGGAGTGTGGAGAATCAAGGAGGTACTGCTGCAACTGATCTGTTTGATAACAGTTCATAGTCACCCAGTGCAGCACAACCATTTCATACTAATTACATGCAGTGCAGATAATCATAAACTGCTTTATGTAAAAATGTGTGACAGCTGCACTAAATTTTGCTCACAGAATTAAACCTAAAGTTAAAAGTAATTCTACTTCCTGCTTTTCTGTGGTTTGAGTTCAGATAGGAAAGTTTTATCCTTCACACCACAGTAACATGTCTCCCAAAATCATGCTTTATTTCTTTGAGACCTTCCAGCAGTAAGTGTTTAAAAAGCTGTCAGAGGCAGTGTCAGGTCCGTTACAGTTATATTGGTTTAATCCCTCTATCTAGATACAGATCTCTCTCTCTCTCTCTCTCTCTCTCAATACAGAAGTATTTTTCTGTTCCTCTCTCTTTCTTGCCCCCTATGCTCCTAGAGCTACAATAGAGACCCTCCTCTGCTGTAAATATGCCTGGAAAGAAGGGAAAATATAAATCAGTTCAGTATTTTATTTATCAAAGATTAAACTCTCCAGATACAGTTGTGCTTCCCTCCCAAGGTATAGGCATGAAGGTAGAGGCACTGGTGGAGCTTGGACAAGTTTACATCAGCTGAGGATTGAGCCCAGTGGATTAATCTGGAAAGCCTAGAATCATGAACTAACACTTACTCCTTTTCTCCAGAGTTCAGAATGGTGTTAGACATAAGTCTGTGGCCAGCAGACAAAAGCTGGAACGTGCAGCATGCGGGTTTGGATTTTTTTTTTTTTTTTTTAATATCCCAATTTAACCTCTTAATTTTTGCCTTTAGTAAATGGTAGTTAACATTTGATGTGCATCAAAATAAAGGGTGCGGGGGGGGGAGTTTTTCCAACATGGACAAAGCAAATTCATATGAATTATATGAAATTTCCCAAAGAGAATTAATAGTTAAATCCTTGCTGGAATCTATAATATTGTAAGACCGTATGTGTTAAATGACCCTAGAAGGGAATAGGGGGTTAGTGGAGGGAGACTGAGGATTATCCCTTCCCCGGACCCTTGCACTGGCTTGCATACCAGTCTTTCAAACATGGGCTGCGTTTCTAAGTGTGTCTGCAAATGTTTGTCTTGCAAAGAGCCAAGAATGACAACACCAAATAAACCAGAGGGATTTCTAGTATCTCACTGGTTTGATTAATGTCTGCACCAATTTGCTTCGTGTGTCTGACAGTTTATCAACTACAGCGGCTGCCCAAAATTGGGAACATCCTTCTCGTGATCCCTTGGGGCTGGACTCAGCTTTCAACCAAAACTTTCCCTTAGTTGTCTTTTAAAACCTTTCCATATACCTTTGCTAGCCCAGGAACACATCAGTATACAGACCCCATTCCCCAGAACTCCGGTCCCGCACAGGGAGGTGTGATTGGGCACTTCATCCCACGAATAGGCAAGTCACATGGCTGGACGTTTGCAGTGTTTTGGATCTGGGTGTGAGAGACAGTTCTTCCATAACTGGAACCAAACTTCTCCGGGGGTCAGATCCCAGCTACTACAGTGATGGGGGGCTTTGCAAACGCCTAGAAGAAAATGATCCAGAGGTGTGTGTAGATGTGAGGCCGATAGAAGCCTCACTAGAGACATGTCATTAAGAGGTTTAGATACAGACTCTCCTACACCTCCCGTCCACCCCCCAACGTCATCTCCGTTCTGCCTCCCTCCCTCTCTGAAGGTTCTGGCATCAAATCTAATCCAGTTTTACATGTAAACTACATGATGAAAAGGTCTGGTGGAATGTCCACAAAGAGTATCATTAAAGAGGTGCTCTACTCACAGTGAAACTTCAGCCTGAATTTAGCCTGCAGATGCACAAGTGCAGTCCTGCAAGAGGCCGTTGGATATCAGGACACGGAATTGGACCCATAGTCTTCAGCAGCCAAAACTTTTTTTGCAATAAAAACCTTTGCATGTGTATTACCTACACGTTTCAATGCAGTACCATGCTTCGTTAGCGAGACTTAGAAGCAAAGTTAGGAAAGCACACCAAGCCAACACAGTTACGTCTGCAAATGCTGAGATACAAAAGGTTGGGGGAAAGTATAGCTTTAGGGGAAGAGCAGGTCTTCCTCCATTAAAACCAAGCCATACAGCCATCCAGGTAACAATTAGTGAAAGACGTGCACAGCAGCTCTGTGTTTGAATTCATCTGCTGTCACAGAAAGTGCTACCAGTTGATTACATGCACATTTCTGCATCTATCTGTGATGATCTGTAGTATTCAGAACTGGCATCACTTGTGCCAATTGAGTTTGTGTACCAAGAATTTGCTCCAAAATGCATTAGTAAAGTACTGTTGACTGCTGTTTGGGAACAGATGGCTTTTAATTAATGTCCAGAGGCTTGGGAAGGCCAACTGACTCAGCCCATGGGGATTATGCATACCAAGCACGTTTGTGTGTGCCTCTGTGTGAGAATCACTTCGTCTCAACTGCTCACAATTGCTTTTGATGTTAATTCAAGATCTGCAATGCTTCCCACATAAGTTATCTCGCTTAATTAACTGAGAGTTGTCTCATGAGTTCTGCAAGGATGCTAGCATTCATTTTCAGCCCCTGTGACCTTCACTGGGTTACTTCAGGGGGACACCATCAGTCTGAAATTCAGTCAACATAAAAACAAGGCAGGGAGTTTCAAGAATAGCACTCAAGCCAGGGTAGCTCTCAGAGCTGTGTGCTTTTACACTCTTGGTATTCTTACAGTTTTTAATGATTGTGTCACACCTGTTACCAGCACAAGACATACCCCAGGAGAAAGGGGAACAGAGAGCTGCATAAAGGAAAGAGTGAGGCTGAGCATGTGCAATGATTAATACCCAGAATAAACAAACTTTGAACATTAGAATCTGTTTTTCTCCTTGGTCTTTTTCAGTTCCAGTGATCGTTGGGTGGGTGGGTGGGGGTAGTTACTGACAAAACAAGTAGATAAGGATTTGGAAAGAGAAAATTTATGGATCTTTACTGTGATGGTGTCCATGCAACCTCTCTGGACCTCAGTTGACTGGAGTATGTGACGCTGCCTTATTTAATGTCTTCTAAGCACTTTCAGGTCCTCTGCTGAACAACAGGGAAGTGCAGCTATCAAGTGGCTATGTTGCTGTTTGTTTTACGTCAGCACATATGAGCTCTAGTTGTAGACCTGGACCTCCTCGTGCTAGGTGCTGTACAAATACGAAAAAAAAAGATTGTCCATGCCCCAGTGGGCTTTACAGCCCATTATTTCTATTATGGGAACACCTACAGCAGCAGGCAGGAACAGAGCCTTTTTATAGAGTTTACCATACAGTTGCGTTACTGGACTTGATTCTCACGTTAGGACTCCTTTACTCCAGGCTGGCAACATAAATTGTCTTTAAAGTGATCGTAAATTACGTTTATAGATGGCTGCCATCCCTGGACGTTAACAGGATGGGGGTGAAGAGGCCTAGGAATAAACAAGAATGAGGCCCATTGTGTTTGCTCATTTGTTCATTGATTGCAGTGGGCCAGTGATATATTAGCTGGTGATGTCTTATGGTTAGCTGTTGGGTTTTTCCCTTTCCTCTAGTTACGGCACCAGCAGTGGAGCCTAGTGATGGAGAGTGTGGTACCATCAGACCGAGGGAATTACACGTGTGTTGTCGAGAACAAATATGGCAGCATTAGGCACACTTACCAGCTTGATGTGTTAGGTAAGATTTTTCTACTTCCTCTTAACTTCTGACGTGCAGTCATCAGCAGGGAACTATTTGATGGCTCGTGTGCGATGAAACTTTGGGGCTTCATCACACCCATCCCCCTGAAATGAATGATGCAGGTCCATAACCGCAAACTTAGCTGGCACTCGGTCTCGGCCAGAATTCAAGGAGCGAATGGGCAGAGCCGCTGACCTGCCCTTTTGCTCACCTGAATATGACGTTTCCTGTTCAGGACTGAGGCATGTTGATCAGGGCATTGTCTGGGAAGACACTCTGCTCCAGCTCTGAGGCGTATCCTTCCTGTGGGTCATCAGAGAGCTTGTTTCACTGGGACTGCTCATCCAATGCCTTTCATGAGCCCTTGTGCAGAGCAGTTGAGCTATGGCTGACGTTAGTAGGAGGGCTGAAAGCAACAGAGGTTGAAAATGGGGCCCTCTTCTCATTTCAGAGCGGTCACCCCACCGGCCTATCCTCCAGGCAGGACTGCCTGCCAACCAGACTGCAGTGGTGGGGAGTGATGTCGAATTCCACTGCAAAGTGTACAGTGATGCCCAGCCTCACATCCAGTGGCTGAAACACGTGGAAGTAAACGGCAGTAAATATGGATCCAATGGGACTCCGTACGTAACAGTACTGAAGGTTAGTAGATGCCATTTGCTTTTGCATACAAGGGAGGATGAACATCTCCTCTCTGGTGGGCTCAGTATCCCGTTGCCTGGAAGTTGAGTCTTTGTGTTTAAGCTGAAAGGTGTGCTCTCTAGTTCTGTGGCAGTGAATGTACAAACTCATCAGTTAGTCCAGGGATTGAGGTGCCTGTTCAGAACAACTATTCTGAGAGGTAAAGAGGCATTCTGAAAATGTACACCCATAGAGAAAAAAACCTGACTCTGTTGAAGTCAATGAGGATTTTGCCATTGACTTCAGAGGGGACGTGATCACAGCTCTAATGTGTGGAGTAGATCAGATTTGTTTATAATAATCAGCACTATTTGTTTGCTATATTGATAACACAGGTAAGGAATCTTGCTTTTATGTTTTGGAGCCTTACTTTGTCAGGAACCACATTTGCAACATTTTGCAGCAAGGTGAGGCTTTGGTAGCTGTACTGATGAGAAGCAACAATGAAATCTTGTCATATTAAAATAATTATAGCTAAGCATTGCCCTTGCCCGTCAGAAGACATGTACATGCCCTGTCACAGTCCGAGTTGCGGTGATTGCCGACTGCTGTGCTAGAGATTCATTGGTGAAATTTATAGCTGGTGCTGTAAGGGTGAGGAGACATACACAGAGCTCAGAGCTGTCGACTGATGAACGCAGTGCCATGCAGATGACATGGCAATATATTAAACCACCCACAAGAAAATAGGCAAGGGAGCAAATAAAGGTCATTAAGGGTAACATTTTCACAAGTGACTTTTTTTAGATGTAAGTTTCATTAAAATTCATGGGATGTGTGCTCCCAAATGCCTGTGCCACTGGTTCAGAACCAGGAGAGATACAAATAAGGGGACATGGTTTTTCTTCCTCCTGTTCTTCTCAAAAATGAAATCTATATATACTCTGAGAGTTCAGTCCAAAGATTAGGTGCTCTCATTCAATGGAGGCCATAAACTTTTTTCAATACTCATGAATAAACTCGGACCTGGAATTCTAAAACCTAGCAAAGCCCCACTGGCAGCATTAGCAGTACCACACTACAGGTTCTGCCTGGGGCGTGGAGGAAGTGTACTCGAAATCACATCATGTGTGCGCTCCAAGTTTCCCTTGTATAATTGCTCCAGTGTTTATAGGGGAAGGATCATGAGAGCAATCTGGGCAGATGAGGTGTCTTTTTTTTTTTTTTTTTTTTTTTTTTTTAAAGCTATCTGTAACTGGCACAAAAAGACAAACATTTGGCTGTAAAAGACCAAGCATTTTGGCAGTAAAATATCACAAATGTGTCATTAAAAAATATGCTTTTTTTTTTTCCCTCCCCTGGAAGCGTCCTAAAGCTATAGTTTGGACCTAAAATGAAATGGTCAAAGCTTACCTGCATGTATACGCTAGCCTGGATAAATCAAGGGCAAGCAGATGGTTGGGACAGTAATGGTGCTTGTGAGGACTGTGTGATAATGAATGTACATGATGTCAGGTGAAATTTGACCTAAAATGGATGGGGCCGGGGGGAATCATTTTTACACTCCTGTGCACAATCCCCCCTCAACACACACAGAGGCTTTTAACATATAAACATCCCAGTTGGCTTGCAACCTAAACAGTGCAGCATAGTGCTAAGGCCTGAGAACAAGAATTGTGGCCATCAGCAGTGTTGTAAGCAGTGCACTTGTGCGGCTGTGCAGGAGAGATTCAAATGCTGCCCAGCTAATTAACAGAGCCCCCACTGCTAGGTTTTGTTAGTAAACATAAATGAATGTATTAAATTTATTCTGCACGTGGATGGAAGAGATCCACATGTGGCTGGAAAAGGTTGGAGGGAACATCAACCGTATGTCTGATTCTCTTCTCACTGCTCATACCATTGACATTAATGCAGTTACCCCTCATCCAAGCCCAGACTCCAGACAGCATCCCTAACTGGCAAAGCACTGGAATCCGTGTGTTGCTTAAAGCGAAGCATGTACTAAACCTAAACATTCTGTTGAATAAGAATGAGCTTGAACATGTGCTTAAGTGTTTCCTTTGAATCGGGTCGTCCCGTGTTGGGAAAGAATATGGCTGAGCAACAGCAAATAAAGCTAAAACTGACCGGTCGTTTTCCTGGATTGAGCAAATGCAAAAATGAAATGGTATATACCGGGAAAAGTGGATTAGAGTTCTACAGTTCTTTGCAGTTTGCTGAGGTGCAGTGTATAAGTCTATTTAAAATAACATAGTTACTCCAGATTTGCAGTTGTACCAGAGAACGGATTTTGGCCCTTGATTTGTCAATCTGACAATGTCCCGCTGCACTGTAGTGGCACTGCATTGTCAGTTCCAAGGCATGCTTTTTGTTCCTGCATGTGACGTTAAAGAATGATCAGATGGTATGCACAACATTATAACTCCACCAGATACATGGCAATAGAAGCCAGAGACCCTGGAAACCATTCCCCAGACTGAACTAGCACATTGGAAGAAACGGTCGGAGACTGTTCTTCTACATTTGGCACCACAGGTTGACAAAACTTCTGTTTTTCTGGCTGTGGATAAAGATTTTCTTAAAATACGTTCCCATTGATTTCGCAGCAAATCACCAAGTGCTGTGGCACATGCCGCTCAGTGTCATCTCTCGGTCCATGTGTCATCCTTGTGGAGGAAAGTGCTGCTACCTCTGGAAGCTCACAAAGTTGTGCAAACAACAGATTGTGTCACAAACTCATGATCCTGCATTGCTGTGGCAAAGAATTGTACACAAAAATAGTGATGTCAGATGAAACGTTAACAGAAGTGCCAGATATTTCCTTCTTCTGATTAACTGTGACTGGGTCTGGCTGAGTTAACTATGGCATTGGGGTCCAGACAATTTCCATTTCAGGAATCGTCATTATGCTCAAAATACTGGGCCTCGGCTTTTTTGTCAGGCTCCATTTTGTATGGTTTGCTATTGTTAACAATAGGGTAAAGCACCAATATTTTTGCAGCTGAATTGCCCCTTCTTTTGGAGTTTCCGCCACATTATGTTGTGATAGAGCAGAATGTGCTTTGCCCCTGTGGATGGTGACAGTGCAGTGCCTCACAGCGCAGCTCCACCGGAATCCTCACCAGCCTTAAAAGGGTTTCCTGGTTATAGGTGTCTCCAGTGCAGTCTCTACAAGGTTGGAGAAATGTGATGAACTTCCATAAGTCTGCCCAGTCTGCAGACTCCGAGCAAGTTTCAGGTTCAGCAGAGAGGCTGTGGTGAAATTCAGAATGTGAGTTGGATGGCACGTGAGAAGCAGCTGAGCTCCCTTTTGTGGAGCAGAGAAGGAAAAGTTACATGCCAAGATTGCCCTCTGCATGTGGACCTGGGAGAAGGGAATCTCCCTGACTGACTAATTAAGGCTCTACTTTAATCTGTACTGAAATTGTTTGACAAAACCAAACTGCCATCTACATCAGTTACCGCAAAGCTGGGCCTAATCTGTGAACAAGAAGTCTGTAGTATGCAGGAGGAATTAGCGGGATGGGGCAGAGAGGTGTTATATGGATGCAGGCAATCAGGATTGAAAACTCCCTGTTCCGGTCTCCAGCAAGGGCTGATGTTAGCCCAGGATAAACCCCTACCCTCTCCATCAATACACCCTGTCCATCTGTTTACACTATACATAATGAAGCAGCAGCAAAGAAACTTTCCCATTAATTGACTTAAAGATAGGTTTCAATAAACTTTGTAAAGTGTGAATATCAGCAATGAGATCAGGCCTGAAACTGCAAAGTTCACATTGGAATTTGAACCCTACACTCATTTGGAATGAGTTTTTAAACTCCTAATTACAGACCTGATCCTGCAGTCCTTTTTGCATATCAGATCTGCAGAATGAGACCCTAACATTGCAGCTGTAGATTGGGCCATGCAAGAGAATAACAAACACTATCGCTTCGTTTTATCTTCCAGAATGGAATGGGTTATTTTTCTAACCCTGCAGGCATGTACTGAGGCCATTAAACAGAGCTGCACCGTTTCATACAAAAGAAAAAAAATCTGTTTAGAAACAAACCTACGTGCCATTGCAGCAGCTTGGAAGACAAGAAATAAAACCCTGTTCAATGGTCTGAAGTTGAGCTGATTTATAAGCACCACTTAATTTAGTAAAGAAGACTTCTATGTGCAGTGGAAAAAATTACAGCTAACTTCTGAAAGGCAAAGTCAGCAGTAGGCTTCAGACTGCCACTGCTTATATTTTGTCTCCAAATTCTATTTTGGAATCCTGATAATTGAAACAGTATTTGCTGAGTTGGGTCGCAAACACAAATCTCCATGTAAGCCCTTTTCCTGCTGCTTCTGTCTACACAGTTAAGAAACCATAGAATCTTTTGGCTTTCTGGCTGCTGCTAGCTGCAGAGCAGGATAACTATCTTTCTTTCAAATAAAAAAAAAAAAAAGCTTATGTATGCCTTTTAATTGACGAAGCACCAGTAAAAGGGGAGGAATGAATTTGTGCTCCATTAGTGGGTTAGATTGCTCACTCAAGTCTTCAGGAGCTCTCCTTGCTTGAGTATAGTGAGCAGAAATTAAAGTATAAGTCGTTCATGCTCAATCAGTCCTAAGCTAACGTCGCTTCGATGGAGGTATTGTTTGGTTTACTGAAGTTCAGGTTTCTGTCTGTTCCTGCAGTCTTGGATCAGTAAAAACGCTGAAGCCGATGCTAACCTAAATCTGTTCAATGTGACAGAACAAGATGAAGGAGAATATCTGTGTAGAGCCAACAATTTCGTAGGCATAGCCGAAAAACCATTTTGGCTCCACATTCGCAAACCAAAACCAGGTAAACCATAGACTCTGTCCCAAGGTCCTAGCAACTGCAAGAATGAGCTTTAACACCTTAAGAACTTTGTATATTAAACCCTGTCAACTGATGCTGAATGGCTTTACCTTACTTCCTTGCTAATTATTTTAAAAAAATGCCTCTACATCAATTGCAATGGAAAAATTCCCACAATAAAATGACTGTCAGATTTTTGCTATCAGCCTTTTCTGCTCTTTCTTCTTTCTCTTCCTCACAGCTGAGTGCTAACAGGATTGCATGCTAATGACCACTGATGTTCAAACCTCTAAGAAATCAAATTCATTTGAAGATTTTTGTCCGTAGTATCAGTATAGTCAGTAAACAGACTACTTCCTTTCCAATTGTTATCTGTTCCAATAGTTATTATGTATAGGTATTGGCTCATGCAGGCAAACACAGAAGTAGGGAATAGTGGAGTCCAATCAGTCCCTGGTTTAAAATTCCATCTATTTACACTCCAGAATAATTATGCCTGTGTCTTAAAATTTTCAATTAATTATAAAGTGAGGCAAAAGTCAGCCAGTCTATCTCCTTGATAATGAAAGAATATTTCCCTAATGATGATTCAGAATTACATTACAGCATCAAGAGCTGTACTATTGAGAGGATCTTGATGTTGAAATGGACATTTATTTTTAATGTCCTCCCAATGAACATTTTTCTGTCTGAAATCACTATTTATCTGGCCAGCACGTCACCCTCGTCTCTCTACATCTTTCTTGTTCTTACAAGCTCTGTTTTTTTTTCCCTCCCACACTCACCCTGCTAACCAACAGTCAGGCCTATTGTGGGAGCAATTTTTCCTCAGATGCTTTTGCTTGCATGCTTCATTAGTGGGACAGAGTAAGAGCCTGGTGAAGGGAACCTTTTGCTTTTACTATAGGTCGCAAACGGGAATGAGTAAATAAATGTGGAAGATGGGCCACTGGAAGGAAACAAACATCTTCATTCGCTTTTGAAATTTTGCCTGTAAATCTGTGTGGTATCCTCAAACTTGCTGGGAATGTGGCTTATCCTCTGTTTTCCCTCTTTCTATATATGTGTATTTTTTTTCCCCTGTAGACGGCAGGTGTTAACACAACGGATAAGGAACTAGAAATTCTGTACTTGCGAAATGTTACTTTTGAGGATGCAGGGGAATATACTTGTCTCGCTGGGAATTCTATTGGGTTTTCACATCATTCTGCTTGGCTGACGGTTCTACCAGGTATTTCCTTCTGCGCTGTCCCCCTTCTTTCCTCTTGGTGATGCTTCAATGTTTAATTTAGAAATGCCAAGGTTCTGCAAACTCTGTATTACATGGGTTAGTGAGTTTTGACCTTTAGTCAACTTCTCTGCTGAAGGAACTGTCCTCTTCAGTTCGTGCAAGTTAAAAATACTGGTATGCCTCATGTTTCGTCTGAGGGTCACAAAACACTTCAGGTAATAATGCTCTAAACCTTTCAAAATCCCTTTGACTGAGACATATATTACTCATGCTTTAAGATAATTTCTCAGCCTGCTCATCTAAAAATGGAAGGTTGCATGGAGAGTCAGTTGTCAAGATAGAGGTATAGAACCCAGGTGTCCTGGCTTCCAGGCACTGTTGAACTTATTTTTGGAGATACTAATACTCTGAGCACCGGAGGCAGTGGGAGCTGTGTCGGGTCTGAAAGTGAAGGCTGAGATGATCCTATCTTCTCATTTCATGTGTAGGAGTTACACTGAGGTACAACAAGTTCAGAACATGCAGCAGAGAGATCGGCACTGCTGATAAGAGGAGGCTGTATTTCCCACACTCTGAGAGCTGTCCTTGTGTAACAACACACAAACTTTTAGCATGTGTGGGCTGGACTGCTTGGGAAGGTGGAGGGAGCATTCTCCCTCCCCCCCCCTCCCCCGAAGTTGCTGGGGTTCTGGCCAGGAACAGTTGCTGAAGCAGACTCAAGTTCAGCCTCTTCTTTTTTATGTAATGCTCATTTTAATATCCCATTAAATGGGAAGCAAATAAATTGTACACTCTCAAATTTCCTGGTTCTAAATCACATTTTGATCCCCCCCCACCACCACCACTGTGGGTAGCCTGTGCAAACACTTGTCCCAAAACTTCTTTCTGAACCAGAAACGTTGGCATTTCTAAACCTTTTTGTTAACTGAATTGGTGATTTTTTTTTCATATTAATTGCCTTTGTTAGGGGGTTAAAATGCCTCCTCAAAGATGGGCTTTGAAGCAAGTGGGATCTGCTGGTTCTTCTCTCTACAATGGCTGGTGTCTGATTCTGTTTATGCTTCTGCCATCCCCTTGATAAAGATTTTCTGCTGGTTTGAATTTGGAGGCTTACGTTGCTATAAGAATGAGCCTTGCTCGTACCATTGAATTGTTGCATTATTTTAAAAATGTATAAATGTGTAGTGTACTTATAAAAAGCCCAGGTGAAGTGGCACTTCCTAGTGACAGATGCAAGAAGCTCCATGGGTAGCAAACTGGAGTGAGGGACCAGACTGCGCCAGCCATTAGGGCGATGCAGATTGTAGTCCATCTGAGGCGAGCCTTCCACTTTCAGCAGGGTGAGAAAAGGCCCCAGTGGAGACTTCGGGGCTGTGGACCTTGGTGCTGCGATAAAACACAGCAGAGCCATCCCAGCTGTATTTCATGGCAGCTGTACTTCCTGCCTTTTGAGTACAGGGTCTGATCCTATGAGGTTTATGAACTGCTGCTGACTCCCAGGGGGTTCATGGAACTCCACACCTACTGGCGTCAGGCCCTGTACAAAGGTTCTCTGCTCATTCCACAAGGTGGCTCACAGCAATCTAAGTTGCCATACGGTGTGTGCGCGCGCATGTACAGACAATAGCCACACCCATTTTTCACATTTCCATATTCCCTCATGGACACAGTCACTGTGAGCCAGATGTGTGCCCAGTAAGTTGGGTGGAAAGACTCAGACTGATTTCAGTAGGCTCTGAGGTGGAGCTTAAATGACATCCTATCATTTTACCCCTCCCTATAGGCAAGAGTTCCGCACCCCCCACCCCCATGAGTTCTCTGGATAGCTGCTTTCAAGTCTCGTGCACCCAACTCATCCTGCCTGGCATTTAGCCCAGGGTGAAGCGACTCTGTGAAAGGAGACAGAATGATTTCACTGTCTCATGTTCCAGTTGATTAAAGACCCTTTGAGTGCCCTTTCCCTGTTATCTTTCTGGTTTTGCTTTGGCCCCTCAGAAGCAAGTGGAGCATGTGGGGAAGGCCTGGCTGGGATGACTTAGTTAGGGCTGATCCTGCTTTAGGCCAGGGCCTGGACTCCTGAGATCTCTTCCAGCCCTAGGATTCTGTGAATTGTTCTTGATTTGTGTTTTGCTTGAGGGGCTGCAGGATTGAGCTCCGAGTGCGTAACGCTAATTATTATGATATGGCCATCAAAATGATTGGGCTCCAGATAGGGCCCTGCGTGTTCAACGGGCCCATGGGAATTTTACCATCTAGAATCCTGGGGTGGGATTTTTGCTCAAATAGTTGGGATGCTTTGTCCTTCCCTTTTTGTCTGAACAAAATATCATGAATTATAAACTGTAGCCATGTTTCCCTTTTATCCTCACCCAAGTGGCATGTTTTTAATTAGACATCCTTTGGAGACAGGTGTGATTCAGGTGCGATAAACAGAAATCTGAGCTTGAGCTGCAAACGTTAATTTCTCATGTTGAGGGCACCAGGAAGGGCTTAATCCTGCATTGTTTGCGTCAGCAAAACACCCACTGTAGGCATTCAGAGTCCTAGGCTGGGAGGGCTCCTAGGTTAAGTCCAATAGGGCTGTGTATACAAAGAGACATCTAGCCTAGGCCGGCTCCACTTCTCATTGAAGTTAATGGGAAGATTCCTGTTGGCAGCAGTGTGCTTTAGCTCAGACCCTACCTGAATTCCTTGTCCTGCATGTGTACGTGTTGGCTGCCATCACCCGTCCTCGCTCCTCACTTCCCATTCTTGTTACCTGCAGAGCTAGAGGAGGTGGATGATTCTGGCTCCGTCTATGCTGGCATCCTCAGCTATGGGACCGGCTTCATTCTCTTCATCCTGGTGGTGGTTGTCGTGATTATCTGTCGGATGAAAATGCCCAACAAAAAAGCCATGAACACCCCCACTGTACAGAAAGTCTCCAAGTTTCCTCTCAAGAGACAGGTAACAGAAAGTAGATACAAGATTCCTATTCCCCCTAAAGCCCCACCTTACTTTTACATTTCCCTTCCAGAAACCTGACCCTGTATTTCTCACATGGGCAAAAATCCCATTAGTGTCAGTGGGGCCATCCCTTTGTTTCACTTATTTGTTTACTTGATTTTTTTTCCAGTGGAAAATAAAGTGTGTTGGTTAACTCCTTTTTTTTTTCAGTTTGCATGTCAGAGGCCTGCAATTCCACAGAGATCTTTGTTGTACCTAGGACTAGTAAAACAGACCCTTCAGCCAACCCTGCTGGCCACACGTAATAACACTAAGGGGGAAATGGATCCTCCAGAAAACAGTCTACACACAGTGCTGCACCTTAGCCATCTCAAAGGGGAGGAGTGGCAAACAGTGCGCATTCTTGAACCTGTTCCCACTGAAGTCACTAGCAAAACGTCCATGGATGTGTTTGGATTCAAGGATAGGCCTTCTTCCTTCCAGGGCCATGATGGCTCTCTGCCCTATAAAAATCCCATCCAGTCATGTGTCAGTGAGTGTCATGGCAGAGAGTATCTATAGGAATTACAAAGGATGGTAAACCCTATTAATTTATTCTCTGAGCACCTATTGACACCTATTCAAGGGCTGGGAAAGGAAAGCTGGGACTGACAATGCACGCACACACGCACACCATGTGCAGGGGGCCAGAACCTGAGCTGGTGTAAACTGATGTAGCTGGTGCAAATCAGCAGAGCATTAGCTTCAGTAGCGCTACTCTGGCTTACATTACCTGAGGATCTGGCCCACTCCCATAATATGAGGCTGATATTTTAAACTTCTGGCTTGCAATTTTATTGTAAGTTTCAAATAAACGTAGGTTAATTCAAACTGAGTGTGGCTGGTTCCTGTTTAAGCACCTCTACCTGTATCTACCTATCTACTGCACAGGCAGTTGGCAATAACATTTTATTTGCTCCATTCAAGCAGGTGTCATTAGAGTCGAACTCTTCCATGAATTCCAATACCCCACTGGTCCGAATCACCCGCCTCTCATCCAGCGATGGGCCAGTGCTTGCGAATGTCTCGGAGCTTGAGCTGCCAGCTGATCCCAAGTGGGAATTAATGAGATCTCGGTCAGTCCAACCCACGTGCTGAATAGACATGTCGTTCTTCTGTCTTCCTTGTGCTTTTCAGTACAGTCCCATATTAATTTGTTTGTTTGTGTCTATTGCTTCAGCCTGACTTTGGGGAAACCTCTGGGTGAAGGTTGCTTTGGTCAGGTGGTGATGGCAGAAGCGATTGGAATTGATAAGGACAAACCGAACAAGGCGATCACAGTAGCTGTCAAGATGTTGAAAGGTACAGAGAACAGCACCAAGAAGGAGTGGCAGGACGTGGGGTTGTTGGAGGCATTTGCCCTGGATGTTTATCTTGGTGTGGAGTTTGTTTTCTATTTTAAAAATGACTGCATAAGAAGAGCAAACCTGAGGCCAAATCCTCCGGAGCTTGGGCTTCAGGAACTAATGCTTGTTTGCACAGACTCCTAGCAGGGCGGGTTGCAGGAAGGGGTAAGTGCTAGGTTCCCTGTAACTGCGCAAATGCGCAGCAGCCCCTTAAGTGCCATGCACGTGCTCAGGGAATCCAGAATCGGTCAGCCAGCCTCAGGAATGGAGAGCCCCTACCCTGGCCTCCATTTAGCCATGCCCCTGACCTACCATGATAGGAGCTCCTCCTCTGGCCCTTGACTGGTGTGAGGGCAGGCACCCTCCTGTGACCCCTGAAAAGCTGCAGCCTAGTGGACAGGTGCTCCTTACATTGGCCTGAACCTGGGCCCAGACTTGCTGTGGCCAGGGAAGGGGCACCTATCACCCAACCTCTTAGCTGCTGCAATGGGGTGTGGAACCGTTCCCCTACCTCCAGGTGCTGCTGTGAGGGAGGGTGCTAGGGGCAGTGCTCTCCCTGCCGCAGCCATGGGGCAGCCTACACCCCAAATGCTGCATCCCAACTCCGCCTCAGCCCACCCCCCAGCCAGAGGCCTCCCACCCCTGCAACCCAACCTTCTGTCCCAGCCCTGAGCCCCCTCCCACATCCTGAGCCCCTCAGCTCCACCCCATCACATGGCAAATTCATTCTGCATATGCGTGGGAAGGTTTAGCAAGAACACAGAGTGCTCCCTTTTGGTTGGTGCGGGGGGGGGTACAGCATTGGACTTGGCCCCAGAAGACTGGGTTTAGCCACCAGTTTCCTGTATGATGATGACCAAGTGATTTTAAAATGGGTACAACTGTTCCCTGTCTCCCAGAGCTGGGTGTAGAATATCCCTTCATGGGTGTGAAATGCTCGTGTGCTTGGCTAATGAGGGTTATATAAGCATTTCAGAAGATTGTCGTATCAAATTCAACTGTGACCAAGCATTTAAACAGTGAGATTGGCTGGCTGGGTTGGGCTCCTCCAGATTTTCTCCTGTTTTTTCTGCCTGGAGCACAGAACCTGCAGTAACTTGACCAGCGTTCCCTTCCACGCTGCAGAAAATACCAAGAGGGGAGTGGCACGGCAAAGCCACAGGATGAAGTGCTGAGATTTTGCACCCTTATTACTACTAGCACCACTTGAAACTTCTTTTCAATTCAAAAATTATTCTGTAAGAAAACAGGTTTGACCAAACCCCATCAGTCAATGATCAAGCTTGTTTTGGTTAGGCGAAGTTTCCAATGGTGTCACGCTAAAATGTTTTGCTGCTTTTATATTTTGATTTGATTTTTCAAAGGGCAAATTTTTGTTTTTCCAATTTATCCTGGGGGCTTTTACTCCTACTTTGTAATAAATTTTGTAACTGGAAAATGTTGAAAACAGTGAAAGATGTGATTCAATGTGTGAAAACACTCTTCGTATCTTTTATGTGCCCATGTGTCTTTTCCAGTATGAAAAAACTGGGGGAAGTGTTTGTATGTATGTGGTTTTTTTCTTTTTGTTTTTGTTTTTTTAAAAAAAAAAAAAAAAGAGGGGGGCAGCTTGGAGGTGAAGTCCCAAACATTTTAAAACTGAAAACAACCATTTTTTTTCCAGTTTCTAAACAGCCAAACCCCCTAGTGTTTTTATTTCCATATCAAACATTTTAAGAATTTTCATTTGGTAACAAGTTTTGATATTTCATGTTTTCATCCTGACTGGGGCAAAAGCAAATATTAGTATTTACCACAGGATGAAAATTTCACTTCCTCTGCCCAGCTCTCATAAATGCCCAGACAGCCAGCTGGTCAGATGGCCAGTCCCTACTCTTTGAGCATAGTGTTGCATTCTAGCTATGCTTTTACTTTCTAGGCTGCAAGAAATTCTTCTTCATTTTCTCACTGTTTCTTTCTCCTGTTTTTCTGTCTGCTCCAGATGATGCCACTGACAAGGATCTTTCTGACCTGGTGTCTGAAATGGAAATGATGAAAATGATTGGGAAACACAAAAATATCATTAACCTCCTAGGTGCCTGCACGCAGGATGGTATGTTTCAGAGAAAGCCCTGTGTTACCATGATGGTGTGTCACAATTTCAGTGATAAACAGTCCCATTCTGTTCTGTGGCGCACGATGTCCTACCTCGGCCTTATGTACACGTAGCTGCTTTTCCATACCTTTACTGCAGGTTCCTGGCCCAGCAAGCATAGAAGTTTGCCCTCTGTACAATAATAATTTTGTTCTGGGGCCTCTTATTCAGGCTGCATAGAGGCAGGAGAATTTTACCCTTTTCTCATGCCTCCAAGAGAGACCACAAGATTGTGTTCACAGTCATAACTAAGTATGCTTTATTCATAAGCAGCTGGGTGGCTTTTAGGTACTGGAGCAAATATCAGGTGTTAGGAAGGCTTTTCATTGTGATCAATACTGTTCTTTATTTTTCCAAATGGCTTTCCTCATTTTCCTCCTTTATTGGCCCCCCCCCCCCCCCCCAAAAAAAAAGTGGAGCTGGAGGCACAGAGACTAGTGGGTTGACTGTCATTTATTATTATTTACTCACTGAATGCCCAAAATATGCTGGGCGAGGCTTGGTCTTGTGGTTAGAACATGGGCATTGAGTCCCAACACTGTGGGTTTAGGCAAGTCACATAATACCCTCTACATCTGTCTCCCCAGCCATCAAACAGAAAGGGTAATGCTTACTCACAGGTAGTCAGGTGGGTGAGTTAAGTTCATGAGTGACTCTGAAGAGATGCTTCTGTCAGAGACCACTTAACCCACTGCAACTCAAGAGGCCTGAGTGTTGTTCCAGTCTAAAGTTCTGAGGTTCTTTGGTGGCTTGCAATACCGTACTGTTTTGTGTTGGCAGGCCCGCTTTACGTTCTGGTAGAATACGCGTCAAAAGGGAATTTGCGGGAATATCTCAGGGCTCGTCGGCCACCTGGCATGGACTATTCCTTCGACACTTGCAAGCTTCCAGAAGAGCAGTTAACATTTAAAGATTTAGTCTCTTGCGCCTACCAGGTAGCCCGTGGCATGGAGTATTTGGCATCTCAGAAAGTGAGTTGAGAGACTTGGAATTTATTATTTGTCACATACATACACATACATGTAGTGCTGCAGGTGTGCAAAGTGCATTGTGGGCAAATACACGATTGGGCTCTCCCCTTAAGAGCCTGCAAGTGCAGGAGTTATTTTTTCAGCAAGAAGGAGTTATTTTGTCATGGCTACTAAGCGCATTTGTATATTACCACGTTCATTCCTGAGTGACTGAGTGGAATTCCCCTTTTTTTTGTAATCAACAATCCATCAGTACGTGTGTGACCTTCGTGGCAAGCCCGTGGGAAAGGCAGAGCTCAGTTGTGTGTTTCCAGTGAGCAAATACCAGTGTCATGCAACAAGAACATCTAAATGTAGAGGTCATTGACTTTCAGATGTCTGATCCTCAGTCACTCAAACTCCCTGTGCACGGACAGCCACAGGTTTAGAGCTGTGATGAAGTGTCCGCTGCATCTGAGTGGTGTGAGCATGACAGCAAAACCAAAGGTCACTTTCAGTAATGCTGACAGTGCAGAGCATCGGGACTGAGGCAGGGACCCAGCCTGGGACAAAAGTTTGTTACAAGAAGTTACCAGTTGAAAATTCTGATGTTAATCCAGAGAGGGATTTGGCTTGTTCGCAACAAGACCAGGCACTTAGTAGCTCAAAATAAATTACACGATTGCATAACTTACGTCAAGGCATCTTATTTCAGACTTCCCCCTAACCCTCGGACAAGGAAAGTTACCAGGAACAAAACACCGCTTTCTAATTAGCTATGCTATTTGGCTGCACAGTTTCTATTTCTGGATACAAATGCATCCCAAAATAGAAACAATAGTGTAGCCCTAGCCTAGAGAGCAATCCACAAACTCTGAAAGTGCTTCACAAGCATTGAATCTGATGCTTCTCTCTCACTTACTACTCCTGATTCATGCTGATATCAGCAGTTGGAGAATCAAACCTTTTAATTCGTCACCCTCCGAAGGCAAACTAGGGCATCAATTTACCCAGTGAGTCAATCGTAGAGAAGGGAAACAAAATCATAGTATGTTCCCACTGCTCTGCTGGAAACCATAAGTACACACCGTCTTTCCTGGAGGGAAAACAGGTAGCAGCTTGATGTAGAGCCATGGGATATAGCAGCTCTTTCATGGAGGAGAAGGGGTTGGTCTCCAGGCCAAGTATCCCATCCTGAGAGAGCAGCCGAAGCAGCACTAGTGTCTTAACACCGGAGGACAAGGGTGGGGGTGGGTGCGTGGGGGGTGAGATGTTGCTAAGAGGCAGTTTCTCTGAGTGCATGTGGCACAATGACACAGAAGGTTAAGAAATTAACAAGTGCAGCTTTATTGGCTATGGTGTAAATGCAGCAGCACCTCATAAGCAGTTTAACAAGCCGGTATTTCTTCCTTTGCTCACCTTGCGCAGTGCATTCATCGAGATTTGGCAGCCAGGAATGTGTTAGTCACTGAAGACAATGTGATGAAAATAGCTGATTTTGGCCTTGCCAGAGATGTTCACAACATCGATTATTACAAGAAAACAACGAACGTGAGTGCGGCGCTGCTAAGGGCATGGGAGTTCCCAGTGGTGGAGGAGTCAGCAGTAAATGCCCGTGCTCCATCCCTGATTTCTAAATATGTCACTGCGCTAAGAGAAGACATTTTGGCCCCAATCCAGCAATTGACAGCATATAGGCTGGCCCTTTGCACCCACTAGGAGCCCTGTTGAGATCAGTTCCGTGTTGCCCTGGCACAGCGGTCCACTATGCGCTGTCAGCTGCAGGCTTGGTGTCCTCCTGGTGTTTTATGACTGACCGATATTTCTGGCATCCAGGAGACCTGTGGCGTTAGGTTGCAATCTGCCCATCATGAACCTTGGCAAAGTGAGACTCTTTTCTAATGCAGAGGAAACCAAGCCACTCTGGTTGTTCCCGTTCACTGTAGCTGTGGTCACATTTGAGCCTGCACTGCTTGTTGTCATCGGTTTCCTGTACCCCGGACTTCAAGGGACATAACTGAGGGGAGCAAACTTTTTAGATCAGGCCCTGCTTTTCATCTCTGTAGTTAGCTTTCTCCCCCCACCAACCACCACCAACCTGTCTAATGTAATCCAAACCAACAGAAATTTCGGTTGTGTTCATATGGGAGTGGGGTGGGGGAAAGCCTTTGGTGCTTGTAAGAAAATAAGTATGTAGAATGAGAGAGCTTTTATCAGTCGGTATGTAAATGTGAACACGCCTTCATAAAAACAGTTGTGAGCCAACATTTTAGTGAGATCAATTGAGCCTGGGACCTAGTGGCCAATTGTGCAATGTTCCTCTTTAGCAGTTCCATGCTCCACTCCTCTGAAGGGGTCTGCGCCCCCACCCACCCACCCCACTTTGCTCGTCCCTGTACTAGAGTAATCCTCATTACACACGTGCCCCTCCCCCTGAGAGCTGAAAACGATTTGCATCACATACGATGAATCCAAAGCATCAGAGTTGTTAGCGCACAGGGATGAATCCTGCAGTATTTTAAGCGTCTTCAGCAATCATTATTGCTACGACCCTTATTCTGGGTCTGTGCCACACGTTGAACATTCCCCCGTGGAGCTCCTGGCAGTGTGAGGGGGATAGTCCTGTTTAAATTAAAACGCCCCATTTGAGTTCCATGGGGCCATGGAGAAGCCAGTGGGTGAATTCACCCTGTGTGTTTTCCCAGTGGTTCAGATTAAGCAGCCTTTTTGCACTCAGTTGAGTGATGTCCCCGAGCCTGTGAAGCCTGGTGTGGGTGTGGGGTGGGGCCTGGGGGCGTGCATGTGCGCATGCAGGCCCCACTCTATTTTGAAAAGCTCCAGTCCCACGGCTGCCTTTGTTCACGACGGATGCTGTTCTTCACGCCGAGGTTGTGATGCTTCAGTGTGTTAAACCTGCCTTGGTGGGGAAATGCAGTATGCAAGAGGGAGGGGAGGATGTTTATAACACCGTTAGTTGGCAAAGACTGGGGATCAGATGTTACAATCTGTTTACATGTGGCCACTACTGCCTTGCACAGCGATCTGGGAAGCAGATGTGGTTGCTAATGAAAACGTTTCAAACAGGATTAGAATCGAAGAGTCAGCTGGTGCCATTGTGGCTGAGTGAATATGCTAAGGGAACATTCCTTTTGTCTTCCTAATTACAGGGTCGGTTGCCTGTGAAATGGATGGCTCCAGAAGCATTGTTTGACCGGGTCTACACTCACCAGAGCGATGTGTAAGCACTGCCCACATTAAACAAAAATTTTAAAACAAAAGCAAAACAAAATACCAGAGGATCATAAAGACAAATGTGCTGCCGAGCACAAATGAAGGCTCTGAACTCTGGGCCTAGTGCTGGTGCAGAGTCAGAGAAAAAAACCAAAGCTCTGTGCTCAACAGTAGGCTTTGTAATTAACTTTGAAATCCTGTATGTGTACCAGTGCCCCACGCTCATATCGCAGCATTTGCCCAAAGATTTCTGAACTCTTGAGCTAAGCCACCTAGTACCTGTAAAAGCATAGGCAGTGTTTCATACCTAGGCGGTAGATGAGCAGACAGAAAGGCTTGGTCTTCGCTGTAGCAGAATTACCATTAACTTTGATCTGGATGGTCACACTAGTAGGAGGCTCACAGTCTGTTTGGCTTGCTCTGAGTTACTGCAGCTAGTCATTAAATTCATTAAATGCTTTATCTGATTAATTTATTGTACAAATCCATGTTTACTTTAACCTAGCTTGCTTTCATGGCTGTATAACTGGGATGAAGAGCAGAACAGGCTGGTAAACTGGTCACAGCTGAACTCAGGGCTATCCACTTAAATTTATATGAAAGCAAGATGGCTATTCTATTTTTTTTTAGTAGTGGTCTGCTTGTGCCCATTTAGCAGAAAATCAGCAGACTACCACAGCCAGCTGTTTCTCACCTTATTTTCAGGCAAATTTGTATTCTCTTTCTGTACATTTCACAGAAGGTGATCTTAAATCATAGTGTCAGCACTTAGGTAATGCAGCAACGGACACAACAGTTTCCGTAAACTGGAGTGTGGGGGGTGGGGAGAGAGAGAATCTATTTTAAAAAAGAAGATGAAGGAGGCAAAAGATATTTTGAAACAGAGGACTTTTAAATGTAGGACAGCTGCAGTGCTAGGGCATGCAACATTAGTCCTCCAATGATTTTTTTTGTAGTGGGTGTTTCCTGCAGCCCAGCCAGAGAAATAAGCGTTGTAACAAGCAAGTTTTGGTATCAGCTTCCACAGTGGCCTGTGGTTCTTAGCCTGCGATTCAGTGAAGCTGTGCATGAATAATTTGATTTGTTCCATTGAGTGGAGCTGGTGGAAGACCTAACAAAGAGTCTGGGGTAATAAATGGGCTGTCACCTATCTGATTAAATGCTCATTTCAGTTTCAGACATGGTGCCTGGGATTTCTTTGCTATTGAGTTGGATCAGCAGAGATCTCCAAGTAACTAGTAAAAATGGGCTAGGCAATTAGTCATGCTATTGATGGCTGTGTTAGCTATGCACGGCTGCACTGAAATAAAGCAAAAATGAGCCCAAAAACAAACAAGCAAAAAAAAAAAATCTTACTGAATTTTAAATGTCTTTCTTTGATTCCTAGCTGGTCTTTTGGAGTGCTGCTATGGGAGATCTTTACTTTGGGTGGGTCTCCATATCCGGGAATCCCAGTGGAAGAGCTCTTCAAACTCTTAAAAGAAGGCCATCGGATGGACAAGCCAGCAAATTGCACTCATGACCTGTAAGTGAGCGCATGAGGGAGTTGCGTTATGGCTTCACTTCCAGAAATTTTTTGCCTGACGCATGAGTTTATTTTCCTTCTTAATTCAGTTTCTCCAGTTCCCTGACCAGTGTGTGAACAAAAATCTCTGCCCATTCCTTTGTCTGACCCTCACTAACTAACACTTAAGCTGGCCCTTCTGTGTGATTGTCCAGCTGGCTCCAGATAGACGTAACCGAGTCTGATGCATTTAGACTCAATATGTCAGTGACAGGGAAAATATGCAGCTATGGTTGGTTGATTCATGTCAGCTCAGTGCCCAGATCAGCTCTGGGTTTGCCTAGAGAGGTTCCGGTATAAACATATTAAGCAGCTGCTTAGGGTCCTATGTGGCTGGGGATGTGGGGAGGGTGCTAGTCCAGCCTAGAGCCCCACCAGGTGCTCCTATCTTACAGCTTTCCCTGCCTGGCATGCGTGGTTGATTGCTGCAAGGGTTTATATTTCCTGAGACCCCTGTAACAAAGAACTTTGACAGATTGCTCTGCAGAGCCTCTTTTCACACGCTGCTGGCTGTAAAGTGGGCCAAATTCTATCTTTTTGGGTAGAATTAAGTGAGGTGCAAGTCAACAGAGGATTTGGCCCATCCAGGTGATAGTGACCAATAATAATAGGGACATAAACTCTTCCATCCTGGCCTGGCATGTTTTCACTGTGGAGATGAAAAACACTTTCTCTGGCCCTGAAACCATTGGTAGGAGGACAGTTCTGAGCATCAGAAAATGGCATAGTTTCCTTTCTTGTTTCAGCATCTGCAGCACCCTGAACGAATGTAAATTCAGTAACATTTAATAGCCTGTGTCTAACTCCAGTCACTGGGCTGAGACTGTGGCAGGACAAATCACTATTCAGTGAACCTCGTGCTGTCAATGGTTCGTTGAACACCTGTTGTGTCTCAGTTCTGCTCTGTCATCTTTTAACTCTTCTCTAGTCAGTTGGCTTTGCCCACTTCACCTGGGGGGCAAACAGTGCCTGCTGTATGCAGAGCTTCCCCTGCTGTGTGCTTGATTTAAAAGCAGACCAATCTGTATGAAATTGGTATGTGCTCTTGTTTCACAAGGGCTGCCTCTGGGAGGGAAGATGCCCTCGCCTGTAAACACAACTGGTTACTCCTCAGGACAGGGCACACCAGACTACAGGGCTGATGAGTGAACTCTTGCTCTCAGCAAAGTGACAGGGCAAGAGCCAGGCTCTTTTTGTTCACTACACAAGCCAGATTTCCAATGGGGACATTAAGGGCTTCTATGTGGATAATCCAATGGGTTCCTCTTCAGATGTGGTCATCTGTGACCAGCTTTGAGATTTGCCTGTTACCCACATTGCTGTAAAGGGGGTGTGCATGTGTGTCAAATAAATCAGTGTGAACTTCCTCTGCTTTTTCCTTGGGAGCCTCCAGTCTGGTCTGCTGTCAAGACCATGAATGCCAAGGCTGCATCCAGCTCCGAGCCACTGGCAGCCTTACGCTTGTGCTCCTGATGGAGTTTCCAAGGACCGCTGCAGTAATAAAGCCAATGATAGGCCCAGCTGCCTTTCTCAGTACTCTGTAACCTGGGCCTTCCCTTGCTCTTTGCACCCAGTTCCCATAGCTGGGCTCTGGTACTGCAGGTTTTGTAAGGCACCGTGCTGGAGAGGTTTCCCTAGGTGCAGGGGATCCCCTTCTTTTACTACTGCTGCATGCTTACCAGCTGGGTTGCTTCATACTCTGTATCAAGGCACTGACTCGTGGTCCTGGCTGGGCTGAATGGTGAGTGCAGGCACAGACAGAGCTGAGTATCGCCCTTTGCTTAGGTCAATGCAAAGGAATGGGGCTGACTCTGCCCCTGCTAGCTTGGACTGAGCCTGAGCCGTGGTGGGACATGCAGGTGTGCTCCCACTGCTACCATCTGATCACGGGACAGATCTCTTGCTCTTTGTGCCCCTCAGGTACATGATCATGCGGGAGTGCTGGCATGCAGTCCCATCACAACGGCCAACCTTTAAGCAGCTAGTGGAAGACTTGGATAGGGTCCTCACAGAGACATCAACTGACGTAAGTGTTCCTCTCTGGCTAAAGATCAGTCCTGAGAAAAGACGGGCCCAAACCAGAATCCTGCAGTTGATCTCTCTTGAGCACTGGCAGTGGTTTGACATTCAGACCTGGCCCATACCTTTATAATAAGCTAAGGCAAAATCCCTGATCCCCCAAACCCTCATGCTCCAAGGGTGTTCAAAACCCAGTTCTGACAGACCCAGAACTACCCCTAATTAATGCTTGTGGGAGCTGAAAAGCATTGCAGCATCGTTAGCTCTACTGCCCCCACCCCAGCCGTGTAACCATGTGACTTTTCTCCTTGCAGGAGTACCTTGACCTCTCAGTGCCATTTGAGCAGTATTCCCCTGCATGCCAGGACACACACAGCACCTGCTCTTCAGGAGATGATTCCGTGTTTGCCCATGACCTTCTGCCAGATGAGCCATGTCTTCCCAAACACCAGCAGTGTAATGGTGTCATCAGGACGTCCTGACTCCAAAAACCCGGACGGACCCTGGAAAGAAACCTCATGAATGTAGGCTTGTGGGAGGCCATGGACAAACCATAGTGAAGGATCTTTCAATGAAACTGCTTGGTAATTCAAGAAGTTTGTTGAGCCACCGAAGGGTTATGGAAGTTTGGGTTTTATTTTTTCCATATTATGCTGTATAAGAAGTCAAAAAGCACTGTTTGGCCTGAAGGAACTAATCTCTTGCCAAGATGATTATTATATATTTGAAAAAGAAATGTTAACTAGAGGTGCTGACCTCTGGACCTCCGGTAACGTATTATCGAGTGCCAGAGTTGCCATTCTGTGCCTGAATTACAAAGAAGAGAAGAAGAAAATCTTTCTGGGGAGAAATTTAAAGAATGTAGAAGTTCTTTGCTTATGCAATCTGTACATGAACCTTTTTGGTGAAGCTGAAAAGCCACATTGCCTGCAGGGATTAATATATTTATATAAATAGCTATATTTTTGTTGGTTGGAGATTTTTTTTAATAGCTCAATGATCATTACCCAGCTACTTAAAATTTTTTTTAAAAAGTTTCCTTTTTTTGACACAGTCAAAGTCTCAAAGGAGTTAACAGTTTGGTGGCAAACAGCAGGTTGATTGTAACTGATCATAAGCCACTCTTGCACTAGGGCTGAGGGTGATTGGTATATACAGACACATTGGAACATTCCAAATAGGTAATTTTAGCCTGCTCATTTTGGGGTATCTAGGGAGGAAAGCATCAAAGTGGCTGGTATAAAGACGCCACAACCCCAAGGGAACTGCTAAATAATAGAATCACAAGCAGAATTAGTCTCTGATCTTGCAACTTAGATATGGGCAAACTATCTGTTCAGAGTCCCATTTTGTTGGAGGAGAGGGGGCCTTCTGGGGAATCCGGTATTATGTCAGTCTTTTGGATTCTGCAAGGTCAGATTCTAGAATGTAAAACTCACACTCCTGAGATGGAGATTTGAGTTTTTTGGTTTTTGCCTTTAAAGCCCAAGAGGAGTAGCTGTTCGGTACTTCTCCCCTTTAAAGCCAGCAAGTGGTCCCCATCAACCCACAGTGACTTGGGGAGAAAAATTACGGGTACCTGTAGGCAAGAGCCTTTAACTTATATCAAAAAGGTTTATTCCAGAGAACTGTGTACATATCTATAAATATATTGTGTGTGTGTGTGTGTGTGTGTGTGTGTATATATATATATATAGAATGTATAATACTAGTGCAACATAAAGCAGTACTGAGAGAGGAACCTCTCAGAATAAAAGCATTGCAATCTAGGATATACTGATCTGGGCAAAAGATTTTGTTTTTATATTGTCACAGTTTTGTTTTAAAAATTGTATCTTAACATGTATATTTGTATATTTATTTATAGACATTAACATACTGTTCATTGGTTGAAATAGTATAGCATTACTGTAAACTTTAAAATTTACTGAGTTTGGATTTTTTTTTAATTTATTAAATATGGAGAAAAATATATTAATCAAGTTTTTTTTTGTTTACGGGAAATATTGAGAGAATGTATAGATGTGCAGTCCTTTAACAAATTACATTTAATGTTATAAATATATATTCATTTTCTAAAATAATTAGTTTATCCTGGATTGCAGTGAGCAAAGGTAAGTTTATTTTGCAATACATCATCAGTGGTTAAATCCAAATAATAGAGAGAGGATTTTTACGAATTTGAAAAACCAAGGCCAAGAATTCTTCCATCAGCTTAACCACTGTTCATTAAGGGGGTGTGAGTGTTTATTTTTCTATTTTTGAATGAACGTATTCTTTGTGGTTGATCTTAAAAACAAGTATGCAGCAAAACTAAACGTTGACTTTGAATTATGCAAATTATTTATTTTTTTCCTCCTTTGCCAGTCTCATCGCATTTTTGGATTTAAGAAATAAAACACTGGCAAAACAGCAAGAGGAGCTGCATTCTTTATAGGAGAAGTACAAAGATTGTATATCACTTTTAAGTCCTAACGCATGTTAAAAATGCCAATAATGCCTACTTTGCTAGACTTAAATTTGTATTCTATTTATGTGCCTCTGCACCAAATTACTGTTTAAAAGCACACTAAGAACAGGGGGACTTTATGGACCAGGAAGGCAAAGGGAGGTATTTTATGAGAAGGTTTTTAACTCTTTTACTACCACAAAGAGGTAAATATAATATAATTACATTCTGGGTTGTTTTTATTTTTTTCCCTGTGCATCTCACTTTAATATTCTTTTTTTTTTAGTACCACAAAGCTTTTGTCATAAAAGGAATAATTTATAGTTTGAAGTTGAAGTTCCTGAGAAAGTAGATTTCTATAGATTTGGGGTTTTTAAAAATAAAGAAATTTTGGTATTTTCTTACAAATGTCTGCTAATTGTACATTCCAAGTACCTAAAGCATTAGGTTTCCCATAAAAATGTGCAAATTTGTGCATGATTTCAAATGTTTAGATATTATAAATATATATATATATAAATATAATTTATTGAGGTTTTTACAAGATGTATCTGTAGACTTGTTGACTTTAACATTTCTTATACAAATGCTTATATAGTTTTATAGCTGGGACTGTTATTTTCTCCAAGTTTTTAAAAAAAAAAATTAAAATTCCAATTTTGACATTTTATACTGTTGATGTTACAATCCACAGATTTACATAGTGTGATTTTTTTGGGGGGGGTCGGGGGGTGGGGAAGCAACTCTGTTCAATTTATTTTAATATTGTATTTCTTTTCCTGACAATTGCAACTGTCAAAAGGTGTGAAATGAACACTAAATAAAACTATTCTTTTAACATGGAAAAAATATTTTTACCCCAAAATACAAATAAATGAGTTGTTGAAACTGTTTCTCCAGTTTTTATGGACCTGTTCAACAATAAAGCCTCTCTGTTAAGTGTGTTTTTACTGATTGCCATGATAAAGAGATAACTGTATAGTGTTGCATTGTGATATTTATTTGTAGTTCTAGTTGCTACCCAGATTTTGTGCTGCTGCAACTCTCATGGTTAGGGAAGCAATTATTTTCAATATTACTTATTCCACTACAAGCCCTACTCTACACGCAGCTATTAGGAGATACAGGCGCCTAACACACTTGAACCTTCTTAATCCAGAAACTTTGGAAAATAGGCTGTCAGATTATGGAATTTTCCAGACCACAAGTGTTTGCAATAATAAAGGGGGAGCATGAACAGGATTGGGGGGGGACTCTCCTGGCACCCCCTTCCTGGTGGCACCTCTGCCACCCCTGCTGCTCTTTGACACCACCCCATACTCCTCTGGGCATGGCAGGGGAAAAACCTCCAGAGCAGTGCTTTGCTGCACAGCCTGTTCCCCAGTTGTGGGGCAGGAGGAACAGTAGAGCCCAGAGCAGTTTCCTCCTCCCCCTGCGAGGGGCCGAGCCATGGGGGTTCCCTGATTGAGGACACATGGATTATGGCCATTCAAGTGTATTAATAAAGCTCCTTCCCCTTCCTACAGAGGGGTAAACTGTCCTGGTGTAAGCAGCTTTACATAAGTGTAACTTCATCTACCATGGGGAAGGTGGTGTGTGAAAACAGCTCTTTGGTTGTGGGGAGACAAAGGCTTACTTGGCTGGTGAAATCCTAGCTTTGCAGAAGGCAAGGGGGGGGCCAAGATTTCCGCAGAGGAGTAATACTTCTGCCCCTGGGTTCAGTAGGGTAAGGTATGCTGAGTAAAGCTTTCTTTCTGGTCAATGAAGCAGATGTGCTTTCACTGTTACCATGGTCCCAGTCCCATTTTCCTTACTCAGGCAAAAATTGCATTTGTTTTGATGTAGGCTGTGGGATTGGTGCATTTGGTAGCATAGGAAAAGTTTTAGTCCAACAGTTCAAAGGAGTAGGGGGCATCCTGCTGTTTGCGGCCCACAAGCTGTTTGGCGGTGGGGTGTCTATGTGTGACCTATGGGACATTTAGTTTACTGTTGCCCCATGTGGATTTGCCAGATTCGGCTGGTTATGGGCATGCAGGTTTTTTTTTTTTTCCTGCTAAAGTGATAAGGGCCTGTGCAGCGTGGTGCATTGTGATTGCACGCAACATGGCCTGAGAGTGCGGTGAGTGCCTGCTGAGTCCACTGTGCTGCTGTGGTTCAATGGGCACATGCCACAAATTCTAGGCAGACAAGGGCAGTTAGCAAAACTACCCTAGTCCAGGAGGCTGTATTGAGTTACAACATTCATGCCATCTGCTTGGCTAGCTGACCCATGAGGCCTCTGCGACCTGTGTTAGCAGGTGCTAAGGGTTTCAGAACTGACCCGTAATTTTTAAATTCCTCTCTCCTGGCGAATTTCTAGTAGGTGTGTGTATTCTCGGGCATAGCTATAGTCACAGAGGATCAGAGCTGTTTGTTTTGAAACCCAAGTCATTTGCTGAGCACACTAAGTAAAGGAATGACTGACTGATTCTAAGAGCTTTCTTATCTCTGTTTGTAGGTGCTGTAGTCAGAACTGAAACCTGCAGGTGTTTCTACCTATGCCTAAAGGGGGCCAGGACTATACATGCTTGATGAATGTGTAACCTTGTGATTATTAGCCCTGAGTGTCTCAGTGGGTGTCCTGACCCACTTCACCTATTTCTGTCCGAACATGTGCTAACGTGTGCTTGTTGCGGCTGCACCTTTAGCCTCAGTTGTTAGGCTTGAAAAGGCTCACTGATACAATCTGGAACTGCAGCCCTGATCCTTGGCACAGCGCTGCTAAATTCTGGTTTCTGTCACACCTTGACTTGAACCTCTACTGCCATGGAGGTGGTGTGAATGCTCTGTGTAGGTTCAGGCCCAAATGATGGGTTCCATTTTGAATCCTGCCCAAGTTGCTAGTAACTAGTCCTAATGGGCCACCAGGCACCCAGCACATGGTAGTTTGAAATGCAGGGGTGGGCTGAAGCCCCAGCTCCCTGAAGACAGCTGTCTGTATCACCAAGACCCATGATCACAATACTCACATTCTGTCAACACCTACAGGAGTTCCTGTGGCAGCAAAGGGAAATTGACTGCCAAGCCTCTTCCAAAATGTGTATTGATTTTACAAACTATAGTTGCCTGTTTAATGCTCACACCCTAACCCCCAGTTGCAGGTAAGTGAGATGCACTTTTTAAACATTACTTCTTTCTCCCTTGGGAGAGGAGGAAGCGAGGGAACTTATTCCTAATGATCTTAGGTTGATAACCTGCCCCCATCTCCCCACCCCCCAGGCAGCAGCACTCAGGCTTCGGGGTCCAAGCAACATGGGTTAACCTAGATCTCGGGGCATCTTGGACAGTATTTGACACTTTGTGCAACAGATTCAATCTTTGCTATTTCACAATATGTGTAACAGGGTTGACAAGTGCCTGCTGTAAAACCAGGGTCAGAGGTCCCTGTAGGCTGAGCGACTGAGGTGCCACTCAGCTGCTTAGCAAAGTGACCGTAATGCCTGCAGCTGGCTGCATGTATTGCTGTTGGTGGTGCCTTGGGGCATGTAACATATTACGCCCAGGGATGAAAAAATTACAAGGGAACCCTTGTCAGGCACCTGCTGCATTGAGGCTTGCCCTCTTTGCAGTGACAGCGCAACAGTTACACCAGTGAATGCTGGTTGTCACAATGCAGTATTAGCATAGCCCTGTGGGTCCTGGCATGTCAGCCTGACAAGGAGTTGAGGGCTGTAATGATAAAATACCCTGTGAGCGGGGCCAGGTGGAGAACACGTTTCAGGGAATCATCACTCTGCATCTGACCTATCAGGCTGCACCTTAAAGAAAACCTGCCTGCTTTCAGAAGTCTGGGAGTTTAATAATAAGGCCCTGGGCTTTAGGGCTTGTTAGGCCAACCTGAGAACTTGTCCCAAACCAGAATAGCATGTAACCCAAAAGCGTGTTTTGCTCAGTATTAGCTGTTGGGCCTATCAAAATTCTAGTGACCCCCACCAACATTTCCCCTCCTAAAAGGCAAAGCTGAACTGGGGCATGTTAGTTGGCAGCAGGCCAGCACCACGCCAGCTGCTCCTTGGCTGGAGTTGTACCCCTATGACAGTGCATTCCTTGCCCCCCCCAGACTGACTGCTCCATTTCTCAGCTGTTAAAAAGGTGTCACTAGTCAGCATAGTTTAGGACCTACTATGGCAGTGGCAAGGACTGCCCAGCCAGAGTATGTGCATGCCCTGGCCCAACATGTGTGAGATGGAGCTGGTAACACATTTGTCATCAGGCTGACCAATAGCTCCTTCCTAAGCAATGGGAGCACAGCTGGGAGCCACATGCTCTCCCTGGCTAGTGGGTGCTACTGAGTGGAATGGTAATGCTTGCCCTTAACATCTCCCCTAAACATGCACCACCCCTGCCTGCAAGGCCTGGTGGGACTAGATTAGATTTTAGATGCATTTCCTAGAGCTAGAAGGGACCTCAGGAGGTCAGCTAGTCCAGTCCCCTGCCCTCTTGGTAGGCGGGCAGGTTTAGCATGCCAATGCTCAAACCACTGCGCTATTTCTCCCCCCCCCCCGCAAGGGAGGCAGGTGTGTGTGACAAAGCAGAAGCAAGCAAATTAGTGAGGCTGAGCGGTGAAAGTGAGGTTGTGCCCTCCCGCCCAATCCCCACCGTAGCACAGGAACAAGGCTCCCTCCCCACCGCTGCAGCCTTTACAGATACCAGGGCCTGCAACCCCCGCCCCCCACCCCCCCCAGCTGCTGCAGCCAGCTCAACCCTAAAGGCTAAGTACTAACCACATTTCTCACCTCACCCTTAGCCAGCAAAGTGGGTAAGTGCAGCAGAAGGTAGCATAATAACCACTTATCACTGACCATCTTAGGCACTGTATCCTGGTTTCTTTTGTCACTACCTGTTAGGACCATCACACAGCTCCAGCTATTTGTGTCCCACCAACCAATTGGTGGACTTTTGCATGTTGGCGGTAACCAAATACCAAAACATACCTGTAGCTAAGCCATGCATGACACCCAATGGTACAGCAGCGCCTTGATTTCTAGTGCTGTTATACCTCCATGCTTCCAGAACACCCCACTTGACAGCGGCCCCTTTCTGGGCCTCACCCCATTACAGGCCCAAAAGGTTCCTCGTGGCCCTGCCTTTGGCACACGCGACAAATTTTCTATAACAGTTTTGGTGATTCCCTAGATGCTCCTCACGGTCCCTCTGCACCTCCCATTGCCACCCCGTAGGTTAAAACAGGCTTTAAGGTGCTCTTGCAGTTCAGCAAGGAGGTATGAGGTGGCGTGTCATATAACTCACCCACAGTGGAATGAATAAGCTAGAAAAGCAGCAGCAGAACCTGCATCATAGAAAAGAAGGATTCTTCAAGACAATGGGAGGCACAGAGACCAAACGTGAGACAGGTGTCCAAGGAAATGGCATCTCCAGCAGGCAAAAACAGGTGATCCCCAGCATGGATTGATTGGGTAGGAAGAGGACAGATGTTAATGGCTGAGGAAAGAAACTTGGCTGCTCACCCCAGCACTAAGGAACAAGGGACACCACCAGGGCCACCCATGACGTGTTTGATAACCACATGGGTCAGAGGCGCCATGGTTTGGAACCGTCCAAGATGAACTCTGTTGTAATCTTTGGCTCTCTCAGGCGAGCAATTGACTTTCAGAATTTACATGCCAGGTGACACAAACTGTGACCTTGTTTTGGAAAGGCTGCCTGGAGTCACTGAGATCATTGTGTCCAGCACAGGTACAGTACAAACCACATCCCGAGTGTAGCTTGACTGAGTCTTCCTGCCCCCTCAACCCTCTGCCCCTCCAGAAACTTTTCTCCCATCATTTTGTAACGTCAGGCAGAGCACAGGAGGCTGCTATGGCCATCACCTGTACACAGATCCCTTTGGTTGTCTGACACTCTGCCCAAGCAGAAAAGGAGAGGGAAACGTGAGCACCAACTGATGGCCTATACTAACAAGTCAAGATAAAACAATGAGTTCCTCAATGCCTATACTGAGACCATGTAACAGGCCAAGACACTCCGTCTCTCAAGCTCCACTGAAGCTGCCAAATCCTGCCCCAAAAAGTTAACAAGGATAGTAAATTGCTTCATCAATCTCAAGTGCCTACGAATTCTGTCCAGACCAAGTATCGAGTGGGGCAACTATCCTCCTGCTTCGCTGAAAAGAGCATATCTTCCAGGAAGACTTCCTAAAACAACCTGGATCCACACCATGGCCAACCACCAGCCAACCAACAGCCAAGCTGCACTACCAGAGCTCAGGACAGCCACCTGTCAACACCTGCAACATGAATTCACTGTAGTACTCTCAAGAAGCTGCTTGTTGACTCCCCTAAAGGAGTCTCAACCCTAGACCTGTGAAGCCAAACCATGACCCTTCTGGCTTGTGAAAGAGAATCATGAATAAAACAGCCAACACCTTATTCAGGGAATGACGCTTCCCTTTGTCGTTCACAGACTAATAGATTTCAAGGTCAGAAGGGACCATCATGTCCAAGCATGTCAAACATAACACCCCACTGAATTATTTTGCAGTCTCGGGGCTGGGAGCTGGCTGGGACATGGAGCCCCACTCGCAGCTCCAGCTCCTGGGACCTGGTTGGGGCCGGGGGGGCGGGGGGAACCCCAGTTGAGAGCCGGCAGGGGTGAGGAGTACCTTACGTTTATATTTAAAATAAAAATTCTATATGAGCAAATAACAATTTTACTCATCAAAGTGTATGAAGTATTAATAAAATTATAAAACAATAACATTCATATTAAGTGTTAAATGTTTCATTTAAATTATTGTATTATATTCAAACAAGACCTGAAAAAATATTATAAAATAGACCTAAGGCATAATCTGTAATAATTACAACTTTCCTACAAAAGTACACTTTTTTTTTTGGTGGCCCTGAAAGCTACCAGCTATCTATTGTGCAGCCCTCAGCAGGCTTTGAGTTTGACATGCCTGATCTAGTCTGACCTCCTGCATATTTCAGGTCACAGAATCTCACCTACCCGCTCCTGTAACAGACCCTTAACCTCTAGCTGAGATACCGAAGTCTTCAAATCATGATTTAAAAACTTCACGTAACAGAGAACACACTTATACTAGTTTAAACCTGCAAGTGCCCTATGGCCCTGTTGCAAAGTAAGGTGAAAATGCACCAAGGTCTCTGCCAATCCAATCCGGGGGGCAGAAATTCCTTCCTGATTCCAAACACAGTTATCAGTTAGACCCTGAGCATGTGGGCAAGAGCCACCTGTCAACGCCTGCAAAATGAATTCGCTGTAGTAACTCAGAGCCCACCTCCCATATTGTCCCATCACTCGCTATTGTAGCTATTTGCTGCTAGCAGTCACCAACCTTCTACATGCCCTTGCAGGCTGCCTCATCAGAGCACCACTTCTATAAACACTCAATAGTAACACTGAAGACGTCCAGCCTGGATACATTCGTTCTAGCCAGCTAATGTCCAGTCTCAAACCTCTCATTACTGAGGAACCTCATGGAAATGTTTACCAAAAGGCCAACTTGAAGCTCATCTGGTTGATACAAATATCTACACAAACCACAATCTGAAGTCAGGCCAGGAAACTGGACACAGCCAACTTCAGCGATATTGATGGATGATCTCCTGGCAGTGGATAGACAGCAGACATCCCTTTTTACCCCTCTAGACCTATGAAGTACTTGTCCCCCAACTGGGGCATATCCAGGTTCTGTTCCCTGTGCTCCTGAGTCAGACAGGAATTCAGCAAGCTGTGCACTTTCCTCTCACTCCCTGACAAAGGAGAACAGCCAGCAATGTCCCCATATGAATTGGGGGAGGGGAGCTCCCTGCCCTCCCAAAAGGACACCTTTGCTCAGGGCCCAGGGCTGGGACTGTCTCAGATAGGGGTGAGGATATGCCCCCAGCCAGCCTTTTCACCTGCCTGGGGATGGTCTCTTCTCTGTATGGTTTTATGAGAAGCAGACCCATTGCAGCAGGCCAATCCTATTGTCCTGGCACAACCAAACCCTGACCTTGCTTTAAACTATGATAACAGGAAGCAGTGTGTCAGATTTGGTGCTATTACTGTTTAGCAGGAGTTCTTGAACAAACAGACAAACTCTCTCAAATGTATGGTAGATTTTAAAACACCTCCCAAAGCAAAACACCCTATTCTATATGCTGCTGCTTCTGGGAAGCAGATGAGAGAAAAAAACACCCCTGACAGAGTCACATTTTATAGCACAACCAGAAGGCACTCAGTGATGGATGTGGAGTAAGACCCTTTGCAGCACAGAGTAGAACAGAACATAAACTTAGCTCTCCATTCTTGTGCCACCATGATCGGAAAGCTACCAGCATCACAAGAAGGAAAAGGATGCAGAGGGCATCCAAACCTGCCAGATGTTTTATGAACACTGATCCACTGCATTTCTAGACACTTATGATGGCCCATGTTGGGAATGTGCACCTGTCAGAACCATTAATTCCTATCACTTTGAACTTGTCAGTTTGCAGAGTAAAGGTGCATTTCATTTTATGAATTGCAGCCTACAAGTATCATTAATTAAACTGGATAGTTAGGTGGATAATTCAGATTTCCAAAGCTTATCTTTGCTCAGGAAAAAATTACTGTAATTAATGATGCTGAGCACCCAAATTGGGGATACAGATTTACCAGGAAATTATAAAATACAATGTATGAGTTTGAGGAAATACCATCTTTTTCAGCATAAGTCTGTTCAATGACAATTTATACAGGACATGGTTTAAAAATTGAAAAACCCATGCAAAATACAGGAAATAAAATCCCAGAACAGTGATGGTCAAATAAATTGAAATTCAGAGGATATCAATCAAATCTGGAGTCTGACCAGCTTTCGGAAAGGCTAAAAAAATCTCCCACTTTAAATGTGCTTTTCCCATGATAAGAACAGAAGTCATAACACTGGCATCATCTTCAACACAGTGGCTATGTCTACACTAGGACACTTCTTTGATTTCAATGTCGAAATAGCACCCAGCACATGTAGACGTGACGTGTGCTATTTTGACATTGTGCCAGTTACTTGGAAGTAGCCGGCTAGAGTAGACGCACCCAATATGTTTTGTAATATAAAATCCTGCAGCAAACAAGTCAACCACCCAACCTCCCAAAACAATCAATGTTTTTTAACTCTCACCCACCCGAGAGATAACAAATGCTCCTTAAAGTACGTAACGGACTTTGCTACTGTTACCTGTTTTATGTGGAAGGCTTTCCAATATTTGAGTAATAGGCACTAACTAATATAAAACCTGAAGAAAGAAGATAACTAGTTATAGCAGACTCAAAATCTGAGTAGCCTAGGTTAGAGCCTGTTTAGAGAGTGGGGGGGTCTATCTATGGCCAAGCATTGCTGAAGCCACAGGGAAGCTGCAGCTAATCCAAAACACAGCAACAACTTCAAGGTCAGAGGCGGAGTGCTGAAATCTGAGCTTTTGACCTCTTTGTGCCGTCTGAGTGTCGTTGACACTTTTTAATGTCACCGATAGGCCTACTTTGATAAATTAAGACATGGAGCTTTACCATTTAGGTGGTGGTTGGCAGCATTAGCTGGTCTTTTGTTAATCCACAGGTGGTTGATTTTGAGCAAGCTCCTGGCTGCATGGGGAAGGAGGGGCAGGGCTGAGCTCTCACCTCATATGCCAACGAAAAACCGGTTCATGTGCCACTCTTGGCACCCATGCCAAGGGTTGCTGACCCCTGTCCTAGATGAATGAGAACACATCATACTGGTGCTCTGCACACTGTCCGGACTCTATTCAATATTGGATACAGTTCATGTTTCTGGACCTCCTGTTCAAAGCTCTCAGTGGGATTTGTCCTATGTACTTGAGGCATTCTCTCTCTTTCCATATGACCCCAAGAATATTCTGATGAACAGATAGGCTACAGCTGATAATACAGAGGAGCAGAGCCAGAGAAGGCATTCTTGGGGAAGGATGCGCTGCCGTGGAACTCCCTACTGCAAGTGATCAGGACAGCACCCTTGACGAGATATATTTAGAGCACACAAACAGGCTGAAGATAAAGGTGAAGGAGCCCTCCCAGCTCTCTTTATGCCTTTCCCCTCTGGACAGAATTCCATCGTTCTCTTTGTGTAAAAGTACAATCCAAAATGGAGATTGTTACCTGAATAAATCACCTGCCCATGCTCTTTTTAGGCAATCAGCCAGTACCTATTTGCTGGTCTGAACATACACAGCAAAGACTAACCTATTTTCTTTATTAGGTCATGAGCTTTCATGGGTAAGTCTTTGTAAGTAACTAATTTGCTAGTCTTTAAGGTGCTACAGGCCTACTCGTTTTTGTGACATAACAGACTAACATGGCTACCACCTCCCTCTCCCTTCCGTTGATACTGTATACAGCAAAGTTGTGCAGCTGTGGATTGGCACCCATTAAAACCTTTTGTTAGTCAAGTGTAGCTGTTCCCCTCCCAAGCCAGACTCTCAAAATGGAGTAGCCACATCCCCTGTTGAGGTCTTCACTGAAACAAACGTGAAATACAAATATGAAGACAATACTCATAACTTCAAATTCAAGATAGAGTCATACAAAAAATAGGATTTACAGATCCAGCACACTACACCATTGAAAGAGATTGATTACAGGAGGCTTTGTGTCCAAAGCATCTCTAAGTTATTCATATTTATATTCATAGCTAATTTTCCATAGAGTATGGGGGCAGGTCCATCACATCTAGGATAAGACATTAACTTCTTTGATTTGTACAGTAAACTCTTGAGTTACACAGGAGTTGCATTCCTGCAACCCCCATGTAACTCAAATTTTCACAAAAGTCAGTGGCAGGGAGATGGGAACCAGGCTGCTGTCTGGTTCCCGCTCCCCTGGGCTTACAGGAGCCATAAAACTGACCAGCCCACCAGGTCTGGTCAGTTTCCTGGCTCCCAGAGTGGTGGGGCCTGGGAATCATCTCCCTGGTCCCATCTCCCTGACAGTGTTGGTCAGTTTCCCAGGTCCTGCAAGCAGTGAGGAGATGGAAACCAAGTTGTAGCCTGGTTCACAGCTCCCCATTGCTTGTGGGACCCCTGGGAAACTGATCACCTCTGACTGGTCAGTTTCCCGGTTCCTGCCAGTGCAAGGCAGCCAGGAACCAAGCTGTTGCTTGGTTCCCAGCTTCCTGGCACTTGGGTGACCTAGGAAACTGACCAGCCAAGAGCCTGGCAGCTTGGCTCCTGATTCCCCTCCGCTCCTTGGAGCCAGGTAACTGACCAAGGCTGCTGCCCTGCTCAGTTTTCCAGCTCTGTAAGCAGAGGGAACCCAGGAGCCAGGGCGGGTTGGTTTTCTGGCTGCTTCTCCCTACCTTTCCCCAGCCACACAGTTGTCAGCCTGACAGCGGCAGCACTAGGGGAAGGCTTTTAGATGCAGGCAGCTAGGCAGGCTAAAAGCCTTCTCCCTGCATTCCCCCAGTGGCTCTGCTGTCAGGCTGACAGCCACTTGACTGGGGGAAGGCAGGGAGAAGGGGCTCTTAATGGGCAGCTTGGCAGGCTGACAGCCACAGAGCAGCTTCAAGTTGTGCTTAACTCGTGTTGAAGCAAGTTACACACAACTGGAAGCTGCATAGTTCAAGTGTTGACTGTATCCATGTCATTAAGATGAAAAACACGTGCACTCCATCCACTGCAAGTCATGGATACCTTCTCTCTCACTCACTTGCTCTCTTTGTGCTATGATATGAAAGTTTGCTTGAAATCAGCTATCACAGTTTAAAAGCCAAAATGAATGGGGCACACAGTTTTGCATGCTTATGTGGTCAGGAGAAATAAAAGGTATAGCAGCTCTCTTTTAGAGGTGTCTACAAGTTCTATTGACATTCACCATCATGTATAGGAACCTATCAAACCAGGAAAAGTTTCAAACTGACAAAACTACTTAAAGTCTTATTTCTGTACCTCTATTTATGCCCACCAATTAGCATGTGATGAGGTGCAGATGGTAAGTCTGATATTTTTTTGGTGGGGGGGTGGCTAGTCAAGAAGTCAGGACATTTGCACTATATTTTTATGTGGTGCTGTGTTTTGGTAAGATTGACGTTTGTTTTAATTTATTAAAGAATAAAGTGTCAGTGAGATATAAAGAATCCTGCAACTTTGAAATACTTAAGTGAATTTTCCAACAATGGCACACTATCGAATTTCTCTGTGTGAGAGTAAAATTTTATTACATTTTCTGTCATGAACCTTGCAAAAACAATACTGTTACTGTATATGCAGTACACAGAAAGGTAAGTACAGTATATGCTACACCATTAGTGCTATGTTAACATGGAGATACTAAAACTCATTTATCCGACAAGACTGGTGGGAAAGTCAGAAGGAAAAGTAAAGAAAGGGAGATGAAAAAGACTAAAGACTATCACACACAATCAGAGACTCATGGAAATGTAGAACTGGAAGGGACCTCAAGAAGTTATCAACTCCAGTTTTCTGCATTAAATAAATCTAGACCATCCCTGGCAGGTGTTTGTCTAACCTGGTCTTAAAAACATCTAGGCTATGTCCATACTAGAAGCACGTGTCTACAGAAGCAACTCTTAGAAGAGATGTTCCAAAAAAACTTCTGTCAACAGATCGTGTCTCCACATAAAAGTGGATCCATCTTTCGACCTGCTCTGTCAACAAAAGAGCTCCCTGGAACATCTATGGCTATGTCTACACTAGCCCCAAACTTTGAAATGGCCATGTAAATGGTCATTTTGAAGTTTACTAATGAAGTGCTGAAATACATATTCAGCGCCTCATCAGCATGTGGGCGGCCTCAGCACTTCAAAATTGACGCGGCTCGCCACCACCCGGCTCGTCCAGACGGGGCTCCTTTTCGAAAGGACCCCACCTACTTCGAAGTCCCCTTATTCCTATGAGCAGATGGGAATAAGGGGACGTCGAAGTAGGCGGGGGTCTCTTTGAAAAGGAGCCCCATCGGGACGAGCCGTGCGGAGGCAAGCCGCGTCAATTTCGAAGTGCCACAGCTGCCCGCATGCTAATGAGACACTGAATATGTATTTCAGCATTTCATTAGTAAACTTCGAAATGGCCATTTACATGGCTATTTCGAAGTTTGGGGCTAGTGTAGACACGGCCTATACATCTTTTTGGTCAAAGTTTCTGTTGACAAAATGCATTTTGTGTGTAGCTGCACCAAAAGTTGTCAACAAAACCCCAGTTTTGTCTGCAAAACTCTCTAGTGTAGACATAGCCTTAATGATAGAGATTTCACAGCTTTCCTTGGAAGCCTGCTCCAGAGTTTAACAGTTGTTACAGTAAGAAAGCTTTTCCTAATATATAGCAGATGTCTCCCTTGCTGTAGATTAAGCCCAGTTCTTCTTGTCCTACCTTCAAGAGACATGGAGAACCATAGATCACCACCCTGTTTATAACAGCCTTCAACATACCTAAAAACATACCAGCTCCCTCCTCTAGTTGTCATTTTCTCAAGACTAAACATGCTGAGTTTTTAACCTTTCCTCAGGTCAAGCTTTCTAAAGCTTAATCATTTTTACTGCTGTCATGTACACTCTTTCCAATTTGTCTACATCATTTGTGAAGTGTGGAACCCAAAATTGGACACAGTAGTTCAGCTGAGGCCCCACAAGTGTCAAGCAGAGCAGGACAACTACTGTTCATGTCCTATGGATGTTACTCCTGTTATATGACCCAGAATGTTAGGCTTTTGTAACTGCATAACATTGTTTACTTATATTCCAGTTTGTGATTCACCAGAACCCTCAGATTCTCTTCAGCAGTACTACCACCTAGCCCAGCCATGGGCCCCCCCTGCTACTGGCTGTGGGTGCTCTGCTAATTCAGCTGGGAGACACCTGAATCTTTCCGGAGGGGTCGTCCAAGCTGTCTGCTTACAGGAAACACTGCCAGTAACCTTATCAAAGGACATCGAATTGGTGTGGCATGACGACTTGTTTTGACAAACCTACGCTGGCTATTCCTCATAATCCTATTATCTGCTAGCAAACTGATTGTTTAATAATCTGTTCCAGAACACTTCTTGGTATCAAAGTTAGATCAAAATATCTACAATTCCCTGGGTCATCTTTTTTCTTCTTTTTAAAGATAAACAAACAGCAGTCATGTTGCACCTTAAAGACTAATAAAATAATGTATTAGGTGATGAGCTTTCATGGGACACCTAATAAATTATTTTGTTGGTCTTTAAAGTGCTACATGACTGCTGGTTTGTTCTGTTAGAATACAGAATATCCTGGCTACGTCTCTGTTACTTTTTAAAGATAGGTAAAGTTTGCCCTTCTCCAATCCTCTGCGACCTCATGTGATTTCCAGAGCCCATTTTATTTTTCAGAATCAAGTTATAGAAATAGGTAGGGCAAGAATCAGATCCACAACAGTACAGCAAAGTATTTGTACTCTGAGAAGTTCAAACTGCAGAATACAAATAAACAGACCTTCCCAGGTCCACAACCATTTCAAGCCTTGCAAAGTAATTCAGCCTGCTGCAAAGCAATGCTCACCTGAGTGGTATTGAGTTTTCTTTCCTGAAGGGCTAAGTGGTTGGTTTGGCTAAGAATGTATCAGTTCAAACAGCTGCTAAATGTAGTGCTGAAAACCTAGCACTCAATTCCATCCTCAGGGGAGGCCAGCCTCAGATAAGGGGGAAACACCTTAGTTTGGTCTGACTACGCACGGATCAGACTTCTGTAAGACCACTGTTAAGGAAGGGAGCCGTCTCCATCGCCCCCTGCATTTTGTCCAAGGACACTGCTTGCTCCTCCCCTCAGGAGGCCGGAAAATGAAGACAGCTTACTTTGGGAACTCCTCTTCTCCCCTCCCCGCACCAGCCAGCAGTGACAGAAAGGTAAGCTCTTCAAGCAGAGCAAAAGGCCCAGCCCATGCACTGCAAGCTCCTGCTTGGCTCCTCACAAAAATCAGGAGCAACTGCCTTAGAATCAGAGCATTTGAGAAACTGGTTCCACCTCCTGATTGGCAAAATCAGAACAGTAGCAGCAAAGGCAAAGCACAAAGGTGACAGCAGCCATCACACTGCGTGCTTGCCTGCCTTACTCATCTGGCCCACGAGCCAGCAGGTACGCCGGTGCTAACTGTACTGCTTGGAAAGGCAGCTCATTCGTCTCTCCTCCCTGGGTTGGCTCTTCTTTGCTCTACCAATCAGTATGCAGAGATGTATCTGGTAGCACTAACAGCAGGGCTGTGAGCTTCTGCAGCACTTTTTTGAATTCAAACAAGCAGAATGGGGCAGGCAGCTCTGTGCTGAGGTCAGAAGACGCTAGCTGCAGATTTCATCATGATCTGTCCCCTCATTTTCACATGACACCAAGTTGTTCAGGACAGTCAAAACCAAAAGGGATTGTGAAGAACTACAAAAAGATCTCAGCAAACTGAGTGATTGGGCAGCAAAATGGCAAATGAAATTTAATGTGGGTAAGTGTAAGGTAATGTACATTGGAAAAAATAACCCAAATTACACGTACAACACGATGGGGTCAAATTTAGCTACGACAGATCAGGAAAGGGATCTTGGAGTTATAGTGGATAGTTCTCTGAAGACATCCACGCAGTGTGCCGCGGAAGTTAATAAAGCAAATAGGATGTTAGGAATTATTAAAAAAGGGATCGATAATAAGACAAAAGATATCATACTTCCCCTATATAAAACTATGGTACGCCCACATCTTGAGTACTGTGTGCAGATGTGGTCTCCTCACCTCAAAAAAGATATATTGGCATTAGAAAAGGTTCAGAAAAGGGCAACTAAGATGATTTGGGGTTTGGAACGGGTCCCATATGGGGAGAGGCTAGAGAGACTGGGACTTTTCAGTTTGGAAAAGAGGCGATTGAGGGGCGATATGATAGAGGTATGTAAAATCATGAATGGTGTGGAGAAAGTGAATATAGAAAAATTATTTACCTTTTCCCATAATACAAGAACTAGGGGACACCAAATGAAATTGATGGGTAGTAGGTTCAAAACTAATAAAAGGAAATTTTTCTTCACACAGCGCACAGTCAAACTGTGGAACTCCTTGCCGGGGGAGGCTGTGAAGGCCAGGACTCTATTAGGGTTTAAAAAAGAGCTCGATAAATTTTTGCAGGTTAGGTCCATAAATGGCTATTAGCCAGGGGTAAAGTATGGTGCCCTAGCCTTCAGTACAAGGGCAGGAGATGGATGGCAGGAGATAAATCACTTGATCATTGTCTTCTGTTCTCCTTCTCTGGGGCACCTGGCATTGGCCACTGTCGGCAGACGGGATACTGGGCTGGATGGACCTTTGGTCTGACCCAGTATGGCCATTCTTATGTTCTTATGTAGATATCAACAAGAAGTCCTGTGGCACCTGATAGACTAACATATTTTGGAGCATAAGCTTCCAAGGGTAAAAAGCTTGTGCTCCAAAATATATTAGTCTACAAGGTACCACAGGACTTCTTGTTGTTTTTGAAGATATAGACTAACTCAGCTACCCCTCTGATGCATGTTGATGTGTAACAAAGGCTGGCAGGAGCAAGCCCCTTGTGCAACCGATAGATCCAGGCTGCCCCACACACATTCAGGTAACCCCAGCTTTGAATGTTTGAATGCAGAGCAGCAGAGCTAAAGAATGACCACCTGAGATTTTTTTTCCCTGTTGCCACAAA